>NC_136068.1:1117163161-1117763161 GCF_964261635.1 Lissotriton helveticus | reverse complement strand
CAACACACAGTATTAAAAAGTATCTACTAAGATCAGTGTACACTTTTTGGAAACATTGTCAAAAAACAAAAATGTTTAAAAAATGTTGCAGCTTTCTATAGCGCAAACTTGACTCAAAGGCATTAGAGCGCTTTACAAGAGCATCACTTACATAACACAAGGATACCTTTATTTTTTTTGGTAGGTGCGGGGGGATTAAGTAATTTGCCCAGAATCACAGGATGTTGAGCTGACCCGGGACTCGAACCTGGTTCCCCAGCTCAATGGTTGACAGCTCTGGCTGTTAGAAGGTGCTAAATATCATACTACCTGCACCATGCACAGTGGTCATAAGTTTATAGATCGCCCATCTTCTTAAGTAAAACAAGGACAAGTACACAGGTTAGTTCCTGGTGCATGAAGTCTTCTATGGTATTTGACAAAATGGTGTCAGCATGACAGTTTCTACATAACTCAAGGTGGTTTACAAAAGTTAGTATCTACTACGTAGAATCTTACAACTGTTGAAAACTTTTTCTGCAGAATCAAAACACTTGTATGGAATACAATGAACACAAGTCAACTGTCACCTACAGATGGTTACACTTGAATACAATGAGTTATGACATGTTCAAAACCTCTACACACCAATGGTATGAGGCGCACATATATTTTGTAAATGCTTATACTCATTAGCTGGACCCAGGCTGTAAAAAATCAGGTAGACAAGTAATATGGTACTTACCCGCCACTATGTAAACTATAAAACAAACTAACATACTCCCTGGATGATGTCATGAGTGAAGAAGACATATAGGTCATGAGTGATGTCATATGTAAGATTGTAAGTTGTGCATAGTGGGGACACAAGTTATAGTTAGCGCTACTAACTAGAACTGGTGAATTTCTAAAATGTTGCTGTGGTCACTCACAAATTCACCTAACTATAACTTTACTTTAACCTTTGGCTTTTTCATTGATTATATAAAATGCACCCCTACCATGCACACTTTTCTCATCAATAATTTCATTGCAAATCTGGCAATGATATCATCAATGATGCCATAGAAGATGTAATGAGTGATGTAATATATGGGGTAATTAGCAGTGCATGGCGAGGGTGCCAAGATAGATACATAGATAGATATCCTGTCGGTGTGCGTAGAGCTACCAAAGATGGTGAACCGGTCATCCAAGCAGGCAGGGACGGCAATCACACCAGCTTTGTAGATGATGCAGCTGGCTTTGAAGGGGATGTGGGCTGGGAGGGGGAGCCTATGGCCATAGAGTTCCATCAGAGTGGAGTGTTATAGTCATATTTCTTAAGGGCTCAATGATGTGTGTTGCAGCACGTAGAATGCCCTTCATGGGTGCTACCCAGTGCAAGATAAGGGGGTTGCCACTGACAATTTGTCGGCAAGAATGAAATTAAAGTAAACAAAACAGTTGAAAACTGCTTGACCTCTATTAAAGGCATCACTTGAGTTGCTGTAAGATACCAAGATACCAGAAACTACCAGAAAACAATGATATCGGAGCTAAAAGGGTTTAATGGCACCACTTCCCCCCATCAACTCCCTAGCAGCCTTTAAAAGTTCTGATACTAATTATTACTGTGCAGTATGGCTGAAGAGAAAAATTTGAAAAAGTAGAAACAAAAGGAGCTTTAATGACATGAGCATTTTTTTCTTTTTGTTTTTATTTACTGACCAGATTGGATCAGTAAGTTTGAGGGTAAAAAAAAAAAGAGAAGACAAAACCGCAAAGGCGATTTGATTTTTCAAAAGCAGGTGGAGCTAAGCAAAACTGGTGCAACTAACATGGAAGGCATGGATGTGAAGCTGCAACACAGACGGTGTGGGTGGCGGGGCGGTGTAACACGAAGGGTGCGGGTCGAGGAAGCTTGTTCGCACTATATAAAGGGTGTTAGAAGCAACAGAGGGCGAGGGAGAAGTACATAACTCAGGTGGGAGACAGCAACACGACGCATGGGGGAAGAGAAGTGCATAGGCAAAATGCAATGCAAAATGGAAACCACACGGGCAAGAGGGAGCAACATGGAATTCAGTGAAAGGTGGAAGTAACTAAAGAGAAGTAAATGAAAAGAAAGCTGTATCTCAGAGCGTGCTTAGCTAACAGACACAAAATAAAAGGAGCATTGCCTGAAAAGTAAGCAGTGGAAAGGCACAAGTAAAAAGGCTATGCTCCATGGGAGACTCAAACATTAGAAGAGGAAGGAAGGCCCAAACAAGCTAAAGAACAAAAAGCTGCAAGGGAGTGACAATAAAGCTGACCAATTGTAAACAATGGGCGAGCTCCAAGCCTACTGTAAGTTGACAATAGGTTTTTCGCAAACAGACAGCTTGCTCTGTCTGGTAGGCAAGGCCTAAACACTGGATAAAGGAAGATAAGATGGTATTTCTTTTAATGTTTTCTACAGGAGTACCAAGGTTGATTTGCATATGCACACTAGGTTACAATGTGGCCTGGAAGCCTTAATATAATTACAAGGGGTGAAAATAATTGAAGCATTCTATCCTTCACCTTTTTATTCTTCTTAGTGAAGCTTCCTAGGTGCAATGGGTATTCCCAGATTATGCTCACTGGGCCATAGAAGGTAGTCTGCACCTTATTGAGGAGGCTTGTACTGAAACCAGTCTGGGGTTGATTGTTTTTACATGGAGAGAGACCATTGCAACACATGCATGGACTGTTCTGATCTGAACCGAACAGAACCAAAATTAATTTGCATTAGGTTTCGCCGACCACAAAAGACAGTAAATAAAAACAAGTTTTAAAAGTCCACCAAAACAATGACCAGTGGCTAGATTAATTCAAGCATTCCTCCCACCACTGTTTGTAATACTTCGCAAAAGAGCAAAAATCTTAGAGCTTATCAGGATATAACTGTATGGAACAGTGATTCATAACCTGTGGTACAGGGCTCCATAGTAGTTCACAACACCTACATAGAAGGGGTCAGACACAGTCTAGTACAGTGATTCTTCACCTGTCGTCATGGAGGGTCAGCGGCACCAACTTAGGGGGGCGGGGGGCCAGCAAAAATCTACAAAATTAAACAGTGACGGCTCCTCCGCTAAGGCGAAGGAGCTTCGCTCCTTTGCGAGAAATACTAAAGGAAAACTAAAATGCTAACAACCAATGTTATTATCATTTTAGTTTTAGTTGGCAGAGCAGGGGCTGGGGGGAGGAGTGGTTTGCACACTCAAACAGCGCATGACAGATTGGTCGGCCACCAAGCCCGACCAAACCGTCATGCGCACAGCCTGGGTGGAGAACATGCCCAGGCTCCCATTCCCAATCTGAGCACCAAACAATGGCGCTCAGAGTAATCACATTGCTCCTGTAAGGCAGCGTTGTGATTAGGGAGGGAGTAAGGATCCTGGGTGCTTCCTGATTCCTGCTGTTGAGGAGTTGAAGAGGACAGAGAGGCGGCAGCCGGCCGGTCTGCAGATAAATGTTTTTATCATTATTTTTTTTCCCATTTACGATCACATCGTAGAAATTGTTTAGGCACGGTTCCCCGGCTTCCAGTAGTGATTCAGTAGGGGTCCACATTAGTCAAAAGGTTAGGAATCGCTGCTTTAAAATGCTTTCACAGCAATTGATGTGACTGATCTTGAATTCACTGCTACAAGCAGTCATCCAACCTGTTTATGCCTGGCTAGACTAATGAAACTTATTTTCCTTTTTCTCATATCATAACTGGAGAACTTGTTTAACTGTCTTTAGGGCAAGTATTTTCCTCATATCGTGGAAAAATACCACAATGAAATCCATTTTAAAAAACGAGCCCATGACCCACAAAATCTCAAAAACTTTAGGCCAATTTCCCCTCCAACAGTCCTTAGCAAACTTTTGGGGAAAACTGCTTTCAAACAGCTCAAGCAATTTGTTTAACCCCTTCTACGCTCATGACGAGCTCAGCTCGTCATGAGCTACGCCTCTCGTACGCTCATGACGAGCTGTGCTCGTCATGTAACGCGGTTTTCCGCAAAAGTCAGCGCACAGCGGGAAAACCGCTAGCGCGCATGCGGTTAAGACAATCTTTCCCATATCTTCTAAGCCGGATTCTGGACAGAACACAATGCAGCACTGGTGATCCTATTGGTTTTGGGTGATTTTTGATGACTCATCAAGAATGGGGTCTTGGGACACTGGTACTTTTAGACCTGTCAACAGCCTTCAATACCATAAATTATTCCATTCTGAAACACAATCGTAGCTAAAGCAGTATTGCTGGATCAATTTTCAGAGTGCCATCAATGTTACATCACTAGAGGCATTAGTGAAAAAACAAGTGTCATACAAAGAATAAGTGCATCAAATGAGCCATGCCAATTCAAGTAAAAAGTGGTATGGCCGTGGAACGTAGGCAGGGTCGGCTTTAGCTTTGGTAGCACCCGGTGTGACAATCAATGTATAACAAACATAATGTGTATTTGTAAAGAGCACGCTCACCCAGAAGGGTATCCTGGCGCTGAATAACAGATGCTTATTGTTTCCCCAACTCAATGGTACTCATTTTATAGGAAATGTTACTTAAGATAACAAGGACTACAAGATGTAGGAGTCACATCTTCCATACTGGTAGGCAGTATATGTCAGGAGTGCTGGTCTGGAGAAATGAAGGGGCAGATTAAGTTTTTGCAATGTGCTGTAACCAAAGTTACTGTGCTATCTATAGCTACTAAGACATGGTGCTGTTGATCTCTCCTCTAATACTGGCGTAAACTAGTCTGCCTTGTGGCAATGCATACACCCTTGTACCATAGTGCAAGGCTGTGTGTGATGTCAACATATGTTTTATACTGGAACGGTACCTTTCTAGTACACAATTCTATGCTCTGACAGGAGTTGGAACAGTTTGGAGAAAATAAATCTTTTCTCGAACTTTACGCCCGCGCCTTGAGGAAGTGTAATTTTTTATGCCAATCCCTTTCCACTAAAGTTAGTAGATCGGGATTAGGGTCAAAATCCATGGATAGGTGCATGGGTGCTTCCATGTATTATCCATGTTATGCCTCCTTGATGTAAGGTAGTGCATAGTGCTACTTTTTGTTCCTTAAGGGCTACTGTTCAGAGCAATTCAGGATTTAACGCTAGAAACGAAACCCCAAAACAACACTTTGTACCAGGTTTGCACAACTTTTGTAATGCATAACAGGTGCAAGGTGTTAGTAAGTCTGCACCATAAACTCAAGATTTTAAAAGGTAGCACAATGATTAAGGATACCATACTAATGAAATTGCATCGCCACCAAAGGAACCCTATTTAGCAACTTCAGAATAAAGAAAGATTGAGGTAAAAAATAAGGTTCTAAACCTATACATCCAATGTGCATGCAGTGCTTTGATGCCAGTTCATAGCCTAATGTGAAAAATTAAAAGGATTGTCAACTTCTGAACACCAAGTAACAAAAAGATCTCTGTGACAAAAGTAGTAACCCACTGAGCTGTCTACATAATAAAATACTTACCTGTGATTTGCAAGTCACACAATGTGCTTTGAAGGGAGAACATTACACCTCCATACTAATTTATAAATTAAAACTAACTGTGACTAGACAAATTGGAGCATTCACCATCATGTGTATTAACCACCAGTTATCATTAATTTTAATTAGTCCCTAAAAAACATAAGCGCACACAAAGAGCTCTAGAGGATCTCTGCAGGCTGCTCTCCTCTCCCCACAGCCTGTCCTGCAGATGGCACCCCCTGCCCTTGGCATCTGGTGCAAGGGCACCGTGGCTCCGCCTCAAACCTGGCACTGAATGTGGCCGGTGGTACATTTTAGAGCAGGTAGTCTCAGATATATTAGTTTTATGGACAGGACATTTTCCAATTAAATGGACACAAAATTTGCACCGACATAGAGTTTTGCTGCTAAAACTACAGTGCACAAATGATTTGTGAAAATCGTGCGTCAGCAAATACTTATCATTTGCCCATCACCAAGTAAAGGGTCTAGATTTATTTTGTTTCTATAAAAAAAGTTCTCACCACACTTCAGAAGTACAAAAATGTGTTTCATTTGAGCTTTCCTAAATACTGCTGTTTTATTTTTAAATATTTGTACAGTCCATGTACATGTATTTAAATGTTTTGCATGTTATAAAAACACTGACACCCACCAGCCTTTCTTTTCACACTACCGTACCCCAACCATCATGATTGTCAGACAATCTCCCTTACAAAATGCTCTAACTTCGCAGTTAAAGAAAGAAAAGTAAATAACAATATTGATGATAAAAAAGTAAGCAGCAATTTGTCAGAAGCACTCCCTGTCATTTGACCTCTGTCTTTCAACACAAATGTGTCAATATAAACACAAGATTTAAAGGCATCTTCATGACTTATTCACATTCTGAACTAAAGCATGGTTATTTGGGGGTGCTGCAGCATCCGCATCTACACTTCCAGTGCTTGAGGCTGGGGCTAGGTTGCAGAGTCAAATGCATTACATCATTTCTATCTGACTGCCATCGGGTCACTAAGTTACAACCCTTTAATTCCACACCTGAAAATATGAACTGTGGTTTCCCACAGGGGTCAATGGTGTCTACGCTGCATTTTAATCCACTCTCCTGAAACATCAGGTAGTCTGTTTTTAACATGTGGGCTGCACTCAAGTTGTTTTTAGACTAATCCGACTGCCTTACTTTAACATGCTGGTGAATATTTTCTAACTTCCGGTAGATCAATCCTACCAAAACCGAGATGTTGCTAATGACCAAAGCATCTCCTTCTTGGCTGGCTCATGGCCTGCTGGACTGAATTTATGAAATTTTTTGCATCCACGCAAAAAGGCGCATGCAATCTGTTTATCCATCTCAAAACCAATCACTCGAAACACAAGTGGCAAACGTGTCCAGTATGTGCTTTGGCCAATTCAAGATCTTGAAGAAACTTTTACCTTACATTCTCAGCAACTGGCACATTACAGAAGTCAATTTTCTGATTCAATCTAGGTTGGATTACACCAAGGCCATTTACTTAGCTGTCCCTGAAAAAACTTTTATATTGATTTCAACTCATGCCAAATGCAGTTGCCGGGGCCGTAGACAGCAGGGGAATGGAGCACATGCAAATCAGGCCTGTACCCCTTCAACCCCATCAATTCAGCTTTTCATTGCGGCCCATTTCCCATAAATGAATCTTAATTAACTCCCTCTCTGTTGTTGAAGTGAAGTGCCTTACCCGGAGGTCATCCGGAGTCAACAGAACCGACAAGTTTTGAAACTGGGCGCCAAAACCTTGGTAAGCCACCATCTTGATCTGGCATTGAAGTGGACAGAGCATGAAGCCTGGAGGCCCCTAGGGCATTCCACAGTCGTCCTGCAGCTACCATTTTGCTGCACTGGTTACCGAGTGATTCCAGAGATGGTAGCACCAGAAAACTGCGCATCTTGTGAGGCCCAAGCCTGTGTGCTGCACTGTGCATTTTTCAGGCTACTGCATTCCAGCCAACCTGTGCATGCAGTCTAGGGACCAGTGAAGCACTGGAGACCTAAGAAGTGGGGGATGCAAAGCAGATCTTCATGACGAGCTGGGGTGAGATTGATGGAGTGAGGTACAGAAGATTTTGTGTGTACCCCATTCAGATCAATCACCCCCATAACAAAGTAAATATATTAATTTTGATTGCTGTGTATTAACCAAAACACACATATTACATGTGGGAAATGCTTTGCACTAACAGGTTTGATTAACATATTAATTAGTGATGTAAAACGCATGTTTAATCTATTTTGTGCATTTACGTGGTATAATAATGCATGTCTGTGTACATTGTGCATTGCATGCTGCTTTTCTGCTTCATTTTAATGGTTTGCAGTGTGATGCTTTTCTGCTAGGTAACAGTTTTAAAGGATAAATATTAGCACTAGTGGTTGGGGGTACAGAAAACACATATATTCTGTGTATTTACATTTTCTTTTTGTGTTTATCGTAGTTTTGGTTGGTTGCCAATTCCAAAATGGCTTCGCTTTTCCCGGTTCTGCGCAGTGGAAAAAGCTTACATCATTTTGCTAAGAGAAGCTCGTCTATGCTCTTTGCTTCACTGAAAACTTTGCAACTTCATCTGACTATGTCCGAGGTCATTTGATATGAATGCTGGTGAGTGGCTGAGGGCCAAAGTGATAACCACGAGAACAGCAGAATGTCTGCCAAGAAGAAAAGTCAAATGCCGTCCAAAAATGACCACGTGGAAACAGCTGAATCACTGAAAATGAACATTTAAAGGCCTAATGATGATCCGGAACAGTCGAACTTGTATTTATCAGTTTGTCAAACAAAGTTATTCACGGACATCCTGGAAGTTGAGAAATGCATGGACAGTCGAATTTGTATCTGTCAGTTTTTTTTAATCAGGAAGCTACTCATTGACATCCTGAAAGTTAAAAAATACATTGTCGATTAACGAACATCCTGAGGGCTAATAATTGCAATGTCATGACCAATCAGAGAAAGGAAAACGACAAGACTTGAAACATTTGAGGTTAGAGAGCCAGCAAATACAGTATAAATATCAGGGCAAAACTGGGGTTTAAGGTCATAGAAGCTGATCACAGAGAAAGATGCTGTTTGCACTGCAGCTGTTTGCAGAGGTGCTGGGAGCCTGAAACTATGCCAAAAGGCTCACTGATAACCCTGTAGGTTGGAGATTCGTAACGGGACACTAGGCCTGGGAAAGAGGTTGCGTCCAAGGAGTCCTGGGTTAGTAAGTATAGTTGGGGTTTTAGAGATGCTGGGTAGGTAAGTTTTAGTGTAGAAATCTTTAGAATTAAATGCATGTTTTAACTATGGTTTCTCTGATCTTTTTCATGAAGAATTTCTCTTTCAGTTACATGACCAAGGATTGATTAATCTTTCTATTTAGAGAATAATGGAATTAATGTGAACTGAATTTTCTCTTCATGATTTTATTAACAGTTTTCTTGATCTATTTCCTGAATGAATAGCAATGCTCAGTGAGAATTAATAATGACAGAATAAATGCTAATTTTCTTTTATGCAAATTAATTACATAAAATCTTTTAAATGATTTCAGGTGTTTGTGAATCTTTTAGAGTCAATTAACTAGTTGGTCCATCGACCTAATTGGCGGGGTACATTGATGCATAGATTAGTTTAGTAGGATTATTAATGAAAACAAATGTTGGTGTTAAAATCTGTGCTTAAAAGGTATCCTGTCATAGGAGAGAATTCGTTCAACCCATTTTACATATACATTTGCAAGGGTCTGGGGTAAAGTGTGTGTGTGTGTGTGACTAGGTGTGTTGTACTTCGGTGTTATGGGCCCCACCGGAGTGACCTGGACTCTGGGTTGGTGATATTTCTGGGTGAGCGCTGCATCAGATAACTTGGTAGCAGATTAATTAAAACAAATGTTGGTGTTAAAATCTGTGCTTAAAAGGTATCCTGTCATAGGAGAGAATTCGCTCAACCCATTTTACATATACATTTGCAAGGGTCTGGGGTAAAGTGTGTGTGTGTGTGTGACTAGGTGTGTTGTACTTCGGTGTTATGGGCCCCACCGGAGTGACCTGGACCCTGGGTTGGTGATATTTCTGGGTGAGCGCTGCATCAGATAACTTGGTAGCAGATTAATGGTTATTATTGACTAGTTTAGTGATTAGTGATGGTTATTTTTACTAACTTTGTGTATATAGAACCCCTATATTCAAAGGTTAATGTATATAGAGTTTGATGTACAGAATTATGACTAACATCTGTTGAGTTCGTATTACGTTATATGTAGTCCTGAAAAGGCTTCAGAGTATTGCGTGAAGCTGGTCACTCTGTCTGCAGGCAGAGGAAGTGTGGCAAGTGAAGTCACACATCGCATAGTCTGTTTCAAAAAGTAGTATCGTCGTATACTGCAGTGGTATCGTCGTATATCACAAGTAGTGTCGTAGCACATCATACATTTATAGCAAGGACACCTAAACCTTCACAATTTGAAGTGTTAATGGAATGGGAAGGTGAGGTGTATAAGAGAGAACAACATAGATCAGGAAGGGGTTATGATTTTGGTTTGGATAAATATCGGAATGAGAATATTGAGGACAAAATATGTAGATGGGAGCAGGTAGATGTACCAAATGATTTTTTTCCTGTCAGGATCTACAGGAGATAAAAAGAAAGAGGAAGAGAAGCATGTTCACATTTTAGACTGCAGATACAGTGACACAAAAGATGAATTGCTAGATGACATTCTGGATAACAGATCACCTCCATATCAAGGGAAGTCTGCAATAGTGGTGCCAAAGGCACTGCCAGCAGAAATTACAAAAGTTTTCCAAACTTTTCCAGTTCCCATAGGGATTAATGCAATAAATAGACAGGAACCTGTTCAAATTAATAGTACAGTAATGAAGCAAGAACTCCTTCCAATGAGTAGTACAAGTATTTGTCAAGAAAGACAAGTGATAAATAGGTCAAATAATGAAGAAGAAAATGAATTAGTCAAAAAACGAGAATGGTCTGAAAAACTAAAAGAACTGCCTATAAATATGAAAGCTTTAACAGTCCCACTGAATATAGATTATGAAATTCCTGTTTGCAAAAACAAGGTAAAGGAATAACATTCACTGACCATACCGTTAAATGAGGTAAAACCAGATCTTAAAAGAGAGTTATTATCTGAAAGTTTCAGGAATAAACTGCCTAGTGTGTACGAATTAGATACAACGACAGATCTGACCAAAACTCTGATTTACAAAAATGGAACTGAGATACTAGCTGAAAAACAAACTGGATGGGTGCAGGGAATGAAACGTAGAGAAATATTAAACAAAGTATCTTTGGGTCTGACAAATGAGAAGTTAGGAGAGTGGGTAGAAAGTGGCTATAGAAAAGATGCAGAATGCCAACAGATAGATATTGCAGAATTAAAGGTAGACATGGAGGAATTACATTCTGGAAAGGTAAGTATGAACAGATTAAAATGTTACCAGGATGAAGAGATACTCTTTATGAGTAAAAACATTACCTGGAAAAATAAACATTTGCAGGAAAATCTTGAAGAAGCTACCAGTGAAACAGGAGTAGATATTTCCAAATGTAGGGATTTGCAAAAACCATATAGATCAAACTTCACAGAGAAGGGCATATAAAGTGTAAACAAAGCTGGAAGAAAAGCTAAAATTAAAGAATTGCTGAGAAAAAGAAAGAAAGTTGAAGAATGGAGAAGCAGGTGGAGAAAGAAGAAAAAACGAATAGCTGATAGGGGATCATTAGCAGTTCCTTCTGCTCACAAATGTGAAATTGCCTACATTACCAGAGGGAATTGGTTTGCAGATGAATTGGCAAAATATTGCAAAAAACAAGATTGTTCTTTGAATCATACATGGGCGAAGAAAGACACCTTTTCCCAATATCACATGCTCACTAGCACAGTAGAAATATGGGAAGAAGTGAGGCTGTTGCAGGATCAGGCAAGTGATGAGGAAAAGGAAACATGGGTAAGAGAAGGTTGTACACAAAAAGAAGAAAATGATGTTTGGGCCTACCAAGATGAAAGAGCCGTTATGCCCAACAGTATGTTTGCCCATTTTGCACACATGTATCATGGACAGGCACACACAGATAGGGAAATTGATCTTGCCAACAAAGTTATCAGTCTGATTTATGAAACTGAGCACTAAAAAGAAACGTTATTGTGCCTATTGTCCAGAAGCTTCTGGAGTTGGTGAACGGGTGATTGGCACAATGAAGATCAAATTAGCAAAAATGTGTGATTCCACTGTCTTGAATTGGCTGGATGTTTTGCCCCTAGTTCTAGTGACCATGAGAAATACAAATGATAGAAGGACAGATTTAAATCCTTACAAGATACTAATGGGACAAGCAGTGAGAAAACACATATACCTGATCAACAAGACAGGCCACTGAGAAATGGACTACAGATTTTGGATACATGTTCAGAATCAGGTGCTAAGCAACCAGAAGCTGGTAACACAAGAGAAACAGACTGTAAAATTGGTGACTTAAGACCAACAGACTGTGAGAGTGTACAGCATGATGTAAGACTTAATGATTTTTCACCTGACAACGATTTAACAGAACTAGGACAACAGACACAGACACCAAATCTGAAGTACAAGTCACTGAAATGGATATACATGGCACTTCCTGATATACAAGAGGAAGCGGATAGCCAGGAAAGTCTGAGAGTGACTGTACGAGAGGTGGTCAAGGAAGAAGAAAATGTGGAAATACTGAGAGTTATCTTATCTGACACTAGAGGAGGCAAGGATGATCAGGAAAATCTAAACAAAGAGTGTGAACATATAGATAAGGATGATTTACACATGAATGTAGGGATAACTTAAGGTCACTCTAACAATGTTACAGAAAAGATTTCTGGGTTTTAGCACACAAGACGAAGTCGATTTTTGATGAACAATTTCTAGGTAGTTAAAATAAAAGAAGGGGCAAAGGACTGAAAGTCATTCAAGTGTGGAAACACACTTTGTACAGACAGTACATATTTAGTAAATTAGATTTATAGGATAACTTCGATACCATAGGCAATATAACATGTTTTGCTTTAGGTATAGGATGTGTTTATGTTAGATAATTTTTCCTAATGAGGCTGTTAGCAATGTACCAATAGTTGCCACTAGTAGATAGAATTGCACTTCATAAAGATAAGTAAGTTTCAGATTTAGAACTAAGATTACATTTTTGTCAAGAACAAGGAAATGAGAAAGAAATTTGCTGAACTAACAAAAACTATTGAGAAGAAGTGTCTTATCTAATAAAATGTAGTGGAATGCATGGGTGGTTTTGGGTTTTGGTGACGATTCACAAATCGTTTAAGGTATTCAGTATTTTTGATCATCAAAGGAGGGAAATTGATGGAGCGAGGTACAGAATATTTTGTGTGTACCCAATTCAGATCAATCACCCCCATAACAAAGTAAATATATTAATTTTGATTGCTGTGTATTAACCAAAACACACACATCACATATGGGAAATGCTTTGCACTAACAGGTTTGATTAACATATTAATTAGTGATGTAAAACGCATGTTTAATCTATTTTGTGCATTTAAGTGGTATAATAATGCATGTCTGTGTACATTGCGCATTGCATGCTGCTTTTCGGTTTATTTTAATGGTTTGCAGTGTGATGCTTTTCTGCTAGGTAACAGTTTTAAAGGATAAATATTAGCACTAGTGGTTGGGGGTACAGAAAACACATATTCTGTGTATTTACATTTTCTTTTTGTGTTTATCGTAGTTTTGCTTGGTTGCCAATTCCAAAATGGCTTCGCTTTTACCGGTTCTGCGCAGTGGAAAAAGCTTACATCATTTTGCTAAGAGAAGCTCGTCTATGCTCTTTGCTTCACTGAAAACTTTGCAACTTCATCTGACTATGTCCGAGGTCATTTGATATGAATGCTGGTGAGTGGCTGAGGGCCAAAGTGATAACCACGAGACGGCTGAATGTCTGCCAAGAAGAAAAGTCAAATGCCTTCCACAAATGACCACATGGAAACAGCTGAATCACTGAAAATGAACATTTAAAGGCCTAATGATGAACCGGAACAGTCGAACTTGTATTTATCAGTTTGTCAAACAAAGTTATATACAGACATCCTGGAAGTTGAGAACTGCATGGACAGTCGAATTTGTATCTGTCAGTTTTTTTTAATCAGGAAGCTACTCATGGACATCCTGAAAGTTAAAAATACATTGTCGATTAACGAACATCCTGAGGGCTAATAATTGCAATGTCATGACCAATCAGAGAAAGGAAAACAACAAGACTTGAAACATTTGAGGGTAGAGAGCCAGCAAATACAGTATAAATATCAGAGCAAAATTGGGGTTTAAGGTCACAGAAGCTGATCGCAGAGAAAGTTGCTGTTTGCACTGCAGCTGTTTGCAGAGATGCTGGGAGCCTGAAACTATGCCAAAAGGCTCACTGATAATCCTGTAGGTTGGAGATTCGTAATGGGACACTAGGCCTGGGAAAGAGAATGCGTCCGAGGAGGCCTGGGTTAGTAAGTATAGTTGGGTTTTAGAGATGCTGAGTAGGTAGGTTTTAGTGTAGAAATCTTTAGAATTAAATGCATGTTTTAACTATGGTTTCTCTGATCTTTTTCATGAAAATTTTTTCTTTCAGTTACATGACCAAGGATTGAATAACCTTTCTATTTAGAGAATAATGGAATTAATGTGAACCTGAATTTTCTCTTCATGATTTTATTAACAGTTTTCTTGATCTATTTTCTGAACGAATAGCAATGCTCAGTGAGAATTAATAATGACAGAATAAATGCTAATTTTCTTTTATGCAAATAAATTACATACAATCTTTTCAATGATTTCAGGTGTTTGTGATTCTTTTAGAGTCAATCAAATTATGCAATCAATGTATTGTAGTGAGGTTAAACTGGTCTTGACAATCACCATCAACTTACTCAACTAATTGGTCCATCGACCTAATTGGCAGGGTACATTGATGCATAGATTAGTTTAGTAGGATTATTAATGAAAACAAATGTTGGTGTTAAAATCTGTGCTTAAAAAGGTATCCAGTCATAGGAGAGAACTCACTCAACCCATTTCATATATATATATTTGCAAGGTTCTGGGGTAAAGCGTGTGTGTGTGTGACTAGGTGTGTTGTACTTCGGTGTTATGGGCCCCACCGGAGTGACCTGGACCCTGGGTTGGTGATATTTCTGGGTGAGCGCTGCATCAAGATCAACCATCCCCCCCTCACCCAATGCCCATTGGTGCCTCGAGCCCACCAGAAAAAAGCTTCAGGGAAATGAAAGTGGGCACACAAAGCTGGGCCCTGAGATCCTGCTTCCAGAATTACTGAAGACCAAACATCGAGCTGCGATGACGCCAGGGGACGATAATAGATCCCCAGAGTGAGCGGTGAGATATTCAGGGTGGCTATTGGTCCAAAAGGGCCCACAGGGGTGAAATGCCTCAGTCAAACCAATAATGGGGTAGCATTGACTTATGATTAAAAATCCATGGCAAGGGGTCTTGCCGATTGGGGTTGCCAACTCCCCCATGGGGACTGCACTAAAGTGCAGAAGTGGAGAATCAGTGGATTCGGGCTACTTGTTCCACTGGAGACTGGGCCACCCTTTCCTCCCACAAGCATCCATAACTGTACCAAGTTGGGGAGAACATTGGGAGGAGTTCCAAAAATTAAATGAGTTCCTCGAAAGAGCAAGCATCCCCATAAAGCAGGTAACACACCAGCCATCTCAGAGTGCCCCTACGTTTCTTTAGGCTGCAAAGCAAGACTTGCAAATAGTTTAAGGGGCTAAGGCAGGCTACCTCATCTTCCCCCTGGGCTTCAGATCCTCTTCTCCTGGTCTCAGACATGAACTGACCTCCCAAGATGGTAGCCAATAGATCGTGCAGGGAGTCCTCTATAAAGAAAATGCTGACATCTATATTCAATAAAGCTAATATGGCAAACAAATCTCCTATGGCAGCCAGACAACCTTCAGGAGACTCATCAACTTCACTTGGAATAGTCATAGCCAAAGATGATCTATAGACATTCCTCAAAGTTATCAAGGAAGTGGTGAGAACAATCTGCTCCGACCTCAAAGACAATTTAAAAGATATACAAAAGACATTACCAACCTAGGTACTAAGGTTAATGATCTTGAGCATACAGTCCACGAACAGGCGAAGGAGTTACATGACGCCGGCCGTGGACTCTTCACACTGAAACTACAATACGCTATTTTACTCTCAACCAAAAGGACCTCCAAAACCAATCAAGTCAAGAAAGCCACCGAGTGTGGAGCCTCCAAAGGAGCTCCCGTTTTGGGGACTACCAATTTGGTTATATTCCCCGTTAAAACCACCTCATCTGCTCTCCACCCGCCTGCCCAACATCTGGATTGCATCTCTACCAGCAACCAGCAACTTATAGTCGAAGCGGAAATCAGCAACCAACTTACCTGTGGATCGACTGTTGCTGCTGTTCTGGGCTGCACCCCTCACTTCACTGACTGACCTTCTTTACCGTGCGGCTGATCTTCCGGGGCCAATGTCCTGTTAATCTCTACTGCTGCGACGAGCCCGTTGCCAGCTCCTCCGATCCTGTGCCTGCCTCAGAGGATCGTGATCTCCGGGCGCTGAGGGGTGTCCTAGCGTGTGGGCGCCATCCACAGGATCCTTTCCTGGTTGGGGAGCTAGACTGCGAACTCCTGCCCCTGCCCCTGCCTGCTACAGTTGCCTGGTGGTCTGAGGACCCAATCGGAGCCTGGCTGCAAGCTCCTTGAAGGCGGACCTTGGTCCTCTGCCCCGGAGGACCCCCCACCTGTGGAGGGATTTGTATCTATCGGCATCATTGGATCTCCAGCACTATTTTATAACCCTTTGCCGGATGAGCCAGTCGGTAAGCCCCTGCCTGCCTTGGTCGCCTTGGACCCGACTGAGGCCTGGCGGCCAGCACCCGGAGGACAGATCCTTTCTCCTCTACCCGGAGGACCCCCGGCGTGTGGAGGGGGGTCTGTGGCTGCCAGCACTGCTTGATCTTCAGTGCCATTTTGTAGCCATTTGCTCCATTGCCCCCTGCCTGGCCCGCAGCCCCGCCGCTGTGCAGGAGCTGCCGTGGTTGCTTCTGTGCCACTGTCGCTACTCTGGGAGATCTTGCCGACGTGCGGTGTCCCACGAGATCGGCTCGCTGTTGTCTGTCTCTTGCTGGCTACTGCGGCAGACAAGGGACTGGGCTGGAGCTAGAGGGAGATGACCCCGACCGGTTCCTCCCTGTGGTGGCTCATGACATCCACGACTCCGGTGTTTGCACTTGTGGTGAGTGGCGACCTCCTGTTCTAAAGTAGAGGTGCTCTTTACCCGCTCCACGGTTGAGAAGCGCCCCCTGCTCTCGAGCCTTATCTCATACCCAGCTTTGGGAGGGCGGGATCTCGCCCTGATCCACGGCGTAGACCCGGGACACGGAAGGCGGCCTCCGGACCCGACTGAGCGCGCCGCACACCCACAGGGGCTCAAAACCAGCATTCGGGAGGCTTCCGGCGAGCACACAACGCCTCGGGCTCCTGCTGCCCCCCCTCGACGTGTCCTGCTGTACTCCGGATGCGGTCCCTGGTTTCCACTGCTGCCTGGACTTGCACCAACCATGCAGGCTCTGAGCCTCTGATGTTTGTTTTTACCACAGTTCCTTTACGGCGCCCGCTTGCCTTAGCGCCGGGCCTTTGATGCTGCCGCCCTGTCCCCTTCACACGGAGACAAAACTAATTCAAGGTATCTACCACACACTTGCATCGCAAAAGGCGCGCCAGGTACGTCCTCACCAAGCCATTTTTAACCCCCTGATATTCTCAACCCTTAAGCTAAAGCTCCCAAACTAAAATGGTGGCTCCCTGTAAGTAATCTTCAGGTCTTTCCTCACCGCTCCTGCTCATGAATCCTCACCCCCAGTGAGGCTGCTCTACAGTCACAAATTTAAAGTGCATTACTGCCATCTGATTATGTTCTGATCTAATGATTACTTGCACAACATGTAAATTCGTCCCAAAACCCCATGCCTGACCACATAATGGCGACCGCTCAAGACATCCTCAACCTGCCTTGCAGTGCCTGACCTTAAGATGACGCTTTACCCAAATCTCCCGCTCACACCATGGCTCCGTTACTTGGCCTGAAATCTCATCTAATTTGTCAATTGGCAGGCTACAAACTTCATATAGTTCGTTTGACCATACTAATGTCCTCTAGCGCAGCTGTTCTCAACTACACTAGTGTCCATGCTTGTTCTCCTAAAGACCTCCCCTAATATCCGGGGCCTGGATAACTACACTCCTTGCTCAGTTGAACAGCTGGTGGGCGCCCTTGAAGCAGCCTCGTCCTGATGACCTAGGAGAAACGCTCCATCCCCTCTGCCGCCCTACTACCCTTTAACTTACATTAGTGCCCTTCCCTAAATCAACATGTCAAGCCCCACTTTGACTGGGGAAAACTTCATTGCCTTAGTCTACCGCCCCCACCTCTCCAAAACCGCTGCTAACTCTTTCAAGCATGCCACCCAGAGATCCTGGTAACCAATCTGCAATTCAACGTGGACAGTGGCACTTGCATAAATGACCTTATCTTCTATTCCAAAAGACTTGCTGCCTGGCGCAAAACCTTAACACACCTTCTTAACGTTCGCTCAACGAGAAACATTCCATATGGCACTAAACTCACAATTGCCCCCTCTTCTACCCTCCGAGCATACCTTACCATCACCCTCTACAAAAATGGAATCATTCTGATCCAAGCCTCATCCAATAACCTTAATACATTTCTTTTCATCCGGCTTTGAAACCATGTGCACGACACGGATAAGGTAACCAACTCACGCACCAAAGGCCCTCCGTCCTGCCAGTCTACTGTGCCTAACCACTCGCCTACTCCCACCCCCATGGCTTCCATCACTGTTCATCCTACCCCCCCCCCAACATATCCACGGACCCTGGCCATGGACACCTCTGTTCCCCTCCCACCCAGCACCCCCCCATCAACTGCGAGGTTGGTTCTCTCCCAAAAACCCCGATCTCAGTTCGAACTAGCCCTTCACCGGCCCCCAATACCGGTCAACCTAACCATGACAGCTCGCCTTCCGACACCTCCAACAGAGTCGCCCCCAGACCCCGGCTCACCTCCCCGCCAACCATCTTCCTTAACCGCTAGCTGGTAACACCTCCAAAGACACATGAATCGGCTCAAGCTAACCTCTCTCCACGGCCACCTTCATTTGCCACCGACACTGCTCCAGAACCTTCGCACCCCTTCCCTCTAGTACCCCCAGCCTATACTGATCTTTCTAAACTCCAGAGCGACTGATCTAACCCAGAGCATCCATAGCTCCATTCTGTATCTTATGAACCTTCTTTGCCTCGCCGAACTCGCCCTTGTTAATCTCAAGCCACCTCAATCCTCTCCCCCTAGGATCGCCGAGCCTCCCATGCACCCACTTCAACTACCTCTCAGACATCATCACCCGCGCAAGCAGCCCTGCCACCTTTCAGAGGTGGAATCTCGAGCTCTTGCACTCCCTTACAACTCCACCACTGCCACCTCCACTCCTTTTGACCTCACGGAAGACGATATCCTAGCGATCCTCCAAGACCACAAACCTGTCCAAGACATCCGTTGCCCTCTAGATAAGAGTCCTGAACACCCCATCTGCACGGTCTCCATCAACCCCAACAGACCAGCTACCCTTCACAACAGAAGTGTGGTTGAAAGCAATCTCGAGCTTGTATTCCTGTCCGTCCAGGCCCATGACACTCCCCCAGACTCCCCACTATCTAGCCTCTCAATCAATTGATGATTGGCAGTTAAACATGCCTCAGATATTGCTGACCTCATCCTGAACAAAAACGTAGACCTAGCTTTATTAACCGAATCCTGGCTCAATTAATACTCTTCCTCTTGCCTGGACTGATTAGTCCCTCCTAACTACAACATTGCTAGACTAGATAGGCACTCCAACAAGAAAGGTGGAGGCATCGCTTGTATCTACCGATCCTCCCTCTTGGTCACGGAACTCCTAGCGGACTCCACTGACTCCTGCTAATAACTCGCCCTCTCAATTTCCAACAATTCATTACATCTTTGCAACTTGACCTTAATGATCATTACTCAGCGTCCATATCGAACATCCTGGCCGATCTGGCTCCTCTACAACTCAAAAGGTCACACATCAAAGATAGAAACCTCTGGTTCTCGGATTCCCTCAATTTGAGGAGGAGATCCCTACGACAATCTGAAAGAATCTGGAGACAGCACCCCTCCGCTGCAAACCTTAAACTTCTCCGTTAGGCGAGAAACCCTTATAATAAGCACATCCTCAATTCAAAAAAATAAAACTTCAGAACGGAATTGGGGAATGCCAAGAACAGACCCCGCAAGCTCTTTGAACTTGTCAAATACCAATCTAACAAACTGGCTAAATCTCTGATAGAATCCCCCAAGTCTCTAATATCTTCAGGGGAATTCTCCTCTTTCTTCACTGATAAAACCATGGCACTAGAAATCGAACTCAATACCACCGGTTACTCTCAACCCCTTCCTGACCTCCCCCCTTTTCCGCACTACCCTCACTGGCCCCACCTAAAAACCAAGCTCACTGGACCCACTTTGAATACTATGACGAAGACTCTATCTCTAAAATCCTCTCTACCTTGAACCCCAATAACCACTTCAATGACCCTCTACCATCGAATTGCCTCGCCGCTGCCTCCCAAGCCATTGTTCCTTGCTGGACTACAATAATCAACGCCTCACTTCAGCAGGGTTTGATCCCGGACACCTTGAAAGCCGGCCAAGTCCTCCCTATCTTAAAAAAGCCATCGCTGGACACTTCCTCCCCTGACAACTTCAGACCTATCTCCAATATCCCTCTGTTAGCCAAAGTATTAGGGATATATGTCCAACAACAACTAAGTCAGCACATCAACAACTACCACCTACTTGATGACTTTCAATCTGAATTCAGACCAGGGCACAGCACGGAAACTACTATGCTCCACATCGTGGACGATGCCCTCCAAGACCTTGACCAAGGCAAAACCTGCCTTCTAATCCTCTTAGATCTATCCTCCGCCTTCGATACGCCAACCAAGAAAAACTACTCGAACGCCTTAAACTCAGGATGGGGCTAGATGGCGTAGTCCTAGAATTGTTTAGGTCCTTCCTCCATAACCGATCTCAGAGATTCCTCATTAACGGCAACCTATCATCTCCCACCCTAGTCACAGTTGGAGTCCCCCAAGGTTCAACCCTATCACCCACCCTCTTTAATCTTTACTTAGAGCCACTCACCGAAGTTTTTCATACCGCCAATATCTCTTACCACATGTACGCGGACGACACCCAAATATACATCAATATTGCATCCAATCTGCCCGCTTTCAGAAAAAAAGAACCTACAATAGGGCATTTTTCAGAGCAGCACCAAGAATTTGGAACTCTCTTCCACCTGACACCCGAAAAATCCCTTCTCTATCACGTTTCAAGAAGGAGACCAAAACTTTCCTCATGGGTAAATTCCTAGGCTAATGGCATGCTCGCATCTACCACAGTGTGCCTGTCGAATCCAAAAACTATTGCTTCCTCCTCAGATTACCAACGCCCCCCGACAAGTAAATGTGGGGCTTCTGTTCTGTTTTTACTGATCCTATTATAACCGTAACAATTCATTTGTCCCCCTTGATCTCTATGCTCCTCAGCTACCCTACCCCTCCCCAAACTTAGTATATTTCTGTACTTGAGACTGTTTTGCTTTGTTTACTGTGTAACCGTGTAAAGAGCTATGATACCCTCACGGGTCAAGTTCGCACTCTATAAATTGGAGGCTTGGCAAGCAGAACAGAAGGCAATGGTATCAAAGCATATGTACAATGACTACTTCAGTAAGTACGTAACTGCCCCAATGATCCATTTGGATCACACACATAGAACTAACCCAAGGGAAGCAGAGCAGAGAGATGCCACCAGACATCCTCACAAGATTCCACTACTTCGACGAAAAAGAAGAAATAACAGCCTCTATAGAATCACCTATACACACCATGTTCAAGAGGAACAAATTGTCCTTCCACAATAATTTAGCAATGACAAAACGCCAAGGGAGACAAAACGTGGCATATAATAGACTATATTTGCATAAATACCACCTCCTACCAGTAGGATATCCTTTCTGGCTTGTCTTTGTATGGGACGGTCAGAAACATTACGCTAAAACACAGTATGCCCGCCAGATGGCACACAGTGAAGAGGCATCAGAAAAACAACCCACTACCTTCTGGAGATATTGAGCAGGTAAAAGGAAGAAGCTATCAGAGAGGAGGAGGAAAAAGAGCTAGAGCTTTTCCCCAGGGTGAAAATGAAGAAGTGTCAAGGGGTCCCTCATGGGCATGAGGGCAACCACTTGGAAAGTTGGAAGATACAAGTTCACTAGCCACGGTAATGAAGTGAACAGTAACAGGATGGCAGGTGGGGGAGAGAGGGGGAATCCTGGATTGGAGAACAGGATTGCAGATTTATATCTGTTTTAGTATTTTGAAAGGTTTGTGGGTAAAGGTGACATTTTGAGGGGCGGGGGAGGTGGAACTAGTGGAAGGATGGATCGCAGATCACAAAAAGCATCCCAGAGCTTCAACTTCGATGGTTCAAGAGACTTAGATGCTACTACAGGGCCACTCCAAGCCTAATGCCATCATAGAGGGAGAATGTTTCCTACTCCATGGTTAAGATTTTAGCCTAAGTGTGAAAGCCACAAATCCTAGGCTAAGAGATTAGCTGTCGTAAACCTTTTAAAGCGCACAGGGCCAGACATTTGACTTCCACAGGAAACACATTTCCTAGAAATAGACACACAAATGTAAGTCCCAGCTCATTCCAATACACCCTTTTCTAAATCATTATCTTTAACAGATAAAGCATGCGGTATAATGGGGAGGTTAAGTGTTGTGAAACAAGAAGTCCTGTGTTGTCTTCTTGGTTCGCCAACTTGACCAAATTGTCCGATCTCTGGCAAATCTAACGGTCCCTTGGCCTATTCTCCTTATTTGCCATTGTTTTATCGTCTGACAGCCCATTACCTTAAAATAAAGATATTAGGGTGGGTGCCTTGTTTAGTACGGTTTCATTCTCAGTTTTTACATTGATCATTTTTAGCACCCTCAATGGTAAACGTTTTAATAAAGTGGCCTTCTAGAACTCCTCTACATCTTCCAAGCTGGCATGTCTGTTTTATATCCCCTATTGATTGGCCTGTTTACCTGTACCAATCACTAGGCAAGCAAAAAAGATGAACATTTGGAGTCCTGCAGGAGCTCATTGCAGGATTCAGGAAAAACATCGAAAATGAGGGACAATCCTTCACCCTGCCACCCTATTTCACTAGGCCATAAGGCACAGGCTGTAAGGAACACAGAGAGGTGGCGATTGACTGTAATGGCCCCTTGTGGAAGCAAATAGCGCAAGGCAGAAAAACACAGCCATAATGTGGGCCCCTAACAGCCCTGATGCCACTGCACCTGCTGCACTACTAGGCCTTGTAGCCATAATTGGGCACTAAGGAGAGGGTTTAACCACACATAGGCTTTGCAGCACTAAACTGCTGCAAGGCCTATGTGAAAGAACACTGTGAGCACAGAGTCACAATGCACGAGAAGACACATCAGAAGATATTTGTTGGGGAGCAGAGGAACGATGAGTGGCATAGCGCATTTTGGAGTTTCATTCCAAATCTCATTTCCACTTCAGAACATCTTAAATAACTCATCTTGAGAATGAGCTTATCCAATACGATTACTATTCACACTGTATTCATACTGCATTTGGGTTCTAATACCTTTTCTACATCCTCAAGTAAGCCTTAACTGCTTTATATTGCAAAGTTTGAGAGACTGTTTTCGAAAATGAACATCTCCGGTATCCAAATGGAATGAAAGTCTTAAGCTTTGATACACCAGTGGTAAACATCACTATCTATCATGCATACTGTCCAATAACTACCCACTGTCACAGGACCTGGTCCAGGGGGTATGTTTTAGCCATGGTACTAGGATACTAGACATCTAATCTCATTTTTATTTGTTAAACCAATTTATGTGGGTATCAAGTAATGGGAGAAACATTACATATGCACAAAAATCAGAAGTGTAGACACAGGCTGGTTCGTCTGTTGTTGAAGCAACATTGTATGAAATGAGCGAGAATTGAGTCCACAAATATCTATAGAGAGCGTTAGAGGAGATGAACCGGTCCCAGTAAGTTGAATCTACTGATGTGTGCACCCAAAGGAATAATGTTAGAGGAAGAAATAAACACTAACATCG
This sequence comes from Lissotriton helveticus, assembly GCF_964261635.1. Lineage (NCBI taxonomy): Eukaryota > Metazoa > Chordata > Amphibia > Caudata > Salamandridae > Lissotriton > Lissotriton helveticus. Next base: position 1,117,739,309 of record NC_136068.1, on the reverse strand, counting down.
GGCAACGAACCACGGTTTGTGGCTGGGGAAGGAGGAAGAAGGAGGGGGAGGCAGATGTGTAGCTGTGTGCAGTGAGTGGTCTGTGCTGCAAGCCTAGGCAGGGGGGAGCACCTGGTAAGTCCACAGGGGTGTTCCAGCTGAGGGGACTTTCTCGCCCAGTGAGGGGCGAGGTATGCTCAGGAAGGCAGGATGTCTGCGCCCTCAGGGGGTGACAGCTCGGAGAGACACCGCAGGGGGACCTCGTGACTGCGGGGCACAGCATCATGATCATATGTATGGCAAAAGCGCAGGAGTAGCATGTCCCATTCAGGGGAAATGGGGCAGCAAGGGACTCTGCACGCCTCCTCATATCGAAGAGCTTCTTTTTCTGCAGCGCCCCACTAACATACAGTCCCTACCCAGGCCGCCAGAAGGGAGATGGGTCCCTCAGGTGCGCGCCAGTGCAAGGTGATGCTTCGCTTGGCCAGCAGAAGGGCTAGCGCTACGAAGCGCAATTGGATCTTTTAGTGTTTTTTTCTATTGAATATTCCCAACAAGCAGGCTTCCCAGGAAGAAATATCATTTAACTCTGTGACCTCTTGCAGTGTGGTGTGAATAGTGTTTCAGTAGTGCTGCAGGACAGGGCAAGCCTAGAACATATGAATGAAGTATTCCGCTAGGGGTCTGGCAGTGGGGGCAAGCAAACTGTGACTCTGGGTACTAGCGCTGAAGCTGCAATGGCATCAGGTATGCCTGATGCAATATAAAGGATTGTATATTTTTGAAGCTGGAGTTCTGGGACGCCTTCTTCGGGAATTCCAGGGCACAGTCCCACAACTTATCGTGTAGTGGCCTCTCAAATTCCTCTTCCCATTTATGAGGCAGCTGAGCGAGCGCGGCAAGGGTCAGTTCCTGGATGGTCTTCTATATCCAGGTGATAAGTTGAGGCCAGGGCCCATGGTTAATACTGTGTGGAGCACTGGATGGGTTGCAGGCTCCTCATCAGCCTTGTCCCAGAGGCATCAACAGTTGAAGTACAATTTGCCTATGGCGCGCAAACTGCCCTGGGGGTAACCTGCCCTCCTCCACCAGCAGGTCAAAGGGGAGCAGCTGGCCCACATAGAATAAGGAAGCCATATCCAGAAGCGAGTGGTTGACATCTAATCTCATCTTTACTACTTCTCCCAAATATGCTGGAAATAAACATTGTATTCTAAAGCTGGGTAGAACCCACAAAACAGTGACATTTACCTGGGAAAGGCAGCCATCAGAATCACTGTCACCATTGTTATGGTTTAGCAGACTATTTGGAAATGAGGTACCAATAAACACTGTTATTAATCCCAGCCTCCTATTTGACAAAATTGTGTGATCTTGAACAATGTTTTTTCCTAATTTATTCCTCTGCTCCCTTTTTGACAAGATTGGGAGTATTTATATTCAGTGTAAAAGCTGCTAGTAAGGGGCGTGGCTTGCAGAGCCAAAATGGTGGACGCACTTTGAGAGTGCTCCCGGACCCCTCCGCCATCCACCCGTAATCCTCACCTTACACGAGCCATTCTGCCCTGAAATTTGCTGGTCATCTGGTGCAGTATCCCTGGCGGTGCCCCTGGGAGTGCAGAGCCTTCACCGCATCATCCCGCTGCTGTGGACCGGCCCACCGCGCCACGGAGACAAAATGGCGGCTCCCTTCTGCTGATCGCGGCACTGGCCCGGAGTCTGGTCCTCGGCTGCCGGCCCTGGGTGGCACTCGGACTCCTCTCCCCACCTCCTGGTCTCCCCCCGTTGGCGCTGGAGGTGGCGGACCTGGTGTTTGGTGCTCCGGCAGTCTGTCTCGGCGGCGTAGATCCGCTCGTGCCCCAGGCCCCCCCCAGCGGCGCAGCCGCGACATCGGCTGCCGCATCGGGCAGCTGGGGCTGAAAATTCGAGGCTGTCATCATCTGTGTACCGGGGGAAGCCTCTGAAGACCCCAAAGTCGTTGTGTGGAAAGCTGCCGCAGGTGAGTCATGGCGGCGGTAGGGGTCCAGGGACAGTTGCTTGGGGGCCCTCACCGTGCGCGAAGGAGGCCGACTGGGGTGGGGGCCGGCCCGTGTGGCCCTGCTCTTTGTCTGGCCCGGTTGGACCCCTCTTCGCCCCTGGGGCCGGGTGACACCTGTACCGGCTCCCCAAGATACTGTGGGCACCTTGTGGCGACATCCTGGGCCACGTTGCGGTCCCTGGGCTGGGGATAGCCCGGAGAGGACCCTCGGCCGCATCAATCGAGCAGCAGGAGGCCCTTTGATCTAGGGACTGTGTTTGAGCGGGTGCGGGCGGGAACGCTTCCTGGCCTTGCCATACATCCTGGTTCCCCCCTGGCCACGTCAGCGACTGGGGACCAGACAATAGGGGCTTTCGGCCACACACATCGAGCGGCGCCTGGCAGTGTGTGAGGGCCTCCACCGCCCCCCCCCCCCCTGTCCTGTGCCTCCTGTGTCCCCAGGTCTCTCTCAGTGGGCTGTGGTTTTGGATTGTCCCCTCTTCCCCGCAACATCATCCACTGGAATGTCCACCCAGAAGGGGTGAAGCTGCCTGCTGGTTCTCCTACTTCTGCCCTGTTGGAGCGCTCTGTGGCCCTTGCAGGCGGGGGCCCACCTGCAGTGCTGGTTCTGGACTCTCTCCCCCCCCCATCCCCTCCCTTGCCCCTGAAGAGCCATCTTATCCGGAGTGGCGGAGTCGGCCGCATATATCGGGCGGCGGCGGATTGGTCCGGGCCTCACCTTCGCGTTGGCTGCTCCCACCTGCCTGATCTTGGCCCATCTGAAGAGATCCACCGGTGCCCGCTGCGGGATCCACCTGCGGGAATTTCGGGCCCCCGTGGCTCCTCGGGTGCCATCATGGGTAGAACGGACAAGTCGGCAAAGACCCCTGCCACCCAAATGAAAATGGATCGTTTCACCACCTCGGATGTGGGGGCGACCGGGGGCGCTGCGGAACAGGAGCCTTCACCGTCCGCGGACTTGTCCACTGTCTTACAAGCCATCAAGCCATCCATGCCTCACAAACCTCGGTTGAAGGCAAGATCGCGGAGGTGCGCGTGGACAGGACTCTCATCCGGCAGGAACTCCGAAACACCAAAGCACGGATCAAGGAGACTGAAACCCGAATCTCCACACTGGAGGATGACCTCCAACAATTCAAGGGACAGGTGGCCCGTCTCCAGTCGCACACTCAGGAATTGCATCGCTGGGCAGAGGATGTAGAAAACAGGTCCCAGCACAACAATCTCCACCTGGTGGGCTTCCCGGAGGGGGCGGAGCGGGGTCACACAGTAGACTTCCCAGCAAAGTGGCTGAGATTGTGGGTCCCTGAGGGCCCTCTTTCTCGATTGAGCGGGCCCACCGGTCCCTCGCTCCTAAACCATCACCAGGCGCGGCCCCACAACCAGTCATAATGCGGATCCTTAATTTCAGGAATCGTGATGCCATCCTGTCTGAAGCGCGCAAACAGCAGCGGCTCCACTACAAAAAACGTGCAATCATGATTTTTTCCGAATTATACCTGTGAGGTCCAGGACAGCGCCACTCCTTTGGTGAAGTTAAACAAAAACTGAGGGCACTCAACATCCAGTATCAGCTCCTTTTCCCGGCGTGCCTGCGAGTGGTGTTCGCTAACAAGACCTTGTACTTTGACACTCCTACAGAGGCCTGGACCTGGGTGACGGTGGAGCGTCCCCTGCGCATTGCTGACCGATCTTCACTCCTGGCGGGGAAAGAATGATGGGCCGGTCCAGCCCACACCTTTTGCTCCCCAGCCTCAAGGCAACCGCTCCTGTGGGAATCGCAGCCAGAGACGAGTCCGGTCGGATTCCTCGTCGGGCCACCCGCGACAGCCAATACTGCTCTTTGATGGATCCACAGCAGGGGGGCCCTCTGGCTCATCTGGCCGCCTGGACCGCGGAGGTGCTTGCCCCTGCCCTCTTTGCCCGATCTCCCGGACACAGACCTCTCACGTAGGCCAGTGATCCTGAAAGACCCTGCCTGAGGTAGTCACTGCCTGCCGCGCTGCCTGCCTGCCGGAGGCCGCGCTCAGACTTAAAACATTCTTTTTCTTCCTGATGGACTCGTTTATGCACGTCCTGCCACGAGGAGGGGTCCTCCACGCTTTCCCATTCCCAAGCATTTTAGTTTGGTTGTTCATTCACTTGTTTGTTGTTAGGGCAACAGATGCTTCCATTCCTGAAGTGTAGGGTGGGGGTGGGACCGTTGTCCCGAGTTTTTCCTTTAGTTTTGTTTTCTTTGTTTTTTAGTTTTGTCACACCAGCACTCACAAGGCACCCTGACATGCACCCAGTGGAACATGCAGATTTCCCTACGGACACGTTGTTGGGCCCTCTGACGTCCATCTTTTGCTACCAGACCTCCCCCTGGGTACTCACGTTCACATTGTCACTCCTGCCACCATGCCTGACACACCTTTATTAGGCACCTCCCTGTGCATCATGTCTAGGAATGACTCATCTTTATTTGTACTATCTCACCACGCGACCTCTCCATACACGACTGGTTCAACGGACGATGGTCTGACCCAGCTTACAGGCTCAAATTGGGGGAATTGGGCCTCGCCAGGATTCTGTCCATGTTGTATGGGGCTCCTATTCCTTCCGGTCTACCAGAGGTGAGGCTCTCTGTGTTACTGCCTGGCGGGCTACACTGTGGCACACCAAATGGACACACACACTGACCAAGTGTGCACCCTTGTGGCATGGGAGCTGGCTCAAAGAGGTAAATGAGCTGCAGGGCTTCAGGGCTTGGGACCTTATAGGTATTTTGCAATTGGGCGGGGGACCACATGGGTTCCTTCGGAGACCTCCAGAACAGATATTCCCTGCACCAATCACAATTCTATAGGTATCTGCAACTGCGACACGCCCACCACGCGCACCTTACAACAGGTACACGACTTCCTGATCACAGCCCGCCTGAAGCTCAGATTATGTTTGGGGACCGGGGGAAGGGTGGCATCTCCTGCATTTATCGTACACTGATCAACAACACCCCTACTTCCCGATACCGACTGCGGGCTCAGTGGGAGGGACTGGATAGGCCCCTTGGAGGAGGAGGACTGGCGTGATGCCCTTATGACTCCTAGAACGGTCACCACATCCACTAGGCTGCGTCTGGTGCAGCTCTATTATTTACATACCCCACCCCGGTGCGCCTCCATCGGGCAGGGTTCAGTCCAACCTCAGATAGTACTAGGCTTGGTCACGGCTCGGCTGACTTCCTCCATATGGTATGGGATTGCCCACACCTGGGGCTGTTCTGGAGGGAAAGAGAGGAAGAACTCACCTAAATCTTAGGATGGGAGGTCCCCCACGACCCAAAAACCACGATCCTGGGCATCACTGATGGGTTGGATGGGTCTCAGAATGACAAGGTGTTTTTTACTACAGCTATGGTGGTTGCCAAAAGGGACATTGCGGCCTCCTGGAAACGCCCTGAACCCCCGGGTGTTGGGCGATGGCAGACTGGTGCACCACACAGGAGAAAGTCATGTATGAGGCACGTGGGTGTCCCAAGAAATACCGCAGTCTGGGGGAAATGGTTGGAGGGGTGGTTTAGTCATAGAGTGAATGTCCAATTTCGAGTCATTTTGTTTTTAGTAGTGTCTGTAAACTGGGTAGCGCAAATTCTTTTATTTAATCCTGGATTTTCATGGTGTAGTGCTGAATGTCTGGTGTGTTCTTTCTGTAAAGCAATAAAAATGTGTTTATCAACAAAAAAAAGCCGCTAGTAAACATGTGGTTATAAAATGGCCTGGATATTACTGGGGTGGGGGAGGTGAGAAGTGCCCAGTCACATAGAATATTCACTGAAATGCAATATTGTGGTAAGCATATAGCCTTTGCAGCAAGCACTGTGCTGCATTCTTGTGTCTACTAATTTAACAAAGTGTTTGATCTTGGGCAAAAAAAAACTTTGCTGTGTCTCCGTCCACTGATCATACAATTTATCAGCGCTTTGAAATAGGCTTAATGGAAGAAATAGACACAAAGGAGATGGTACCAACACAACTAGCCTTTATAATTTGTATTCATACATTCAAGGCTATTTGCATCTCATTCGTTGAAATTGCTCCTAAAATTGCATTGTGCAGGTCACCTCCTTGGCAGCAGTGTCTCCATTCAAGATACTGGCAAGCACCTCTCTTACAGCTCTATAAAGGACTGAAACAGTGAGAGTTGCTTGTCCTTTGACGGGGTTGGAGCAAACAGGACACCAAATGCATGACAATAGGCGTTCCAAAGTGCCTTTCTATGGGAAGATGGACAAAAGCCCTAACTGAAGGACAAACCGGCAGAATTTGTCTTGTTGCAATTGGGTCTAAGGGAGGGACTCCCTCCTCTGGGATTTGCAGTGCTACAACATAGATGCAAGACACAGTGTACCGACCCAACTCCTGATTCCTAGTTGCAATGAGACACACCTCACTCTCAATTGGATGGGGAGGGGAACAAAACGATCAGTGTGCTGTGGCACACAGGCGCAGGCCCCACATTGGTGGGCTGAGTGCAGTTCCCTGGGCAGCTGAACACACTGTCCATCCCATCACCGGCCAGATTCTCTGTACACCCCCTTCCCCACCACCACCAAATTCGTCAGTGGCTTTTGTCCGTTGCCTGAATTTCTAGACAAAAGTTAATTTGCCTATCAACTGCCAAACACTCAACTACCCACGTCGTCCCATCTAGAACCCTTTGACACAAACCATAAAGCTTACTAGAGTCACATATGTGCCATACCATCGCTGCCTGCCACTTGACCTTGAAACCTCTTTGAACATTGCAGGTCTGGTGGCCTTTCATGCTTCCGAGGTAGATAAAACATGTACTACGGAGTTGGGTAACAATAAACGTACGTATCTATCCATCAACAGAAATACCAAGAGACTTCCTTGGGTGTTAATGTGTCTTATGTAAACACTCCTATTTTGTTTACTGTTCGCTCAGTAAGATGTTTGCAACTGTTGCGAAACTCCTTGCTTAAGTCAATTTCAATGAGGTCGTATTATCATGACGTCCGCATCTGCTCCTTGTACCCCGTCTACACTGCTGTCAATCGCCTCTTTTGATGTGTACTACCTCTCCGTTGTCGCCCTAATCTTACTGTCCGTCTTCATTTTTAGCTATAAACCCCTTACGGCTGTCATTCACTTTTCCCCAGCAATCAATCTACCTCTGCTAGACTCCCACCTGCCTTACCTGATGAACTCCCACAAGCTCCGGTCCTTCTTCTTCAGATCCTGCATCTACTTCCTGATTATTGCAGTACACGTGTCTCTCAAACTCCGATTTGCCAGGCCCACTATCTCGCTTATTGGTTGGCCTCTGTAGCTCCCGCCTCCTTCTTAAGAGCAAACTGCAATGTAAGCCCGCCTTCTCTCTTTCCATTGGACAGTTTGTTTGACCGTCAAAATGTAGGGACCTGAGCTCCGCGCTGTATTTACGGCTGTGCTGCATTTCGTTGGTCAGAGCGAAAGAGGAGGGCGGGCTTTGAGGACAACACTGAGAGGTACGTTAGCAGCAGTGCAGAGTAAAACAGAAAATGTGGTTTGTGTGACTCTTTAAGAACAAATGCATAGTTGCCAAGGTTTCAGATTGCTTATGTGTAACATTTTCGTAATTTCAGTGTAATTATGAGTGACAATTCAGCGACTATAAGTGACACTTTCTCCCCAGCGAAAGCAAGCAATGAAGACGAGGGGAAAATGATGCCCTTAAAATGCATTCTTGTTTTATTTAATGTTAACGATATTAAGTTATTGAGTGTCGATCGTTAGAACTCATCAATTTCGGTCTTTTTTGTGTACTGGGCTGCTGTTAGTCATATATCTATAAGGTAAATTAAAAGGTGCACAAACCCAACTGTTAAAGATAGTCTTAAAGCATAAAACCGTTCACTTTTTTAAATGTCACTAACGTTTGACGAGTTGCAAGGCAGAACCCCCTTCTATTGCAGCCTCTCAGGTGGCGAACACCATGTTCTTCTTTTCTTAGTGCAACTCACAATCAAAATCATATTCATCCTCAACATCCATCATTCCAAGTTACAAAAATCACAAGTCATATGATTATTAAAACTAATAAAGATTATGAAAGTCCATGACTTTTCTTAACATGGGCCCGGCCATGTTGACCTCTTCGTTTGGTACTGAGCAACTCTGTATAAGTGTTGGAATCAAACAGGAAACAATGTAGAATACATTGTGGTTTAATGTCCAGCACAGCATTTACAACTTCTCTGCTACAGGTCCAGATCAGTACTGCCCTTCAGCCTTCAGTACATTCTAGAATCCAGAATCACATTGGAATAATAATATGGTGTGGAGGTAGGCATCTGAAGAACCTCATGATGTCATGTAAGCAGATATAAATAATTATATAGGAAACAAGATACAGAATGTAACATATCCCCCTTTTCCATAAAAGAAACATAAAGATTCAAACATAGGGGTCCATTAGGATGTCGGGCGGTGGCACCACCGCGGCAATGGCGGGGCGGAAAAACAGCTTTTTCCGCCCGCGAGCAGCGGAACTCACGTCCGCCACATTAGGATAGGTAAACACAGGTCATTTCCCGTCCGCCGCGGAGCGCCGCGCTCCGCCATCAAGGTCAGTCAGTCAGTCAAAGATCTTTATTCGGAAAAAATAAATCCATAAAAGTACACAGCAAATGCAATAACATACAGTACAATACAAAAATGAACAGCCGGTAAATATGGTATGTCTGATGTGCAAAAATGCAGAAACATGTTAAAAAAGACAAGACAATATATACAATATTTTTTTTAAAAATTCATAAAAACAACAACGAAAACTATCCGATCAAATATATATGTGCAAATTACAATGTGCAAAAAGAGAAGATGATATAAAGTGCGATATGCAGATTGTAGAATCTTATCAATCAATGTGCAAAGTAGCTCGTGAGCGAACAGCAGCTTTAAGAAAACAGCTCACTCTAAATGTAATTTCCTCAGTACCTAACATTAGCAAATTCCTCATTGCAATCTTAAAATCTACCAGATCGTGTTTCCTGCAATATGGCATTAAAAAGTGCACAGTAAACAATTTATAAAAATCACAGAAAAACATGAAGTGCATAAGGCTTTGTTTCATAGTCGGGTTACATGGACAACTTAAAGTTTCCAAATGTTTGTTATAGCCCAGTGGGAAATTTAACAAATTTACTATGCTCCCGTCCCGGAAACGGAATAGTAAACTTCTGTTCCACCTACTCAGATTTAAACTTAGGTATTTCTGGGGCGGGGCAGAGTAACTAGAAGTGAGCTCTGAATGGCCCAAATATTTTACAACTGTACATTTTGGGAGGTGTATATTTTCCCGTTTTTCTCTGTACATGTTGTACAAAGCCCTTTTAATACACTTCTTATGGGACCGATCTATAAGGTTAGGGGATGTAAACAAATAACCATACCCTACATTTGTTAGGCTTTCATTTACTGCTTTTAGCCATGGTATATAATGTGCCCTATCACATTTTAAGCAGTCTGATATTATGTCTTGGGTCAATATGGCTGCCGGGTTTGTCCATATCTTCAACCAAAAAAGGGCAGGCCTAGATCTAACAAAATCCTCAATATAGGGGATATTTAATTCACTATGACATATGTAATTTGAAGTGCAAATAACTCCTCCCAACACTTTTCGGCAAAATCTGTTTTCTTCCGTTTGGATATGGAGACAATTTGTATATCCCCATACCTCTGCGCCGTAAGTGCCGGTTGGGATGCATTGTGTTTGATAAATCTTAATTAATGGTGTTATCACATCCGCATGGTTAGGTTGACGTAAAGAGATTATGGAGTTAATGGCTTTGCCCAGTTTGTTTCTAGCATAAGCAACATGCGGTTGCCAAGAACCGCTGTTTGAGAACAACAGCCCCAAATATGGGAAAGTGCATGTGCTGTATAGATCATTCTCCCCTGAGGTTATCCTTGTGATTTTATGTTTTTTTGGGCCACAGGACATAATAAGGGATTTTTTGAAATTTGTACTTAGGCCCAAGTCAGCCATAAAACTAACAAAACCTGAGATTAAAATACGCAATGCCTTTGGAGTGCGGCCCATTAGAACCGCATCATCAGCGTAAAGTAGGGTAGGTATCGGCATGCCGTTGATATACGGTACATCTTTAGTTAGGGTACTTAATGAGCTACTCAATTCATTAATATATAAAATAAAAAGCAGAGGGGCTAGGACGCAACCCTGTCTGACCCCCCTGCCAATTAAAATGTCACTTGATACTTCGCCAAATGAGTTAATACGCACACGAGCTCTGAGGTTGCTGTGAAGATAAGATAAAAAATGCACCAAATTTTCGTCTAAACCATAATTAAGAAGGACAGTCCATAAACGGGAGCGGTTTACAAAATCAAAAGCAGAACTTAAATCCATAAAACCAAAATATAAGGGGGATTTTCTAGCAATTGTATATTTGGCCATTATCAGATTTAGGTTTAAACACTGTTCTACCGTGCCCACCTTACTACGGAACCCTAGTTGGCTTGGGTGTAGGATAGAACTTTCCTCCGCCCAAGTTCTAATTCTTTTAAAAATTACCCTACCCAAAACTTTCAGGGTGTTATCAATTAATGATATAGGGCGGTAACACCCGGGATCCAGCCTATCACCTTTTTTAAAAATGGGGACGATAGTACTGTTTGACCATGTTTCAGGGATGGATTCGTATGTTAGGTTATTAAATACATTGCATAATATCGGTGCCCAGAAATTAATTTCACATTTTAGTTGGTCGATAGAAAGACCATCTGGGCCAGGTGCTTTATTACTGGCAGATTCGGCAATAGCATCCTCTACCTCAAGCAATGTGATGTTTAAAGGAGTTGGGGGAGGACGGTTTACTACAGGGTGATCAGATACAGCATAAATCTTTGAAAAGTGCTCCACCCACACAGGTCCCAAGATGTTACAGTTAATTGATGTTATATTTGAACCAAGTTGTCTTAAGTTCTTTACCTCCCTCCAGAAACCTGGAGTGTCTTTTAGGGCGGCTGTACGTACAAGGGATTCCCAATGATCTTTAACTAGTTCATTTGATCTAATACGCAGGGTGGATTTATACCTTGCTCTCAAAAACTTTACCTGGGAAGTATCCCGTGGTTTGGCACTGAGAGCAGCCCTTAGATCCCGAATTGCCTTCGAGCAAGAGGTATCAAACCATTTTGGGGCTTCCTCAACTTTCCTTGATGTTGGCTTGGAAATCTCGCTTTTTATTGCGAAGCAGAGTTCACCAAATGATTTAATCAGGTTACCCCTGCAGTTGTCAATATCTAGACAATCCGAGATCAATGCAGGATGTTTCTTAATCACAGTACCCAAAACACCCCTATTATCCACCCCCCTCCAAACAACCCTGAGTCCATCAGTTGTGGCTGCTAAATTTGCTGCCCCAATTTCCCTATATGATTTTTTTCCCCCTAACAATTTTAGATAAATCACAATTGGGTAGTGGTCGCTATATACGCTGCACACTACCTCTGCTTTTAATAAAACATCGGCAAGGGAAGATGAAACAAATATATAATCGATGGTTGTTGCACTTCCGTGGCCGATGTAAGTAGGAGCCGGTTTGGTGCTTATGTCATTGCCAACAAACTCCATAGAGTTTATAAGTTCTCTAGTTGCAAGGAGATCAGATAGTTCTACGCCTCTCCTGCAAGGGGGATTCCTTAAATGGATGTGAGCATTGAAATCCCCTCCTAAGCAAATCCCATCAAACTTCCCGTATTTGCGTCCCTCCACTATGTCGTCAAAGAAATTAAACAAATCTAAAAAGTTACAATTAGGATAGGATAAAAAATCATTATTATAAAAGTTAATCAGACATAATTTTACATCTCTTACATATACCAGTGCCATAAAACTTGGATTATTGGTTTGTATTACTTCTGTTTTTACCTCTGCTGTTATCTTTATCCAAATTGATTGACCCCCACTTGGACGGCCTAAAGATGGAGACGGCACAATGCTGTTATGACAGCTATACCCTTCTAATAACAGATTAGTTGTGCTCCATGTTTCCTGGAACATTAAAACATCATAACAATTTACCCAATCCTTCCAGGCTTTAATTTCTAATTTTGCCTTTAGCCCTGCAATGTTCCAACTTACAATAGACAAGTTCTCATTAATACGTGGGCAAACATCATAATTTGCAATGATTGTTGAGTTAGCTAGTTGATCACATTCAGGGTTCAATGGCAAAGAAGGGTAGGGTAATGTCAAAGCCGCATCAGAATCTACAGTCTTTGAAGGGTCATCAGCAATGGGCACCACTACAGCAGAATCTTCCCGAGTTGCTGACAGTCAGTCTAAGGTGCCCTGGTCTGATAGTGCTGAGAATCTGTTATGTAACGGAAATATTGGTGGTGATTGCAACAATCTGTTGGGGGGTCTATAGAAGTAATTCAGAGATAAGGGGGTCACCACGGTAGATGGACCATTCTGAATATTCTTCCTGTTTAGTAAGTATTTTACTACGCCCGGGTTCCTAAAATTGATTGTAATGCAGTCCCCGTTGATGTTTTTAAACAGGGGACCGACCCAGGTCACCCGGCGAGCAGAGAGAATTTCATTTGTTATGTCGTAGCCGACCCCCTTGTGTTTGGTTAACCAGTCAATACATTTGTTGTGTAACTGTACCCAAGATTCACCTTGACCCTCCCTAAGTGGTGGTATGCCGGCCAAAACCAAAACATATGGGCACGACTCAGGAGGAAGGTGTAAAGCAGGACCTTGGTGTTTTATCGGCCTGTTATCCTCCGGTTGACCTCTATGCTGGCCTGGTCTGGTAGATACTTTCTGCTTAACTATACCATTGGTGGGGTTACTCTTTTTCGAATTGTTTGTGGTATTAGGCAGACCAGAAGATGGTAGAGGATTGGGAGGCGGATTTATTGGAGAGTAATTTTGCTTTGTATTAGCTTCCACTGATGTCAAAGGGGCCATATTAACATTTGAAGCCCCTATAGCCTCTTTAGGTGTAGCTAAATTACGATTATTATTAGTCTCTCCGCTGGATAGAGTGCTGGTGATAGACTCTAAGTCTTTTAACAGACGATCGCCTCTAATTTGGTCTAGGCAAACCATACCTTTCCTCTTAGCTTCATCATTTTTCACAAGAGTTTCCAGTCTATCAAACCTCTTAAAAATAATATTAAACTGTTTGATCATTTGACCTTCAAGTTGTTTAAAAATTGTATCTGCAATAGTCTCTATAAGGTTTCCCTGTGGTTTAAGATGAACATTTTCATAAGGGAAATCCGTCTGTGTGCAGATTGAATTAGTCCCATCATTTATTATCACGGTATCACAATGATCCCCAGTGTCAGAGCAAACTGTTGGGACCTCTATTTGACGCTTCTTCCCCTTAGACCACATGCTCTGTGGAGTTGGCTGATTAACACTCCTGGGAGGCTGCTTCCTCTTGTTTAATACAGTCTTTGCTGGGCCCCTTTTACGTTTCGCTCCTGTGATCTTGGTGTTTGTAGATGGAAGCACTGATAGCAAATCAGGATCACTAGCAGCGTCAGTAGCTGTAACAAAGATATTTCCTTCCTGTAATGCAACAGATGAACTCACCGCAGAGGTAGATTTCACTACAATTACCTCAGGCAATAGGGGTATGGTGTGATTAGGACTAATAATAACAGTCGGCTGGCAGTTACTTTGAGAAGCCAAGGACAACCTCCTTTCAGTCTCTGCGATCTCATTGAAGGCGTTATCCAAGAGACTCTCAAACGAGAGCTGTAGAGATGCAGGAACATCAATATGCTGGGAAATTTTATTAATTTCACTGGTGGAGATATTGATACTTTCCCCCATGATAGACGATGTGGCTCACCTTTCCAATGGACCTTAGATGGGTGGCCCGCCCGACCACTGCTGACCTCTGAGGGCCTCAGAGGGCCCGCCCTTTGCACGGGCTTAGCCCGGCGCACGCCCGCGCGCGTCCCACGACGCGGACGAAGCCTACGCCCTTTGAAGCGCCTCCAGGCGCGCTGGCAGGCGGAAGTGGGCGGGAGTGCTTGCCGAGCACTCTGGGAGCTGTAGTCTCCCCGCGGCGTCCACAGGCTTCGCTGGAACGCTGCGGCGGGAGAGAGCTGCAGCGTGAGCACCCCAGAGGCGGCGAGGCAACAAGCAGGTAAGGGCTCCCTGGTCCGGTGTCAGGCGTCCGCTGTTGGAAAATGTCCCCGCTCCTCAGATGGAGCCTACGCCCTTTGAAGCGCCTCCGGGCGCGCTGGCAGGCGGAAGTGGGCGGGAGTGCTTGCCGAGCACTCTGGGAGCTGTAGTCTCCCCGCGGCGTCCACAGGCTTCGCTGGACCGCTGCGGCGGGAGAGAGCTGCAGCGTGAGCACCCCAGAGGCGGCGAGGCAACAAGCAGGTAAGGGCTCCCTGGTCCGGTGTCAGGCGTCCGCTGTTGGAAAATGTCATCAAGGTGCGCCCGCCACCGCGGCGGCTGGAGCCAATCGAGACCCTCTGCCGCGGCCGATGACGTCCGCCCCGCTCTACAAATTAGGATGGCCCAAACAAGCAGACGCACGGCAGCGGAGACACCGCACAGCTGAAGCAAGCGGAAAGTCGACAGCGGAGCACGAAGGCCGAGACCCGACATGAACCCCATGGACCCAGCCCTCCACATGCATCCGGTCATGTACCTGCTGCAACACGCCAGATGGGCGGCCTCGGACGCCGTCGCAGGTACGCCACTACACATATGCACCACACATCTCACATGCCGACACAGTGCCCAAACAAAACACTGGCATCCTGCTGGGGGGCACAACACATTCACATGGGCACCCACACATCACCCACCTCACAACAAGGCACCCCACGGCATCCGGAACACACAACGTCCGCCAACCTGCAGCAACGTCACGGTCACGGACACGTCACCGCCGCGGTCAACACATGCGCACTATGCAGAAGGCAGGGCAACACCAAGGCATGGCCAGGTCCCAAACATCACAGTGACACACCACCCCGACCAACACTGCACCCCACCCGAGCTAGTCACAGGCCAGGTGCCTATCCCGTGCACCCCCATGCACACCAACAAGCACTGTAACAACAAGCACAATACACACACACTGCGACACACAACCAGGGACACAGGCACTGCAGGATTGGCTGACAACGAACACACAACACCAGTGCACTCCCCACAGCCCACACAATTGCATACAATCATCCACACAGGGCAAGACAAAACAAACAACAGGCATACAACTCCTGGCTGACACATGTGTGTCTCACACCATACAGGGGCACACATACACACACTACAAACTAACACCCTTCACACTGCACACCTCTACCACACCCAACACCACACATGCCATGTAAGCCATGCCACCAGGACTAAGGGCCAACACAAGACAACCATACACATACACGCCTGGGCACACAGAAAGGAAAACACACACACCTCATCACATCATAGACATTGACTAAACCACAGCACAGCTGCACACCCTGTGCTGCCAGTGTCCCCCAAGGTGACCTGTGAACAGTGTATGCAGCAATAGCAATTCACCAACACGAAAACTGCATGGCCTGTAAAATAGCCATCACACAGTACAACATCAGCAGGGCCAGAATGGACTGAAGACCCTGTCCCCCTGTCTAATAATCATATGGCCACATAGAGCCTTGCTATGGTGATTTACAAAATAGAGCATGGTACTCAGTCAAGCATATGCAAACAAGAAAAGTACTTTAATCAGTAAGGAGACAGAGAAAACACACCATAAGTAACTGTATTTATTCACATATTGCACAGATGTAGCTACACAACATTAGTAGACACCAGCAAGTCACAAAATCATGTACAAATGGCACAGACTATGCACTGGTCAAACACAATCGGGAAGTGCAGAGTCCTTGGCAGAGCAGGGCAGAGTACATCAGAGCAACAGGCCCAGAGTCCTTGGCAGAGCAGGGCAGAGTACATCAGAGCAACAGGCCCAGAGTCCTTGGCAGACCAGGGCAGAGTACATCAGAGCAACAGGCCCAGAGTCCTTGGCAGAGCAGAGTACATCAGAGCAACAGGCCCAGAGTCCTTGGCAGAGCAGGGCAGAGTACATCAGAGCAACAGGCCCAGAGTCCTTGGCTGAGCAGGGCAGAGTACATCAGAGCAACAGGCCCAGAGTCCTTGGCAGAGCAGGGCAGAGTACATCAGAGCAACAGGCCCAGAGTCCTTGGCTGAGCAGGGCAGAGTACATCAGAGCAACAGGCCCAGAGTCCTTGGCAGAGCAGAGTACATCAGAGCAACAGGCCCAGAGTCCTTGGCAGAGCAGAGTACATCAGAGCAACAGGCCCAGAGTCCTTGGCAGAGCACAGTACTTCAGAGCAACAGGCCCAGAGTCCGTGGCAGAGCAGAGTACATCAGAGCAACAGGCCCAGAGTCCTTGGCAGAGCAGAGTACATCAGAGCAACAGGCCCAGAGTCCTTGGCAGAGCAGAGTACATCAGAGCAACAGGCCCAGAGTCCTTGGCAGAGCAGGGCAGAGTACATCAGAGCAACAGGCCCAGAGTCCTTGGCAGAGCAGGGCAGAGTACATCAGAGCAACAGGCCCAGAGTCCTTGGCAGAGCAGGGCAGAGTACATCAGAGCAACAGGCCCAGAGTCCTTGGCAGAGCAGAGTACATCAGAGTAACAGGCCCAGAGTCCTTGGCAGAGCAGGGCAGAGTACATCAGAGCAACAGGCCCAGAGTCCTTGGCAGAGCAGGGCAGAGTACATCAGAGCAACAGGCCCAGAGTCCTTGGCAGAGCAGAGTACATCAGAGCAACAGGCCCAGAGTCCTTGGCAGAGCAGAGTACATCAGAGCAACAGGCCCAGAGTCCTTGGCAGAGCAGGGCGGAGTACATCAGAGCAACAGGCCCAGAGTCCTTGGCTGAGCAGGGCAGAGTACATCAGAGCAACAGGCCCAGAGTCCTTGGCAGAGCAGAGTACATCAGAGCAACAGGCCCAGAGTCCTTGGCAGAGCAGAGTACATCAGAGCAACAGGCCCAGAGTCCTTGGCAGAGCAGGGCGGAGTACATCAGAGCAACAGGCCCAGAGTCCTTGGCAGAGCAGGGCAGAGTACATCAGAGCAACAGGCCCAGAGTCCTTGGCTGAGCAGGGCAGAGTACATCAGAGCAACAGGCCCAGAGTCCTTGGCAGAGCAGAGTACATCAGAGCAACAGGCCCAGGAACACACCCAGATCGCTAACAATGGTCTAGAGTAGCACACTTCTGTGTGGCACAGGCGTCTGAGGGTGTTGACAACTCACTCCTGGCTGTCATGTGGAGTGGGACCTGGCTGTGTGTCAGGGACTGCAGGTCCACTTGACTGGTGTGACAGAGGGACATGTGATGTGGCTATAACAGAGGGCCTGCAAGGTGGAGGGCTGTGCGGACCAGGTGGTACCGTGGCACGTGGAGGTGGAGTCATGCACGCCCTTGACACAGTGTGGGTGGGAGAGGTTGGAGGGGTGCCCTTCCACTTCTTCGGAATATGAATTTGCTTCCCTGTCATGGGGTTGATGGGAAGTGGCGTTGACACCACCGGCACACCCCCCAACTGCCCCACATCAGGGGCAGACACTGGCACGACCTCTGGAGAAGTGCTTGATCCTGCAGTACGCTTGGGCTGGCTACGCCTCCGGACCACCTTACCCTCTCTGGAAGGTGTACCCCCCACAGTGACCACCTTCCCACTTACCCCAGGGGTGGTGTCTACAGTGCCCTTCTGTCCCTTCTTGCCAGAATGGCCACAACACTGCCCTCCTCTACCTGAGTCACTGGCCTGGACACAACACTGCCCTCCTTTGCCACAATGACTGGGCTGGTCACAACAGGGGTCTTCTCTGCCACAATGACTGGGCTGGTCACAACAGGGCTTCCCTCCACCTGCCTCGATGTACTTTGTTCTGGGGTTGATGTGGTAGGTGGTTGTGTCCCTGTGCTCTCCCCAGGTGTAGCCAAGACATCCCACACATCCTCTGTGGGCACAGCTGAGTCAATTTCTGGTGATGCCTCTGCAGCATGTGAGCCTGGTGTCTGACACAATGCTCTTCTGGCCTTGCTCTTCTGTGACTTCACCTTGTCTGTGCATATTGGGGGGGGCCCTGCTCTTCTTTGGGGATGGAGTCTGTGGACGGGATTGTTTGCTTTGGGTCTGACCTGTGCTCCTAGTGTTGTATCGTTTAGTTGATGTATGTCCCAAGTGCTCACTGTCATCTGATGTGGCCACGGACTGGGTGGACGTCACAGGCACCTGAGCTGCAAAGGGGGCATGTGCCTGTTGGAGGGCTGACGTCACTACCTGACAATGACAGGAGTGTACGATGTAGGCCACCCACGTCAGAGTGTATGCCCTCCATGAATGCCAGAACCTGGCCTAATTTGTTATCGTGTGCACTGAAGGCATTGAGCAGTGCGGTCTGGCCCACGCAAAGTTGCCGCAGGAGATCTACGCTCTCTGCACTGAGGGCAGCAGGGGGGACAGGTGCAGGTGCAGCGGTGCCATGTGTGAATGTCACACGTCCCCTCTTAGTGACACGGATACGGGCAGCCCCAGAGGAAGTGGATGGGAGGGTGGGCAGTGGCCGCTGGTAGTCTGATGCAGCAGCAGACTCCCCATCTCCTGTGGCTGCTAACAGGGACGCATCCCCCCTGCCCTCAGATGAAGTGGTACTCTGTGTCTCAGCCACAGATTCCTCATGCATACTCCTGTCACCCTCAGTAGCGCTGGTGTGGTCAGTGTCACTTGGCTCCGTCTCACTTTGCTCTGCTGCCGCTGTCGTGCTGGTCTCGCCACCACTTTCTGGATCATGTTCCGCCGTGGTGTCTTGCAAATCTGCATTAGTGACAGAAACATGGTTGTGTAAGTGTCATTGTCTGGTCACACGATATCAGATCAATGCAGCACATGAGAGGCCTAGAGCTACATGGTAACCACCACACCCTCCAATCACTGTGCAGCTACACACCATATAGACCACAACAGTGCCTGTCATGCGGACAAACAGGCAGGAGTGGACCAATGTCGATGACACACAGCACTACACCCTGCCCATGGATGGTGTTCCCCCAGCCCACATTGACCTGCCCCATGGACATGATGTAGCCACAACAAACATCACCACTTACAGACCAAAAGGGATCCAGAGGTGAATACACACACCTGTATTGTCTACACATGCCATATTGTCAAATAGGCCATTACAATCACCATGTGCCAATCTGGGTTCACATTGTCGTCAGATGTGTGGGCCACTACCATGAAGGTGCATGCAAAGTAGACAGACATGGTGTCACACTCATTAAGTGGACACAGCTGTACGGCAGAATAGGGACTACACCCACCATCACAAAGAAGAGTGACCATGTGGACAACAAAATATCTGTCAAGGACAGAAAACTGCAGGCAGGAGCTGCACAGTAAGGCCATGGTGGGCCAATGCCTCATACAGATACACATCACAGTTACCACTCACATCACATATCACAGCATGGCAGCACACGCACATCACATGTGTCACCGCTGCCACAGGCACTCTACACATGCATCCACTCCCAGACAAACTCTCCCTCCCCGGATACTCACCATCTCTGTCTTGCTGCTGAAGCCCCTTCAGACGTGCATCCAGGTCTGGATAGGTCACTGCCAGTATGCGTCCCATCAGCGGAGTCATGGTGCGCCGTGCCACACGCCCTGTGCGTGGTACCATCCCCAAGGTCATCTCTGTCACTTGCTTAGCCAGCCGGCTGATGTCGTCCCACCTCTTGTGACAGTGTGTGTGTCGTCTGTTTGATACCCCCAGGGCTCGCACCTTTGCTGCTATGGCCCTCCAGACAGCCTTACGTTGGTGTACCTTGAGCTGCAGGAATGAGAGTAAAGAAGGCCAAATGAACATTTACACAATGTCATATGTCAGCATCTATCAGTACAGCAGCCAGACACTGAATCGGGACTCACAGTGACCTCCCTCCCTCCAGAACTGGGGGTATCCTCACAAGGCCACTCTGCATGGCATAAACATTAGTGAATGCATGCACACATTGAGGTTCGTAGTCTCCATGATAATCACACTAAAGAATGATGCTTCAACACAAATGCATCGACAGCACTGTATAATTCAGAAATAGTACAGGGCATTGATGGGGCATATCCACTAATCAGTGTGAAGCAACTGTAGCATGTAAGTTGGCTGATGGACAACGTTTGGCTGTGCAGCCACTGAACCTACTCTGTGGGGCACACTGACTATGACAACAGGGGCACCCTGAAATTACATCACAAGCGGACACTGTCCAGGCAGCTACAAGGCAAACAACCGTAGGTTATGTCTGCCCGAAAAAGTAGCAAATCCCACTCACACATACAAGTATAGGCCTAGGACACAGTCACAATGCAAAACTCACACTCCCACCACCTGGAAACATCTTGTCTGTCAGTGTTTGTCTGCACCCCAAATCAAAAAGCACATACTGCAGCATCATGAATACACGTCTGACACCACCCTGCCCTACTGCTCCCTTCTTGTTGACTTACCACGACATTGGGGCCACCAAACAGGCGTGGGTACTGTGCCAGCACCTCGTTCACAAGGACATCCAGCTCCTCACTCGTGAATGGACTGGCACGGATCTTATCTGTTCTTGACATCCCTGTGGATATGGCAGACCTGTGGCGGAAGTGAGTTGTGAGGTGTCCCAGGCAGCAGCAGGAGAGGGTCCCAGGCAGCAGCAGGAGAGGGTCCCAGGCAGCAGGCTCTGCGAGCAGTGGGAATGTGTGGCTCACTCCCACAGATTTATAGCCCCCTGGGGTAGTTAGGAAGCTAATAAGCTGCTACAATTGGTTGTCTGGGTCTGCCTTATTCAAAAGCATCCAATGACCGGCTACGCGGCGGCGGAGCACAGCTTCCGCTATTTTCAAATATGCATCATGCCACAGCGACCACCCATGCCATTGGCTGTATGCAATGCGCCATGGCGGTGACGCACCGCGGGTGTCCGGGGTGTGCTACCGCGATGGTGCATCATTCAAAAGCATCCAATGACCGGCTCCGCGGCGGCGGAGCACAGCTTCCGCTATTTTCAAATATGCATCATGCCACAGCGACCACCCATGCCATTGGCTGTATGCAATGCGCCATGGCGGTGACGCACCGCGGGTGTCTGGGGTGCGCTACCGCGATGGTGCATCATTCAAAAGCATCCAATGACCGGCTCCGCGGCGGCGGAGCACAGCTTCCGTTATTTTCAAATATGCATCATGCCACAGCGACCACCCATGCCATTGGCTGTATGCAATGCGCCATGGCGGTGATGCACCGTGGGTGCCCGGCGGTAGGTACCGCGACTCATGCGGCGGAGCATAGCCACCGGCATGTACACAAGTCCATGTGCCAATGGCTACCTTGGCTGGGTAGATGGTGGTGCTGGGGTCACACCGCTGGGGACCGGCGGTAGGTACCGCGACTCATGCGGCGGAGCATAGCCACCGGCATGTACACAAGTCCATGTGCCAATGGCTACCTTGGTTGGGTAGATGGTGGTGCTGGGGTCACACCGCCGGGGACCGGCGGTAGGTTCTGGCATTTTCGTACACATTGCTGTGTATGTCAATCCTGGACAATGTATAAGTACCCTGCAGCTACATGGTGTAGGGCACATCATTGTACACACGATGCCACACAGCCATTGCATCCACAGGAGGACGCACGTTCAGTGTGAGCCACTTTAGCATGTGTTTGTGCCATTTTAGTAAGGGTTTTAATGTGTGATGATGATTGACAGACGTCAGGTGCTCTACATAGATGTCGTGCGGTTTAATGTGTTGTTGGTCAGTGCAGACCTTGACCGGGCTGGTGGCACTGCATTGTATCGTACCTGACTTGTGGATTCACAACTGATCATGCACACAACCAGAAGTGTCCCTGCTACTGTGATCATTGTGTTAATGAATGGTTGCAGAATGTACATGATGCATTGAGGTGTGGCAGGTACGGCAGAGGGGTATGACAGACATGTTAAGTCACATTACATTTGTGGCTCTAGTAGCTCCATGTCTGCGCATGTCAAAAGTTCAATCATTATATCCACTTTCACATTACCCGATGTGTTACTGTCACTTGGGTATTGTCACTGGAGAGGCCTGCCCTCTGTGTGTAGCTATTGGCCAGCCATGTAACCAGATGTGCCATGCATCTCTCTGACCCTTGTTGTTTTCCCATTACATCATTGATGCTTTGTGCTATGGCCATCTCATGATGCTTGTCATTGACCTATTCTTTATAATCCTAAACTAGGAGGAGGCCAAATCTCCTACGTCAGTTGATTGTGCTTGAGGACATGGAGAATGAGGCAATCATCAGGAAATTCAGGCTGGACAGACCGACATTGAAGATCATGTGTGATCTATTGGAGCCCCACCTGCAGCCTCGCCGTCACTATCCTACGGCATTCACACCCACCTACAAGGTAATGGCAGCACTACACTTCTTTGCGACTGGTTCCTTCCAAGAGACCGTGGCTAACGCTGGGGGGATGTCGCAGCCCATGTTCAGCATGGTGCTGAGGGATGTACTTGAGGCCATGATGATATATCGCAATCGCTACATACATTTCCCCAGGGGACGTGAATTGGCTGCCGTTAAGGGGGACTTCTATCCACTTGGGCGCATCCCACATGTAGTCGGTGCCATAGATTGTACCCATGTGGCTCTGGTGGCACCGCAGGCGACGGAGCACATTTATCGGAACCGCAAACACTACCACTCCGTGAATGTGCAGGTGGTGTGCCTTGCGGACATGACAATATCACATGTGTGTGCAAAGTATCCCGGTTCGGCCCATGACTCTTTCATTATGAGGAACAGCATGGTGCCACGGATGATGGAGAATCTGCATCCCGAACGTGCCTGGATTGTGGGTGAGTTACACTACTGCATTAACGTGCTATGTGTCACTGGCTTTACTGTGGCCGTACAACATTGCTATGGGTGTTTTTCATTCACAGGGGACTCTGCATATCCCAGTAGGCCATGGCTGTTGAGCCCACTCCGGAATCCCCAGACACCAGCAGACATCCGCTACAATGAGGCCCATGGCAGGACACGATGGGTAATTGAACAGACTTTTGGCCTGCTGAAGTCAAGGTTCCGGTGCCTTGACAGGACTGGAGGTGCACTCGCATACTCGCCTGGGAAGGTGTGCAAGATCGTTGTGGCATGCTGTATGCTACACAACCTGGCCATCCACAAGGGGGTCCCCCTGCTCCTGGACGATGGTGAGGAACCAAGGCCACAACCTGCTCAGGGACCTGAATCCAGTGATGAGGACAGTGGAGAGGAGGAAGGAGTTGACCTACGCCAGCAGCTAATCCAACGCTACTTCACTTGAAGGTGTGTGACAAGTTATAACGTCTACATAGTCTAGTGTGGTAGATTTTGTTGTGAATGGATATGCGCAGATGTTCCCAATAGCCACATGTTCTGTCACCTATGTATGGTATTGTTGTAATGGACGTTACGTACGGAGATGTATTCTGGACCGTATTTGTGCATATCAGCTAGACAATGTGTAGTGTACCTGTGATAAATTGGATATTTGTGAAGCAGTGATCTGTGTGTGTTGGCATGATGAGACCAGTGACTGTAGTTCTGTTGTGTCTCCCTAGGTGCTCCAGAGTGTTCCTGCCCTGCATACTGTACATCATGTTTACACATCATGGACATTATCATCAATGTAAATACTGCACTAAAGAATTCAATACACCAAATCTGGAGTGTCAGGTTCTTTATTTACGGGGTGGACATGTGAATTGTGCGGGAATATTTACAGGAAGGTGGGGAATGAGCAGTGAGTTGACAGTCATGGTCGCAGAGATGCAAGAGTAGACACCACATGGATGTGGTGACCCAGTCCAACAGACAGGTGCCATTGCCAAGGCAATGTGGGGAAAGACAGTCCAAACAGTGAATGCAGTTGGGGAGAGGGTTGTCTTCACGGCTGGCTCCGTGACTGGCGTGTGGCAGGTGCTTTGCTTCCAGAGACTCCCAGGCTCTTCTTTGGACGCCCCCTAGATCTTTTTGGCGGTGGGGGGCCTGCTGAATGGCCAGCGGCGTCAGAGGACTCGCCCCTCTCTGTTGGCGCAGGGGAGGATGGTGGACTGTCATCCTGCTGCACAACAGGAGGGGACGGCGGTGATGGTTGGGACACAGGCCTGTCCCTCTGCAACGCCACTTGCTGGCCCATGAGGTCCACCATCTGTCCCAGGCGGTTATCGATGGACCTCATCAGCAGGATGAGCTCCCTTAATAGTTCATCCGACCGGCCACTTTGTCTCTGGACCTCTTGGTAGGCATCCACAACTCTGGTGAAGTGGTCCAGGGATGGTGTCCACTCCTCCCGAGGTCTGGTGTCGACCCTGGCCCTCCCGCCTGCTCTGCTGCCACGGACCTCTTACCTCGCCACTGGTGCGCCACGCACTGGCTCCCTGCCCTCCACAGTTGTTGGTGTGGGCTGGTCATCCCTAGGGACAGGGAGGGTGCTGCAGGTGGTACTGGTGGTAGTGGTGGTGTTGGTGGCAGTGGCTGCGGTGGTGGTTGCGGTGGAGGCAGAGGCCGTGACAGCAGGGGTCTGCTGCGTTGTTGTTGCAGCAGAGGTGGTGGTGGGGAGGATGGGGGCCTGGGACCTCTGGCTCTGTGGAACACCAGATGGGCCGGCCTGGAGCTCATCATCCAAACTGTCCTGGGAGTCTGCATCTGTGAGTCCATGTGCCGGAGGTGGAGACTGGCTCTGCTGGTCGTTGGTGTTGTCCCCAGCAGTGAGCTCTTCATCACCTGTGGAGTAGATGGGGAGTGGTCAGTGTTTGTGTCATCTGCGTATCATCAGCTGTCTGTACACTAGTGCAATTTGCTGTCATCAGTTGTACAAATCATGGCAACACCGTGTTACATTACATAGTGCAGAGTTACATCATGGAGTCATAAAGGTTGATTGTCTATGCATTGCGTACAATAGTTATTTGATTTCTACACACACACACTTCATGAAGATATACGGTAGTTACATACCTGTAAGGTGAGTGTGCAGGGTGCAATGGCTGACACTTGCTCCTGGCTGGGGAGGCCTCCATGCTGCTGGGCTGTGGGACAGGGGGGCATGCTGGGAGTAGTGAGACAGGCCTCCCTCCCTCCCTCACACCCACAAACAGCCTCCAAGTGAAGATGGCTACCTACCTGTAAGTTTGTTTGTTAAACAGTGCAATGGCTGACACTTGCTCCTGGCTGGGGAGGCCTCCATGCTGCTGGGCTGTGGGACAGGGGGGCATGCTGAGAGTAGTGAGACAGGCCTCCCTCCCTCCCTCACACCCACAAACAGCCTCCAAGTGGAGATGGCTACCAACCTGTAAGTTTGTTTATTAAACAGTGCAATGGCTGACACGTGCTCCTGGCTGGGGAGGCCTCCATGCTGCTGGGTTGTGGGACAGGGGGGCATGCTGGGAGTAGTGAGACAGGCCTCCCTCCCTCCCTCACACCCACAAACAGCCTCCAAGTGAAGATGGCTACCTACCTGTAAGTTTGTTTGTTAAACAGTGCAATGGCTGACACTTGCTCCTGGCTGGGGAGGCCTCCATGCTGCTGGGCTGTGGGACAGGGGGGCATGCTGGGAGTAGTGAGACAGGCCTCCCTCCCTCCCTCACACCCACAAACAGCCTCCAAGTGGAGATGGCTACCAACCTGTAAGTTTGTTTGTTAAACAGTGCAATGGCTGTCACGTGCTCCTGGCTGGGGAGGCCTCCATGCTGCTGGGCTGTGGGACAGGGGGGCATGCTGGGAGTAGTGAGACAGGCCTCCCTCCCTCCCTCACACCCACAAACAGCCTCCAAGTGAAGATGGCTACCTACCTGTAAGTTTGTTTGTTAAACAGTGCAATGGCTGACACTTGCTCCTGGCTGGGGAGGCCTCCATGCTGCTGGGTTGTGGGACAGGGGGGCATGCTGGGAGTAGTGAGACAGGCCTCCCTCCCTCCCTCACACCCACAAACAGCCTCCAAGTGAAGATGGCTACCTACCTGTAAGTTTGTTTGTTAAACAGTGCAATGGCTGACACTTGCTCCTGGCTGGGGAGGCCTCCATGCTGCTGGGCTGTGGGACAGGGGGGCATGCTGGGAGTAGTGAGACAGGCCTCCCTCCCTCCCTCACACCCACAAACAGCCTCCAAGTGGAGATGGCTACCAACCTGTAAGTTTGTTTGTTAAACAGTGCAATGGCTGTCACGTGCTCCTGGCTGGGGAGGCCTCCATGCTGCTGGGCTGTGGGACAGGGGGGCATGCTGGGAGTAGTGAGACAGGCCTCCCTCCCTCCCTCACACCCACAAACAGCCTCCAAGTGAAGATGGCTACCTACCTGTAAGTTTGTTTGTTAAACAGTGCAATGGCTGACACTTGCTCCTGGCTGGGGAGGCCTCCATGCTGCTGGGCTGTGGGACAGGGGGGCATGCTGGGAGTAGTGAGACAGGCCTCCCTCCCTCCCTCACACCCACAAACAGCCTCCAAGTGGAGATGGTTACCAACCTGTAAGTTTGTTTGTTAAACAGTGCAATGGCTGACACGTGCTCCTGGCTGGGGAGGCCTCCATGCTGCTGGGCTGTGGGACAGGGGGGCATGCTGGGAGTAGTGAGACATGCCTCCCTCCCTCCCTCACACCCACAAACAGCCTCCAAGTGAAGATGGCTACCTACCTGTAAGTTTGTTTGTTAAACAGTGCAATGGCTGACACTTGCTCCTGGCTGGGGAGGCCTCCATGCTGCTGGGCTGTGGGACAGGGGGGCATGCTGGGAGTAGTGAGACAGGCCTCCCTCCCTCCCTCACACCCACAAACAGCCTCCAAGTGAAGATGGCTACCTACCTGTAAGATTGTTTGTTAAACAGTGCAATGGCTGACACTTGCTCCTGGCTGGGGAGGCCTCCATGCTGCTGGGCTGTGGGACAGGGGGGCATGCTGGGAGTAGTGAGACAGGCCTCCCTCCCTCCCTCACACCCACAAACAGCCTCCAAGTGGAGATGGCTACAAACCTGTAAGTTTGTTTGTTAAACAGTGCAATGGCTGACACTTGCTCCTGGCTGGGGAGGCCTCCATGCTGCTGGGCTGTGGGACAGGGGGCATGTTGTACTGACATTCCGGCCCCATACAGGCCTCCTCAGCAGAATGGCTGGCTACATGTTGGTTAGGGATGGACAGTGTATTGGTGGTTGGGTATTGCAAGTAGGTAAATCTCAATGTGGTGTTACACATTTGTCGGTACTTACCAGCCTCCGCTCCCCCGGCTACTCCTGTGAAACTCTCATGTAGCAGGATAGCAAGCACCTTCTCTTCCCATTGTGTGAATGTCTTCGGTGGGATGGGAGGGCCACTGCCAGTCGCGTTTGCCAGCGTCCAGTTCTTGCTCCTCCTCTCCTTGACAACCCTCTTGAGATCATGCCACCGCTTCATGATCTCCTTCTTGGATCTTGGGGTGGCCCCAACTGCATTCACCCTTTGGACTATCCTTTCCCACATTTGTGTCCTGGTGGCTAATGGTGTCTGTTGGACTAGGTTACCAAATAGTTGTGGTTCTACTCTCACAATCTCGTTGACCATGACTGTCAACTCACTCTCTGTGAATTTTGGCATTTTTTGTGATGTCATGGTGTGGGGGGGTTGAGGTGTTTGTGGGTGCAGGGGTGTGTGGGTGCAGGGGTGTGGTGATGAGGTGTGTTATGTGCTGGGGGTTTGATTGTGATGGTGTGATGGTGGTGTTGATGGTGGTGGTGGGTGGGTGGGTGTGGTGTGCGATTTTGCCTCTCCTCTCAGATGTGGTGTGTGGCCTTCTGTTCAGGAAAGATGCAAAGGATTGTGGTGAGTGGAGGGGGTGGCTTTGTACTCAGCTGTGTGGGTGTGTCCAATTGGATTGTGGTTGTCAGGTGTGTTGTGGGTGTGGTTATGTTGTTTTGTATATTTGTTTGACATTTCTGTATCTGTGTGTGTGTGTTGTATCTATTGGGGGCAGGCCTACTTTGTTTATGCAGTATTTGGCATCACTGCGGTGCTTTGACATCGACCGCCATGTATTTCATGTTCGTCCGCTGCGGTGAGTTTGCTGGTGCTTGGCCGCCATTTCTCCCATGCAATCCTGCCTTCGACCGCGGCGGTCGGTGCCTGCGGTTCCGCCCGCGACACCCTCGGGGATATCGTAATTTCCCGTGCGGTGTCTCCGCTGTCCCTGTGGCCGGTTTTGTATTTTCCGCTGCTTTTCCGACCGCCGCGGTCGGAGTTTTGTCATCACCGCACATGCCGGGCGGTTTCATTTTCACCGCTACCGCCGCGGTCGGTCTGTACTGGCGGTCGATCCTAATTTGTCTGCCGGTTGAACCGCCTCCATGGCGGGCGGTTGTTTTCCGCCTCCATGGCGGGCGGGGTGGTTTTCCGCCCGCTATCCTAATGGGGCCCTAAGTCTCTAAACTTGGTTGGTCTATTTTTAACACGGATGTTTTGTTTGATCCTTGAGGCAACAGAATCATAATCATTTTGTCCTGAATTATCAGAACTAGATTTACATCTAGTACTAACATCATGGACTAAATTATTACACTTGGCAATTCTCCTCACATTCTACAATTTTCCATCCTGAGTAATTACAGAATTACTAAAAACTTTTTTTATTTGAATAGGTCTACCAAACTTACATTAGCCTTTTGTCATCAAACCTGGTCTCATAATTCTTACCCAATCCCCTTCAACAAAATTATGCGTTTTGACCTTCCATTTCTTATTGTACCAACACATGGTCTTATTTTGCTTCTCCTCAACTCTTCTAGCAGTATCATGTACACATTCCTTAATGTCCAATTTACCTTGACATTTATTCTTAAACCACCATGGACAAATTTTAGATGCTGGATCTCTTCCCTTTAGTAATTTGAAAGGGCTAAGTTCAGCTGCCGAATGAGGCATAATCCGATAAACCCACAACCTTTCTCTTAATTCATTCATCCATTCTCCACGTGTGTTAACAACATCTGTAACATAAGATTTCAAAACTTTATTAAACCGTTCTACCTGGCCATTTTCGTGTGGTTCATATAATGATGTGCACTTGTGTATAATACCATGTCCCTTTAAGAAATTCTCCATTTCTATTGATTTCAATTGCACACCATTATCTGTAACCAACACAGATGGACAACCCTCACGAGCAAAAATCTCTTTAAAAAAATTGATTACAGCATTAGTGGTGGCACTAGATACAAACTTAAGTTCTGGCCATTTTGAGTGAAAATCAATCAACACTAACGCATACCGTAAATTCTCTGGTAAGTTCTTAAATGGGCCCGAAATATCAAAAGCTAGCTTTTGCCACGGCATGTCTGACCACTTCACCACTTTTAAAGGTGCAACATTAGTTCTAAGCATCTTCTCACTCGACACACATTCTGCACACTCTCTTACTGTTCTATCAATGTACGCATCCATTCCTGGCCACCAAAAGAAACTCCTAATCAACCTCTTCATAGAAGAAATACCTGGATGTGTCTTATGAGCCAACTTAAGAATAACTTCTTGTAATCTTTGTGGTGGAACGCACTTGCCTGACTTAAACAAAAAATCATTCTCCAATTCCAATTCATCCGCTACCTTAGCAAACGGTAAAAGCTCTTCTTTAGTCAGACTCTTCTTTGGCCATCCTTCCATCACATATTTTTTAAGGGTGCTCCACCTATCATCCTCCCTTAGACAACTGTCCCACTTCTCCTCTGTGATCTCTTGAAACTGATCACCTATTACATCAGCTATCGTTAAAACAACATTTTCTTCTCTAATCACATCGACTTCATCCTGTTCACACGGTAATCGAGAAAGAAAGTCAGCTGTAACATTTTTCTTTCCCGGAACATACTCCGTACTAAAATTGTACTCTTGCAATCTGGATGACAATCTTGCAATTCTGGCTGTAGAATGCCAACCACCACCTGTAGACAAGATATTAACTAGTGGTTTATGATCTGTTCTCAGAACAAACCTACACCCCCAGACATACAATCTAAAATGTTCAACCGCCCACACACACGCGAGTAACTCCCTTTCAATTGCTGCATATTTCCGCTCACAATCATTCAAGGTGCGTGAAGCGAAAGCTACATTCCATTCTTCTTTTCCTTCTCTTTGAGACAAAACACCACCTAAACCATATAGGCTAGCATCGACCGTGATAATACACTCCTTCTTCATCCTAAAAGGTTTCAATGTGGGAGCATTAACAATATCATTCTTTATCAACTCAAAAGCTTCCTGTTGTTCCTTTGTCCATATGTATCTAACATTCTGCATTAACAAAACCCGCAGAGGTTCCATTTTGGTCGCGAATCCTTCAACAAATTTACTGTAATATTCACACATACCTGTGAATGACAATAATTGATCCTTATTAACAGGTGATGGCGCTTTAACTATTGCATCAACATTCGGTTTTTTTGGGATAATACCATCTCCGGAAAGAGTGTGTCCTAAATACTCAACAGTGTGTTGGAAAAGTTTGCATTTATGAGCTTTTAATGTGAGGCCATGACTCTCCAACCTTTTGCATACTTCATACAAATGACCCACATGTTCATTTTTATTCCTTGAGAAAATCAAAATATCATCCTGAAAGCATTTAACATATTCGTCCAAATCTCTAAAAATTAGAAACATCACTCTTTGAAAAACTGACGCCGCTGACGCCAAGCCAAAAGGCATCCTCGTATACTGATACAAACCAAAAGGCGTGATAAACGCCGTGAGTTTCTTAGACTCCTCCTTAAGTTCTATTTGGTGATATGCTGAACGTAAATCCAGCGTAGAAAAAACTTTGGCTACCTCAAACATTGACACCACCTCATTAATGTTAGGCAAAGGGTGACAATCTATGACAATCTTGGAGTTGAGAGCCCTGAGGTCAACACACACCCTTAACTTTTGATCAGGTTTGCGAACCAAAACTATGGGAGAAACCCACTCAGCAGATTCAATGGTTTCGATGATACCCTCATCTGATAATTCTTTCAACATATCTTTCAGTTCTTGTATTACACTTATAGGTACACCCCTTATTTTTTGTTTTACCGGTATAGCATTTTCTTTCAAAACAATTTTGTGGGAAAAACTCTTTAGTTTTCCTAACTTGTCACAAAAAACATTTTTGAAAGAGTTTATCAGTTTCCGTTCCTCATCATCATTCTTAACATCATTATTAACAGTGGCAACTTGAAAATATAGTGCATCATCACATAACATAACTGGTTCTTTAGCTCTAGGATTTAATACAATACCTAACTTATATTGGTCACGCTATCCTAGGACATTAACACCTTTTTTTGCAATGTATAATTTAATATCAGCACATCTATGCTTGAAATGAATGGTGACCTGAAAAAATCCTTCAACTTCAATTTGATTTCCTTCAAAACTAATAGCCTTAATGTCAGATTGTACTAAATTACCTAAACATAACTGTTTGTTCAACTTCTCTAGAAAATATTGTTGAGTAATGATAGTCCAAGGCGAACCTGAATCTACCATCAAAGTTATGTTGACTTGAAAAATTACAAAATCACTATTAGGTGATTTTTTGATGTGATCTGGAACTATATCAATTGTAGAAACAACAAAACCCTTATCAACAATGTCTGCATCCTGTAGGGTATTACTGTGTGTAGTATCAATATAAGCAAGGCAAGATACTGCTCCTCTAGAAGGTGTTACACTGCGTTTGAGGTCCTTACAAACACTAGTGAAATGTCCTATTCTACCGCAGTTCCTACATTCTTTGTTAAGTGCAGGACAACCAGGAAAAGAAGCTAAATGTGACCTATTACCAAATCTATAACAAACTGTCATGCTACGTGAAGTTCCTTGAGTATTTTTATACAATCCTCCTCTGTAATTATGTTGAAAACGTGAAGGTTGTATTTGTTGATAGTTTTGTTGTGTTTGATTATCATTTTTGAGCTTAATATTACAAACCTCTTCCTCTGTTATTTTTTTTACTAGAATTATTCTTAACAACTTCCATCCATTTCTCTGACTGCTCTAATGCTTTCGCTTCTGAAATAGCTTCAGATAAAGTAGGATTACCTAACACCCATAATCTTTCTTGTATTTTTTTGTTCTTGACATGTACTATAATCTGATCTCTAATCATTTCATCAGTTAACAATCCAAAATTGCAATGTAGGGACAAAGACCTTAAACCTGTAAGAAAGTCATCAAAATTTTCATCATCCTTTTGTGCCCTGGTATAGAATTTGAATCGGTTCAAAGCAATACTAGTAACAGGCTTAAATCTTTTTTCAATACGTAACAAAGCTTCATTATAAACATTTAGATTATCACCACTTCCATCGTTCTGTAAAGTAATTTGGGGTAAGGATCTAAAAATAACTTTCCCCTCTGAACCTAAACAGTGGAGGAAAATACTTTTTTTTCTTTCTGCCCCCATGCGTTCCCCATCTATAGCTTTCATATAGGTAATGAATTCTTCCTTCCATCTTGCCCATGGCATGGGAGGATCACCTTTTGTCTGTAAAAACTTTGCTGGGGGGTCAAACTGCATATTTATAAATTGTGAATAATAGATTAAATGTAATGAAAGAACTAAACATAAATATATATCAAATAGCACTTATTAGTATAAACAGTTAATATGTGGAATGGAGTCAGTAATGAATAATATTTCACAAAATGATATTATTAATTGAGAAAATCTTGGAATGTTGTGAAAGAGAATTTTCTTTTTTTTTTTTAGTTTTTTTAATGCTACACATTAATTCGACGAAAATGTAGTCAGTGGCACAATAATATTGACAAAGTTTAAATACCACGTATTAATTCAATGAAAAGTAGTCTGTGGCACAATTTATGTAAATATCGCGCAGCTCTGTGTTTGCCGAGTTGTTTCAAACTGTTGTCTTGGTGATAAAATGGCCGCTGATACGTCAGGTCGCCGATGTGTCATACGCAGCGTACAACGTGATGATCAGGATCGTGACTGAGGCAGAAGACGATTGTAAACAAAATCGAAGGCAGGAGTAACGGTTTGCAGTCAAAGCTCGAAAGCAGAGATGACGGTGATGGAACCTGACTTCACGTGAGTAAAACTTTGAAAGATGCAGTGATGTTAGATAGCGAATAAATTTCACTTGAGCTGCTAAAAGAGTTCAAATCTTCACAAAAAGACCGCAAATCCAATTACGAATATCTTTGTGAGTTAGTAAATCATGTTGCACTGCAGCGGGAGTCACAATAAATCACGTTTTCTTTACGGTGAAATAAATTAGGATTCTATGAAATCTAAATAAAGCAGTATGTAGGTCTTCTTTCAAGAGAAGAGCAAGCAATTAAAACAGCCGCAGGTGCTATCAGTGCACAATTATCATAAATTAAAAGGATTACTGCCGATGGTGCTATCAATGCACAAATATAGTAATTATAATAAATCCTCAAACACTCCGTACCTGTGCTGGTAAAATGACAGGAGCGTAGATTGGTTCTTTCCCTCATCGCCAAATTTTGTTGGAATCAAACAGGAAACAATGTAGAATAAATTGTGGTTTAATGTCCAGCACAACATTTACAACTTCTCTGCTACAGGTCCAGATCAGTACTGCCCTTCAGCCTTCAGTACATTCTAGAATCCAGAATCACATTGGAATAATAATATGGTGTGGAGGTAGGCATCTGAAGAACCTCATGATGTCATGTAAGCAGATATAAATAATTATATAGGAAACAAGATACAGAATGTAACAATAAGAAACTGCATGTGCTCTCCATTTGTGATTGATTGTTGTTGGGTATTTATGTCCGTTTTTTTTCTTGCAACAATCATTTTTATTATTTCCCAAAGAACATACATTGCATACCTGTCAACACACCCTCTTTAGGCGGGTGTCACCTGCTTTTCCCTTCTCTTCATCTCGCTGACTAAAAAATGTCTGTTTAAAGAAGTCACCTACTTTTCAAACCTATCTCACCCTGCAAAAAAGTGTTCATTCCCCATTGACTTTAATCCAATCATCCCAAGATGTTGACAGGTATGACAATGGAACGAACCACCGAGCCAGACTGAGGTAATACATTTATTACGTAAAAGGGGAACATACTTTTATACTTTTCGTTTCAGATTGTCAGGCACAGTACTTAGGGCCTGATTACTCTCTGAGCCGGTCTGGCGGTGGACTGCCGACTGCGCCAGGGAACTGCCTATACTGGCAGTGGCGCGGCGGAGGGGGAATGCAATATGCTAAACGGGAATGGCGCAGTCTCGCTGAGAATATTACGAGTTCCTCCACCGTCGAGCCTGCCACAAAAAGGCTGGTGGTGGGTTGACAAAGGGGGCCCTAGGGCCCCCAAACTCCCCATGCAATGAGGATGCACTCAGGGGGCACAACATGCATACCTGTCAATACACCCTCTTAAGGAGGGTGTCACCTGCTTTTTCCTTCTGTTCATCCAGCTGACTAACAAATGTCTGTTTAAAGAAGTCACCTACCTTTCAAACTTAGCTCACCCTCCAAAAAAGTGTTAATTCCCCCATTGTCTGCTTGCACCCCTTGTTCCAGCATGGCATGGACTTCACTGTCCATGCCATGCTTGAACATTTTTGCTGTACCCATTGTGATGACCTTTTTCAGGATACTGCCATGGGAAAGGCATAAGGACTGTTCGCCTGCACTCGTGATCAGGCCGGCGGTCCTTGTGCGGGTTTGGCGGTGCTGTGCCTGCTGAAATCCCGGAGTAGCACCACCAAAGTTGTAATAGGGCCCTAAGTCCTCAAAAGGACCTCATTTTTGCGAACTCTCACCTATGATCCAGTCTCTCCCATAGACACGTTTATAATTGCATCATAACTAGTTAGCTTTTATTACATTTCTATCCATTCTCTAAGCCACTCCACCACTTTCTCATCAATTTGGACACTTTTCCTTCACATTTTCTCTCCTAGAACCTTTTCCTTCATATTTTCTCGACTAGAATCCTTTCAGTCAGATCTTTCCACCATCCGTCAAATGTAGGGCCCTTACTTTGTAACAAATGTATGGCTATACATTTTTTACTAAAGAGTAAGCACAAAAGCAAGCATCTTGTATCTCTACTTCTCCCTGTTTCGTCTCAGATGTAGCCTCAGCACACACTGTTTAATTGTTACCTTTACCCCACCATCAAATATTCTGCCATATCACTCTGTTCCAATAATATCTCACTATCCTACATTGCCAGATCAAATGGATATTGTCTGCTATATCCTCAGAGCATTCAAGATTATTCTGATTAATATTATTCAAGATGGCTAAACTGAAATGGATTTTGTTATAGCTTGATAGCAGTACCCCTTCACCTGTTCACCTGTCACAGTCCTCACCATATCAGGCCGCCCCTCGAGATAGGCTAGTACTAAACCTTAACATATCCTTAATTTTTACTAGAAATGCGTCCTCTAGGTGGAGAAAAGGCTTCCCCCTCCATCACTTCCTCCTGTTTTGTCCCAGTCTCCTTAGGCTTTGGAGACAGGTAAGTTGTATGTTTATTTAAAGTGTATTTACCTGTGTTCTTTCAATCGTTATGCTACAGTGAGCACTGCACTAATTAGGCTGCACAGCAGTCCCGTGTCTCCACGTACATGTGCTGTTCTGGGTTGGGAAGGCTCCACTCCGGTTCTGCTGGATTCCTGATAATCTCTCCTTCGCAGAGAGAAAGAAGTGCCGTTACTGTAATGACGTGAGGGCCGCAGGGGTGTTCCCCTGCATATCCCTTGTAGTATGTGCAGTTATGGTTTTGCCCTGATGTCATATGCCCTCATTGTATAGATAAACGGAGCAGAGCTGCTTGATGTAAACCGCCAGCGGTCTAGTTGCCGCACGTACACGCATCCCCACATCCGCAGGCCAGGCGGGGCTAAATAAAAGAGGGACGGGCGCTCGGGCACGTCACTTCCGCCACAGACACCGGTGTCAGCCTGAGTGTTTTCGCTGTGCGCGATCTGCCCCCGCGCAAGCGTGCCACCCTTGCCAGGGTCGGTGGGGGCCCAGCATTCAGGATTCTACATTGGCGACGAGCGGAGGAGGCCCAACCCTCGCCCGTGCACCAGAAGCCTGCCCGGAGCTGTACGCTTCCTTCCGCGGTGCCTGCCGCGTGCTCGCCGGCTGCGGCGCTTGCCTGCCCCGGGCCCGCGCACCTCTTCCTGCTTCCCTGACTTCCTCGTCTGGGCCTTGGGGCACTTTCCTTCCACTGATGGAGGGACACGCGACGTTGTGGCTGTCACGGCCGGCCCGCTGACGCGACCGGATGCATTTCCTCACGCATCTCGCGTGAGTCGCGGGCCGGTGCAACACCCTGCCAATGCTCACGCAATGCGCGTGAGACGCGGAAAACGACCTGCAGTTGCTCACGCATTGCGCGTGCATCGTGGGGAGCGCAAAGGGGGCTCCCTGCTGCGTACAGGAAGGAAACAGATGGCGACCTGGTGTTGGAGGAGGACGCCGGATAGCACCGCGACACCCTCACGCCCTCGGAGGCCTACTGGACCCGCGGTGGAACCGAGGTGAGCCGCGCATCTGCCACGTGGCGTCGAATACCCGCGTTTTCGGGGAGGATAGCCGGCAGGACCACACGTCGTCCCCACACAAGAGGGGGCTAGAGGAACGCCCAGACCACTCTACATGAGTACAGTCGCACTGCCACCATGGGGGACGAAGACCCACCAGCAACCACCATCAAGATCCCGTTTCAGCACGCCGCAGCGGGGGTGCTACCGCCATTCAGCGAAGCGGAAGACCCATCCACCGCCTCTCCAAGGTGGAAAATATGGCTTGAGAGACTGGAAAATTACTTTGTGGTCACGAGAGAGACTGACAATGCTGTAAAAAGGTCACTCTTACTACACTATGCAGGGGATAAGATATTTAGACTGTTCAGACATCTACCTAATACGGGAGCAGCAGACAGCTATGACGCAGTGGTTGCTGCTCTCAACGGCCACTTCGACCCCCAACTAAACGTGGACTTCGAGGTGTTTAAATTGGGACAGGCACGTCAGCGGGAGGGTGAGACGATGGACCAATTCCACACTTGCGTCAGGGAGCTAGCCAGCTTCACCGACGAGGACCAACCAAGAGCCATAAGGAGGCAGATTATCCAAGGGTGTCGAGACAAGACATTGAGAGGGTCGATTCTGCGCAAACCAGGGATCTCATTGGAGGATATCCTTATCTTGGCCAGATCTCACGAACTCTCGAACGTCAGAGCCACCGCCATGGAACAGGCACTACACAAACCCCAGATCAAAACTGAAACTATCAAGGTTGAACGGGCTGACGCAGTACGATCTCAACCACGTGGACCACCACAGAAGGAATATCGGAGAGACCCGCCCGAACCCGGTGTGGGTATTGCGGCCATGAGCCCCACGCGGCCAAGGACTGGCCGGCCCAGGGTAAGACATGTGCAAATTGTGGAATCCCAAACCACTTCGCATCGGTATGCCGCAGAAAGAACACATCCAAGAGCTTCAAGAAATCACGGACGCCTACCAAGGCCATTCGTCAGCTGTCCCTGGCTGACCCACCGTCAGCGAAGACAGAGAGACACCTACCCACGGTGTACGACGATTCGGAGTCGGAGGATGAAGAGGCCTACATTGTCTCATTCGCACGGGAGCTCAAGCAACGACGGCGGCCACAACCAACGTGCATTGTGCAGATGGGAGGAAACGAGGTCAAGGCCATCAGTGACACTGGCGCCACCGTCAATGTGATGGGCCTGCAACAATTCAACAAACTACGCCCACGGCCCCAGGTACTACCATCCAAGACAAGGATATTCGCCTACGGAGCGGACACACCGCTGCCTCTCAAGGGAAAAATCACAATACATATTCAGGCCGACGAGTCAGAGGTAATGGCGACGTTTCACATCATCAACCGAGAAGCAGACACCCTACTAAGTAGCCACACAGCTGAGGACCTGAAACTAATAGCATTTGCCAATCGCATTAGAGCCCATCAAGTGGAGGAACTGTTAGGACGATTCCCTGAACTATTCAGAGGCCTGGGTTGCATAAAATGTGAGCCAATCAAACTTCATATCGACAAATCTGTCGCTCCCACCGCCCTGCGTCACCGCAGGATACCTTTTCACCTTCGCCCACTGGTGGAAAAGGAACTCGAAAAACTGGAGAACCTAGGCGTCATAGAAAAGGTCACGGGGCCCACCCTGTGGGTCTCGCCAATGGTCATTGTAGAAAAGCCTAAGCAACCGGGTGAAATTCGCCTATGTATCGACATGCGGCTACTCAATGCAGCGATCCTGTCAGGACCCAAACCATAGGGTCAGTCCTCACCGCAAAGAACACAGAACGAAATGTTTGGTCAAGAAGAGTGCGTTTGTGGAGACTCAAGATGGCCGCCGCAGCTGCCACGAAAGAGGTTCGACAGGCGTGCTAGTGTCTCAGACCCCTAGCCTTGTGAACCAATGTGAGGCGCGATTTCCGGAGGAAACGCGCACTTCACTAGAAGCATTTGCCCTGAGAGGATCGTTCATGTGGTCTAATAATATTCCTGTCATAGAAGTTAAGTTAACGTTATAGATTTAAAATACAGAGCCCGGCGTGAGATTCGAGCGCGGGTTGCCGAGATACTTCAGAGAGCGGCAGTTGAAGAGTTCGATTTTGCTACGGAGCCGGCGCGAGTTTCAAGCGCTGCTGCCGTGGCCTTCATGAGAGCGTCGAAGAAGTTACCGCTCTCGAGTGCATAAGCTGTGAGGAGACGTCTGTGACTCAAGGTGGCTCAGCGCTGGAAAACAGACAAAACGAAAAGCTAAGTGAAGAAGGAATAATAGACTGTGAAATTGAAAAGAGCAATCTCAAGTACTCACCCTGTTAATTCCCTAGTGAAACTGGAAACTCAGTTATCTTGAAATACCTGAAGGGAGAAAAGAAAAGAATTACGTTTTAAGCAACAAAGATTATACCTTGCACAAGCTTCAGTCATGTAAAGAAACACGATGTAAATAAGTTTATAAAAAACTCACCAGAGGTTTTCAGGATTACAATAAGAGAAAAAGACAAGAAAGAAGCAAGTTAGGAAATAAAGAGAGTTCTATTAAAGAAGAACACAAAAATACCAGAACCCCAATTTAAGGAATTCTCAATCATTAGTGAAGTAAGTGCACATATAGAGATCACTATAAATAACTAAGCTAGGAATCACTAGAAAAATATAAATAATATATATTGTTTCTTCCTCTCTCACTAGTAACAACTAATAGAAGAGATCAGTAACAACAACACACCAATGAAGAGAAGCTAAGGTTCTGCTATATAATGGTGGGTGAGAGCAAGCAATAGATTAGGTCCCATTAGGGAGTGTAGGAGATTAGGATTGTAATGATGTAAATTTGTTTTCAGGTTTTCCATCTGCAAGACAGCACTGAGGGTAGCTGACAGAGGAAGCCAGCGCAGGACCAGTCTCTTCTCTGTTTATTATTTTATCCAACTTCCCCCGTCCCTTGAGGTAATGACGGAGGGTTCTGTCTAGACCCACTGGCATTGTCGAGAGTGGCTGGGGTTCAAGCATCTCTGTTCCTGTGCAGTAGCGGAGAAATAGAGTAAGTTGTTAAGGTCCTGACAGAGTGAAGTGCCCAAGTTGCCTTCGCACCCGAACAGAGATCGCGGAAGGAATAGATATTCAATCTTTAGGAACAATCTTAGACGCAATACAAAAATAATTGGGAGCAGTTAGGGAAGAGAATAGAAATCTGAGACAAGAGGTGGTTAGTGCCAGAAAAGAAACAGCCGTATTGGCACTAAGATTACGTCAACCCAGTAGTTTTGAGAGGGAGGCTATGAATCCAGTATTAGAGACCACCAATAGGACAACCACGCAAGTTATACACTCCCTCTCCCCGGTCATACCATTTGCAGCCCCAGAGAGATTTAGTGGGGACCCTCAGAAGGCGCAGATATTCCTCTCCCAATGCTCTTTACACTTCATGTGCCGCCCTTCGATTTTCCCAGACGCGCAGTCTAGAGTGGCCTTCATACTCTCTTATCTAAGTGGGGATGCAGCGTCGTGGTCCATGCCATTAGTCACACGGGATGACCCTTTATTGAGGAACTTCGAAGATTTCAAACGGGAATTCTTGCGGATATTTGATCGGCGGAGGATTTCTCAAGTAATGGATAACGAATTGCTTGACCTAAGACAAGGAAATAGAGACTTGATCGCCTATCTGGCTCAGTTCAATAAGTTAGTGGTGGAGACTGATTGCCACAAAGTAAGAGAGCGGCAATTATCCATCGCGGATTGAAGGATGAATTAAAAGACACCTTGGCCCAGATTCCTAATCGGCCCACCGAGGTATCAGCACTTATAGACTTAGTATTGGAGATAGATTTCCGCCAGGGAGAGAGGCGAGGCGAAAAGAAAAAAGACTTCAGAGGAATCCCCCCGAGATTTGAACGGGTTCGGTCAGAAGGTGCCAGAACCTCAGAGGCTCACTCGGGAGCCGAACCGATGCAAATTGGAGCAATAAGGGGCCCATTGAGCAAGGAGGAGAAGGAGAAAAGGAGGGCCAATAATCAGTGTATGTATTGTGGATCTGGAAATCATTTTGTTCGAGACTGCCCCAAGAAGCCCAAGAGTACCTTCAAGCCGAAGGAAAACTAAAGGCACCACCTGTGGAAGGAGTTGAGCAGGTGGGTGCGATTCAGGAAATAACTCCGCATGAGTATCAAGTGGCAAATACACTACAGTCAGCCGCCCCGCATTTGATCATGACCATGGAAGTGAAGTTTGGGCAAACCACCCTGACGGAAGTATCAGTCATGATAGATTCGCGAGCTACAGGAAATTTTTGCGCCTTAAGATTTGCCGCTAAGGTGGGAATCCAGGCAATCCGGAAGCTGAAGAGTGAGCCTGTTCGAGCAGTGGATGGGACGAATCTTTCTTCAGGACCAATCGTGAGCCACACAGAAGTAATCCAATTAACGGCCAGGGGTGGTCATCAGGAAAAAATTCAGTTTAATTTAATCGACGCTCCTCAGTTTCAGCTGATCCTTGGTCTTCCGTGGCTTACGGAGCATACTCCTACAATTAACTGGAGTTCCAGAACTATAGTAATGGATTCGAGTTATTGTAAGGAGAATTGTGTTGATTCAAAAATCCACAAGGAAGGAACAACCCAGCTTTGTCATTATGCACCATTGAGCATTCAATGTGCGTGATTAACATTCAGGAAATTCCTGAAGAATATAAGGAGTTTGCAGATGTCTTTAACGAAGTGGAAGCAGAACAGTTACCGCCACATCCAGTTTACGACTGCAAGATAGAACTGGAGCCAGGATCCAACCTGCCGTGCAGTCGAGTCTATGCCCTGACCGAGAAGGAGCACCTACACCTAAAACAGTATCTGGATAAATACCTTGCCAATGGCTTCATCAGACCGTCCCAGTCTCCAGTTTCATCTCCCCTATTTTTCGTGCCGAAGAAGGAAGGAGAATTGCGGACGTGTATCGACTACAGGGCAATAAACAAGATAACCAAGAAGAACCGGTATCCGTTGCCATTGATTTCGGTGCTTCTGGACCAGGTGAAGGGAGCGCAAGTTTACACCAAGCTCGACTTGAGAGGAGCCTATCACCTAGTTCGAATGCGTGAA
Organism: Lissotriton helveticus; assembly: GCF_964261635.1. Lineage (NCBI taxonomy): Eukaryota > Metazoa > Chordata > Amphibia > Caudata > Salamandridae > Lissotriton > Lissotriton helveticus. The sequence continues at coordinate 1,117,697,521 of NC_136068.1, read as the reverse complement.
GGAGATGAGTGGAAGACGGCATTTCGGACTAGATTTGGGCTTTTTGAATATCAAGTGATGCCCTATGGACTGTGTAATGCCCCCGCAGCCTTTCAGCACTTCATCAACGACGTTCTGAAAGAGTTTATTGACCAATGTGCGATAGTGTTCATCGATGACATCCTCATTTACTCCTCAGACGTGGAGAAGCACCACGAACAGGTGAAAGGAGTGTTACGAAGGCTGCAGGAGAACAAATTGTTTGTGAAGCTAGAAAAATGCGCGTTTGATGTATCACAGGTGGAGTTCTTGGGCTTTGTGTTGTCGCCTTCCGGAATTCTAATGGATCAACGTAAGGTGGAGGCGGTGACAAACTGGGAATCCCCAAAGAGCGTAAAGGAAGTTCAAAGCTTCATTGGATTCGCGAACTTCTACCGAAGATTTATCAGCGAGTTCTCCAGGAAGATTCTACCACTCACGAAACTGTTGAGGAAAGGCACCAAGTTTGAGTGGTCAACGGAGTCGGAAGAGGCCTTTCAATCCCTGAAGAAGGACTTCACCACAGCCCCTGTTCTGTTGCATGCTGACCCATCAGAGCCTTTTTATGTAGAGACAGATGCATCGGATCAAGCTGTAGGAGGAGTTTTATCGCAACGACATAAGACCACAGGCCAACTACACCCAGTGGCCTACCGATCCCGGAAGCTAACTCAGGCAGAGTTAAACTATACGATCACTGAGAAAGAGTTGCTGGCTATCAAAGACGCCTTAAGGAGTGGCGGCACTACTTGATGGGAGCTCGGCACCAAGTAACGGTGTTTACCGATCATCGTAATTTAACATTTCTGAAGACAGCCAGGACTCTTACGCCCCGACAACTAAGATGGTCTTTGTATTTCGCTGACTACGATTTTGTGATCACGTTTCGCCCAGGGGCTCAAAATGGAAAGGCAGATGCATTATCCAGGATTGGTACAGAATCACAGAAGACAGTCATTGACATTCAGCCAATCAGTCCCAGTGACAAGATCATAGGAGCCATCTCCTCCATCCAACTACAAGAATCGATTGCAGACTTTATGAGCCCGGAGGCTATGCAAAATTGGGCGAAGGAGGATGCCTGCAGGAAAATCAAGCAACAAATGCCTTACCATCACGATGCCTTGTATCTCCCAACCACAGAGTTACAGCAGCAAGTTATGCGAGAATGCCATGATGACAAATTGGCTGGTCACAAAGGAGAAGCCAAGACCGAGGAGATGATTAAAAGACATTACTGGTGGCCGAAGATGACAACGGATATAGAAAAGTATGTTAAGTCATGCGAGATCTGCGCGCAGGGAAAGTCTGAACGGCAGGCACCAAAGGGGTTATTACAACCCTTACCAATACCTCCCCATCCATGGCACACCGTTACCCTAGATCTCATCACGGATCTACCAACTAGTCAGGGGTATGACACCATCCTAGTGGTGGTAGACGCCTTCTCTAAAATGGCCCACTTTACAGCTTTAAAAGGGGTTCCTTCAGCCAAACAGTTAGCCACCCACTTTAGCTCCCAGATTGTCAAGTTACATGGGATTCATAAAATTGTTGTTTCAGATAGAGGTTCCCAGTTCGTGTCCCACTTTTGGAGGGCCTTTATGGAAGGTTTAGGGACGGAAGTCAGATTCTCCACAAGTTATCACCCAGAAACAGATGGGCAGACAGAAAGGGTTAACCAGGAACTAGAACAATATTTGCGACTGTTTCTTTTGAAAGAGGAAGGTAATTGGTCGGATTATTTGTGGACAGCGGAATTCGCTCACAATAATGCGAAGAACAATTCAACCGGTTATTCCCCTTTTTTCCTAAACAGTGGCAGACACCCAAATGCTACTATTCGACAAATGGACACAGCAGTCCCTGCAGTCAAGGACATAATGTCGCACTTGCTTCTAATTCAACAAAAGGCAGTAGATAATTTGCGAGGAGCCAAGGAAAGGTATAAAGCATACGCTGATCGGAAAAGACGTAAGGGGCCACCCTTGGCTATTGGAGACCAGGTCTGGCTAAGCACCAAACATTTGCGGTTAAAGGGAAACAGGAAGTTTCAACCTCGATTCATTGGTCCTTATCCTATCGAGGAGCAAATCAATCAGGTGACTTATCGGTTGCGATTGCCACCCAAGTTCAAAATACATCCAGTCTTCCATGTCTCTTTGCTAAAGAAGGCCCCTGCTACCCTAAGACGTCTATCACCCCCGAAGCCAATTCAGCTAGAAACAGGAGTACGAAGTAAAAGAAATTTTGGATTCCAAAAGATCAAAGGGGGAGCTGTACTATTTGATAGACTGGAAAGGCTATGGCCCAGAAGAACGATCCTGGGAAAGAGTGGAGGATGTACATGCACCTAGGTTGATTAGATCTTTTCACCAACGATTTCCCTCTAAGCCTGGAAAGGGAGGACCTGCCTTGTTGGGGGGTACTGTCAGGACCCAAACCATAAGGTCAGTCCTCACCGCAAAGAACACAGAACGAAATGTTTGGTCAAGAAGAGTGCGTTTGTGGAGACTCAAGATGGCCGCCGCAGCTGCCACGAAAGAGGTTCGACAGGCGTGCTAGTGTCTCAGACCCCTAGCCTTGTGAACCAATGTGAGGCGCGATTTCCGGAGGAAACGCGCACTTCACTAGAAGCATTTGCCCTGAGAGGATCGTTCATGTGGTCTAATAATATTCCTGTCATAGAAGTTAAGTTAACGTTATAGATTTAAAATACATTCAGTCTCGGAGCCCGATGTGAGATTCGAGCGCGGGTTGCCGAGATACTTCAGAGAGCGGCAGTTGAAGAGTTCGATTTTGCTACGGAGCCGGCGCCAGTTTCAAGCGCTGCTGCCGTGGCCTTCATGAGAGCGTCGAAGAAGTTACTGCTCTCGAGTGCATAAGCTGTGAGGAGACGTCTGTGACTCGAGTTGGCTCAGCGCTGGAAAACAGACAAAACGAAAAGCTAAGTGAAGAAGGAATAATAGACTGTGAAATTGAAAAGAGCAATCTCAAGTACTCACCCTGTTAATTCCCTAGTGAAACTGGAAACTCAGTTATCTTGAAATACCTGAAGGGAGAAAAGAAAAGAATTACGTTTTAAGCAGCAAAGATTATACCGTGCACAAGCTTCAGTCATGTAAAGAAACACGATGTAAATAAGTTTATAAAAAAACTCACCAGAGGTTTTCAGGATTACAATAAGAGAAAAAGACAAGAAAGAAGCAAGTTAGGAAATAAAGAGAGTTCTATTAAAGAAGAACACGAAAATACCAGAACCCCAATTTAAGGAATTCTCAATCATTAGTGAAGTAAGTGCACATATAGAGATCACTATAAATAACTAAGCTAGGAATCACTAGAAAAATATAAATAATATATATTGTTTCTTCCTCTCTCACTAGTAACAACTAATAGAAGAAAGCAGTAACAACAACACACCAATGAAGAGAAGCTAAGGTTCTGCTATATAATGGTGGGTGAGAGCAAGCAATAGATTAGGTCCCATTAGGGAGTGTAGGAGATTAGGATTGTAATGATGTAAATTTGTTTTCAGGTTTTCCATCTGCAAGACAGCACTGAGGGTAGCTGACAGAGGAAGCCAGCGCAGGACCAGTCTCTTCTCTGTTTATTATTTTATCCAACTTCCCCCGTCCCTTGAGGTAATGACGGAGGGTTCTGTCTAGACCCACTGGCATTGTCGAGAGGGGCTGGGGTTCAAGCATCTCTGTTCCTGTGCAGTAGCGGAGAAATAGAGTAAGTTGTTAAGGTCCTGACAGATCCGGAGGGCGAGACATCTGACCCCCACTATGGATGGCATCGTGGCCGACGTGAACGGATCAAAGAGGTTTTCGAAAATCGACCTCAACGCTGGATACCATCAACTACCACTAGCAGAGGAAAGCAGATTCATCACCACTTTTAGTACCCATCTTGGCCTCCGGCGCTACAAGCGGTTAAACTTCGGTATCTCATCGGCGGCGGAAGTGTTCCAGAACTCTATCAGAGAACTCCTATCTCGTTTGCCGGGGGTAATAAATGTCAGCGACGACATTTTGATACATTCTGCCACCGCGTCAGAACACCACAAGCACCTTCGAGATGTCCTGAAAAGACTGAGCACCTATGGAGCGAAACTCCACGGAGAAAAATGTCGTTTTTTCAACCCACCATCGAGTTCTTTGGTTATGTCTTCAACCAGGAGGGAATCCATATTGACCCGAGGAAGTCCAAGGCCATAAAGGAGGCCCTAGCGCCGAAGTCTCCGACGGAAGTGAGAAGCTTTCTCGGAATGGCCACCTACTGTGGCCGATTCATACCGGGCCTCGCAACTCGAAGCGAACCACTGCGAGCACTGACCAAGACGAAGGCCACGTGGCAATGGGGCCCGAAGGAAGATAAAGCATTCCAGGGAATCAAGAATGCCCTCCTGGAGAAAGCCACCCTCTCCTACTTCGACCCCACGAAGCGCACGGAGGTGATCGGCGATGCCAGTCCGGTAGGTCTCGGCGTTGTCCTGACCCATGAACATGAACCCGGACAGTGGACGGCCTTAGCTTTTGCCAGTAAGGCCTTAACTCCAACTGAAACAAGGTACGCACAGATCGAGAGGGAGGCTCTTGCTATCAAATGGGCCTGTAGTCATTTCCACTTATATCTCCAGGGTCATTCCTTTGTCATGGTCACTGTGAAGGACTGGACTTTTAACAGTACCAGCGGTGCCAGGGAACAACACCTATAACCTTCATGGGATACCTGTTTCGGCGCACAAATTACAGAGACACGGGAAACTTCCTTCGGCGTCAAAGATCAGCGTTTATTACTGCAGGGAGGCAAAAGTCACAAGAAGTACAACAGTGTGTAGGTTCTGAGAGTCTGCTTCAAATTGCGTTTGTAGGTCGCTCTCTTTTATACAGAATGTTGCCATTGCATAACATGTGGACAAAAGATTACAATTCGGTTCTCACAGTAAACTTCAAAGAGGTCGCTTTCATGTGTTCAGAATCCCGGAACATAATTACAATAGCAATGCCGGTTCCCAACTGTAAAAGTACATCTTCCCACCATTAGGCACACCCATTAGAGTTGTAAATGACAAAGAAGAAGAGACAAGAGCAGCTGCAAGGAAGTCAGACACGTGTAGAGAAAAGAGTGTGGGGGTAATATCGGAAGCATGATCTTAGGATCAAAGAGCTGGATCCCATCGCCTGCACGGCTGTCATAATAGACCGGCACGACCAGATTACCCTCAAGCTGAGCCATCTGCCTTCACTGTACCATTCCTCCGGCCATAAAGACGCATGAAAGGAATATGCGTCTTCCGCAAGGCTGGGAACTAGATGGTCAAGAAGCGAACAGTTACCTACTCGCTGACTACGTGAGGGCAAGAAACAAAATGGATGCCGTATCTAAAATGGAACCCAAGGGTTCAGATGAAGAACACGTAATATTAGACGAACCCTGGCAGGTAGTGTAGCGAAAATTCGCACACTTGCCGAACTCGTCATTTGCGGTTCGTAGATACCAAACTCGTCCATATTCGGTAATGCCCAGAACATCGTAATAATTTTTACGGAACCTCAGACGGTCCTTTTGCCCTCATGTAGGCAAGCACTAGTCGGAATCATAATCGATTTCGATACTCATCAGATCATCCAGATGTTGTTGATACATTATTCTATCCTTCAATGCCTCTTTGGTGACAACGGGCTGTCTTATACACGTCGTAGCACAAAGGCCACATAAGGCAGGACCACATTGCACACAAAGACAACATGAGAACAGAAATGTCACAACAACCCCTATGATCATCAGAATCTTCCAACCCCAAGTTGATATCAGACCCCAAAACCATCCCAGAAGCGTCCAATTTCCTTCGTCCACGTGTATGGACTCCGAAATTTTGTGCAACTTAGAGATGGCTTGATAAACCGTTGGAGCGTTATCAGGTATGAATACGCAGCAGCTCGAATGGATGACTTTACAAACCCCACCTCTATCTGCTAGAACGATATCTAGAACCATACGGTTCTGCAACGTCATTAGTCTATCCGCCTGGAGTTCGGCTGTCAAATTACCAAGGGCATTTGCAGTTATGTTGGCAGTTGATTCTACTACACGAGTTAACTGCCTCAAGTTCCTGCTATTAACCATCGGTCCCCAGAACGGTAGGAAACCCTTAAAGAAGTCTCCCGCTTCTTGTCCGGAAGTATCTTCTTTGCTAACCACACCTCTCACAATTCTATTTCTGTGATAATCAGAGGCCACAGTGAAAGTGGGAGGCAAAAGATTCGCAATATAGCAGGTACCCGAGAAGTCATGAGGTAACCACGTATAGGCTCGATCATAACATACAAAGTAGGTACCCTTGGCAGGCAGGAAGACAGGAGAAGAGAGCGTCGGTAAGACATACGTCTCGGTACAAGCACTCTCCCCAAACTGAGCTCTCGGATTTCGACCAAGACCTTTCAAGCAGAAATTACCAAGGTGAGGTACAATCCATATTGGTGGCGAGCTTTTAAGCTGCCTCTCACCCACTGATAAGCTGTACTCAGCCTCACTTAGTTCTTTATATGCTCGCACCTCTTCCTCTGGGATGAGCGATGCGTCAAAAATATCTCTATCTAAGTCTGCAATAGCTCTCGCCAGAGTCTTGTGGTACGGACCAGGACCAGAGTTTGCTGACCGTGGTTCTCGATGGGGGTAGGAATCTAGTGCGCTACGGAACATAGTTTGTAATGCTCGAGCTGACCCTTGTGCACTATAAGGCAGAACTAGGTACGGAATACCTTTATCCATAGTATGTGGCATTAACCCACACACCCAACAATTGGTAGTGTTTACCACTAACTGATGCTGATGCAGGAGTTGTATAAAAGAGTTGTTTCTGAATTCCGCACGTCTGACTTGTTCGTGTTGAGGCAGAAGATAAAAGGAATGTGGAGAGACAGTAGAAACGAAATATAGATCACGAGATGGGAGAGTAGATGTAGCAGAAGACAATAAGAATTGGGACCCATAATATACTCCCCCTACCAGTAACATAGATATAGTCAGGAATAGTATGACCACCTGTAAGAAAAACCATTTTGTATGAAATATTTTATGCAATGTAGATCTTTGCGCCAACATTTCTTCTCTTTTCGACAGCTCAGACAATGATGATTCCATCCCCTAACGACCGTCCGCGACGTTCTTGACGCACTTCGTTCTGAGTAGCGGTTATCAATTCCCAGGAATTCCCAGAAATTGATAATAGAAACCAACCTTGTGTCGATAGCTGCTAAACAGAAGGAAGTACCCGCACGGCCTTACGGTCAACCTGGATGGTAGGTTCTAGCTAGATAATGTTCTTGGCTGTACGAAAAAGAAAAAGATACACAATATATATAATGTCCACTGTTTTCAGAGCAATGTAGAACCTAGAAACAAAAAAATCTTTTTATTTGTGGCTTGTTCGTGGACGAAGAAAATATCGGCTACTTCCAGGGTGAGTCTGATCTTCAAACAGTGGATTGGACGGCAAAGGAGTGTTCAATTGTTCAGGTGATTGTTCAACAGTCAAATTTTCCAAGGTTGACGTGGAGGAAATTGTTTGAGGGGAATCAACAACGGTGTCAGATACAAGCCGAGCTTTGCTGAATGGAACGGAACGTTGCGGAGTGTCGGTCTCAGATGAAGAAAGACCTCTTCTCGTCCAGGTGTCCGACGGCAGAGGAAGCGGGACTCTTTTCGTGTGGGTAGCATGTACCCAGTTCCGACGTCCGTGTAGTCGAACCGCCGTCCTCGTAGCCAGCTGTACCTGAAACGGGCCCACAAATCTTGGTTCAAGGTTTCGTTTTCGTCCGTAGTTTCTGACGAGGATCCAGTCTCCTGGTTGGAGCCGATGACCAGGACCCTCTGTTTGTGACGGCAGAGCCTCAAAGACCTGTTGGTGAATCAAACTCAATTTAGCAGTCAGATCATAGAGATAATCGATCAACATAGGGTATTCAATTCTATCAAATTCCTTAGGTCTTGGGACTCCCCATACATTGGCAGGACGACCGAACACAATCTCATATGGGCTGAGCCCTACTCGAGAGTGTACAGTCGCCCTGGTCGACAGGAGAGCTAGAGGCAAAGCGTCGGGCCATGATAAACCAGTTGTTGCCTGAATTTTAGCCAATTTCAGTTTTAGAGTGCCATTATATCCCTCCACCAAGCCTGCTGATTGTGGATGGTTTGCACTATGAAATTTTTGTACTATCCCTAAACCGCGACACACACTCTTCATCACACTCCCAACAAACTCACTTCCGTTGTCCGACCATACGACCCGAGGCATTCCGTAACGAGGAAAATATTCTTTGAGCAAGATTTTTGCCGTGGATAAAGCCGTATTATCCTTAAGGGGGTAGGCCTCAATCCACCTAGAGAATGCACACACCACAACCAACACATACTTCAAGTTATTACATCGGTCCATGTGGATAAAGTCCAACTGGATGACTTCGAAAGGGTATGTAGGAGGGGCAAAATGGCCAGGTGGAGTGGGAGTGCCCTTACCAGGATTGTGCATCAAACACACCATACAATTCTTGACCACTCTCTCGGCACACTTAGTAATCCCATCATTCTTCCATACATGAGACAACAACTTGCATATGCCTTTAGTGTTGATGTGCGCCATACCATGAGCCATTGTAACAACAGCGAGCACATACGCATCCGGTAACATCCATCTCTGCTTCTCTGATAAATCAACCCAACATCCATTCTCATCCAATCTTCCCGTGCTCTCTCTCCATTTAGTCCTCTCTGTCTCAGTGGCTTCATTCTGTATTCCTTTCACACTTTCAAATGTGTCTTCACACATACCAGTCTCTGTTGGCCATCTCACTGAGCTCGTAACATACATTCTATTCGTCAAATCTTTAGCCGTCTCTTTAGCCGTTTCATCCGCAAACGCATTTCCACGACCCACATCATCTGTTACTTTCTGATGTGCGCTACATTTGACTATGGCCACTTGTTTAGGCAATGTGAGTGCATCTAAAAGATCATTTACAAGCTGACCATGTTGAATCTTCGTGCCATGCGACGTAAGGAATCCTCTCTCTCTCCACAGTCGTCCAAAACTATGTGCCACACCAAACGCATACTGGCTATCTGTAAACACATTCACCCGTTTATCTTTAGACAACACACATGCTCTTGTCAATGCGATTAACTCGGCAGCCTGAGCCGAATTCTGACTTAATCTTGCGCTTTCCACAATCGTTCTCAATGTTACTACAGCATACGCAGTTGTCACATCACCGTTCGGCAACTTAAAACAGGAACCATCCACATACAAAGTACCATCGGGATCTGTCAATGGAGTATCTTTTAGGTCAATACGACCCTTAGTTTCCTCTTCAGTTCTGAGATAGCAGTCATGTACTGCTTCACCACTTGACTCTGTGTCGATCGGCAGCAATGTTGCTGGATTCAACACATTACATCGTTTTATCCGTATGTGACTGGCCAGCAACGTCAACTCATATCCAGACAATCTTGCGCTTGTCAGATGTTGAGTTTTCGTTCGATTCAATAGAGTGTCAACTGCATGTGGAACCATTACTGTAAGCATATTATCCATGACTAGACCTGCGGACTGTCGAATGGACGCCGCAGCTGCCGCAGTTGCCCTTAAACAACTTGGCAAGGCTCTTGCTACTGGGTCTAAAGTCGAAGAAAAATAGGCACATGGGCGTTGTTTGCCGCCAAAAGGTTGTGTCAGAACACTCAACGCACAACCATCCCTCTCGTGAACGTATAGTGTAAACGGCTTACTGTAGTCAGGAGTACCCAACACAGGAGCTGAACACAACGCATTACGTAATTCAGAAAAACTTCTCTGACACTCTTCAGTCCAAGGCAATGGGGATGAAACATCCTTGCACGTAAGGGCTATCAATGGTTTCGCCAACAATGAAAAATTTGGAATCCATTGTCTGCAATAGGACGTAATACCTAAAAAGGCGCGAACATCTCTCTGGGTTTTTGGCACAGTCATTCGGGTAATCGCTGCAATTCTCTCTGGGGTCAACCTTCTCCCTTCTCTTGACAATAAGTGACCTAAATAGGTAACTTCTTGACAACAATACTGTAGCTTTGAAGGCGATACCTTGTGGTGTAAGTCATGTAGATAGTGTAACAAAGATACCGTAGCTGTTTTGCAAATAGGTTCTGTATCAGCTGCCACTAAAAGATCATCAACGTATTGAATCAAAGCTGCACCCGTTGGTAAAACAAAGGCATCAAGCTGACTTTTAAGTGCTTGGCTGTAGATTGACGGACTCTCACAGTAGCCCTGTGGAGCGCGTTTTAGCCTAAAACTGCGACCACCTAATGAGAATCCGAATAGGTCTCTGCTTTCCTCGGCAATCGGAACACTAAAGAAGGCATTCTTTAGATCGATCACCGTGAACCAGGAGGCAGATGCCGGAATCATTGTTAGTAAGGCCGTAATGTCAGGAACCACAGGAAATTGTGGAACCACTATTTTATTTACCTCTCTCAAATCTATAACGAAACGATACACAGGAGGTTTAGTTGGGTCAGTTCGTTTCAGAATTGGCAATACAGGGCTGTTACACACGTTTCCACGAGTTTCTTCAACAACACCTTTTCCAATGAGATCATGAACGATTGCTAACAGCGCTCGTTCGCCCGCAAGAGAAATACGATATTGAGGTAAACGTGGTAATCGCGCATTTGGTTTCAATTGAATCACATAGGGTGGAATGTCCAACAGTCCCACATCGTTGGGACCTGTGGCCCATAGGGACGCAGGGAGGGAACTCAATTCTGGTGGGAATTTATCGACCGACAAATACATGGGAGAGATCACTCTCCGTCCCAATGTAAGCTCCACTCCTTCGGGGGAACAATACAATGTTGCATATAGTCGTTTCAACAAATCCAGGCCTAAAAGATTCTCACCACAACCTGTAGATAGAATCAGTGGAGCCGTTAGCTCACAAGGTCCAATCATAAGAGGCAAAGGACTAGAGACTGGGTTACTAACAGGGGCGCCAGAGAATCCTACGGAAACGTTCGTTAAGCCAGACAAAGGTGCGCCAGGGAGTTTCGAATGCCTGATGGAACTTTTCGTCGCACCAGTGTCTAACAGAAAAGGCTCAACTACACCCGATGTAGCCACTGCAACGTAAGGCCCACTCTGATCGACCGGAACTGACACTACTCCCTCTCTTTGTCGTTGGCTGTCCTAGTAATGGTCATTTACAACAGTCTCATGCTCTACGTAATAATCGTCCACATTATACTGTGCAGATCGGACTGACCCTGCATTTCGCTGGTCAAAACAATTATTTGCATCTGATTGATTTTGATAACGATCACTCTGATTGTGGGATGAACCACGACCTCTACCTCGTGATGCCTGTTGGGGACCACTACCACGATTTCCTCGTGCTGACACACCATTTAGGCGGTCCCGTAAGGCAAGACAATCATATTTTAGGTGTCCCTCTTTCTTACAATATGCGCACTGATTATACCCAAGGGAAGATCTATAATCAAAGTTGTCAGAACGCGGCTGTGTCCTATCGGGCTGTGCTCGTGGTCGATACTGCTGTTGTGAATCAGTTTGGTTTGATCGTGGAGGGTATGCTTGCTGTAACAAAACCTTCGTTTTTAGCTCCTTCGTTTTCTTCTCTACACGATCACTTTCTTCCTTTTCCCTATTCTCATAATACTGGGCTGTTGCTAGTATTTGCGCAGGGGTTGAAACTGCCCACGCACTCTCTGAATTTTTCAGTTTGTTGCTTAATTCAGGCAACAAATTCGACACAAATTTGTCAATAAATAACCGCTGGCCTCCCTCAGCTCCCATGTCCTGTCCGCTGTGGTCGACAAACGCTTCCTCAAACCTTGTAAAGAAATCCGAGACACTCTCGTCTTTCTTTTGCTTACAAGCTGATAACTTATCCCAGTTCACCTTCATCGCTGGCATGATAGTTTTCATGAGCGTAATGATTTTCTGCGGCAAGTCTAAGATTAGCTGGTCGGGCTTAGCCCCACCAACTTGTAATGCATCAGCCGCTAGCAGTGCAGCCCAATCACCCCCTAATTCAACTGCGTGGTTGGCTTGACGAATTTTGGCCCAAACTGGTTGCGGTACAACATTGCCAAACAACATGTCGATGTCGGCAAGGTTCATAATAGAAGCTTCCACCAGTTGTGATAATTCCTTATAATAACCAGCCGGATTTTTACGCGGATCGGGTAAGGATTGCTTCACTTGCAAAACTTCCGATCGTTTCCATGGAAGATGTATCCATACCCTTCGAAAATGCGGTAGAACCACAGGGTTTGCATTAGGATCACCAGGCACCCACAGTGGCGGAACCTCTCTCATGGGATATTGACCAGGAACCGCTTTCCAATTCTCGGTGGTATCATCTGAGGACACCCGAGAATGTGCTGTGGATCTAAACGCTAATAAGCGTTCCACGGCACGTCGTACATCTTCACCTATGATCATACCGTTGGAAAAGTGACTCTGAAGTTCAATTATGTCGGACGGTACATTATCTACATCATCATTATACCATTCTTCCCTCAAAAAGTTACACATCTCCTCAAACACGAATCTCTGCGTAGGCTCATTAAACTGAGAAAATGTATCAAAGACCACACAAGGAGTGTAATTAGCAGGATGTCTTATCCACCTATGTGCCATGGTTATTAATGTCTCTTTCTCCCTACCACTAGGGATCTGACTCCGTCTCTGAGGAGTTTCAGATGAATCAGACGAAAATAACGGACCAGAAAGAGGTGAATAAAGGGTAGCAACAGAGTTAGGAACACGCTTACGAACAGAAGGGGAAAGAAAAACAGGGGCAACAACACTGGAGGTGAAAGAAGGCATAGTAGGAACTGACAAGATAGTTGGAGTAGCAGAAACAACAGTCTGCGAAGGTACAGGTACAGGAGCAGTAGGAACAAGGACAGGTGGTGAAACAAACGTAGGGTTAACAACGGGCTGGCCCGCAGCCACTGGAGCAACAAGGGGAACTACAGGAGGAATAACAGGAGCAGCTACAGGAGCAGTAGCACCCTGTACATAAGGAGGTGGTGATTTCATCAAATATGATAACAAGGAATCCTCCTTCAAATCTTCTTCTTTCTTTTCTAGATTATTCGGTAAAACCGGGTAACATTTATCTATTTTCATGTGATGCAATCTAGTAGAGATTTCCATTTCCTTTTCTTCTTTGTCCTGTTTACATTCTCGTATAGTTTGCATTATCGGAACGAACCCTTGTTTTTGATCCTTTTTAAGTTGTTTGATTTCTTTCTGCTTGGCCTCTTTACGCCATATCCGAAAGGAATCAAACATAGCTGGCCTAGCTTTCTTTAAAAATAATTTAGCCTCAAGATTGTCTAAAATCGAAAGTTCAAAAGTTCCATGTGGTGGCCATCTAAGGTCACCGTCTTTCTTTGTATAGCGGACCCAGTAATCATTATATATTATAGGACCCACCCCATGTCGACTATAAAGATCATGTATTGGAGTTCCAACTGGAGGTATCGGACACGAGTCCTCCAACCGGGAATCCGTTGCGCAACATTGGAAAATACGAAACAAACCACTATGGCTAGGCATCGTGCACACTAACCTAGTATCAAACTTCAAGGATTACCGAAGCAATAAAACCTCGTGTAAGTCAAAACCCTCGGTTTTTGGCAATTGCAACTGTCAAATAATACTAAGAACCAATACTAAGAACCACAAATGCAATGGAACCATGCAATACAACAAAGCCTTAAGGCTACCACAAAGCTCGGAGAGCTAACCACAAAGCCTGAGGAGGCTATTACAAAGCTCGGTGAGCTATTACAACAAAGCCTTAAAGGCTAACAACAAAGCTTTCAAAAAGCTAGAACAACCACTAAGGACTGGGAGCGACCCACAAATACTTAACTCAGAACTTCAATGGCGTCACCAGGAAGGCCCGTCTATCGTCTCGCTTGTACGTAAGGTCTACGCCGGGCGTCGAAGACAGGTCGACAGTCAGGGCATCGGTCTGTCGCAGCCGTCAGGAGGCGGGAATCTTCGCAGGGAAAAACTTCGGGCCACTTATTTCGACAACGGGATCGATGAAGCGGGGTGCACCTTCCCTCGGAGATTTCACACGAAGTTCCTCACGATCATCAGGCTTTGGACCGGTACCGCTGAAGTCGCCCCACGTTGGGCGCCAACTGAAGGACTGGACTTTTAACAGTACCAGCGGTGCCAGGGAACAACACCTATAACCTTCATGGGATACCTGTTTCGGCGCACAAATTACAGAGACACGGGAAACTTCCTTCGGCGTCAAAGATCAGCGTTTATTACTGCAGGGAGGCAAAAGTCACAAGAAGTACAACAGTGTGTAGGTTCTGAGAGTCTGCTTCAAATTGCGTTTGTAGGTCGCTCTCTTTTATACAGAATGTTGCCATTGCATAACATGTGGACAAAAGATTACAATTCGGTTCTCACAGTAAACTTCAAAGAGGTCGCTTTCATGTGTTCAGAATCCCGGAACATAATTACAATAGCAATGCCGGTTCCCAACTGTAAAAGTACATCTTCCCACCATTAGGCACACCCATTAGAGTTGTAAATGACAAAGAAGAAGAGACAAGAGCAGCTGCAAGGAAGTCAGACACGTGTAGAGAAAAGAGTGTGGGGGTAATATCGGAAGCATGATCTTAGGATCAAAGAGCTGGATCCCATCGCCTGCACGGCTGTCATAATAGACCGGCACGACCAGATTACCCTCAAGCTGAGCCATCTGCCTTCACTGTACCATTCCTCCGGCCATAAAGACGCATGAAAGGAATATGCGTCTTCCGCAAGGCTGGGAACTAGAGGGTCAAGAAGCGAACAGTTACCTACTCGCTGACTACGTGAGGGCAAGAAACAAAATGGATGCCGTATCTAAAATGGAACCCAAGGGTTCAGATGAAGAACACGTAATATTAGACGAACCCTGGCAGGTAGTGTAGCGAAAATTCGCACACTTGCCGAACTCGTCATTTGCGGTTCGTAGATACCAAACTCGTCCATATTCGGTAATGCCCAGAACATCGTAATAATTTTTACGGAACCTCAACTGACCACCAACCCCTAGTGCCCCTCTTCAAGGGAACGGCCCCACACCCACCGCCTCGCATTGAACGATGGGTGATCCAGCTACAGCCATACGAGATGGAGGTGTTATACCGCCCAGGGGCCAAAAATCCTGCAGACTATCTGTCGCGCCATCCCTCACAACAGGAACCAGAATCAGTAGACGACGACTGTGAGGAATACGCCCAGTGGGTGGCCCTCACCTCATGTCCACAGTGCATGACGATAGAAGACATCAAGGAAGCAGCTGCCGCTGACAATATCTACATGAGGTCGCTTCAGGCAGTTCAAGAAGGCTCGTGGGCCGACTACCTACACCCACCCAACTCATGGACCGCGGAAGATAAAGAGGCACTTACGAAGATCTGGCGGGTCCGGCATGAGCTAAGTGCCACGGAAGAAGGAGTGTTACTAAGAGGGCCACGACTGGTGATACCACAGAACCTGAGACACCGGGCAACACAACTCGCCCATGGGGGTCACCAAGGCGTGACGAAAATGAAGGCGCGTATGAGGGAAAAGGTGTGGTTCCCGGAACTGGAAGCCATGGTGGAGGAGTACGTGAGAAACTGCATGTCCTGCCAACTGACGAGCGATCCTGAGAGACCCGCACCAGTAATCACGGAAGAAGCCTGCACATCTCCCTGGACCAAAGTCAGCATAGACTTTGGAAGCTTCCCGGGGGAAGGACACACGCTCGTGGCTATTGACTCCTATTCAAAATACCCGCTAGTGGAGAGGGTTGTCTCCACTGCATTCACGCATGTAGGACCGGCGTTGGAAAAAATATTCTCCATGTTTGGATACCCAACTGAAATACGGAGTGACAATGGACCGCCATTCCACGGGGCCGAATTTGCCACGTTTCTCAAAGCAAGGGGCATCCTACATCGTCGCATCACGCCTCAATGGCCCCAGGCAAATGGGGATGCTGAAAGATTTATGCGGACCCTCAATAAGGTATTCCGGATAGCGGTGGTGGAGCAAGCCGATCCCGAACAGAGACTACACAAATTTCTACGGGAATACCGGGGCACTCCTCACTGCACCACACAACAGAGCCCATGGACCCTCATGTTCCAAGGACAACGAAGAGACCTCCTTCACTCTATCCCGGAATGGACACCAGACTTGGCCAACACCAATGAAGCACAGGAACGGAGGCGACAAAGGAATCAGCGAGCTAGCCGATGCCGGAGAGCCGCTCCAAGACACTTAAGCCAGGGGACCCAGGTGATCATACGAAACAGACGTCCTGGAGGAAAATTCCAAACTCGGTACGAGCCGGGTATATGGACAGTAACATCCACAAAAGGCACCATGGTCACCGCAAGGAAAGGTGAAGAGGAAGTGTCACGAAATACCTCCTGGTTCAAGGCGGTCCCACCAGAACCCAGACAATGCGCGGAGACAGCGGAAGAGGACAACGAACCACACACAACCGCAGCACCCGGAGAAGAAAATAACATACCCCCAGAAATACAGACGGAAAGACCTGATCCGGCGTTGGTATCTCAAACGCCGTCTGATGCAATTGGAGACGCCTATCAAGGTAGTGAAAGTAGCCGGGGCAACACCCGGAGGTACAATCTGCGGCCTAATCCACCACCGAGTCAGAAGTTAAAGGACTATGCCTGCTTGCTGAGACCCTGAAGCCATCATCAAGCGACATGCAAGTACTGAGACTTTTGTCTGAACTAATTGTCAAGATAAGAACTAATTTTCAGTTGCTGTTGAAATTTTTTTATGGTTGGATAGGGATGTAATACCGCCAGCGGTCTAGTTGCCGCACGTACACGCATCCCCACATCCGCAGGCCAAGCGTGGCCTGCGGGGCTAAATAAAAGAGGGACGGGTGCTCGGGCACGTCACTTCCGACACAGACACCGGTGTCAGCCTGAGTGTTTTCGCTGTGCGCGATCGGCCCCCGCGCAAGCGTGCCACCCTTGCCAGGGTTGGTGGGGGCCCAGCATTCAGGATTCTACACTTAACAGTAGTGCCGTACCCAAACTCAGTAACAGTGTGTGTGTCCCCTTCGTGTGCGCAAGCGAACTGCTCGACC
The DNA here is from genome assembly GCF_964261635.1 of Lissotriton helveticus. NCBI lineage: Eukaryota > Metazoa > Chordata > Amphibia > Caudata > Salamandridae > Lissotriton > Lissotriton helveticus. The sequence continues at coordinate 1,117,680,293 of NC_136068.1, read as the reverse complement.
GTTTGGGGTACGACGCAGTAACTGGCTACGAGAACAGGTCTTCTCCATGCCACCTCCACCTCCCCACGCGTTTGTATGGCCTATTTTGCTTTATCAATCCCGAGCAGTTTTCCTCTACACTCATCAGCCTGGCGTTTAGCGGTTTGCCTTGTTGCAGATTCAAGGAGTTTTTGGTTGGCACATCTCCTGGTTGCCTCCCCCGAGGGATCCCTTGGTAATGTTGATTGTCAGTGCGGTGGGTGTTTGCGGGCCGTTGCAGTTGGCCCAGTGCTGCGCCCCAGAGGTGTGCTGTTACACGTGCCCAGTGGCCATTTTTTGTCATGCCCTAAGGTGTGACATGGGCTGTGGGGCTCAGGAGCAGTGCGGGGCCCCTACGGTGAGAGCGCCAAAGCTATGGTCAACCAAGGTGTAGCCTCATGGGAGGGGCCTCAAACACCTGCATCCAGGTCTGTGTTTGGACAAATTGGTGGGCCATAGACTGGTTTGTTCTTTTGGCTGGTTGGATGTTGTGTACTTGCACGGGAACTTAAGGCACTGGGGTGTGTCCCATGAGGAGGCAAGTTGGACAGTGACACAGCATCTCACCACACTGTCTGAAGCCCATCTGACCACAGTATGACCGTGGCTGTCTCCCGTGCTGGAGCAGTGGTGACAGAGGAGGCCCCATGTCATTTGTCCCGGCTATTGAACCATTCGTTATCTCATGTGCCCCTTCCTCCCAAGCCACAAATTGGTCCACATGAATGGGCCACCTAGAAACTTATTTTGCTGCCATAGGACTTGAGTCTGAAAAGGCGCTGCCCCATGCTTCTACATATAGGCAGGGCTCACATAGATAAACTGATGAAATTGGTGGCTGAGTCCTTTCCGCCCTTTACGTGTGCTACACTCAAGGATGTATTTAAGGTGTATTTTGCTCCTTTGGCCAGCCCAGATTATGAGTGTTTCTTGCTCCAACAGGCCTGGGGGACACCTTAGGAATCGATGGATGAGTCCTATGCAAGACTCCGAGAACTGGCAAGAACCTGCACCCTAATCAGTGAAGTTGATGAGATCCAGGCACAGTTAATATGGGGTTTCTCCTCTGTCAAATTGTGGGAACAAATTCTACAAGTCCCGGGCATGAGCATGATGGGCATCCTCACTTTGGGCAGGTCAAAGGAACTTTCAAAAGCTCAAGCAGCTCACATGGAGGCTGCACTCCAGACAGTGTACCATCAAGACGGAGCTGGTCAATCTAGTGGCCAATGACACCAAAGCAGACTCCAGCACACATGAGGGCACAAAGTCGTCCCATCTTAGCTGACAGTGACGGTGGTGTGGGGGTGCCAACCTCCATGCTGGCGAGTGCACTGCTCATCATGCGGAAAGATTAATCATTATGCCAAGGTCTGCTGGGCTGGTCCCATTGTGAAAACACCCAAAAAGAAAGCATCTAACTGTGTGTAGACAGTCGGTGAGGGCTGATGGTGACAATAACATTGATGACGATACCACAGAAGGCACCATCCACATGATGCATGCAGTGGAACCAACAGAGGTGTAAAACTCTCATGGGTCACGTGGCAAAGTTCGACTGGACGTCCAGCACATCACAGCGCTAGTGGGCACAGATGCCTCTATTAACATTTTGCCATTGGTATTACTATAAGAGGTACCCAGGCCACAGCTATCAGCTCCATGACCACCAGTGTACCTGTTTGGCACCACCACCTCTCTCCCACTTCCTGGAGTTTTCACATCGGTCATTGAGTATCGGGCCGATCCACCAAAGGCAAGGTCTATGTCACCAAAAGTGATTGTGACATGCTCCTCAGCTGTTGTTCCGCTGAACAACTCCACTTGGTACAACTCGCTTTTGGTATCTATGTTTGTGTCGTGGACTGTCTCATTGGGAAGTTTAAGCTTTTGTTCAAGGGGATTGGATGCCTAAAGGACCATATTATATGCCTACATATTGATCAATTTGTGCAGCCAGTCGCCATGTGCCACAGACAGATGGCTTTCTACCTTCATCCCAAAGTAAATGCTGAGCTTGGAAAACTGGAAGAAGAAGAAGTAATTGAAAAGGTGGAAGGTCCAACTCCATGGGTCTCTTCCACTGTGGTTGCACGAAAGCTGAAATAACTGTGGGAAGTGTGAATATGTGGAGATATGCATCTCTCCAATACAGCCATAAAATGGGAGAGACTCCTCACTCAACAATCCATTACATTGTGGGAGAACTTTTGGGATCCAGATTGTTCTCCAAGATGGACAAAACACAAAGCTATCAGCGGCTGACCGTAGGTGTTGCACCTAAATCCCTGTCACATTTATTGTCCTGTGCATCCTCTTCTGGCATTTGCCGCCGTTTAGCGCCACTGGAAACCAGAGAAACGATATACTTCAAAATGGAAGGTGAACCAGGGATGAATTCAATATGGAAAATTTCAGTCCATCATCTTCTTTTATTATATTAACTAGCATCCCGTCCCGACCTTGTCCGGGAGCAATCAGGCTTCAGGGCCCCCGCCCGCCCCGGCCCCCGCCCACCCCGACATTTTCTGTGGGTCCCCCGGAGTAGCAGCCCGTCCCGACCTTGGCTTCAGGGCCCCCACACCCACCCCGACATTCTCCGTGGGTCCCTTGGAGCCTTACCTCATCTGCCGCACCTCCCCGCGCTCCTTAGTTCACCGGTCCGCCGCTCCTCGCCGCTCCTCCCAGCCTGTCCGCCGCTCATTCCCACTCCTCGCCGCTCCTCCCCGCCTGTCCGCTGCTCCTCACCGCTCCTCCCCGCCTGTCCGCCGCTCCTCCCCGCGCTCATGTCAGCCGCTCCTCCCCGCGCTCCTGATGTCAGCACGCACGTCGCGGCAGGCGCTACTTCCATGGGACTACTTTTGTTTTTATCGTTAATTTTTTTTAATAACGTTTTTTTTAAAAATTATATAGCCTATGTCCATCTGCACACCCTGACAATTACAACGATGTATCGGGTGTGTGGATTGGCGCTGTGGTTCCCGAGTTTACCCGCCTCAAAGGTTCAAAGTTCTTCCTTTATAATAGTAGTATAGATTAATATGAAAATTGTTGCATATAAATTAGAATCAGCCACCATGTTTCGTTCCCTTCACACTAGGAACTTCAGCAGGCTTCATATATTAAATAGTGTGTTCACAACATTTCCAGTGTAAGCTGTTGTATCGTCACCAGGCAATCACCCAGAATAAGGGTATAGAATCAAGTCATGTCCCAACTCGAGATCCGAGTCCTGAGCAATCCCGGCATAGGTAGAGTCGCCTGCAGTTTTGAAGTATATCGGTTCTCCAAGATGGATTTAAAGTCAGGCTACTACCAAATCCTCCTGTCACCGGAATCATGTCACATAACAGTGTTCTCAACCCACTTCAGGCTGCAGCTCTACAAACGCCTGGGTTTTGGAGTTATGGAGTATTTTAATTTGGCTAAAGATACTGAACTTTCGCCGAATTCTATCCCCACAGACCTCGCAGCCATTCTATCTCAGAAACAGCTATGTGGAGAGTAGGCTCCTGTAGCCTATTCCAGCCAGGCACTTATCCCAACCAAACAGAGGTACTAACACATAGAACAAGATGAAAGTGCCATACATTGAGGGTGCCTTCATTTTCATGTATACCTATATGGACACCTGTTTAAAGTAAACACTAACCACAAGCCGCTCATTCCATTGTTCAAGGGGTGGTCAACAAATCCTCCCCCCAGGATTGAGAAGTGGATCCTCCAGTTGCAGTAATACAGTTTCTCAGTTGAGTATAAATCAGGGTCCCACAATTCAGCGACTATTTGTCACAAGAAGCAAGGCCTGTCACTCCTCAGGAAGCTCCAAAAGCAGTGGTTATGGAGGAGTATGCAAACATGATAGTGGAGCACTCTCAACCCCTTCCTGTCTCCTCAGCTGAAATCATAGAGGCAACAGGGGAGTATGACTGTCTTCAGGCTGCCATTTCTGCCACCTGCTCAGAGAAATGGGCCAATATTATTGCCAACCTGGCCAACAATACAGTTGACGCCCGATACATTTTGCAATACCTGCACAACATGAGGGGTGAGCTCTCAGTCACTGCTGAGGATGGACATCTCTTCCGGGGACATCACCTGGTTCTACCGTCACATTTGACACAGTGGATGGGTGCTCTTGCCAATGTATCACACCAAGGACCGGCAGAGAACCAAGAGTAGGCTGCACAGTAATATGTGGGGCCCAGGCCTGGATTACATGGTAGAACGGACAGTCAGATCGTGTGATTTGTCCCAAGCAACAGGAGGTCATGATCCTTCCCCACCCATAGTCACTGAGCCGACCAGGACACCCCATGTGAGTGTGTTAGGCAGCTACCGAATGGGTGTCACCTGCTATTCATTATTAATGATTTTTCGAAATACCCGGAAGTGAAGTTTGTGCCATCCACATCAGTGGAGAAAACTATCCCAAAGTAAAAAAAAATAATGGCCACTCAGAGCCTCATACAAGAATTATGCACAGACATTGGTCTCCCTTTTAATAGTCAAGATGTTGCCAGCTATTGTCTGTCAAGAAACACAAAGTATTGCAAAATCATTCTGTGTTGGATGCTGGCAAACGGAGAGGCAGAGCGTTTTATGATAACCATAAACAAGGTAGTCGGGATTGGAAAAGTAAAAAAAGTAACACTTGCTTAAAAAACAGGTACCCTTAGCTAACAAACCAAAAAAGAGTTTTTTTGGCCATAAATGAGATGCCCAACAGAACACAGTGGCCTCTCAGGCACTAGATAATTAGGAGGAGGTACTGGAAAGTAGTATTCCTCAGGGCAGCTTAGAAGCCTAGCACCAAGAGGCTCCACTGTGGATACATAATCTAAGTTATCTAAAGACAGAGCTGGGATAGACCACTTTAAAGAAACTACAACATCAAAACTAGGTTATGCAATTACAGAAGACTGGGTTAGTCCCAGAAGGAGGAAACATAGGAGGAGAAAGGGGGATATTCAAATACAAAATCTGAAGATTAGGCCCTCACAATGGACTTTTTTTAAAGTGGTACCAAAAACCCGAATACTAAAGAAGCCAGCCATAGTTCCTCCATTGGATGAGTCACACCTGCCAGAAGAAATATTTTATTCTGATTCCAGATATTTTAAGCCCAAATAGGTTTCAGGTATTGGCAAGTGCCCTCGAATCTCCAGAAGTAGCTGCTTCTAGCACATTGGTGTTGGAGAAGGAGAGGAGCCCAGTGTCTACTAGAGACGTCGACCCCTGCCCCCGCAGGCAGAAAGCCCCCAAATGAGATTAACATCACATGGTGTTTTACCCCCACAGGGGGACTAGCTCAGTAGTTGTTTCTCAATCTCAATCACAATCTCAATCACAGCCCCAATCAGTCTCAGATTTAATCCATCTATTAATATCCGAAGTTAGGAGCAGATTTGAAACTTCTGAGACAAATCAAATGGAGATTAGGTCAGCGTGTGACAAGCTGGAAAGGAAGTTAGACGACCTCGCAGCCAGGACATCAATATTTGAAACTTCAGTTAGAGATGTAATGCTTCAGTCGGAAGCCAATAAGAAAGAGATTCTGCTTCTAAGGGGGAACGTAGTAGTTATTAAAGAAAAACTGGAGTCTTTGGAGAACAAGTTCCTTTTGTTGAAAGTCCCTGAGGGGGCAAGGGTGAGGATGTTAAGGCCTTTGTGGCAAAACTGATTAAATTAATATCGACTGCACAGAGAAAGATCTTATTAATGATATACAGAGGGTCCATAGAGACCCATTCAGGTTAGCCCCAAATAAAACTAAGCCGAGGAAGATTTTGGTTAATTTCCACACTTACAAAATCAAAGAAGAAATTCTCACAAAGGTACTAAAAAAGAAGACACTAGAAGTAGACGGCATCAACTTCGAGATAAGGTCTGACATATCTCAGATCACGGCTAACAAACAATGGGAGCTTGGTAAACTAATTGAACCCCTAAAAAAGCTGGGTGCCACAGTACAGCTGAGATTTCCTGCCAGTCTGCGAGTAATGCATAATAATAAGATGCAGAATTTTCGTCGAGTGGTGGAAGCTGAGGGATTTCTTAAATTCTTATCTGAAACAGGGACTAGTTAGTGAGGGTTGAGGCCATTGGCACTTACTAATCTCCACCCTTTTTCCCATCCTTTCCTTCTATTTACTTTCAAGTTATTTACACTGTTTTTTAGCCCACTCTTGTTTGTGAGTTGATTTAGTGCAATGGATTGCATTCGCGAGATAACATTTTGTTAGATATTATGTTTCTTTGTCTTGTGACTCCGGGGGGCCTTCTTAGGCTTAGGCCATGAAGGAGGAAGAGGAGTGTTCTCAAGGGTGGGGGGTGAAGGTTTTATGGATATTTTTAGGTGCACGGTGTGGGGAACAGTGGGTTAAAAAATAATAATCCTCTTTGACTAAATTGGGACTCCGGTTCCATTATGGCAATAACCTTATGGAGTAAGAGATGAGTGCCAGTCAGAACGTCCAGGTTGAGTTTTTATCGTGGAATGTAAACTGGCTTAGAGTTAGGCGTAGGAGAGAGAGGATCCTGCAATACTTAAGAGATGCCCCTGCCCAGATCATAATTCTCCAAGAGACCCGTTTGACTAGTGAGGAGAGACTTTAAATCCAGAAGGTGGTTACTAAAGGCCGTACTCTCTGACCAACAATTAACCATAAGAGGGGTAGCAATATTAGTAAAAAACAACCCTCATATTACAATAGAGGATAGTAGAGTGGACGAGGCCGGGAGATGGGTTATTGCTAAAGTGAGATGTTATCATCAGTTTTACACTGTGGTCGGATACTATGCCCCTAATTTAGATGGCCCTGTCCCATTCAGTAATTTGTTGTCAGAGCTCTTAAACTTCCCTGATCCAATTATTCTAGCCCAGGATTTTAATGTTGTGCTTTATGGGAACCTGGACAGCTCTGCTAAAATGAGAGCTGTAGTAAACAACAAGACGTGGTCCTTGATAAAAACCTCTATTAAACAACTAGCATGATTCGATATCTGGAAAGAGAAAAAGGGTGCCTTGAAGAGCTTTACATTTAGCAATAAAAAGTAGGGTCTCCAGTCAAGAATCGATCTATTTTTGATCAACGAAAACTTAAAAGACCAGGTCCATGAAGTCAGCCATGTAGGATCACACTTGTCTGTCCACTCGGCTTTAGTGTTGGCTCCCTCAAAAACCACGGTACAGAGGACATGGACTATGGATCGCACTATATTATTAGACAATGTCATACTTGAGAAACTTGGTTTGGAATCCCAAGAGTTTTTCGCGGTTAATATAGATAGCGCACCATGAGGTGTTGTCTGGGATGCCTGTAAATATTTTTTGAGGGAGAAATTAATGTCTGTCCAATCTTATAAAAGTAAACAACACAGAGCTGAGGTGGCAGAAATTGAAAGTAAGGTATAGCGGCTGGAACAACAGTTACTAGGGAGTGGAGCAGATATGGGGTCGCTGCAAGCCTCTCTTCAGGTTCTCAAAATGGATCTCACAGGGGTAGTCGAAGAGAGATTACAAAAAAGATGGCGAGCAAGTAAACTTGCCCACTTTAATTATGGAGAAGGGTGTGGTAAGCTACTTGCTTGGAAAGTGAGAAACGATCAGGCAAGATGCTTTATAAAGGAGGTCAAATGCAAGGTTTCAGGAAACTCTATTACAACAAGGTAGGATATAGAAGAAGACTTTTTAAACCATTTGAGAAGGTATATCTGGAGGACCTAGTAACAACGGGGGAAAAGGTGGAGGGATGGTTGGGCAGGATATTCCCCGCTTAGTTAGCGAAGCTCAAAGGGATATAATTAACAGTGCCATGTCTGAAGGTGACATCAGAAACTCAATTATGGCAGGGAAATCAGGTAAAGGTGCAGGTCCGGATGGCCTCCCAGCCGAGATATACAAAAAACTGGGGGAATATCTTATTCCAGTTATGGCGAGATTGTTCTCAGCTATATTTGAGAATGGAAGGGAGATTCCCACTTCTTGGAATGAGGCCACAGTAACCCTGATCCCAAAACCAGTTAAACCACCCAATGTTTGCGACTCCTACAGGCTCATATTGCTACTGAATTGCGATTATAAAATTTTCACAAAGATATTTGCAGACATGCTGAATGGGGTTGTGGGGGATCTCTTACATGAAGACCAGAAGGGTTTTGTGCGGGGAAGGGGTATTAAAGATCTTTCATGCAACCTAATCGGAGGTATACACATAGCATTCATTTACGAAGTGCCCCTAGCAGTTATTACTTTAGATGTGACTAAAGCCTTCAACAGGATGAACTGGTCCTATCTGCAGAAAATGTTAAGGCTATCTAACCTGGGTGAAAATTTCTGCAGGTCCATAGAGCTAATTTATAAAGACCCTACAGCCAAAGTCTTGGTATACGGGAATCGTTCAAGGTTCTTCAATGTCTCTAGGGGAACCAGGCAAGGGTGTCCATTTTCCCCCCTCTTATTTAATATATATATTGAACCCTTAGCGGTGAAGATTAGAAATCATGAAGGATTACTCCTTTTCAAGTACAGGTGTTGGGAGAGAAAGGTGGGACAATATGCGGATGACTTAGTGGTATACACCTCCGATCTAAGTACTTCCCTGCCTTTAATATATGAATTGTCATCACAACTTGGGCGCATTTCAGGCTATGAGGTAAATGAGAACAAAAAGGTTGTAATGGCCTGGAACATCAACTCACAGCAGGAATGCATTAAAAAAGAAATTAGATACTCCGGAATGGTCTAAGGACAGCTTGGCTGGCCATTAAGGGATGCAGGGATATTAAACTGGGGCCAACTGATGGATAATGAAAGCCTGATTCCTTGGAATATGGAGCAAGAGATTACCAACAGAGAACAGGCTGTCAAGATTTAAATATCTTCAAATTAAAAGTTGGAGTGTCTCTGCTGGAACGGACATGTGCTCTTCAAACGAATTAGAGTCCCAGATGTTTAGTAGCGTTATTAGAAAAAAGGAAGTGGTGAATTGGTACTGGCTGCCAGTGGCCCTATCGGAAGGAGACTTCAATTTACCAACGGATCTGTGGGGGAGGAGCTTGCCGGGGATGCAGCCAGAAGATCTATGGCAAGTATCTTGCAATATTCTATACTCCTCGGTGTGTGCTGCAAATTTAAGGAGGGTCTTCACAGGTTTTATTGGACTCCGCTTAGACTATCCAACCTTGGGAAAGGCCCCGCCCGAGATGTCCAAAATATGGCCATGAAAAGGGGGATGACATCCAAATGTTCTTGGAGTGTCTCAAGATCCAAGGGTTCAGGGTAGACGTGAGTAACTCTATGACTGTGATACTCGGTGAGACGGTCCAGGTAAGCAAATTTCTTGTCCTCTTTGGGGTCCCGTAATATTAGGAATCTCTGTCAATCAACACAAGAAAGCTGATTTTTTTATTTGATATAACTTGCCTGCAAAGAGATATGCAAGAATTGACTAAAATCGACCCCAACTTAAACAAATTGAATTACCTCTGTAAAAGACACTATCCGGTTAGATAGGGCATCAGAAAGTATGAGGAATGAGTTTTAACTTCCTTTTGAAAATTGGGTGACCTCCTCTACTTGTATATAGTCCAATGATTAGGCATTTATACTATATTGCTTTATTATTCCGGCGGTAGCTCCACAGGCGGCTGTGTCAGACTCAGCTATTTACGGTTGGAGAAGTCGAAGCAGGGTGTAAAGTGATTCATCTTTGACTCCATACAAAGATCTCTGGCAGGTGCTACGTCTAGGGAGACCTCGGAGTACGTTGTATATCTTTTGTTTTCTATCCAAGGCGAATAAGGAAAAAAAAAAAAGATAGTCTGGATTGCTCAAGCCAAACAGCAGTGTATTGGAATAGATTTCTATACATTTCTGAAAGACTACCGGCTCACGCTTTACCCCACTACTGGACTAGCTCCTAGTATCCTCTGTTTTGGAAGGCAAATGAAGATGTAGTACCACACCACCCTCAGTGGGAAGAAGCCCCTGTTGGTGAACTGCACAACCGCTTGGAGAATGACACAACAATTACCTTCTTGCAATGCAGCATGCAAGATACTGATAAGGGAAGGCTCCATGGGTGGGTTTTGATGACATCCAGATCTCGCAAGCTGGGATCTGGTTACTATAAATCTACCTAGAAACAGAAAACGGCTGGCTGCCCTGGCATGATTTTCACAGCTCTGTGAGCTTTGAATTCTTAAAAAAGCTCTCAAAAAGCCACCTTGCAGAGGAGGAGGAAGACCAGGAGACCATTTCTGCATGTTATGAAACACGAGGCAGAATCTAAAGATCTTAAAGAACTTGCCGTAAAGAAAAAGTTATTCGATTCTGTAAATGAGGAAGACCAAGACACAGTTCCAAAAGGCAAGTGTATCCAGGCATACAATTTCAAGAGATGATATCTCACAAGTCATCTCTGATGATATCAGAAAAGTACTAGGATTTGAAACAGTCTTTCAGCCATCGAAAGAGGGGTTTAATGCCCAATGTGAGTTACAATATACTGATCATCTGCCCTTCTATGATATTTTAAAGAGTATTTTATTGCAGAAATGGCGAGATAAAGATACATATAGTTTTGCTTGTTTTTTGAGTAAGAGATATTATGTGCAAGACTTTGATGACATTTTACCTCAAGTTCCAGAATTTAACACAAATCTTTCTGGTATGGAATCCACCCCGTCTCTTCACTGGGAATAGTCTTTTTTTGTCTGACCCATATGACAAGAGGTTCAAAAGTGCTCTGAAAATATCCTATGTGGCGGAAACTTTAGAATTAAAGCCAGTTCATATGCAGTTTATGCGGCTCAGATGCTATTAAAAGACTTTCAATCTCTGATTTATTCCCTTTAAGACAGTTCGGGCCCTACACAGATTCTGGCAAACATGAAACTGTTAGCTAAGTTCTTTTCCAGTACAACCTTTGACTCCTTGTGATATTCAGCGACTTCAGCAGGTGCTTCTATAGCAGCCAGAAGGTTATGTATCAAATTATGGAAATAGGACTCAGGCTAAAGGTTGTTAATACAATGCCTTCCCTTCTTCAGTCCAAAGTTATTTGGCCCAGAGCGGAATAAGTGATTCAGAAAACAGCAGAAGAGAAAAAGATTTTACTGACCTTTCGAACACTTCCATATAAGTAATCCTTTCTCCCGAGGAAAATGGTCCAGAATGCTCAACAAACATGTTGTCTATTTCGAGGCTGAGCCCATGGTCGAAGGACTACACTTGCAGACAAATCCCCATTCCAGCAACCCCAGCCTCCAAAAGCATGAGAGTGGAGGTGATAGCAGGAAGAATCTCAACCTTTTACAGCAAGTGGAGTCAACTTGTGAAGGACAGATGATTCAAACATTGTAAGAGATTAATATTCTATAGAGCTAAAAAAAGTCTAACTTGATTGTTTAATGCCAGCTTAATTGAGAAAAGCCTGGATCCCTCCCTTCTAACTTCACTGGATAACCAAATGTGGGCAATCGCAGATATAAAATGCCAGTACCAACGGAAGGATAATAAAGGGACAAAGGTGGCCACAAGTTTAAACCAACTAGGACTTCGTATCCTAAACGGTAGATTGGAGTCCGACTCGCCCACTGCTTATACCCATGTATCTCCCTTTAGAATGGCTACCTTGTACTACATATGGATCTCGGTCGCCCACTTCCAATTCGCCCAGGAATTTGTGGAAATTTGGGAAAGATTCAACATTAGAGCCAATTAGAAAACTGCACTGGACACTGGACCAACAAGAGGTAATTGAAGAGAAGGTGGTCAACTTTTTGGAAAATTTGAATCTAGAGCCTAGAGTCAGCTGACGCCATCACGGTGGGAACAGGTAGTGGAGGTCCTTAAAAAAAAAATCTATCTGTAAAGAGTGTTAAAAACTCAAACAATTATCCTTCATCTATACCCCGCCACAGCGACCTCAAGCACATCATGCTGAGTATTAAATATAAATTAAATACCTTATTTCGTAAAAGCTCACATACCAGCTTGGATTACAAATTCTTACGAAGGAAGATTTCGACCACCCGCAAAGAGTATAGGAAATTAAGGATCAAAGATACGCAAGCATCTTATTACAAGATCTGACCAGCTGGGCGGAAGACCACAAATTAATACCTTTCACGCAAACTGGCTTTCAAAAGGGCTGCCACATTGAGGACAATCTGATTTTCTTAGCCCAAATGATCGAGGTTACACTTGCAACAAAAGGAAAATCGCTGTTTCTGGGATTTATCGATTTCCAAAAGGCATTTGACAACATTGCCCACCCCAGGCTCTGGGAGAAATTGCTCAAATATGGCATTCCGCTGACTCTATTGAACGCCCTCATCGCTCTGTATTCTGATACTTGGGTCAAAATAAAAGTCTCCGCTGGTTGGTCTACAACCAACAAAATCATGACCAACAAAGGCCTAAAGCAGGGAGGTATTTTGGCCCCTTTACTTTTTAATTTGTACCTCGCAGATATACCAGAGTGGCTGGCCCGCTCTCTCATGCTTTCCCACCATGAATCGCATCTGTTAAAATCCAGTCAATGCAATACGCAGATGATACGATTCTTCTTGATCAAACACAGGTAGGCCTTCAGCGACTTTTTGATTCCTTGGCAACATATTGTGAAACCAATGCGCTGAAGATTAATGTCTCCAAAACCAAGGTGATGATAGTCTCGAGAAGCCGAATGAGACAGCGCCCCTGGTACGTTGCTGGGAGATCTATTTAGGTAGTCACCACTTATAAATATCTTGGAGTCTGGATAGACCACAGAGGGAGCTCGGGTCTGCAAATTGCTGCAATGCAAAGTGTGGCCCGCAGCCTGGAGGGGGCCTTCCTACGAACTAAGAAAGCTCTCCATTCTCCTGACTTCACCCCGCTAATTAGAGTGATAGATGCCAAATTACTATCTACAATAGCCTTTGGCACCACTACTTTTAAAGATAAAATGTTCACTTGGTTGGACAGAATGCAATCAGCCTGTTTTCGTAGAGTGTTTCACCTACCCAATTCGACCTCTCATGCCCAAATCCGCATGGAGTTCCGGTTGTTCTCCCAACATTGGACCATGAAAGCAAGATTCATTGCCTACAGTGCAAAAACAAAAATGGCCCAAGCCTCCACACTAAAGAGTTGCATCTGGTCACTGTTAAATAACCCCAGCACTTCTTGGAATAAATTTTTAACATTCTGCTTGGACGCTTTAGAAGCCCATGATCTATGGGCGAGCTCGCTACCCATAGGGGTTGCCACCAAAGCCCTGACCAAACAAGCAAAAATACTATCAATGGAAAACGATGTAATATCCGTGAAAAAGCTATCACATGGCAGCTGGGCGTCAAAACTCTATGATCTAAAAACCCTACCACACTGCATGTCATCTTCCATGAACCCATTAGTGAAACACCAGTTTATGAGACTATGTTTTGGGCTAATCCCCCTGTTGGGGTACAATTATGGAAGGAGGTACAAGTCGGACATGTCCTCCTAGTGCCGCTACTGCAACAATGGGGAAGAACATTTAATACATGTTCTGTGTATTTGCAGAACTTTACTCTCACTTCGAACTTATTGGCTGCGCCCCATCTGGAGAATTCTTAATGCGCGGACCTGCCATGAAGCCTTAGAGGAATGTATGAAGGGGGAATCAGCACAAATGGCTGCCTGCTTTGTAAAATTTATGACTAAGATTAATTAAATTCTACCGGCAAATACCACCCATGAACCTTTGCTGTGTCAGACATGAACTTGCATTTTGTTCCCTTTAAATCGAGAGCTGAAAGTGTCTTTTTATCTTCTGTTTTGTATGAATTGCAATGATTTTAATTAATTGTGCAAATAAATATATCTATCTCTATCTCTTCATTGTTTCAGGAAACTCCTATTCGTAGAAATCCAGTAAAGAGAGGCTCCTTGCTTCTGGGGGTAGAAGATTTACTTAGAAAAGAAACAGTTATCAAATTCCCCTGTTCCCAAAAACATCTGGGATCTTATTCTATTCTGTTCCAAGTACTAAAAAAAGATGGAACTTTTTGTCCATTTCCAGATCTTAACCAGTTTCTGCAATGCATTCCATTAAAAAAATACCACCATTCTGATGGTACTACCATTGATCTCAGAATGGGATTTCCTGCCAATGCTGGACATCCAAGATGCGTATTTTCACACATTAGTTAACCACAAAGTCAGGCATTGCTAAGGTTTACAGTACAAGGCCAGCGCTTCCAGTTCCATGCAATGAGGGTGTTTACAAATGTACTAGCTCTTCTTCATTTGGAGGGGATTTGTGTTTGTCTTACTAAAATCTGCACCTTCTGTTTCAAAGTCACAGCTCAATGTGAAGAAAGTCTGCAACTATGTCCAGGAACTGGAATTTGTACTGAATGTGAAAAAATGGAATCTCCTCAACCCCAAAAAGACTATTCGTTGGCACACTCTTTGACACACTCAAGGGTCGAGTGTGCCTACTAGACTAGAGGGTAGTGACTTTGCATAATAATCTACGCCATCTTATTTTCTCTTCCAGTAGGTCCAGCAAAAATCTGACATAGATTCCAAGGGCTAAAGTCATTGACAACAGCAGTGGTTCCTTGGGCTTGTTCTTACCTAAAGCCACTCCTACACCATCGCCTAACTCATTGTGCTCCAGAATATCAGAACTGTCAGAAACTGATTGCTCTGTCCTATTGAGTGGTCTAGAGCTCTCCTGATGTCTTATTATGTACGATTTCCTAAATAAAGCGTCTTTAGTTCCCCCAGTTCTTGGTGTCTTAATAATAGATACAAGTCTGTGAGGTTGGGGACCCACACTGGAATCTCTTTAGTCATCAAACTGGAGAGAGCTAGCTGTTGTTCCCAATGCAGTGAAAAATGTTTTCTTCCCAGGGGAATGGGAGGCAGTGTTATAGACTGACCATTTAGTAGATCTCCTTGAAGCTAGTGCGTATCCCTGGGGGTGACCAACTTTAATGCAGACAGCCTAAGCATGGGTATTGAATCTTCAATGAGTATGTATGTATATATATATATATATATATATATATATATATATATATATATTCACTGAAAAAACCATAGGTTAGAGACCATATATAGTTAGCTGGACATTTTATTGACATAAAACCAATGAAATTCCATATATAGTTAGTTGCACTAACTATATATCGCGCACCCGCAATCCACTGCTGATGATGTCACATATTACATCATTCATGACATGGTCAGTGACATCACTGATGACATCACTGATGACATCTCAAATGACATCACTGATGACATCACTGATGACATCTCAAATGACATCACTGATGACATCATCTAGTGTCTGTGTGTTTTTGTAAAGTTTAAATATGTTTTACATATTGAAGAATGAGTGGATGTATGGAAGACTGAGTGTGTGTGTGGCTGGCTGGGAGGTGTGTGACTCTGTGCATATCAATGTGTACTTATATCAGTGATTGTATAAGAGAGTAAGTATGTGTTAGTATATGTGTGAAAAGTATGGTGTTCTGTGTTTAACTGTATAGATGAGGAAATCGAAGTGTGATTGATTCTTCACAGTACTGACTAGGTGTATGAGTGCATATGATAGTGTTGTAATAATGAGTGACTGTATGTATGAGTGATTGTATGGGTGAATGAGTGAATGTGTGTGTAGACGTAGGAATCAGTGAGTGCGTATGTAGTAACTGGTATTGGTGTGTCATGATGTCATCAGTGATGTCATTTGAGATGTCATCAGTGATGTCATTTGAGATGTCATCAGTGATGTCATCAGTGATGTCACTGAAGTATGGTGTTCTGTGTTTAACTGTATAGATGAGGAAATGGAAGTGTGATTGATTCTTTACAGGACTGACTAGGTGTGTGAGTAACTCCATGGATGAGTGGCAGTATGTGAGTGTCTGCATAGGTATATGAGTGCATATGATAGTGTTGTAATAATGAGTGACTGTATGTATGAGTGATTGTATGGGTGAATGAGTGAATGTGTGTGTAGACGTAGGAATCAGTGAGTGCGTATGTAGTAACTGGTATTGGTGTGTCATGATGTCATCAGTGATGTCATTTGAGATGTCATCAGTGATGTCATCAGTGATGTCATTTGAGATGTCATCAGTGATGTCATCAGTGATGTCACTGACCATGTCATGAATGATGTAATATGTGACATCATCAGCAGTGGATTGCGGGTGCGCGATATATAGTTAGTGCAACTAACTATATATGGAATTTCATTGGTTTTATGTCAATAAAATGTCCAGCTAACTATATATGGTCTCTAACGTATGGTTTTTTCAGTGAATTTTCAAGGTTTTGTAAATGCAAATTCCTAACTATATATGGTCTATAACCTATGGTTTTTTCAGTGAATTTCATTGGTTTTTTAAAAGCTAATATCTATAGCTGTAAAATATATTCTTTATTACGTGACGTATCACGTAGCCACGTGAGACGCCTCATGACACGTCGCATAACCGTGACGTATCGGCTCTGCAGCGCAAACAAAACCCGTAACGTAAGCGTGCCGGAGCACGCTTACAGATATATATATTTTTTTAACCTTAATTAGACAAAATCCACACGTGCACATATCTTGAGGCCTTGCAAAGGCACATCAAACAAACAGTCCCTACAATTTTGCCAAGTTTGCTGGAAATCTATTCCCTTAATTTTTTTTTTACTGTTTCTCTTGGTTTTCCCCTTGTTACGCTTACCAGGACGCTACCCGGTACGCGAACCGGACGCTCCAAAAACACAAGATGGCGGACTCCCGTTACGCTGCCGGTTAGCTGCCCGGTTCGCGTACCGGGAAGCCCCTCTACCGCGAAAAATCGCGGGGGACTTTAATATCCCCCTCATCAATCCTAGGGGGTCAGGAGGGGTTTACCTTGCCCCCTTTCCTTCATTTCCCCCTTCTTTTTTCACCACATCTTGTCTCTAGGACCTACCGAGAGACAGGATGGCGGCCGCTCCGGACTGTTTACAATGTTGACAGCTACGCTGCCGGTTAGCTGCCCGGTTAGCTGCCCGGTGAGCTGCCCGGTGAGCTGCCCGGTTCGCGTACCGGGATGCGCCTCTACGGCGTAAAATCGCAAAAAAAATTTTTTTTTTTTTTTGCCCCGCGGGGCACTTTAATATCCCCCTCATCAATCCTAGGGGGTCAGGAGTGGTCTACCTTGCCCCCTTTCCTTCATTTCCCCCTTTGTTTTTCACCACATCTTGTCTCTCGATCGTACCGAGAGACAAGATGGCGGCCGCTCCGGACTGTTTAGAATGTTGACAGACACCGGAGAGCCAATCAGCTTCGCTTCGCGAAGTTCCGTTATGCGTCAGGTACGCGAACCGGGGCGCTAACCGGAGCGCTGTCACAGATATATATATATTTTTAAACGTCAATTTCTCAAAATCCACTGGAGCACATATATTGAGACATAGCAAAGGCACGTAGGGCAAACCATATCTACAATTTTGCCAAGTTTCATGTAAATCTATTCACCCGTTCGAGCTAAAAGTGAGTCCAACCGCCCCATGGACAAATGAATGGGAAAAACGCATTTTGGGACCCCCCTTTTTTCTCGGCCCCCCCCTTGACAAAACCCCCCCACATGGGCTGCTCAGAAACAAAATGTGCCATTTTCCTGAAAATTTCAGCCAATTCCGTCCACAAACGCCAAAGTTATTAGACATAGAATTTTCAGAAATCCCATAGAGAAAAAATCCTAACTATATATACCCACTGGCTATCGCCAGTAGGTAATATACATATATAAACATATATAATCTGCATATCTATATAAATATAAATGCATGCATACATATACATATATGCATACATATGCATGTTATTTACATGAAAGTTTTAAAAGCACTAATAAAAGCAAAGCTAAAAAGCCACCTCATTACAAACAGAATGGCTTTAACTTAAACGAGGGCGAGATCTATTGCATTTTCAATGCTTGTTTACTTTGGTTCTATCAAGAAGGCATTCAGATGTGTCACACATTTGCCATAAATTCTGAATGTTAGCACTCTAGTTGCTCATTAGATCACTGTAGTAAAGCTAGTGCTCACCAGGGAAGTCTGCTGCTAATCATGGTTTGCAGCCATTTTCCCGCATTTTTTATCCCGCAGACTTTCAGTCCGCATACCATTATCCCGCAAGGTCATTGACCTCGCATACCATTATCCCGCATTTTTTCAAAACGCATGTGCATTTATCGCGCATGCCTTTACAAAGAATTACGTTTTAAAGGCATGTATGGTAAATGCATTTGCGTTGTGAAAACCACGATGACGAGAGAGGTAAGTGGGTTTGTGTTAATTTTTTCGTGGGTTAGTGATTGTGTAGTGTAGTGTAGTGTTGTGTAGTGTAGTGTTGTGTTAGTGTAGTGTAGAGTTGTGGTGGTTGTTTAGTGTAGGGTCATGCTGGGGGTAGTGTTTTAGGGTTTAGGGTTGTGTTGTAGTGTTTGCGTAGTGTAGGGTCATGCTGGGGGTAGTGTTTTAGGGTTTAGGGTAGTGTTGTAGTGTTTGCGTAGTGTAGGGTCATGCTGGGGGTAGTGTTTTAGGGTTTAGGGTTGTGTTGTAGTGTTTGCGTAGTGTAGGGTCATGCTGGGGCTAGTGTTTTAGGGTTTAGGGTAGTGTTGTAGTGTTTGCGTAGTGTAGGGTCATGCTGGGCGTAGTGTTTTAGGGTTTAGGATAGTGTTGTAGTGTTTGCGTAGTGTAGGGTCATGCTGGGGGTAGTGTTTTAGGGTTTTGGGTAGTGTTGTAGTGTTTGCGTAGTGTAGGGTCATGCTGGGGTGTAGTATTTTAGGGTTTAGGGTAGTGTTGTAGTGTTTGCGTATTGTAGGGTCATGCTGGGGGTAGTGTTTTAGGGTTTTGGGTAGTGTTGTAGTGTTTGCGTAGTGTAGGGTCATGCTGGGGGTAGTGTTTTAGGGTTTTGGGTAGTGTTGTAGTGTTTGCGTAGTGTAGGGTCATGCTGGGGTGTAGTGTTTTAGGGTTTTGGGTAGTGTTGTAGTGTTTGCGTAGTGTAGGGTCATGCTGGGGTGTAGTGTTTTAGGGTTTTGGGTAGTGTTGTAGTGTTTGCGTAGTGTAGGGTCATGCTGGGGTGTAGTGTTTTAGGGTTTTGGGTAGTGTTGTAGTGTTTGCGTAGTGTAGGGTCATGCTGGGGGTAGTGTTTTAGGGTTTTGGGTAGTGTTGTAGTGTTTGCGTAGTGTAGGGTCATGCTGGGGCTAGTGTTTTAGGGTTTAGGGTAGTGTTGTAGTGTTTGCGTAGTGTAGGGTCATGCTGGGCGTAGTGTTTTAGGGTTTAGGATAGTGTTGTAGTGTTTGCGTAGTGTAGGGTCATGCTGGGGGTAGTGTTTTAGGGTTTTGGGTAGTGTTGTAGTGTTTGCGTAGTGTAGGGTCATGCTGGGGTGTAGTATTTTAGGGTTTAGGGTAGTGTTGTAGTGTTTGCGTAGTGTAGGGTCATGCTGGGGGTAGTGTTTTAGGGTTTTGGGTAGTGTTGTAGTGTTTGCGTAGTGTAGGGTCATGCTGGGGGTAGTGTTTTAGGGTTTTGGGTAGTGTTGTAGTGTTTGCGTAGTGTAGGGTCATGCTGGGGTGTAGTGTTTTAGGGTTTTGGGTAGTGTTGTAGTGTTTGCGTAGTGTAGGGTCATGCTGGGGTGTAGTGTTTTAGGGTTTTGGGTAGTGTTGTAGTGTTTGCGTAGTGTAGGGTCATGCTGGGGGTAGTGTTTTAGGGTTTTGGGTAGTGTTGTAGTGTTTGCGTAGTGTAGGGTCATGCTGGGGGTAGTGTTTTAGGGTGTTGGGTAGTGTTGTACTGTTTGCGTAGTGTAGGGTCATGCTGGGGGTAGTGTTTTAGGGTTTTGGATAGTGTTGTAGTGTTTGCGTAGTGTAGGGTCATGCTGGGGGTAGTGTTTTAGGGTTTTGGGTAGTGTTGTAGTGTTTGCATAGTGTAGGGTCATGCTGGGGGTAGTGTTTTAGGGTTTAGGGTAGTGTTGTAGTGTTTGCGTAGTGTAGGGTCATGCTGGGGGTAGTGTTTTAGGTTTTAGTGTAGTGTTGTAGTGTTTGCGTAGTGTAGGGTCATGCTGGGGGTAGTGTTTTAGGGTTTAGGGTAGTGTTGTAGTGTTTGCGTAGTGTAGGGTCATGCTGGGGGTAGTGTTTTAGGGTTTAGGGTAGTGTTGTAGTGTTTGCGTAGTGTAGGGTCATGCTGGGGTGTAGTGTTTTAGGGTTTTGGGTAGTGTTGTAGTGTTTGCGTAGTGTAGGGTCATGCTGGGGGTAATGTTTTAGGGTTTAGGGTAGTGTTGTAGTGTTTGCGTAGTGTAGGGTCATGCTGGGGTGTAGTGTTTTAGGGTTTTGGGTAGTGTTGTAGTGTTTGCGTAGTGTAGGGTCATGCTGGGGGTAGTGTTTTAGGGTTTAGGGTAGTGTTGTAGTGTTTGCGTAGTGTAGGGTCATGCTGGGGGTAGTGTTTTAGGGTTTAGGGTAGTGTTGTAGTGTTTGCGTAGTGTAGGGTCATGCTGGGGGTAGTGTTTTAGGGTTTAGGGTTGTGTTGTAGTGTTTGCGTAGTGTAGGGTCATGCTGGGGGTAGTGTTTTAGGGTTTAGGGTTGTGTTGTAGTGTTTGCGTAGTGTAGGGTCATGCTGGGGTGTAGTGTTTTAGGGTTTTGGGTAGTGTTGTAGTGTTTGCGTAGTGTAGGGTCATGCTGGGGGTAGTGTTTTAGGGTTTAGGGTAGTGTTGTACTGTTTGTGTAGTGTAGGGTCATGCTGGGGGTAGTGTTTTAGGGTTTAGGGTAGTTTAGTTGTTTAGTGTATGCTAAAGGCATATTCGTTCTAAAAGTTTTCGTTATTTTAATTTGCGGCCTAATAGTACATGCGGGATTTTTTTTGCGGACTAATGGTATGCGGGATTTCGTCATATATTCGCTAATCATACTTTCTATGGCAAAATGAACCCCCTCATTTTGTTCCTTTTTAAATTAAATGTTTTAAGAGTTACCACTTTATTCCAATCAAGATGGCTTCAGGTGTGCCATACCTTTGTAATAAGTAGGACTGTTAGCACTCTAGTTGTTCTTTAGAACACTCTGGGACATTCTGTCATTGGGCTATAGTTGGGCTACATCTGGCTGATATTTGGGCTACATTTGTTTTTTTTTGTCTCTGGTGGCCATCTTTGGGCTACATTGGGCTACATTGGGCTACATTTGGGCTCCAACATATATATAGCCCAATGTAGCCCAATATATATTTTTCAAAGTAAATTTTCGTAAAAACCACTGGAGCCTATATCTTGAGACATAGCAAAGGCACATCGGGCTACCAGTCCCTACAATTTTGCCAAGTTTGGTGTAAATCCATTCAGCCGTTCAGGCTAAAAGTGAGGCCAACCGCCCTATGGAAATTGCATGGGAAAAACACGTTTTGGGACCCCCCTTTTTTCTCGGCCCCCCCTTGACGAAACCCCCCCAAATTTTCAGGGGCTGCTCAGAAACAAAATGTTCCATTTTCCTGAAAATTTCAGCCAATTCTGTCCTCAAACGCCAAAGTTATTCGACATAGAATTTTCAAAAATCCCATAGGAAAAAAATCCTAACTATATATACCTACTGGCTATCACCAGTAGGTAATATATATATATATACATATATATATATATATTCCAAAACACCTCCGTTTGGGGAGCCCCCGACCCTTCAGGGCGGCCTCTGAAAACCGGGCACGGAGAGCCCCATGTGTATGTTTAGAGATGGACCCACAATTCCTCATCGTTATTGAGGCCCCATGGTGTCATGGTCTTGAGGTCAATGATATATCTTGATTCCAAGACCCTGAGTGCCTTTTCTCTGTCCCCCCCACGTTCTAGACGGTTTACTTGGTCGATACAGTAGAAGCTTAAAAGATCTCTATCGCTCTGATGGTATTTCGCGAAATGCCGAGCAACCGGATATGATTTATCTTTGTTAGCAATTGCTCGCATGTGTTCGAGTATCCTAAGCTTCGTGGGGTTAATGGTGCTCCCTATGTATCTTCTTTTACACGGGCACTCCAGACAGTAAACGGTGTAATCCGAATTGCAATTTAACAGTTTGTTTATTTTTCTGTTGGGTCTTTCTTCACCTGTTCTGCCCGGATATTCTAAGATTTCTACTCCCTTTACAGGCTTTACAGCGCAAACAGGGGAAAAATCCTTTTAGGTTAGATCGATTAGTGGGCTGTGGCTCTGGGGAAAAATGGCTGCGCACAAGATGATCTGAGAGTGATTGACAGCGCCGATACGTTATTAATGGCTGCTTAGAAAGATGTCTCTTCAAAATGCTGTCAGTGGTCAAGATGTGCCAGTTTTTGTTAAAGGAGTGGATTAGGTCACCTGATTTGGTGTTGAATTTGGTGATCATTCTCACCTCCTCCTCCACCTTTGGCACTATTTTTGGCACCAGGAGATCCCTCCTGTTGACTGTAGATGCCTTATTTGAGGCCTGTTGCAGTATGTTCTATTTAGGAACCTGTCGTTAGCCTCATCTTTGGCTTGTTGAAAATCGGTTTCCACTGAGCAATTTCTTTTTAGGCGTAATAGTTCACCATTGGGGACATTTTTTATCAGACTCTTAGGGTAGTAACTCGCCGCATGCAAAACGGCGTTACCCGCCGTTGGTTTTCTGTAGAGTCTTGTTTGGAGGGTATTGTTGTTTATATAAACCTCCAAATCCAAATAGCAAATACTAGTCGCGCTTATTGTGCTTGTAAATTTCAGGTTCATAGTATTATCATTAAGCTTGGCGACGTAATCCTCAGCCCTAGTACCTAGTCCACATTAAAATGTTATCCGTCCATGCCTCATTGCTCTCAGACCAAGCTACGTGCTTCTTCCTCCAGCCCACGAACATGTTCGCGTAACTGGGGGAGAAGCACGAGCCCATTGATGTCCCCCTGGTTTGTTTGTACATTTGGTTTGAAAAAAGAAAAATATTGTGATATAAACAAAAGCGTATCATGCTGAGTAACATGCTGTTGTGTGACCTGTATCTTTCTGGTTTTTTATCTAAAAACCACTTGATCGCCAATAAGTCAGTCTCATGGGCTATACAGGTATATAAATTCACCACATCCAATGAAATTAAAAGCATGTTTTCATCCCAGGCAATACTATCCATAATACGGAGAAAATCCTGTGTATCTCTCACGTATGACGGTAAGTCCTTTACAATGGGAGTAAGATAAGAGTCTATGAAGCGGGATGTATTCTCCAAAAGACTATGAAGACACAATTGGGCGCCCTGGTAGTCTTTTGACATGTTTGTGGATCTTGGGGAGATGGTAAAAAGTGGGTATAATAGGTGATTCACAATGCAAGAATAGGAACTGTTCACCATTGAGCATGCCATCCTCCTTCCATTTGATCAACATTCCATGGGATTCCATTATGCTTTTTACATACTCTGTTCTTTGTATGGTGATGTAGCACTCTTTATCTTTTAATTGTCTGAGAGCTTCTTGTTCGTAATGTTCCTTATTGAAAATCACGATGTTTCCCCCCTTATCTGAGGGCTTTATTTCAATAGTTTTATCCTCTTTCAAGGATCTTATCGCTTCCCACTCTTTCCTCGTGATGTTGGACGATTTCATGTCCATTTTATCCCTTGATATTTTTTCCAAGTCCGCAAGTACCGCTTCATTGAAGACATCTATTGCATCATAATAGATAACAGGCAGTTTTTTTATTTCTGTTTCATATTGCTTGGGTCTCGTGTTTGTGGTGTAGATACATCCTCACCCTGTATATTTACTGATCCACTTTCTAAGATCTCTTGAGTTGGAGTCAGTAATAAATTCGCCAAAGTGTTAGGGTGTTCTTCTATGATTTCTTCTATCTCATTATCAGTGTGCGTTCCCACCGCCACCTTTTTAGGATGAAGAAGAAAGATTTTTTTGAATTTCAGTTTTCTGATGTATCTAAACAGATCAATTCTCGTATCCACCAGATTGAATTCGCTTGCAGGACAGAAGCTTAGTCCTTTTCTAAGGACCCTCAACTCATCCTCTGTCAGTTCTCTTTTCGACAGGTTGATGACATTATTCTCTTCTGCTGTTACTGTTTTTTCCTGCGGTTTGAGGCACTTCGGGTCAATCTCGGTGAAGCAGTCGACTGCATGTCTCCTCTTGCCCCTTTTGCCCCGCCTTGTCCTCCTTTTTGGCTTGGTTGTGGGGGGGGGGTGATTTCTTTGTTGTGGCCTCAGGCGCGTTTCCTTTATAACTTGGAATTCGTCCAAAAAAGGTGTTGCGCTTCTAATTTCCTTTGTTGCAGGAACTCTGGGCTGTTCACCGTCAGACACTTCTGACTCCTCTGTGTCTGTGTTGTTTGTACTCACAGCCCCTTGTGCAAGTCGTTTTCTGGTGGCGTCAAACTTTCGGGCGAAAGTCAATATTCTGCCAGACAAATAGTCCTGCTCATCCCTTTTGGAATTTTATTTGTTTGCGCTTTCGAATACCCAGTTCATAGTCCTTGATTCTTTTGTTCATAGCGCTTCTCAGATCTTCGCTAGCCTTTAAGTCTGCTTCTTTTGAGATTAGGTCTTCCACAACTGCAATTTCTTGTATGCATTTATCATGATCACTCCATGCATATTTAATTAACAGGCGTACCATCCCTTTCGAGGATTCGGCAGTATACTCCGCCCAGTCCTTTAATAGAGCAGGATCAGGATTTTCATACGACGGGACCGTGAAAATTCGAAGACCCCTGGGTACTCTGTCACATTCTATATACCGCTGTAGAGAGGTAGCTTCCCACCATTTGCGGACCTCTCTCTCTGATAGTTTTTCCAATTTCAGAAAGAGTGTTTTCAAGTTGTTACACACTATCGATATTGTTGCAGTGGTGTCCGCTCTTGGTGGTCGATCTGAAAAAAAAAATATACACAAACTTCCTCCCACGGAGAAATAATGAATGACGCACTCGCAGGAAAGAAGTATATCCCCAAATCTTCTTTATTTCATAAATAAAGCAACTCCCAGGTCACCAACGAACCGACGCGTTTCGTTATCTCCTGATAGCTTGCTCACGGTTACAGACTAACAGATTCAAACCATCCATTAAAAACACTTCACGTTACATCATGTGACTCGTGATATCATCCTGGTATTGCCAAAAACAGAGGATTCTGGTGCTCGTAGTCAAAATGGTAATACGTGTATATTAATACAAACCTGCGGCACACTTTAGGTTTTTGTTACTGATATTAATATTAGATTTGAACATTTAAATTCATATCAATTCCTTACATCAATGTTGTTTCTAAAATTGTATGTTTTATCTGATGTTTACTCGTATTTTAAGGTTACGTTAATTTACCCTCCTTATATGCCACATTATCTCATTTGCATGACTCCTTCCATACTTTTGAGGCTTTTAATATTGGATCCAATATTCGGTACTCAAGGTAATATTTATCGTGGCTCAGTAAATTTTGCGGAGACACCATAAAAATGACCATGCTTAAACCTATACTTTCCAACCCTCCAGTGGGTCAAAATGTGTGGTAGTCAAATTGTTTATTTGAGTGATTCCCTATTCATCTGGTGTTCTGCACATGTACTTATTTATCTATTTTCAGCGGTCCGGAGGTGTGAGCCTTCTTTGTGTGAATATATATATATATATATATATATATATATATATATATATATATATATATATATATATATATATATATATATATATATATATATATAGGCATCTTAAAACGTTACATATACATTTTTCTCCATAGGATTGAATATATCAGTATAAATACTGTTTTATATTGTTACACATGTTAACCACCGAATCACTTTTATATTACTGTTTAAATACAAAAAAAGCTTATGTCACATATATAGTCTTCCCCATATGAGGTTAGTTGTGGTTGCATATTGCATATGGAGTCCCTGTGCAAAATACATAAATAGCAGCAAGTCCACTGTGCAAAACTGTGCATAAATGTGTAAATAGGCTTAGAAAGTGCAAACCGTATGACTGACAATGTCTATTAATATTCTTAACAATAATAAACCAGAATTTCGATAAAATTGTTAAAAGCATATACATAGCAATTTAAAAGAATATATCATCATATCTGTAAAATAAGTGCAAAATGAGGTAAAAAATATATAAATATGTATACACATTATTACAATTGTATATCTTCAGAGCTGTACAAATGTATTACCATGGGAAATACATTTTTTCATTTATTCATTTATTTGTTCTTTTATTATTTCATGCGCTTGATATTAGGGAACCTATATATCAAGACCACTGTCACAAATGCATATTTACCCCAACTAATAATTTGCATCACTAGGTTAATTTTGGAGCCTAGTTTACATAGTCATATCACAAAATGGAATATAGGGGAATCTGAAGATCTATAAAAAATTGTGCATTTCTTCAGTATTGTTGAGCCCGTTAGGCCATATGCTGTCAAACTCTAATATCATCTTTGTCTCGAGTTGACGTAGCTGGCGCTCACGATTCCCACCTCTACGTGATTTGGGAATTGCCCCTATTACAAAGTATTTCAAACAAGCAACGGCATTGTTATGACTTCTTTTGAAATGACGTGCCACTGGATAAGCGGGGTCACTGTGTAAAAGAGCACGCAGATGTTGTAAAACCCTTACATGCACCTGCAGCTTAGTACTGCCAATGTAGTTCAAACCGCAGGTGCATGTAAGGACATACACGGCATATTCTGTTTTGCAGTTAAAGCTCTCAGAAATTGCCACATCTCGCATGCTAAATGGAGTTTGATAACGAGTGGTATTGACCCCAAATTTGCACGCTCTGCAGCTACTGCATTTTCTGAATCCCTGTGCTGGTTGAAGCCACATAGTATTGAGTCTTGTCTCAGGACTACTTTTGTCCAACACCACATCCATATTCTTCGCTTTTCTAAAAGTGATAGTGGGGGTACTAGGGAGCCTGGGATTAAGAATGACATCAGTTAACAAGATCTGTTTGCATCACCAGCCAATGTTATCTTACTTCAACATTACAGATATTTTATATATATATATATATATATATACACCAAAATTCCTCCGAGATAGAGAGCCTCCGACCCTGCAGAGGGGCCTGGCGTAGGCAGGCACGGAGATGCCTGCACATAAATCCACACAAAAGAGAGAAGTGCCAGGCCCAGTTCGTCAAATACATTGCATTTATTTCCAAAGAACAGCTGCTCTCATATCCTAACGTTTTGGCTCCAATGATTCTTGCTCACAGGCGAGGCAGTTTATCATCACATGGCTGCATGCCTCTTTATCAACCGCTTGCCAACATGTGACCCTCTCGATATTATTGCATACATGTTCCACAGTGCACCGTTAATGTACCAATCTTTGTCACAGAACTGCAACATGATTACAAGTAAATCATGATTGAATCTTAAATTTTGACACAGTGCACTGGTATGATTTAAATATGTCGACAGGAGCACAGTCCCGTATATTATAACCACAGTCTGGCAAGCATCATCCTAGTTCTTCCACACAGCAATGGATACAATTATTAAAAGTACTTCTCAATAGTGCTTTGTGTTGCGAAAAGTCGAGAGGAAAAGGTATCCTCCTCTCGGATCCCTTTCTCACAGTCGCTGAATATTATATATTTATAGTAGGTAATTATAGTTAGGATCCTGTTTCCCTACGAAAAGCATTTTTTAACTTGCCTATTACTTTGGCGTAGTTTTATCAATCTTCATGAAATTTTCCAACAAGACGTGTCAAGGTAGGTTCTGTGTGCCATGCAAAGTTAGGGGGTGATCTTGCAGGCCAGATCGTGCAGTGGGGGCGTATTAAGAGTGCATTTTTAATGTTAATTCTCATAGGAACCGTTACCCACATCTACAGCCCGAACCGCTAAACAGACTTACACCACATTTGGCATGGAGGTAGATTTTGGTTCAAGGAAGTGCCTTTTGCTTATTTGGTGTAAATCTGTTCAGTAGCTTTTTAGGAATTTAAGAGAAATTATATATATCTGGTTGCAGTTATTTTGCGGTGACTGTGAGTATTCGTGGAGGTATGTGCCGAGCAAATTCCTGTGACTGGCTGACTGCATCCTCTCCAGCATCTTGCAGCTGATATTTGCTCAACCGGTACACAATCTTGAGGCACATTAAAAAAAAACGAAATAGCTGTAAGGGTCGAGGGTAGAGGTACCCAGACCCAATAATGAACAGTCAAGGGTGATAAACATAGTAAGCATGAGACTAAAAATAAACTTTTGAAACAAACTCACAATATTTGCGACAATGTTGCGACATCATCGCGAGCATCAGCGACAACAAAAAAGTACAGTGAGTACTTTTGAGATTAATGTACTAAAATGCAGACCCCTCTCAGACACTGACACATCCAGTCACACATGTACTCTGTCACTAAAACTTCCAGTGGCAAACCCACACTCACACTAAAATACCCACTTGCATATTGATTCAAACAGTAACACACACACTTACACTCCCAATTACACACCTACACACCCACTCACAGACCCAGTCAGTCACTGCTGCACCCACTCACAGACCCACACAGTCAGTGATGGACCGTCTTCTAGACTTACACAGAGACTGATGCAGTCACTCACTTACCCACTCTGACTCATCCCTTCAGAGAGGTACTGAGACACTCAAGCACTGGCTTTCAAATCTAGTCTGAGACAGACACATTTGCAAATATCGGCGACAACAAAAATGTTTCACTGACTTCTTTAGTTATTAATGCATTCAGAAGTGGACCCAGACAGATACTGAACCACCCCTTCACAGATTCACTCACACACTGATGCACTAAATGTCTAGACTTAAACTTTATATATTTAAAAAATGTCTTTAAGTGTATTTTTCAGTATGTGAAATACATTTGCTGATCACAGATTCTCCTCAATAAATGTGGCAATGTTGTGCCAACTCAAAAAATTATTAAAAATAAAAACAGTTATTAACGTACTTTCTGAAAAAAACATACCAAATAAAAACATTAGTGGTATATAATAAAGAAATATGAACATCTTAGAAGCTCTTAGAAGCTCACCACAAAAACGAATGTTACAATTAAGAAATAGAATTTAAAACTCCTTACAAATTGATTGTAAAAACAAAGGTTACAGAATCGTTATAGTTAGGAATTAGCATTTAAAAACATTAGAAATTCACTGAAAAAAACAACGGTTGCAGGTACATTATAGTTAGGAAATGAATTAAATAAACTCAGAAATTCACTGAAAAAACTAAAGGTTACAGGAACATTATAGTTAGGCTCAGATTTTGCTTGTACAAAACCATTGAAATTCATCAGTTATAGTTGAGCTAACTCTAACTTTCCCCCCACCCGCAATATACTGCCCATGATATCACATATTACATCACTCATGACATGGTCAGGGACATCACTGTTGACATCACTGTTGTCATCTCAAATGACATCACTGATGATATCATCCACTGAATCTTTAATGTTCCCACTCACACCGATATAACCTTTCATACACTCCTCCTAAATTCCTCACTACCATTCCCACTCACCCAAACAGTCACTCACTTAACCCATCCCTCACCAATACTGCCTTTTACATAGCCAGTTCTTCACCCATATGCTACTGACACATGCACTCATTCACTGACACAGCAATACACACACACTCGCTCATTCATACTGTCCCTCACATATGCACTAACTAACCCATACAGCCACTGAGTCACCCACTCATCCATACAGGCAGTCACACATACCCTCATCCACACAGACACTTACACACCCATAAAGGTACTCTTACCCATAAAGAGACTTATGTACCCACTTAGCCACTTAGACATAAACTGACAGACTGATACAGACATTCAAACAACCAGTCACTCACCCATACATTCACTGAGACACTGAATTGCACACTTATACAGTCAGTCATGCACCGACTGCATCACCCATACAGGTACTTATTCACCAGTACATCTTGGTATATGTGTATGTGTAAATATATATATATATATATATAGAGAGAGAGAGAGAGAGAGATAGAGAGATCTATATATATATATATATATATATATATATATATATATATATATATATATATATATATATATATATATTTAATTGTCATAAACCATTTTAAAACACTCACTGTCACTGGATGATTTCATCAGTGATGTCATTTGAGATGCCATCAGTGATGTCATGAGTAATATAATATGTAAGGTCATGGGCAGTGCATTACGGGGGCGCGTGTTTAAGTTAGATCACTAACTATAACGCCTGAATTTCAGTAGTTTTTAAAAATTCCGTTTCCTAACCATAATGTCCCTGTAACCTTTGTTTTTTTTTCTTTACATATATATATGGGGTGAACAGTGATTTTAAAACGAGCAAAAGCATCTGACGAAGGCACTGAGTGCCGAAATGCATTATGCTGCTTTGTGTTTCTGGAAATAAAGGAGGCTCTGTCTACTCACCTGTGTGGGCTCTCGTCTTCCCTGTTGGAGGAGGTCGTTGGTGTTGATATATATATATATATATATATATATATATATATATATATATATATATATATATATATATATCGACCAAGCAAGATAAGTAGATGTGATGTCAATCATCTGGCCGTAAGGTCTTATATTTGAATTTCCTCCCATTCCCCTCCTCCCCATGGTGCTACATAAAATTAGCGGAGAGGGTGACTGTAATTCTGGTGGTCACTTATTGCCCCAGAACAGTCTTGTTTCTAGCCATAATGCAGTTGTCAAATTGCCAGTATTTCCATCTTCCGATCAACCGCCTTCTTTTACTTATCCCAATTTAACACAGATATCATTACAGCTTCTGCACTTCTGAGAGGGCTGGGTTGCAAAGCTTAGGTTGCTAGTGTGATGTTGCAATTTCCAAACAACAGTTCAGGAAGCATTGGAGAAATGTTGATACTTGGTGTAGAGGAAGGTTCTTAGATGCTTCGACCTGTGATCCTTTTAGGGTTCTATATTTTTTATTGGAAAGAGTTAAAAAAGGAACTTCTTTTTAATCTTTTCATCCCAGTGGGCAGCAAATAGGGGTTTCAGGGAGCATGTCAATTTTAAGGTTGCTCTCTTAGTTAAAACGTTACAAAAAAGTTTTAGGATGAAGAGTGATCACATCTGCAGCAGTACCACCATCGGATCTTGCTGCAGTGCTAAAGGGTCTTCAACTAACTTTTTCTGAACCACTAGGTTCCGCATCACTCCAAAGTCGAATTGCTACGGTTATTTTCCTGGTGTAAATTACATGAGCTAGGGGATCGAGGGAAACAGGGGCTTTACTATTCTCTTTTCCGTGCATTAGATTCTTCCCAGATATGGTATTTTTGAAGTTAAAACCTAGATCCAAACCCAAAGTTCATTCCCAGTTCTACGTAGACCAGGACATTATTTCTCTGGTTCTTTAGTTGAACTCACAATCTGAATTTTATGTCAAGACTTAGAGGTCAATATTATGCAATATACTTTATTGTCACTACACTCAGCAGCTTCTTCAAAGAACATGGAACTTTTATCAACATCTCAGAGTTCAATAAAATGGAATCAGACGTCTTCCTTCGTTGATTGCTACTGTTGCTACCCACTACAGAGAACTCATATAATTGACTGAAAGCTTCCTTTATATTTAACAGCTATGTTAAATTAATGGGCTTTTTGTTTATCCCTTTAAGTTAATTGTAAGTTTGCTTGTAGGCATGATTGTTGAAAAATTGAGATCTATTATAATAACATACATGGATTTTGAGGTAAAAAAAATATGTGCTTGTTTAAGTTTCAATCAATGTTGCTTTAGAGGTTATCGATCACTTTGTAGGCTCCAGAATGGGATTTCATTTGTCATTTTAATGGGCCTATTTTCAGTCCATGAGGTCAGGATTGAAATGTGTAGCCACAGTGTAGCAGGCCGGTCATAGTAAAATAAAAGGCTTAATGCTGGGGCGTGGCTTGGCGCCCGGCGAGGACGGCGGCTCTAATGTGAGCGCTCCGGGTCGGAAGGGGTTTTTGCTCCACATTTGACATCACCGCTACCTGCAAAGCACATTTTCGTGAACCGGAGACCAACGGCACAAGCGGGCTCCTGGAGGCGACACTTAACAAGCGGCGGAATGGAAATTTTTGCTACTTTGTAGCGGACGCGGCTGTGGGATAGTCGCGTCCGCCATCTTAGATCCTGTCACCGCGAACTGCGGCGCTCCCGTTCGGGAAGCATGCGAACCTGCCACAGAGCCCCTCATGCCTACAACTACTCCTGGTGAGGTACTTTCTACATATTGGCACCACCGCTGTAGGACTCTCGTCCATGACACTTTTTTAAGTGACTTTCAGCAAAGTTTTACTCACATCTCAATGTCCTGGGCGGCCATTTTAAGCAACTGATGTTTATCTTATCTCAGGCTACCTGCATGCACACGTGGTTGCAGCCTACTCTGTCTTAAGAATGTTCCATTTCCTCACGCTTTTTTTGTTCTCAAAGGTATTTACAATTTGGAGCTGTTTTTATGCATTGTTTCTGCACGTTTTTCTCTACATGCTCTCCTTGCATCTATAATGCTCCTTTCCTGATGGACCTTTTCTACACCACAATGTGCCATTCTTCTATACCTGAGCGCAGCGGCGTTTCTCTGCTTTCATCATCAATGTATTGAATCCTCCAGTGACTCGAGCGCTGCCCCATTCATCTGCCTATACCCTCGGCGTTCCTGAATTCTGCGCAGACAGCCTTCTTTTCCTTATTTTCACTTTTTGGAAATGTGGGTGTCCTCCTTTTGTCAAGGGCTCCTGCGCACACTTATAGCTGTCTGTTGGCTCGCAGTGACTACTACTACTGAACTTTATTTTTCCTTACCAATAACTCTTTTTATGGAAAGAAAGGCAATTTCTCGCACTCCTAAAACCCCACGTCGTGTATTCATTAAAAACTCCAAGGTTTTCTCTGCACTGGCACACCTCGAGGCTTCTCAAGCACCCGTCACTCAGATGTCACAGTCTAGCACGGAGCGGCCAGCCCAGCCTCCAGGGAAAGTCACGACGAAACGCCTTAAAAAAGCTCCTCCATCACCAACAGGATCCACTTCACTTGTCTCCATGGAGCTTTTGCTGGAGGAAATTCGTGCCCTCCGACCTTTCATGGAAGAGACTAACTCTAAGTTGCAGGTTCTTACCGATAACTGGTCCCAGATGGATGCCAGGGTGACAACAGTGGAACATTCTTTGACCTCTCTCCAAGAGTCGTCCTCCAAGGTCTCACACATGCAGTCTCAGATTTCCTCTCTTCAAAAGCAAGTCGAAGAATTGGAGAATCGAAATAGACGCAACAATCTCCGTCTCTACGGCCTGGCAGAGAATTGTGAAGGGACTGATCCCATCGCCTTCTTCAAATCATTTTTACCAAAACTACTTCATCTGCCTGAAGGTACTACGCTTAACATCCAGCGTGCACATAGGCTGGGCCGCCTTCCTTCTACTCCCTCTCCCTCTTCACGGCCGAGAGGTGCCATCATGTACTTCTTAGAATATACTGACCTTCTCAAAGTCATCTCAGCGGCTCGTGCCTCACCTCGCCTCCAGTGGTCAGGATCCAATCTCTTTATTGCGCAAGATTATGCCAAAGCTACAGCCAGCCGTCGCAAAGCCTTTTTAGATATGCGACCAGAGCTTCGCGCTATTGGGGCCAGATACGGCCTTTTTCATCCTTGCCTGTTCAGAGTTACTCACAACAACAAGACCACGACCTACGAGGATCCTGTTCGTCTACGAAGTTTTTTGAATGCTGCACAGTCGTCTGACATGGACTTCTCTGGCTCCTCATCAGCTTTTCCTCCGTGAATCTTGTTTCATATGACTCTACTGTTGAATTCACATTACATGTTCCATGTTTGATGTTCGCTGTTTTGTTGTTTGCCTTTCTTGAGCTTCCCAGCTTCTTCAGTTTCTATGTCCCTTTTTGACTCCTTCCTATTTCTCTTACATCCCTGTTGGATGGACAAGTAATTTTCGTTAGTGTCTTTTCTATACTCTCTCATTACGCGTCATTGTTTTGTTTCCTTCTCCTCTTGTTCACGTTATTCCTTCTTTTGTCTTTTCTTCCTTGCAGGTTCCACGACTTGTATTGCGTTCACCCCTCGACTTGTTGGTTCGCTTACATTGGATGCTCTGCCTCCTCCAGTTGGCGCTCCCCCCTCACTCCTCTCTCCTCGTCTCCTCTCCTTGGTGTTCATCCCTCCTCCTTTTTTGCCCTTCGTAAGTATGTTTTCCCTTCTTTCCCTGATGGTCGATTTCCTTTTTGTACCTTTTTCTCTCTTATCTACACTAGTTTCCCTTGTTCCACAGGTGTCTTCTTTTCTTGTTTTTCGACAATTCTTCTGTTATAACCTTCTTCCACTCACTTTCTTCATTCTCTGGCCTATCTTCTTACTCTTCTTAAGTCAGCGGTTCTTTACTCTTCCTTTCCTACTCTCTCTTTCTTCCCTTCATTCTTCCCTTCAACCTTATTTTATAATGATTTTTACAGATTTTCAAATTCCTCTGGACTTTTCTTCCCCTCTGGGTTCCTCTCACATCTTTTTTCTTCCTGTTGATATTTTCCTTTTTATTCTTATGACATGTCTTTGAAAGTACTTACTTGGAATGTTAAAGGCATTAATTCTCCCATCAAAAGACAGAGAATCCTATCTCACCTTGCACGATTGAATGTAGATATTGCTTTTTTACAAGAAACCCACCTATCTGCTGAAGAATCTGTAAAACTGAAAAGAAATTGGGTGGGCGATGTTTACTATTCTCCTGGGGATGGTAAACGCAATGGTGTGGCCATTCTGTGTCATAAAGCTCTTAATCACTCCGTGCTCGCTCAGGAATCGGATGCTGATGGCCGTTGGACATATGCTAGGCTTTCTGTCAAGAATGTTCCAATTTCTCTTCTAAATGTTTATGCACCTACTGCCGGTGATCCTACTTTTTGGCATTCATTTTCTCAGCACATTACCAGATTTATTGATGACAATTTCGTTTTAGCAGGTGACTGCAACCAGCCCCTAGACCCCTTTTTGGATAGAAATTCCAAGGCACATTTCATCCCTAATAAGTCACATAAATCCTTTCTTCAAACCATCTCCCAGCACAAGCTCACTGACGCCTGGCGTCTATGTAACCCACAACTTCAAGAATTTACTTTTTATTCTCCGTGCCACCACTCCCAATCCAGGATTGATTACATTTTCGTATCCCACAACATCGTTCAAACTCTCACCCATGCTGAAATTGGCCCAATTTTACTTTCCGATCACGCCCCAACTTTAGTTCTATTGGACATTTTACCCAAATCAGTTGGTCCTAAACGTTGGCGCTTTAACAACTCTCTTCTCTTAGACCCTAAATTTACCGCCTCCTTCATTACTTTCTCAGATGAATTTTTCTCCTTGAATGATGATTCGCCTGTCCCCAAGCATACCATTTGGGATGCCTTCAAGGCGGCAGCGAGAGACTTTATAATTGGCTTTGTTGCAAAAAAACGGAAAGCTGCTCGCAACTTCACAAAGGCTATCCTTCTGGACATTAAGAAATTGGAGCATTCTTATTTTACTTCTCGTTCGCAGGAAAGTCTAAACGCCTTGATTAATGCTAAAATGAAATTTAACAAAAAATCCACGGACGATGCATCCTTGTATCTATTGAAATCAAGTGCCAAGTTCTATGGAGGCAAAAATAAGGCAGTTAAAATTTTGGCTAATTATTTAAAAGTTAAACAAAATAAGTTGAATATCGAATCAGTCTATGACGCTACCTCCACTCTCAAGCACACAGATGCAGACATCCTCACTGAATTTTCCACCTTTTACAAAACCCTATACTCTTCTGAAACCCAGGCCTCTTCCCAATCCTTAGACAATTTATTTTCTACTATTCAAAAACCAGCCCACTTTCCACTCGACCTCTCTCACTTAGAGCTTGATATATCCCAGCAAGAATTACTCAAGGCACTTCAATCTCTCCAAAAAGATAAGGCTCCTGGCCCAGACGGCTTCACTGTAGAATTTTTTCTTCACTTTTCAAAGCTTCTTATCCCAAAACTTCATTCCCTCATTAGCACTTTCCTCACCTTGGGTTCCTCCTCAGGCTCTTTTTCAGATGCGCACATTTGCCTCATACCCAAGGAGGGGAAGGATCCTCAACACTGTAAAAACTACAGGCCAATTTCTTTGGTCAATATTGACTATAAAATCTTTGCGAAGTCTCTTGCGGCTCGTCTCGATCTTCTTCTCCCAGACCTTTTGGGCGCAGAACAATCGGGCTTTGTTAAAGGTCGCTTCATCACTGACAACACCAGACTCCTCTTCAATATTCTCTCTAAATCTCGCCTTTTGCCTTATCCCCTCGCAGCTATTGCCCTAGATGCTGAAAAGGCGTTTGATAGGGTTGAATGGGCCTATCTTTTTCATACCCTCCGTTGGTTTGGCTTTGGACCTGTATTCATATCTCTAATTTCACTACTTTATTCTAACCCACGTGCAGCGGTTTGTGCCAATGGTCAAGTATCCTCTTTTTTCGATTTGAAAAGAGGCGTTCGTCAATGATGCCCCTTGTCTCCCTTCCACTTTAATTTGGCTCTAGAACCTTTTCTTTCCAAGCTCCGTCAGAACCCATCCATCCAAGGTTTCCAACTCTCAGACTCCCACATCAAATTAGCCGCATACGCAGATGATATCCTTCTCTTTGTTTCCAACCCCACTGTCTCAATTCCTGCCTTCCTTAATGAAGTCCGTGCCTATTCCCAAATATCTGGCTATAAACTTAATAACGATAAATGTGAGATCCTTCCTTTAACTAAATTTACATTTAAACCTGATTTTGCAGCCTCTAACTTCACATGGAAACCCTCTAACATTAAATATCTTGGGATGCACATCACCCCCACCATCCCAGATACTATTTCTCTCTGTATGTCCAAATGCATCCAAAAATTGGCAGATCTCACATCCAAATGGCATCCTCTTTATTTATCCTGGTGGGGTCGTCTTGATACCATTAAAATGATGTTGTCTTCCATTGTCCTATACACTCTCTCTAACATTCCAGTCCCCATCCCCTCTAAATTTTTCAAAAAGATAAATTCTACCCTAACGTCCTTTCTTTGGAATAAAAAGAAACCCCGAATGTCTCTAATCCGTCTGATCCGTCCTAAATCAGAAGGTGGGGTTAATTTTCCTGATTTTCCTGCTTACCATAAAGCATTCCAACTGCGACAAGCCTCTTTTTGGTTACAGGACCCTGGCACCCCTTGTCCTTTATGGACTAAATTTGAACGTCTTCTTCTCTCTCCTTTTTCCTTTGCCGAATATCTTTCCTTCTCCCGTAAACCCGTTTCTATCTCCACTCCTATTCATAAATTTACTGCCAAATTGCTTCTATCTTCTTCTCATTCTCCTCCCACAACCACTGCTGCCTTTCTTTCCTCCCCCATCTGGCATAACACTTCCTTACTCATTCGAAATAGACCCTTTTTTTGGAAAACATGGCACACCAGAGGTTTACAGTGGATTTCTCAACTCTTCTCTGGCTCCTCTTTCTTACCTTTTCATACTCTCCGCTCCCTTTATAACTTACCCGCCTCCTCTGCTCGCAATTACCAGGTGCTTAAGGATACAGTCCTAATACAATACAATTGCCTTTCTCAGTTATGCCCTCCCCCTACTTCCTCCACTCTCCCTTCCTCACTTCACTCCTTTCTACGCACTACGCCAAAAGCTGCTGCTATCTACAAGTACCTACACACCGGCGAGTCTCCCAGACTTAAATCCAAAGTGGAGGAGTGCTGGGAGCATGACTTGTCTGTAGCTTGGTCAGTTTCCTTTTGGGATAAAATCTGGACCAAAATTCGTAAATCCTCGAGAACAGCAACCCTTACACAGACTTTGTTTTTTATTTACAATAGACTTCTCCTCACACCCAATGATCTCCACAAACGCTTCCCTAACACCCCCCACACATGCTGGTCCTGTTCCTCCCCACAAGCCACTTTATTTCACATATTATTTTATATGCACTCATGTTCACAGTTTTTGGTTACAGGTTTGGGCTCAAATTAATTTGATTTTCCACACATGTATCCCCTTTTCTCACACACACGTTTTCATGGGCAGCCTTTCCCCTTGCTGGGATAACGTTGACCTAAAGCCTCGAATTGTAGATTTGCTATTAGCCGCCGCCTTTCAACAAATAACGGTTAACTGGAAAGACTTCTCCAATATTTCCTTCAAGGCGTGGTGGTTCAATGTCTGCCATAATCATAGGCTTGACACTGCTTATGTTTTTCCAGCATGTATGGTTACAAAACGCATGGACTTATGGCTACCTGTTACTCTTTATTTGGACTCATGTACTAAACGCTCGTATCGCCCTTCACCTTCGCAGCAAGAAGTTCTCAAACCTCCTTAACTGCCCGATGCATTCCGCTTTTTCTTCATTGTATCATTTTCTTTTTTTTATTCCTCTCAAATGTTTTTTCTGCTTCTCATGTTCAGTGCCTAACATATTTTCCCTTTCCCTTTTCCTTTTTCTTTTATCTAATACCCAGATTTCCCCTCTTACAATATTTGCTATGTATGATTGTTTTATTCTGCTAAGAGTCTTCACATTATTATTCCAATGTATTTTGTTTTGACACCTGGATTTTCTTTTGTCTTTATCGAATAAAATTTTCTTGAACTTAAAAAAAGGCTTAATGCTGAGTGAATAGACTTATTTAAAGCAGCGAGTCACGCTCACTGGCGTAACGAAAAGTGAGGGGGCCTCCCTGCACGGTACTTAGAGGGGCCCCCTCCGGGCTCAATCAGGAGCTCTCCGGCCTCAGTGCAGTGCCGAGGGGGCCCCTTCCTGGTCACGCAGACTGTTATGAGCGTGCGCTGATTTTTTTGGGAGCTTGTGCGAATATTCACCACACATGATTCTATCTGGCGCACCTCTGCCAGTCAAGGGAGTTGAAGTTTGTGCAATAGGCCATGCCATAGACATAAGCATCAGTTGGCAGCCATTATTGGTTTTTTATTAGTTAAATCTAGACAACACGTTTTTCTGAATTGGGTGCTTCCAGTCAGAACACGCTCATACATGTTAATGGTTTCAACAACAGCCATTTAAATGTGTTTTGGATGTTTGGAGTGACAACTACATTAGCATTTTAGAACGAATTAGTATTTTAAATGTTAGTTATTGTTCTAAATCAAATATTTAGAAAACTAGTTTCGAATACACATTAGATTCAGAATACAGAAAGAAGCAGGGAGATCGCCGCAAGATGTGATGGAAGATATGTTTAATAAGGATAGTGAAATGACCTCCAGAGAAATTAGAAGGTAAACGGAGAAGAAATCAGAGATGATGTTACTTAGCAAGAATTTGACCTCTGAGGAGGAATATTTCTGTTCAGCTGCTAAGGCACACTTACATAATTAAAAGGGGGTTAAGTAGCCCGTAAAAGAAGTATACTGATTATAATATGAGTCAGGGTAAAAAACAGGATATCTGCAGACATGAATTCTTTGGTCGCACAGGCATAGATGGTGCTGAGGGTACAAAAGATGGGCCGAGTAAGGGCCCAGATATATATTAATAATGTAAGAAGGAAGGTTACACAAACATACTACATTAATCTGTGATCAATCATCTGGTAGTGTGAAGGTGGATATTAGTTGTTCATTCGATTTTGACTCCGAGCCTTGTCAATGCTTTCAACTAATACATTAAAAGGGTAGAGACACAGGCTTATGTCCATGTGAGTCTCAATAGCCCTATGCCAAAAAGAAAACCTTAACATGGCAAAATTCAAACTCAAAACCATAAATGTTCATAAAAAAAAGTAGTTTGTTAGCCAAATGGAAACCAACATCACTAATGCATCAAAAAAGCATATGCGAGCGGTATGAACATAAGGTATTTGGCCATCTGGCCTTCAGCTCCGATTAAAGAAGTCTGAGATGTGACAACCAATTAGTAAACTTTACAAGTATGTTGTCACTGAATGCTTCAGTTTAATCATGAAGTAGTGTCAATATTCTATCCATGAATCTTTGAAATGTGACTGGAGTTCCAAATGATCCAAATGAGGAGACACACAATTGAAATACACCAAAAGGAATGGAGGATATTGTTTAATGCTTGTCACTGGGTGGTAGGTGGCACTGTTAAATCTGAGCAGTCTTCAGAGTAGAACTCACCAGTAGAAGTGTGTCTCTTTGGCTTCATGATGTGTGAGTCTTTGGAACACGCAATCGGGTCATAGTGGGAGACTTCTATTTTTTTTTTTTTTGCAGAGTTTTATATAGCGCGAACTAGACCCGAACCGAATCCGGTATCAGAGCGCTTTACATAGCACCAGTTACATGAGGACACACTTTCATTTTAGGCATGGGGAGATTAAGTGATTTGCCCAGAATCACAGGAGGTTTTTGGCGTCGTTACCGAGGCTCGAACCCAGATCCGCAGGTCCGAGGTCGAGCGCCTGTGGTTGTGGATGTGAGGGTCTGGTAATCTACAATTGATAATGTATTGTTTGGGGGATCAGTCTGCATCATTGCCTGCCTTTCAAATAATAGGATATATACTTTCTTTTTCCTTTTGTTAACTTAAGTCCATATTCTCTGTGTTCTTCTGTGATAAGTCAGTGTATTTACCAAGAAGACTAAACTAAAACTACTAATCCTCAAATGAATCCACATTGTCTGCATCAGTGTTTCTTTAAACTCAGATGTTTTGTGGGCCATGTGGACGGCTGAGCAAGGTCGGACTGGCCTCTAGGTCAATCAGGCAGTGCCAGATGACTCGTCTGACAGGTCAGTGTATGGGCTGTTTTTTCCTGTTTTTGGACCTGTTATATGGTCTGCTGGGCTGGTGGTGGTTATGGTGGTTATTGTTTATTGTTATTAGTTAATAAAAACCATAACAATCCAACTTAGATACATGTTACAAAAAATCCATTTTCATTAACCCCTTCCATGCTCATGACGAGCTCAGCTCGTCATGCAGTACACTGCTCATGTGCTCATGACGAGCTAAGCTCGTCATGAACAATGGGAATAAATGAGTTCCAGCACTGAGGGGAAATTGCTGCAGCATTGATGGTGTTAAAACATTGGTAAATATTGGTGCAACACAAAATAATATCATGGAAATGTTAAAATAGAATGTTATAAAAATACATTCAATTCATAATTGCTGGGAATTTTCACCAGATTATTCATGTG
This sequence comes from Lissotriton helveticus, assembly GCF_964261635.1. Taxonomy (NCBI): domain Eukaryota; kingdom Metazoa; phylum Chordata; class Amphibia; order Caudata; family Salamandridae; genus Lissotriton; species Lissotriton helveticus. Next base: position 1,117,638,990 of record NC_136068.1, on the reverse strand, counting down.
GGGTATGCATCTGTAGGAAGAGACAGAAATTTGACAGTTCTAGATATCGTCATCCTGCTAATATTTTATCCTTGTTTCAATGACATATAGTCTTGCGACTGAACAGGAACCTTATGAGGTTGAATACTACTTACAAACCTGTTTTACTGCTCTATCATGAGATTGTAAAAACTTCAAAAGTTTACAATTTAGCTGAGGGTCTGTAGAATCCATCCTTCTCATGATGACTGTTCTACATGCACTAATCCCTCGCTCGTTAAATAAGTGCTTTAAAAGTTCTTGAAGCGCAATGTTGAGTTCGGGACATATACAGACCAAGTGCACAAGGTCCTCGTTTGGGGCATCACATAGTCTGCACATTTTTTATCCTTTATATCGCCAAAGTGGTTTATCTGACAGAGATGATAGATCACCTAGGCGCATGGCCAATCATTTTTTCTTAAGATGCACCGGGTAAGTTAGCTGAAGGTAAGTTGCTGGTTGCAATGTGACATACGTTTGAATTGTCATCCATGCAAGGGCTTGTCGCGAAAATATACTTTTATCATAAACTAACGAATCAATTTTTGCCGCTTTAGTCATGGCCTGACAAAACGTAGAATGCGACAAGTTTAAGCCCCACAGTTCACCTGCATTGATTAGTTGTAAAGATGAGAACAGATATTTATTGTAACTTGAATTGTCATTGTTGACCAAGGCTTCCCATAGTGCATTGACTAGAGGGCTAGATTGATTATTTCGTATTTTGTGCATGGTTTTGATGAACTGGTACCTTCTTGCTATGTTTTGCTGTGTCAGTCCAAATTCCAAACGCACTTGGGCTGGGGAGGCATTACAGGGCAAATGAAATACCTGTTTATATGTTTTGATTTGTAATCTGTCTAGCATTTTGGAGTCCCTACCATGCATCACCATACTTGCATAGGTTAGAGAAGAAATCAATTTTACTTTAATTACAGAGAGCAGTGGTTGGTAGAAGGGACCGTCTAGTTTTCTTGCAAGCAAGCTGAATGCGTGTATTAAAGCATTGTTCTTCCTAACCATGTACTGCTGATGGGCATGAAAATTAAAGTTTTTATCAAAATTGAAACCCAAATACTTATAGGCACTGACTTCTTCTATGGTTTGATTATCCAGCTTGATCTTTAAAGAAGCACAGGGATTATTCCCAATAAGCATGGATTTTGTTTTCGCAATGTTTATTTCTAATTTGTTAAGTTTTGTGTACGCCGCTTTTTCTTTGATCAGTCTTTGGAGTGCAATTTCTGTATGACTCAGCAGCACCATGTCATCAGCGTATGCTAGGTGGGATATTGTCAGAGGGCCTAACCTCCGGGCATGTGCATTAACCAGATCCAGGTGGGAAGTCAGATCTGCCATAAATAGATTAAACAGATATGGAGCTAGCACACACCCTTGCTTAAGACCCCTAGCGGTTGGTATTTTCCTAGATAATTTGGTTCCATCCCCCACCTTGATTTGAATCCACGTTTCAGTATATAGTGATTAATTTGCTCTTAAATTTTTTTCTTGTATACCCCAACATCTTAATTTAGCCCATAAGAGTGGTCGATCCACCCGATCAAAAGCAGCTTTCAGATCTATAAAGCAGAGTTGTAATTTTTTCTTTCGGCGTTTGCTTTTTTCCGCCATGCAACTGTTAACATATTAATTGAGGTACCATACCCTTTCCGGAAACCTGTTTGCTGGGGTGGAATCAGATTCTTAGCATTTGACCATTCTATTAGATCTTCCAATATTATCGATGCCTAATATTTTGCTTCTGTATCAATGAGGGCTATTAACCTATAATTAGATGGTTTTGTTTTATCTCCATCCTTGAAAATGGGTTTTATTATAGAACCTCTCCAACCATCGGAAATCATGCCTGTATTTTCCACCTCTTTAAATAGTAGCAGTATTGGATTGGCCCAATATTTTGGGTCTAATTTGAATAAGGCTTGTGGGATGCCATTTGGCCCAGGGGCACTGTCACTTCTTCCTGCTTTTCGACTCTAGTAAGCATACACGATGTATCATCTAAAGTGGGTACAAGCTCATAATATGACGATATTTTAATCCCGGAATTAGGTTTACTATTTTTTCTGACTTCCATGATGTTACAGTTATCTCTGTCAGTTGGTTATGTGTATTTGGCAGAAACTTCACCGATAATAAGTCGGTTGTTTCAATAAAACGTAGTGTTCTCACCCCCCCTAGCAGCCTCAAAATGTTTCCCCTGTTTAAGGTATCTTGCTTGCCTCTTGACATATATAGGGGTATTAATGTAATTTGCCACTGGTCGCTGAAATTCTTTGTTCCTGTTGATGAAATCTGTTTGGACAATACTTCATTTGTATGATCCTGCATTGACGTTTTATATTTTAATTGACCTGTACCATGAGAAGAATTATTTATTTTAGTTTTATCTTCATTGAGTGGCTGTGTACTGCTTCTTGTACAATGAGGCTCATACTCCATGTTACTTTCTGATGGAGACATGTGATCACAATTGTTTTGTCCACCCTGGAAGTCAATATACATTCGGGGTTGTTATTTTCCTTGCGGTAATTAATTGCAGGGACCACTAGTAGTCTGTTGTTTTCTGCTTCCTGCTTCTTGGGATTGTCCTGATCTCCGTGAGGAGTAGACCTGCGTGCTCCCCTGCATTTCCTGCCACTGTTCGCGACACCCGATCCGCGGGTGCCGCTCACCGCCTTCTGCCCCGTCCTCCCTGGTGTGAGCGGCTCCACAGTCGGTGGATTGCTAAACGCGCTCCCAGGTAGAGGCTAAAGCCAGTGACAGCGCCTGGAGCATACCGGGGGACTGCGAGGTCCAGCAGCCTCAGCTGTACACAGCTGCTGCCTCTTCCCCCGGCGGCCACGCCCCCAGCCTTCGTGGTCAAACACTGCCTGGATCCGGCTGAGTGGGCGCTTTCTGCTTCCTGCTTCTTGGGATTGTCCTGATCTCCGTGAGGAGTAGACCTGTGTGCTCCCCTGCATTTCCTGCCACTGTTCGCGACACCCGCTCCGCGGGTGCCGCTCACCGCCTTCTGCCCCGTCCTCCCTGGTGTGTGCGGCACCACAGTCGGTGGATTGCTAACGCGCTCCCAGGTAGAGGCTAAAGCCAGTGACAGCGCCTGGAGCATACCGGGGGACTGCGAGGTCCAGCAGCCTCAGCTGTACACAGCTGCTGCCTCTTCCCCCGGCGGCCACGCCCCCAGCCTTCGTGGTCAAACACTGCCTGGATCAGGCTGAGTGGGCGCTTTCTGCTTCCTGCTTCTTGGGATTGTCCTGATCTCCGTGAGGAGTAGACCTGTGTGCTCCCCTGCATTTCCTGCTACTGTTCGCGACACCCGCTCCGCGGGTGCCGCTCACCGCCTTCTGCCCCGTCCTCCCTGGTGTGAGCGGCTCCACAGTCGTGGATTGCTAACGCGCTCCCAGGTAGAGGCTAAAGCCAGTGACAGCGCCTGGAGCATACCGGGGGACTGCGAGGTCCAGCAGCCTCAGCTGTACACAGCTGCTGCCTCTTCCCCCGGCAGCCACGCCCCCAGCCTTCGTGGTCAAACAATGCCTGGATCCGGCTGAGTGGGCGCTTTCTGCTTCCTGCTTCTTGGGATTGTCCTGATCTCCGTGAGGAGTAGACCTGTGTGCTCCCCTGCATTTCCTGCCACTGTTCGCGACACCCGCTCCGCGGGTGCCGCTCACCGCCTTCTGCCCCGTCCTCCCTGGTGTGAGCGGCTCCACAGTCGGTGGATTGCTAACGCGCTCCCAGGTAGAGGCTAAAGCCAGTGACAGCGCCTGGAGCATACCGGGGGACTGCGAGGTCCAGCAGCCTCAGCTGTACACAGCTGCTGCCTCTTCCCCCGGCGGCCACGCCCCCAACCTCCTCCTTATCAGCTGACTCCGCTCTTCCGCGACGCGGGACGCGCGCGGGACGGAGCACGGGGCGAAGCCCGGGCAAAGGGCGGGCCCTCTGTGGCCCTCAGTGGCCGAGGTAGGCTGGGCTGGGACCGGTTATTTTCATCTACTGTATTTTCGTATTGAAGTGTCTTATCCTTTCTCCTATTGGAAATACGCCTGACTGTCTGTGGAAGAAATCATCCATCTAAATTGACTGGTACCTTCCTCGGACTTTATTCTCGGGCAGCCTTTGTTGCATCTCCAGGACTGTTTTTATTATTGTGGTATATTGTACTAATTTTGTGTTCACCCATCCGGTGGAGAATCATTGTTTAATATAATTTTGGGGACACATTTTCTAAAAGATGTTTAAGAAATTGCGTTCTGGAAGGGAAGTGGGAGGTTTGCCTGGTGCAAATAATGAAACTACTCGTACGAGAAATAAATCGGTAAACAATCCCCCCCTTAAGGGTCAATGCCATCTGTATGAGCTTTGGGATGTGCCCTCCCCTAAGAACGTTAATTTGTCTACTAAAAAGGCCCCCTGTGCCTCGGCCCAGGAAGTCCATATGCAAGCTATTACATGCCCGCCGCTTTCTTTTGCGCAGCCTCCACCTGTGCCAGTGGTGTCTTCTTCCCTTGTTTTTTCCGAAGGGAATGGAGAGAGTAAACTCACTTCTTTAGTACTTGAGAGGGAACCTACGAATCTTCCCCCTATGCCTCAAACCCCACCGAAGGATAGGTTGGGGGGTGATTTGTCCGCATTATCTATTGACCATGAACTTTGCGGCCGGTATGTAGATATAGCGAAAATGGAGTCCATGGCCCCTATTAAATCTTCAGGGGGTGCTACCCCATCGGGTCTAATGTTGTATAGTAGTACACCATCATTGAATGATCAGGATATGTCTGATTTGTTAGTCGCTTCCGGGACCCCGGGTCTTAATCTATCTGGTATTTGCCGTCCACTGGAAGCATGTGAAAAACCAATTTCTGAATCCATGATTGCCTTGGAACAATTACTTGCCTCTATTTTATCTCTTTTGGGGAAATTTGTTGGCAATTCGGACTGTATTTTGGAATCCGTTACCCAAATACTGAAGTCATTGTTACAAAAGTCACCGGATATGAGGAGTGTTTCCCTTATGACCGAACATAGTCGGCCGATAGGGGAAATAAATGTGGCTTCAGTGGATTCTGACACGAAGGATGGGACATCAGTTTTGATACCACATACTGCAGCTATTCCCTTAACTGCAGTGCCGAACTGTATAAATAACTCAGTTCTTGAGATAATGGAGGAAAATAAATCCATATCTGACCCTAAAGTGGTTCGAAACTTATTTCCCATCTTCGTGTCTGAAAATAAAAAAGAACCTACTGATGATAAAGATGAGGTAAAGGTAAAAAATGGTAAATCTAGAAGCAATAAGGGGAATAAAAGGAAACCAACTAGTAAATATAAGAAGAAAAGGCAGCGTCGGATAATTTTTCAAAATTCTTTGTCTGCACTGGAGAATGAAGTGATCGATCTGGAGCCATCCTCTATACCTGAAAAGGCAGATATTGATATTGAACCGAACTTACCCATTAGTAACTTCTTTAAGGTAGAAAGTGAATTGTGTCCCCCAACGTCTCTGGAATCTATTCCACAAACGGGGGGCCCTCTTACCAGTCTCTCTCTACCATCAGCGACTGGAGTTTCAATTCGTCTGGGTCCCTCAACCCCTTGGCCTCTCCTTTCCTTGTAGTTTCAGAGAATGGAGACCGCCATTTCCCGGATTGCCCTTTGACAACTTTAAAAGCTCCAGTAGAAACTCTCGTGTTAGACTTTTTACCTTTATTTGACGTTGACTTGCCCTTAAACAGAGCTTGGCTTCTTAAGCGTTTTAGTGAGATTGACAGTCTCCATCATATCCAAACTAGGGATATTGAGTTAGTCTCCCTGTTTGGTGAAATTAAGGTAACGAGTATAAGGGTGAAATTTTATTCTCCTATCATTGTAAATTTGATACTACAGCAAGCTGAGAATTTCCAGCGTACAGGCATTGATATTCTCCCGATATTTAACCTTGGTAATATAAACCCGTCTTTCGGGGAGGTATTTAGAAGGGAGGAACAAAATGGGGTAGCCTCTCCTCTTAGAGACCTGAAGATTTGGGTATCTAAGGGAAAACGCTCGGTTTCACAAGTGAAGCCACTTCCGCTGACTCAGAACTCCTCTCTGGTAGAGGACAATAATCGGTGGAACTGGCTGCACAGTGCCTTATCTACTAAATCAAAAGATGATCCAAGATTGTTTCAGCATCTTTAACACCCCACTAAAGATTATTTCCTGGAACGCTGCAGGGATTCACAGTAGCCCAGAGAAATTTTAGTTTCTATTTTCTCTAGGAGCAAATGTGATCTGCCTACAGGAAACGTGGTGTATTGATACGCTGAAGGTCTCTATGGATTATTATGTCCTGGAAGTCCCTGCCGTCCCTTCTAAGAAAGGTCACGCCAGGGGAGGAATCGCTTGTTTATTATCAAATAAATTGCACTGGAAATTCACCCATTATATAGATTCTAGCAAACTTTTTCATGCTATAACCATTGACAATCTGTTTAATAACGGCATAAAGTCCCCTATTGTAATTGTGAATGTTTATATTCCTCCGGAAGAGTGTTTTAATGCGATTTTACAGCAGGTATTTCGATACATTGATCTTATTAAAAATGTCCCATCCCCTCCGGACATTCTGCTGGTAGGAGACTTGAATTGCAAAATCTCCAATGTTAGTCTGGATCTGTTTAGGAATAAACCTAAAGAAGAGGCGTATTTTGTCCCGCAAGCACTCTTCCCTGATAAATCAGTGACAAACAAAAGAGGGAAGATTTTGCTAAAAGAATTAGTGGCCGTCGATGGACTTATATTAAATGGGAGATTTCCGTCTGACGTGCCCGCAAAATTTACTCACAAGTCTCCGTTTGGGTCCTCTATCCTGGATTATGCAATTGCAGACTTTGGTTTGTTACCTTTTATTCAGGACTTTAAGATTATATTTACTCCTTTGAGCGACCATAGTATACTGCTTGTTACTATTTCCTTAAAGCCTTTGACAATTGCACCTTGGTCTCTTAATGGCAGTGATGCCGCTTTTCACGCCTCTTCGGGAAGGTGCTATTGGAATCCCTCAGCCATTAATGGGGTACAGGATTTCCTAGCCGATACCCTATTAGTTTTAAATGAGTGGCATGGGAATGAAATAGCATATTTTGAAGAATTTGTGCGCAACATTATTTCTTATGCTAAAAAAGCTTCCCGACCTAGAAATAGGGTTGCGGTCCCGAGTACACTGCGTTGCCTGAACAAGGAAATAAACAAACTAGTCCGCGAACAATATCTTGATAGAGTCATGGAACGTGGAAAAGAAATATCAAGGCTAAAAAGAAAGAGAAGTAGATTCCAGTTAAAATTAAAAAAAGTAAGGGAGGACAATGTATGGATTAATTTGAGGGAATCTGTTGTCCACGGCAGGATCCGAGAATTTTGGACTATAATTGGCAAGGGGTGCGGTTCTAGACTAGGCCCCTCCCCGATCCCTATAGCGGAAGAGGTATGGATTTCCTATATTCGGGACCTCTATGCAGGGAACGGGATTTTAAGTGATGATATTGCCATTGGTGCTAATTCAGGTAATGATACCGCCATTAGTGTTACTCCCGTGGGTCATACTAATTACCCCGCTGAGAAAGAAATTGAGATAGCTATAAAAAGCATGCGGGTCTCCGGGGCAATGGGACCCGATGAACTCCCCATGACGGTCCTGAAGTCGGATCCTGCAAGGTGGAGTAAAATCCTGTATCCCCTGTTTAAAGCATGTTTTTTGACGAAAACGGTACCTACCTCTTGGAGGGGAAGTATTTTGGTCCCTATCTTTAAGAAGGGAATTAGGGACAGCCCCAGTAATTATCGTTTGATTGCTCTCCTCGACTCCATCGGAAAGGTGTTTGCGAAATGTCTTCTAAAATCCCTCTCCGGTTGGGTAGAGGAGAATAATATTTTGCCATTAGAACAAACTGGCTTCCGTAGGGACCACGGTACGTTAGACAACCTTACTGCTCTTCATGTGGTTACAGATAAGTATGTTCAGGTGAGAGGAAGGGTGGTGTATGCGGCCTTTATTGATTTCTCCACAGCGTTCGACAAAGTGGACCGTGGAACGCTGTGGAGAAAATTGGCAGTGCTTGGTCTTCCTTCCTATCTATTGGAGCTGGTGCGGGCTCTACATACAGAGACCTGGTGTAGGGTCCTGTTGGGGGGCGAAAGGGGGTTATCGGATATAATTCCTTCTTTGAATGGCCTTAAACAAGGCTGTTTGTTGGCCCCCCTCCTGTTTTCCCTGTACACGGTTGACCTACCCGCCGCCTTGTCTTCCAGAGAGGGCATCGCCCCGGTGGTTGGGGGGACCCCTATATCTTGCCTGATGTACGCCGATGATGTCCTTATCTTTGATCTAACCCCCAAAGGACTCGCAAATCGGCTTCATGCTCTCCATACTTTCGCTGTAGCTCATTACATGAAGATTAATATTTCTAAAAGTAAAGTTATGTGTATAGCTGGTACGAAGAGGTGCCGCTCTGTTGATTTTGGTTGGTTTATCGGGGGCCAAAAACTAGAGGTTGTAAAGTCCTATACTTTTTTGGGGAAAATTATTACGGCTAACCTGAGTGAGAAGCTCCACATAGAGCATTGTACACGCAAAGCTATTGCCCATGGCAAAGGTTTAAATTCCCTATACCATGCAACGGGGAAACGGCACTTTCCGATTTTATTGGAAGTGTACAGATCTAAAATCCCCGCTACAATCTTGTATCGTATTGAACTTATAGATGTGAAAAATTGGGACTTTTGCCATAAGATTGAGGGGAAACTCCTAAGATCTCTTTCCTCCCTAAATACTGCGTGCTCTCTGGCCGCCTGTAGGCTCGACTTTGGTCTCAGGAGTAGTTGGGTACAGGGATTATCGGCCCTTGTAAGATGGGTGGCCTGCCTGGCAAGAGCAGAGGTAGGGACAATGAGAGCTCTCCTCAAAAGTGAATTATTGGGTAATTTTAATGGGTTTTCTCAACTTGTTCGTAACTTTAGAAAAGCTGTAACCCTTCTAAAATTAGATGAAACTGCCTTGTTTTTGTACTCTTCTTTACAGTTAAAACTTGTTTTAAAAGCAGCTTCATGGGACTTATGTTTCCAGTCGGATAAAAAAGTAATTTGTGGAAAAAGGAAGGTAGATCCTCTCCTTGATTCCTATCTGATGAAACTTCCACAACCCTATGTAATATGGACCCTACCGCATGGTATCCGTAGATTTTGGTTTCTTCTTCGCTATGATCTTTTACCTTTAAACCGACTGTTATCTAAATGGTACGGCTCCTCTCCCTTGTGTAATTTTTGTAAAGTAAATATCCAGGACTGTATGCATGTGCTGTTGATTTGCCCCGCGCTCCGTAAATTGCGCTTTAGATGGTTAAAAGTTATCTGTTTGCATCTAGGCATTGTCACTTTGAACGATTTTTTGTCTGCACTTTATTGCCCTCCTAACGAAATGTTCTGCTTCCATATTTTTAACTTTTTTAAAGGGTTCTTAGCTATTTATTAATATGTCTCTGGAGATGTTTCTTGACTGTCCGATTTTTGTAGTTCTATATGTCAGTCTTGTTTAACTTAGGATGTTTAAAGGATATATTCTTTTCTTGCTCTTTTTGTAATGTAATTGTTGTGTGCCAAATTCTGTATATTTTTATGTGGCCCTCTTCTGAGAGCCAAAAACATAATAAAATAAATTGAATAGTAGTCTGTTGTTAGTAATTTTAGGCCTTTCCGAGAGGTTCTATTCAGAACAAATACACAATGGTGCCTAAGGGCGACTCGGTTGATCTTGTCCTTTTGCATTATCTGATGGTATGTCATGTTCAGCATCTAAAGTTAATATCTCCATTTGTGAGATATCTGGAAGGGCGACCTTTTTTTGTATTTTTCTATTTGCATCTATTTCCTTTGAGGTAAGGCTGGTTTAGGTGGAGTATGCTTATCTTTGTCCTTCTGACTTGTCTTACACTTTTTTATGCTGTTTTTGCTAGCTTTATTTTCAAAGTTATTAGAACAAGGATACGCAATTCTATCCACTGATTGATCTAGTAGCATACATTTTTCTTCTGTGATCTTTGTTCCTGAGATTTCTTTTTTTTCATGGCACTAAACAGTGGATAGAATGTTTTGGCCTCTGCATCGTTTTGCGTGGGACCATTCAAGTTCTCTCTTCCTTTTCTAGCGCGTTTTTTTTGCCTTTTTGTTAATACTTGGGTAAATGTATTTTTAGGTTTTGTAGTAGGAGATTGTGGGCCATTATGTGTTAAGTGGATCAGCGATATATTGTTTTAGGTTTCATTTGAATTAACACAACCCAGCACATTAAAATGTCCTCCCTGTTGTTCGGGGTTTTCATTTATTGGTAAGTTGTCTGTTAGCTGCAATTGCTCTTGTGTATGTTCCTCTGGAAATTGCTTTAAAGTTGGCTTATGATCGGCCTTGTGCTTTATTTCTTTCAATATCTTAATTAGAATAGCTGGCAGAGTGCTTAGTTTATCTATTATTTGGTCACATTTGCAGGTACATTGTGGATCTGTACTCTTAGGTGATTGGACCTTCTTTAGTTGTTTAGTAAGTGTATCTATTTTGGTGTTAATACTAGAGACGTGAGTTGCTATAATGTTCATAAGATCGATCTGAACGTCTAATTTATCAGATTGCATATTTAGTACTGATATCGACGTTTGTAGAATGTTTAATAATGAAGAGTGTAAAGAGGAAAGGTTGTCTGTCTCCGTTTGGATGATATATTTTTTCGGCTTACAGGTTTCGAATCCTCCTGTTTTGGAATTATCCTGCTGAGGTACCGAAATACTTAAACTTTTTCCTATTTGTATATCAAACTGATACATGTGATCCTGCCTTGAGATGAATACTGAACCATAGTTGAATCATTCTTTACGTCATAAAAAAACACATTTCACCTGTATTTCAAAGTTCATGGTGGCTACTGGGAGGAGTTACCCTTTCCTCAGGCAATGAAGAAGGAACTTAGAGAGGTCTTCCTTATCTCCAGTCCTGTCAATAACCCTTGGTAAGACATCAGTTATTTATTTAAGTAACAACTGTAAGCATTCATTAAGATTGTCATCCCCCGGGGAACATGGCGGCCATTAGTGTGGGCTGAGCGGTCACGGTCTCTCACCAATCTAATCGGACGGGGAAAACAAGACGCGCCGAATGGACGTAGCAAAGTCAGAGCAGCGTTAGGATTTTGAGTTTACCTCCAAGGATCTTGTTGTATCGTTTCCTGATGCTTTTTGGGCAGTTTGGTGTTTGCTTATGAGCCTGAGCTCTGGGCCGGGCTCTCGAGCTAAGGTAGTGCGAAGGCTGCGGCTGTGGCTGCTGGAATTGCATAGCCGCCACCGTGAGGCGGGATCTCTGCGGAGGCGGTGCTGCAGCTTGCCAGAGGACGGCGGGCTGCAGCTAGAATCAGGTTTCCCAGTGTTGGAAGCCCTCTACCGGTCTCTGTGACGGCCGGCCGGCAGGACTGCAGTGGAAAAGAAACGGCGAGAAATGAGAGTCCCCCGCCGATGCCCCTGGTAAGGAGAAAGCGGAAGGGGGTACGGGGGCCTCTCTTAGAAGGCAGCAACATCAAAAATAAGTCTAGTGGGCCTAATTCCGGAGCTCCCAGGCCACATCATTCAGCAGGGTGCTTAGAACCCATAGAAGGTATGGGCTGCAGTTTATTCCAAACAAGCAACAGCCTTAATAGGTACACTATTTGGAGCAAAGGTTTTTGGGGGCAGGATGTGTCTCCCACTGAGAGTCTCCCTGGCAGCACTCTACCAAAAATAACACAAGTGGAGAAAGTGACCGCCTGAACACGGGTAGAAGGCAATAAAGTAATAAAAGTGAGAAATAAACAGGTCAAATTAGCTAGCTCAGTGAGCTCTCGCCTCACTCCTTTCCTTCGCACCTATTTTAAAGTACAAGCTCAAACTAGAACCTTAAGCACGCAGGTAAGTCAAACCCCTGAGAAACCTGAGAATTTAAACACAGGGGCCTCCGGAAATATCAGCGTCAGAAGAGGCTCAGGGGCTATGGAGCAGAGAAGTGATATGATTTTACTGGAGAATAGCTTTTCATGTCTAGCGGATGATGCGGCTGTATTACAAAATGGTTTTATTCAACAAGAACCAGTGCAGCATAATTCAGCTACCATAAATTCCAGCACTAATGTTACTTCTATCTCTTACTCAAACCCCTCTCCGAGTACTGACTCTACTCTAGATAAATCGCCATTTCAACTAGCTGACCAAGGGGGAGGTCCCCGAGAGCAGGTAACGGAGGCCAGCTCCACAACAGAGAACCTGCTCCTAAATTTGATCTCGGAGATGAGAGAAAAATTCACAATATCTGAAAATAACCAACAAAAGATTCAGGGGACTTGCGAGACATTGGAATTAAAAATAAATTACCTAATGGGTCGATCGGAAGCAGAGTGGAAGCAGTAGAAGCCACATTAGAAGACCTCTCGAAACAGGTTACGGAAAACACGGCAGAGATCAAGAGACTAAAACTGAAAGATAAAGTCTTGGCAGATATACTGGAGAGTTTTGGAACATAGCACCAGAAGAAATACCATTTGGATTTTAAATATTCCTGACGACCTTGAGGGGGGAATATTAAAACCTTTTTAATTGCTCTCCAGAATGATCTCCACCCCGAATTCGAGAAGTTGACCCTGGAAAATGACAATCAAAGAATTTACAGACGGGCAGGAAAGAAAAACCCCAGGAAAGTATTAGTGAAATTTAAAACATACTCCATAAATTATTATTTTTTTTTTTTAAACTTTATTCACTTTCCATACATGCACACAGCTTTCGCCTACAACCCTGGGGCCGGCAGCAATCTAGTATCACGTCAACACCAATTTCTGTACCAATGTTCCAGAATTTACGCTAATAGTGGTATCGGCGTCGCCCATTCCAGGCACCTGGGGTTCAGATCCGGGTCAACAGTTTAATGCATTGGTTCTAGTGTCCCACATCAATACCCTCCAGCACTGCAGGGGGCCAGCTTCCGTTTTCTCAAACGCTGCATTGGCAGTCTCTTTCAGTGCACGCTCTCAGCTACGTGGTCGATGTCAAACACCCCTAACCCAACTTGCCCACAACGTCCCAACCCCCCTCCCCCAACTACCGGTGTGCCTCTTCCCGTGTGCTACTGCCTTCACAAGTTTACATGTCACTCGCCTCAGCCTAGTCCTCTCGCCCCCGCCTCACTCCACCATTCAATCATCCACTCGATGCACCCCACCATTCAATCATTCACTCGATGCTCTCGACCTGAAGGATCCCACATGCATGTTCCTATGCGTCCTAGATCTCCGATGTCTGTAGTCCCCTGGTGTCCCACCCTCACTGTGTGACCATCAGACCCGAGATAATCTAGTCCCCGGTGTCTCCCCCCCGATCCTGCTGCTCCTCCGCCTCCTCCAGATCCTCCTCCGAGGCGTTCCTAATTGAGACATACGTCAGGTACTGGTCCCAGAAGTTCCGTGGTCTGCTCATCGGCGGCAGTAATTCGCAATACAATTGGGATTGGGTACAACTATACAGCAGAGCTCTTTCCCATTCTTTTTTAGTTGGAAGTGGGCAGCGCATCCAATGCATTGCTATCGTTCTTCGTGCCAGAAGCAACCCTATGCCAGCTAGACGACGCACAGCCGGGGGCAAGGGTCTGGTATGCCCCAGCAGAGCTAGTGCCGGATCAACCGGGAGCTCCATCTCTAGAATCCGCCCTAACTCAAGGAAGACGTCCTCCCAGAAGGCGTTAATCCCGGGGCAATTCCAGGCCAAGTGCACGAAGTCAGCCACTGACGCCCTGCAACGCTCACATTCCGGTGTCTGCCGTAGCCCATACCTGTGCAAGCGTTCTGGGGTGTAATACACTCTCTGTAAAAATTTAAACTGAACAAGCCTATGCCGGGCGTTCAGCGACACCCTTTTCGTATTCTGACAGCAGTATTGCCACATTTCGTCGCTGATCTCTACCTGTAAGTCTCGCTGCCACGCCTGGCGGGCCTTCGAAGGCTCCTGCTTTCGGTGACACTGCCCAATTCTGTATAGACGCGTTATCAACTTGCCACTCGACTGTGTTTTTATAACGTAAGTCAGTTCTGGCAATTCTGCAGGTTCCTCCATAGCTGGCCCCAGCTGCGCCTGTAGTGCTGCCCGGACTCTATGCAGACTGAAACGATGCAGCAGCGTCGTAGCGGTCTGGGGTAAATCCACCTGTTCCCAGGTGACCACCTTCCCGTCCCTGAACATGTCCCCCAGCTTGAATATGCCCAGCTGATTGAGGGCGCGCGCGACTCCCTTTTCTCTCAGGGGGGGAAGCCATAAGGCCCACTCAATCGGGACCAGGGGAGAATACAGTAGCTTACAGTCACGGCTTCTCGCCAAAGAGTGCCATGCGTGATTCGTACTCGCAATAGAGTCCAGGGTGCCAACCCGTCGCGCAGCCGGTCCGAACACCGTAGACGCTGGATGGAGGGGTTTTGTGAAGAGCGTCTCTAGCTTCACATGTGGAACATCACCATCGCCATGTATCCAAGTGTGCAGGTGCATTGCTTGCGCAACCCTGTAGTAATGTTCCACGTCTGGGGCCCCTAGGCCGCCTTGGTCATATGGGAGGGTCAGGGTTTGCCACTTCACCCTCGGCTGCTTACCACCCCATGCCAGCCTCGTGAGGGTCTGAATCAGCGTTGTAAAGAACGCCTTTGAGAGCACCACCGGGAGGTTGCAAAAAAGAAACAGGAATCTCGGAAGCACCAGCATTTTCATGAGCGCAATACGACCCGCCAGGGACAGCGGTAGCCTACACCATCTGTCCACATCGTCCACAAGTTTCATGTAAGCCACTCCGTAATTTTCCCTGATCAAAACCTCCGGGTCCGGGTGTAGTTTTATGCCTAAATACCTGACCGGATCCTCCGACCACTGCAGTGGGTAATCCATGACAAATTCCTTTGTCACCGGTGTCAGCGGGAACGCCACCGATTTCGACCAGTTTACCCTAAGTCCAGATAGGGCTCCAAATTGCACTACCTCCCTTAGTACCGACGCGAGGTTAAGCTCCGGGTCTCAGACATATAAAAGCGTGTCATCGGCGTACGTGGAGATGCATATCCTGTATGTGGGGAAATTAATACCTTCATGACTGTGGTACTCCCGGAGCGCACACGCTAGGGGTTCCGCCACTAGAGCGTATAACAATGGGGAGAGCGGGCAGCCCTGTCGCGTGCCCCTGCCAATCCCAAACGCCTCTGTGACGATGTCACCAATGCGTAGTCTGGCCCTCGGCTTGTAGTACAAGGCGCCTATCATTTGCAAAAAAGGCTCACCGAGACCCAGTTTCCTGAGTACCCTGGACATGAAAGGCCACTCTACTGAATCGAAGGCTTTCTCCATATCCAGGAATATTGCTAATGCCTTGTTCTCCGGTTTCACGTGCTGCATCGTTCCCAGGACTGTACGTATGTTGTATGTGAGGTTCCTAGATGGGATAAAACCTGCCTGTTCCGGAGCCACCAGTGTAGGGGCGAGAAGAGCGAGACGCGTAGCCAGCACCGTCACAATGAGTGCCTCTCGCATCGTCGGGGGCATGGATCCTTCTACACATATGTCATCGAATAATGCTGAGAGGTAGGGGACCAAAAGTTCTTCAAACGCTTTGTAAAAGCCGACAGTAAGTCCGTCAGCGCCCGGTGCACTGCCCGCCCTCATACTATCTAATGCCTCCACTATTTCCTCCCTCTGAATGGGCATCATCAGGAATTCTCTCTGCGCGTCAGACAGTTGTGGCATCTGGACATAACTCAAGTAGTCATCTATCGCCCCGTCCATCCCCGTTGATTTCGATTCATATAAAGCGGAGTAGTACCGCCTGAATTCCCCCACAATCTGCTCCTCATCTGTGAGGGTCTCTCCCGTGCTCGATACCAACTCACCTATCAGCAGCGGTCGCCGCTCATGTTTGATCATCTTTGCCAGGAGTGAACCAGGCCGTTCACCCTCGCCATATACACGGGCTGTGGCATACTTGCCCATATGTTGTACCTCTCTATCTGCCTCCGTGTGATATTCCTTCAATAGCTGTTTAATCTGTTCCAGTGCGTCTCCCTCTGGCTCCGCCTGGTGCCTCCCTTCAAGGTCCTTCAGCTCGCCCTCCAAATAGGTTAGCCGCTGCCTAATGGATTTCAGTACACCGGAGTGTTTGGCAATGGCGACCCCGCGGATGTAGACCTTAAAGGTTTCCCACAGCGTCTGAAAACTTTCCACAGAGCCCGTATTTGTAACAAAAAAGTTTTCAATTTCCTCCGCAAGCTCCCCTCGGAACACCTCGTCCAGTAAAGAGTACGGGGGGAAGCGCCACGTAAAGGGGGGGATTCCGCGCACCGGCGATTCCAGGAGCAGGAGGAGGGGAGAGTGATCAGACAGTGTGCGTGGCAGTATGAGACAGTCCCTAATGTTGTTGGATAGCCGCTGTGAGACAAGCCAGTAATCTATTCTAGTGTGCAGTGCATGATATGCTGAATAGTGTGTGTACCCCCCTCTGGAGTGATGTCTACTACGCCACACATCCAAGAGATCTAGGTGCACCATCTCAGCGCGGAGCTCCGTGGCAGCCGCCGACGGGCTCCTGCTCGGACCAGCGGACCGGTCTAGGTCCGGGTTTAGAACCAGGTTAAAGTCCCCGCCCCAGAGCACAGTTGCACAGTCATACCTTTTGCATCTCCTGGCCAATTCAGTGTAGAACTCAGGTGAATCGTAGTTTGGCCCGTAGAGATTCACAAGCAGCATATCGTGTCCCCGCCCCCTGCACCTGCAAATGACATATCTCCCCTCCGGGTCCGACTCCAGAGCTTGTAACGTGAGTTTGGAACGTGGGTTCACCCATATCAGTGTCCCTCTCGAATGTGTGGTGAAGCCCGCTGCAATACTATTGCCCGTCAACCCCTTATGTTGGAACATCCTGCTAGCAAGAGGCAAGTGAGTCTCCTGGAGGAGAGCGAGGTCTATATTATGCCTGCGCAGGTAACTAAGGACCTTTCTCAGCTTCCTATAGTCATTGAGGCCCCTGACGTTCCATGTCAGCGCTCTCAGTGGGGCCCTCCCCGCTCCTGATCGTGGCGTGTGCTCCTCAACCCCTGCCATAACATTTAAGGTGTGTGATAAGGCTGCCCTGTAGCGGTGACCTTCGGATCCCAGGAGCAAAAGCTGGCAGGTGACACAACAAACATTTGCCTATTCCAGACCTGATGGCCCTCCCCCAATTTTCAGAGAGCAGCAACTCGGTAGTCAAACCCAAAATCAACTGGCATTTAAAAACAAACCCCAACAGTCCCCCCACCTCCCACAGCAGACCCACCCCAATTTGGCCTTGCAGAATCCCATCCCGCCCATCCCCCCCCAGCAACAAGTAGAATTTTCCCATTTGCACAACGCTCAGAAGGTTTAGGGTCTTGGAGAAGAAAGGGGTACGTGTTCAGTCCTTTCAAGTCGACTCCTGCCGCCGACCGCCAAAGCCAATTAAGGGGCAGCTCAACAGTTACTCATCAGCCGTGTCCGCAAGTTCCTTTGCCGCTGTCTCGACCGCCGCCCGCTGTCCTTCCTGTATCTCTTCCTGGGGAGGGCGACGCTGTCTGCGCCGTCGTCTCTGCTGACGCCATTGCCCCACAGTGCTGTTCTCCGAAGCGTTCCCCGGTTGCAAGTCCCCCACTGGTTCGGGTTCCTCAATGCCCAACAGCCGGCAGGCTTCTGCAAGAGACCGAATCTGGTGCACTTTATTGTTCAATTTAAAGACAATCCGGAACGGGTGTCCCCAGCTGTACGTGACTCCGAGGCGTCGCAGTTCAGCAGTAACCGGCCTGAATGTTCTGCGCTTTTCCAGGGTGATGGCCGCCAGGTCTTTATAGAGTGTCGGCGAATGTTCGCCATAGGTGACAGAGCCCAGCTGTCGTGCTTTGGTGAGAATCTCCTCTTAGGTGCGATAGTCCTGGACGCAGACCAGAATATCCGCCGGCAAGGCGCCCGAGAATCTAGACGGTCCAGAACGATGTGCTCTATCTAGTGCAAGAACGGAGTCCGCAGACCGGCCCAAAATGTGATTGAAGAGGCCTTGCGTGAACTTGAAGAGGTCCGCTGTGTCCGGAGTGGGTTTTACTCCTCTAATTCGAATGTTATGCCTCCGGGACCTGTTTTCCAAGCCTTCCACATGGGATTGTAAATCGACTTGCTGGTCATGAATGCGGATGATCTCTTGCTGGAGCGCTTCCATCTCGACGTCCCGGGCGTCATTCTTTGACTCCAGATCCGCTACTCGCTCCCCGATGGCGTCCGTGTCTCGCCTCAGCTCACGAATCTCTCCCTTCAACTCAGTCTTAAGAAGCTGGAGATCTTCCCGTAGGCCCCCAAAGAGCGATTCCAAGAAAGATCGCGTGACCGGCTCGTCAGTGCTTCGGGGGCTGGGGCCTGGTGCGCCGTTCGTTGACTTAGTAGACGCCGCATTGTTTTCAGTGCCGTGAGGGTCCGTTTTTTTCCCCCCCCCGCAGAGATACGCGTGAGTAAGTCTTTTATGGTCCTGTCTTTCCACACCCTACCATTCGCCATACTTCCCCGGTCAGTCCGCAGTACTGCCCGGCGTAGACCAGTCCAGCAGCTCGTCCCAGCACCTGTGGTTGTGGACCTGACTGTCCGGTGCTAAATGGCCACCTCCCTCGTTCCGCCGCCGGTCTCCGCTGCGCCAAGTGCTCCCGCTGGCAGGATCTGATTGTCTGCGTGTCCCCCCCAGACAGTGCGTGGGGCGCCACCCAGGCAGACGCAGTCCGCGTGGTGAAGCTGTCACTAGGCTGTGCGGGGACTCAATATGGCAGACCCCAGGGCACCACACCGCAGCCGCCACTCCCGGGCACGATCGTGGTACCTCACACCGGGGGCCACCTCAGCAGCAGTCTCACACCGAGGTCTCCGCACCCCGCCGCTGTTCCGTCCCTGCTGCGCGGCGTGGGGTGGGACCTCTATTCCCCACAGTTGACTAGGGCAGCTGTATTTGTAGATTCCCACCCGGACCCTCTGGTGTGTGTGGGGGGGGCAGACGTGTGTCTTTGGTGTAAACAAGCGAGCGCCGGCCAGGCGCAGCCAAGGGCGCTCTCCGCTGAAGCAGAGTCCCGGTGCTGACCACCCTGTCCCAAGATGGCGGCGCTCTGCATATGTGGCACCTCCAGTGCCAGGGGAGACCTCAAGGGCGGCAGTCCGCTGCTGGGGGGGCTCAGCGCTGTAGTCAGCCACTCACCGCCGACCAGAGGCACAGTCCGGAGCGGCGTGGGCTCGTCTCCGTCTTCCCCCCTCTCCTCACCTCAGGCCACGTCCCAGGCCCAGCTGTCACAGCCTTAATCGTCGCTGCCGCCCTCCTGCAGTCCCCCGTGCAGCTCGGAGGCTTCTGGTGTGCTGTCGAGTGACCCGGCAGGTCCGCAGGAGCCTCCTCGGGAAAGCCGCGGGAAGCCCCGCTCTCAGCCGCGCGGTTTAGACCCGCCGCCCCCCGTCAAGGAAGCCGCAATAGCGGCTTGGTGGCTCCGCCCCTCTCGGCCTCGCTCTCGCCTCTCCGTCCGCCTCAGGGCCCCGCAGGCCGCGACGTCCTGTGCTCGCAACGGCCCAGACCTCTCACACCTGGATCGCAACTCGCCTCACCGAAGTCCGCTCCAAGCCGAGACCTGTTCTGAGAACCCAGCTAGGTCCCCCAGGGCCCAGGAGAACGCTGTAGATGCTATTTAGCGGCGTTCGGCGGCAGGAGCACAGTGGAACACGTCCGTTCACACCGCCATCTTGGCCACGCCCCCCTCAACATACTCCATAAATTAAGCTGTCCTCTCAAAGGGGCTGAAAAGGGGGGTCTACAACAAGGGAGACTGGTCTTTCCGTATTAGATCAGATATTTCACACACCACACAGGATAGGCAGTGGGAATTGGGAAAGCAGATACAGGAGTTGAAGAGCTTAGGGGCCACTGCAAAACTCCAATTCCCCGCCTCCCTGAAGGTGATCTGGAAGAACAAAATATACAATTTTAGAGACAAGGAAGAGGTTAGCTCATGGATCCAGCAGAATAAAAGCGCGCCAATTAAGGTTTAAAATATACTTACTGTCCCTATCTGATATGAGAGGCTTATAGCCCAAAGAAGAGAGGCACCTAGTATGCCTCCAGAGATGAGGGAGGGTTACCCAAGGAGGGAAGGGGAGGGAAGGATTAACGGAAAGCACCAGAGACAAAAATAGAAGAAGAGAAAAAATGTCAATCACAGGGTGGGGGAGCATTTGGGGAAAAAAAAAACTGTCCTCACTCACAAACTAATGCTTTAGGAAATAAGATACTATGGCTGATAGGTTTTCTTATTAGATGCTGTTTTTTCAATAACTATGGGTAGGTCACAAGTTCTAAAGATCCTATCCTGGAATGTGAATGGGCTCAGGTTCCCTGCCAGAAGAAAGAATGTCCTGGAATATCTCCGTCTTACAAACTACGATATTATACTCATTCAAGAATCGCATCTCGTAAAAGAAGAGTGGGTGGGGATACTCAAAAATCACAAATGGATAGAGCATTGCTTCTTCTCAACACAGACGGTTCCGACAAAGGGCGTAGCCATTATTTTTAGGAAGAGTAACCGAGTAGCTATCGGGAATGTAGTGACAGACACTCACAGTAGATGGGTAATTGCCAGGGCAAAAATCAATTCAACCTGAGTCACGTTGGTCGGCTACTATGGCCCAAATATTGACGACCCGTCCCATCTCCAGTCCCTGTTCCTCCATTTGGGAGATGTAAATGACCAAATTATAATGGGAGGAGATTTCAACGTAGTATTAAACCCCAACTATGATTCTACGTCAAAAAAAGCTGCGGGCTACACCAAAAAAATGAAAAATCCTGAAACGATTAATGACAGAGGGCGGTCTCCTGGACACATGGTGGGAAAAAAAGGCATGTTCTAGGGTCGGCAGGGGGAAATTTTACCTATCATAATAAAAAATATGCCCACTGCTCAAGGATTGATTTATTTCTGGTGGATCGCACCACCAGTAGAGACACGATTAAAATGACCCATCTGCCAGAGCACTTATCTGATCACTCTGCCGTTTCCTTAGAGATCACTTTAATACATCGCCCCACCCCACAAAGATGGAGTTGTGTAAAACTTCTTGAGTCTTCAATTATTGATAAGTTAAAAACAGCTTCAAAAGAGTTCCTCGTATTTAATGTAAACTCAGCAGCCCATCCTACTGTCTTGGATTCATACAAAGCCTTCCTAAGAGGCCTACTAACTTCCCTCTCTATTACACATAATAAGAAAGCAAAGGAAGTTATTAAAATAATGGTAGCAAAAATCGCTCTAACATTAGAACAAACATTAACTGATCCAACTAATATACAACAATTATCCCTAGCTAAAAATGAGTTAATAGACCATCTAGAGGCATTAAACAAAAAAAATGGGAGGCAAGTAGATTTGCCCACCATGAGTTCGGAGAGGGGTGCGGAAAATTCCTGGTGTGGAAAACAAAATCTGACCACGTCAGAAATACAGTGAAAAGCCTGAAATGCTCAAACACGGGGAGGATTATTGAAGAGGACTCGGAGATCGAAGAAGCCTTTTCTCATTTCTTCTCTGATCTATACTCTGCAGATTTAACTCCATCTGAAGATTTGATGAAAGCCTTCTTTCGAGACCTCTAACTTCCCACCCTATCAGTTGCTGAGAGGGATAACCTGAGTGACCATATCTCATTAGAGGAAGCGCTGCAAGTCATCAAAGCATTAAAAAAAGGGAAAGCTGCAGGCCCCGACTCCATCCCTATTGAAGTACACATCATCTTGAAAAATGAACTAGCACCATTGTTACTTCAACTTTTTAACTCAATGTACCTAGGGGCACAGGAGATACTGGCATCTTGAAACGAGGCCACAATTACAATATTCTTGAAGCCAAATAAAAACCCACAAAGCTGCGAATCATATAGGCCTATTTTGCTTTTAAATAGCGATCATAAAATCTATACCCAAATTCTTACCAAAGATTAGACAAAGTTGCAGGCTCTATAATACATTCTGATCAAAGGAGCTTTATGAAGGGATGGCAACCCACAACCTTATTGGAGCGATAGACCTGGCAAATTTATATCAGATCCCACTGGCAGTCTTAACATTCGACGCTGCTAAAGCTTTCGATAGGGTCAGTTGGCCCTTCTTAATAGAAGTAATTAATCGCTTCAATTTGGGAGAAACATTCGTAGCGGCAGTAAAGGCTCTCTATAAAAACCCCTCTGCTAGGATTCTTGTTAACGGAAACCTAACAAAACAACTTAACATTTCTCAAGGCTGCCTCCTTTCGCCCCTTCTTTTTAATTTTTACATCGAGCCTCTGGCATGCAAACTAAGATCGTGTGAAACTATCTCCCCTTTTAGCTGTTTGGGTTGGGGAAAAAATAGGTCTTTACGCTGACAACCTTATGATCTGGAGACCTAGAACAAGCACTTCCAGAGATTTGGGATCAGTTGGAGAATTTTGGGAAGATATTCGGAAATTCTATAAACCTGCAGAAAACTGAGCTGCCTTTCTACAATTGAGCATGAAAAACAACTAATAAGGTATCTCGGAATACAAATCACTAAGAACATAGATAAGATAGCCCAACTAAATTTCGATAAAACTATGATCAGTGTGCAACAGCAGTTACAGGCATGGGAGCTTCTCCCTCTTTCCCTCTTTCTATCATAGGTAGATCTAACCTGTTGAAAATGTCTTGCCTAGGTTCACCTTTTTATTTGACACCATCCCCTTGGAATTTTCCGAAATCTGGCTGAAAAAGCACAAGGGCTATTCTCCTCATTTATATGGGGTAGGAAAAATCCCAGAATTTCTCAGAAAAAACTCAGGGGAAAAAAATCTAATGGTGGTATAGCCACTCCTGACCTATACCTTTATTATTGTGCTTTCCATCCTAAAAACTCATGCCAACTCTTAAACGATAGCCAAGCTTACCTACCTCTCTTCAAAGCCCTAACAAAAGCACATAACACACAAGCTGACTCCTTTCTTTTAAAATGTTGTCACCCCAAATTCTTTAAAAAAGTTAGGCTGAAGATCCTTAGAGCTGCCTTTAGAGTCTGGGTTCAAGTGAGGGCACTACTAGCTATACCTTATTATAATCAAGAAATGCCGATCTGGGACTCCCCGGGCACTATGGCATGCCTGCAAGACGCCCTGGCTCTCCCTCTACGCAGAGCCGGGATAGTACGATGGGGAGAACTAATAGTAGAAAATGAGTTAATCCCATGGCAGTGCCTTTCTGCTTTAACCAATAACTCGGTATCAAGATACAAATACCTGCAAATCCTCGGCTGGACAAAATCAATTGGCAATGAACTAGTCGGGAACAGGGATTTGGTAAAAGCAATCTGTACAAGACCAACACGAAAGAAGTAGCAGCATGGTACTGGCAAATGATCGAGATTGGGGACAAAAAATCAAACCTATTCATAGAGAGCTGGAAGAAGGACATGCCGGGTGATGACCTCGAAACTCTTGGGCAAATATCTATGTCTACCCTTTGGTCATATTTGAAAGCTGCCCTCTAAAAAGAAACCATATTTTCACTGTCCATAAGGCATACTGGATGCCCCCGAAACTTTCCAAACTGGAGAATGGAGTGACAAAGAAGTGCCCGAAGTGTGATGACATCAACGTAAATGAGGTACACATGTTCTGGCAATGTTCTTCGATCGAGCTCTTCTGGATTCACGTGAGTAACATCATCTCTGAAATTCTGAGTATAAAGGTTGGGCTAACAGCATCTACAGTTATCTTCAGGGTAATTGCAAATGAGATAGAAAATCTGGCTTTCTCAAGAAACCAGAAGGTATTACTTTTTGTCTTGATTCTTCTGGCACGAAGGGAGATCTGCTTTAAATTAATCTTACCCGTTTCACCCACTAAATCAGAATGGATAAGCTCAGTACAACGCATCTCAACTCTCAATAGAGCAAGCAAAAGAGTTAAAAAACAAAATTCTGGGATTTATGGGATAGCTGGTTCACATTCTTTGCCTCCACTTAGGGGCCGATTAGGATGCCATCCCGGTGTAGGAAGGGACCGTCCGCCACAGGGGCGGATGTCCCGTGCATCGAATTAGGATGCACCCGCCACAGTGGCGGGTGCATCCTGCATTTTTAACATTGCGGCGGGCGGTGCTGAAAGCACCGTCCACCGCAATGCTAAAAACGCATGTTGTGCGTTTCAAAGCACAACATGACAGGCACCCCACGGTGCCTGCCATGTTGTACTTTGAAACACAGGGGGGTACCATAAGTACCCCCCATGTGCACCCCCCACACCCCCTTCACCCTGGGGGCCTGCAACGGGCCCCCAAAGCAAAGACTGTATGCCTTTCCACGGCGGCAATGCCGCCGTGGAAAGGCATAGGTCCGCCGGCATCGTAATATGGTTGGCGGTGTCTCGCAGACACCGGCACCATAAGTAAGCACTTTTTTCCGCTGGTTGCCTTCGCGACCGGCGGCTGACGGTCTTGCCATCCGCCGCGGACTCCCCCGCCATCCTAATGTGGCGTGGGTAATTTCTGTGAGAATGGCGGATGGATTGTCCCCGCCGCAGGGCCGGCGGTGGCTACCGCCAGCCCGGCGGGGGCAATCCGTCCGCCTTCTTAATCGGCCCCTTAGTTTGGATTAAATTATCTTTATCATTCTGTGTTTAACACAACTAGAGTCATCTTTCACGGTCATATGTTCACTGTCTTTTTCCTTCTCTCACTTACTCCTTTCTTGGACACATTTGGTTTTCCAGTAATATATTTATTATACTTAGTGGTCCAATGATTACGAATCTGCTCGTTTGGCCGAAACGTTGGGAAACTAGCCAAGGCTAGGTGTGAATGGCCTATAGAAGAGGAGGAGCCTAGGACATTACCGTCAAGCCCTGCTGAAAATAGTGTCTGGGGGTCTAATTCTCCCATCCTTCAATGAGAAGAGAGGTTTCTTTGTCTTTTCATACAGGGCTGCAGTTTTCGGACCGACCGGCTTTACATTCTTGAACTACGAGCATATTTTGTAGAATGAGGACCAAAAAAAAGAGGAAAAAAAAAAAGATTGTCAACCCCAGTCTTTGGGTAGTGTCCAAAATGTGATATCCCATTAACCTGTCTAAAGATGGTTGTGCATTCCTGCGCCTAATAACACTTGGGATTGTGAAGAAGATATTGCTCCGCGCAACTTACAATCAGGCTCATTGAGTCCAAATTCTGTCGCCCACTTCAGCCATTGGCCCTTTTGCACTCACAGTGACAGCATTTATCTGAATAAATGTGCACATCTACCTAAAAAGGTGCACTTCAGTGCCAGGCTGGTGGGCCAACATTTCTTTTTGTCTATGATATTTTTTAGTTATTCTACTGTGTTTAAACTATACATTTGGATAATAGAAATTAAAAGCAATAGTATTTTTTTGTTTGTGCTAATAAGAATCATATTTTTTGGTGATGATGATGATTGCATTTTAGAACTTAAGGAACAAAATCTACCCAATCTTGAAACATAATTAAGGTGTTTTAAAAAAAAAAAGAAAAGACATTATAACACTATAATAATACATCAGGTATTACTAAACAATACACAAATTTGTATAGTTTAATACTAATGAACATATAGAATTAATTAAGCCTTTTTTATAGCTTTGTTATGGTTTTTTAAGCACCCTATCTGAATTATTTCAGTAGATGTGCGATATGAGTTTTATGGTTCATAGTGTGCACCCGTTGTACCCTTAATGTTGTCTAGTGAGTACATATCTGTTTTCTATGTTTGTTTAGTATAGGGCACAGTAATATTATCTTGAATTAATAAAGCTTCTTTTATGGTCAGTTCACCTAGTACTCACTAAGCACAATTCACACAATTGCATGCCAAATACACTTTGCAAAACACCCAAACAACTATATATTATGGGGATGATAGGATTGCTAAAAGCGTCAACAGTAGAGATAAGGCTCCCAGAGGCTGGAATGGAAAAAAGCTGCATCTCAGACAAAAATACTTGTACAGCCTCAAATCCAGATGAGAGAAAGACAGACCCAATAGAAAATGGGTTGGGGAGAAAGCAAGATCTGCTCTCCCTAGGTCCAAATGAACTTTTTGCAGAGTGCACTACACAAGGGTTCAGCTGTGCAAATCTGGGTGTACTAATAGTGAAATGTGTTCATAAAGCTGTGGCTCAGAGGGCACTTTTACCCCCACACTGAGTACTTGCTTGACTATAGAGAAATAATGGGAGTGGGTTGAAGGTTTCACTATCTCATTGAGATACAGCACAATGTTACTCCTAATATCCTTGCCACTTAGCACCCCCACAACTGTGCTGCCACAAGAGAACAGCAAGAACGCATCCCACTGGCAAGCAAGACACAGGGTGCCCATCGCTGAGCATTGACCTGCGTCCCACCTGTAGCACACAATCATTATGTAGCTGGGATCGCCACTCAATTTCCTTTGCTATGTAGTAGCTGCAATTGCCACTGATGTTGCTCTCATTGTGCCATCCATGTGTTCTTTGCTTGGGCTGTACTCGTCCGGATGTTAAATGCAGTAAGTGGTCTGAACATTTATTATCATCATTGTTATCACAGTTGTTTTAAGACATAGACTGTCTACTTCTGACATTACGAGCTGTTTTTCTTGGTAATTATGGCACCCTAGCAACCTAACTGTGTCCCATATGTGTACCATCGCACTTTTCCCAAAGACAATGCATTGTATCCTCCCCCACAAAACTGTGATGTGGACTTCAGTGCTGTAACATTGAGAAACATTGTAGATTGTGCCAATAAATTGTATAAAGAAAAATAAAATAAACAGATTTAAACCGAAAAAATTGAGATACAGTACAATGATGGGGCAGCCCACCACCAATAGACATTGAGGAATGGACCCCGACATATCGACTGTTGTATGGCAGCAGAGTGGTATAGAAAGGTAGGGATGTCCTAAGAAATTTTAATAAAATCTTGGGAGATAAGGAAAGAATATAATGTACTTGACTAATTAAGAAGAGCAAGTGAAGTGAAGTGGGAAGTTATGCACTGTGGCGGTGTTAGCTAAATGCTAAGTCATTACGAGAGCTCAAAAATGTATCCTGTGATGAATATTTCGTAGATGAAACCGCTTATACCTGTACATGTGGATTATTGTGCCATTTTGCCTGTATTATTTCAGTTTTTAATCAGAACTGCAATATGTATATTTTTAATAGAATCCACATTTTTCTTTTGTAATGTCATGAAAAGTTCATCAATTGTTTGTAAGAACAGAACATAAAAATGAAATGATTAAGGTTCACAGAACTGTGTTTATGTAACTGAATGTACATCCCTGGATGGTAGCCAAAATGTGGTAAACTTTCTTTAAAACTTTCTTTAAAACAAAATAGATTATATACATAGGGTGCATATCAGGTAACTGTGTAACATGGTCCAATATTGCCATTGAGTTGTGCTGGTGACATAAACTTATTAGGCCAAAGACTGAGTGTTGTGTAAATGCCATTAGAACCATTGGATAGCAATACAGGACCATATTACATCTGATACTGTTATTTATTGTTTATATCACGTGTATTTGTGGATAGTTAGCTTGAAAAGGTTGTATATTTCTAAGTGCAGCTAACAATGGCACTGAGAGAAATTAGAATGTTTATGTCTTGTTTACATTTTATTTGAATAAATGGTTAATAAAAACCAACAGCAACATCAATGGAAATGGTAAATGGATTTAGGCGATCCTTTGGTTGCAGCTTTTACCACATATTTATAGATTTATGGCATTTGGAACAATTTGCAAAATTTGTAGAGTTGGACAAATATTTTGTTTCTCAGATGGGTGAAAACAATACTAAACTAACTGCCACATAACGAGCATTTTTGCTGCATAATTAGATGTGTATAATTTGGTCTTCCTTGTTACTTAATCCTAGTCACCCTGACAATGTTAAATCACTGACTCTGGGGAATGCCATTATGTTGCTAAAAGCTACATTGAACAGGTAACCATGAAATATTTTCCATATATTCCAGTTCATTGTGAATTATGAGTTGTTATACTATTGCATTTTATGCAATAAAAGCACCAACACATGATATTGCTTTATTATATAAAACGGAGGTATGATTCTGAGCTTATTGTATCTTATTTTTAAACTTCAATGCTTTTCAACGCAAAAAGCTGCCAAAGTTTAAATAAAACATGTAAAGTTGTAAAGCTGCCCTGTATAGCATGCTGCACATGACAAGGAGCATGCTTCAGCCTGAACGGTCCGAATCTACATTTTAAAGTTCTGACAAGCAAAGTCCTTCTCCTTTCCCAAAGTCAGAAGGTCATCAGAGAAAGCGTATTATGTTGCTTTTTGGGTGGTGGTTATTGTCTTAAAAATGCCAAAAGAGGACAAATGCCAACACCTAAAATATCAAATCTCTGAAACACTTACCGGAACCCATTCATCTTCATAGCCCACCCTGCTTCTTTATGACCCACTGTTATGTATACTTCTATGTCTTTCTTCTATTGTTTACTCTTAAAATCCCTTCCTCCACCAGCTTTGTTATGTAACGTTCCAAATTCCTATCTGGAGCTTTGGTAAGGCATTTGCTGCCAGGAGGAGACCTGTACAAGTTGCTTCCTGCTGTCGTTCCGTGCTGTCTTGGTGTTTTAACAATAAAGCTTCTAATTTAAAAGTGAAGCGTATTACTTTGCAATTTTGGCGATGATCTTCTTTGTTGAAGCACCATTGAGGAAGAACCTACGCTGTGATATTTTTCATTTTCCTACAATTTCACTCGTGTCAACATCTAGGACTGTGGTAGTTGGGATCTGTATTTCTACTTTCTGTGTCTCTGCCGGCTTCAGAGAATCTACAGGCAGTGGTTTGAAAATCTCTGGTTGCCGGCATCAGGATTATTTTTGAGCGCTGCCTACACCTTGGGTCCGTGCCTACCCAGGATAATTCTACTCACTGATTGAGGTGGATTGTGGCATCTTTAAAGTTGTCTGTGAAGCTTGTTTGAACTATCTACTTCAAGCAGCAAGCTACAACGATCTACTACGAGTGTATACAACAATCGGTAGAAAGAAGGGGCGCATACGTAAAAAGTTGGCACAAGATCCGTAGTGCTGAGGCTGGATCCTTAAATCTGCATCTTTGGATCTATTTGCTTTGCCACGGAAAATCACCAGCCAGGGAATATTTGTTTGACTCCTTATAAGATACTGGGATTGTTGGATTTTTGGGGAACCCCAACAATTTATCCGCCCTTCAAATAAATTGTGAAAAATCAACACAAATAGTATCTGTCTTATAAGACAAGGACACTCTTGTTAAAAGGGCACATGGCTGGATAGTGCTCAGTGACTATGAAGTGCTCAAACCGCAATTTTATTTGAAAATAGGAGTCAAAATGAGGACAAAGGACATTTTTTAAAGCTACGACTAGGTGTCATTCCGATAAACCCCATCTTCCACCTTGGGAAAGGAGAGGAGGTCCTCAGCCCTGTCACTTACGAGGAAGCGATAAAGAGGATCTCATCCATGTCATCTACACCTTCCCTAATCTAAAGGATATAAGAAGTACTTTATTACGACCAATCTTCAAGCGGCATGGCATCCGGTCCTGCAGGCAGGCAGGCAGTTAAGCTGTGCTTCAATCCAGCCAAGGTACTGCTAAACTGCAGCTCACAAACATTTATGAAACAGTTACTAAGAGACTCAAAACCACAGAGCATGCAAACAATGACCATAAAAAATACCTAAACCGGGCACCCCTGGACACCTGATCCAAAAGCTAACCGCACCTTACAGTCGCACCAGCACTTTAAACCAACAATGGCTATATTCACAAAACAACGCCTTGGAACGCCTTGGTGCTAGCCCGAAAAGGCTAACAGCACCTTACAGTAGCGCCAGCACTTTAAACCAACAATGGCTACATGCGGCTCACAAACAATTTTTTGAGACAGTACATAAGAGATTCAAAAACATGCCGCATGGGGACACTGTCCATACATTGTAGCTGAACCAGGCATCCCCTTGATGCTAGACTTAGAAAGCCAACAATGGCATCTTACAGTCGCACCAGCACTTTAAACCAATGATGGCTATATGCGCAAAACAGCGCACAAACCCCAAAAACTAACAACAGCACTTTACAATTGCACTGGCACTTTAACCCCTTGCATGCGTTGGACGGCCCCCAGCTGTCTGACACAGTGATGCTCGTGTACCTCAGACAGACGGGAGCTGTCCGATCTGCGCATGCTTGGAATTTTGGCGCACTGCGGCAAAATTCCGGCCGCGCCCAAGAGGTTAAATCTACGATGGCAATAAGCACTATATAAACGCACTCTATTACGCTGTATGAGGACGGCTTCTCAAATCAGGACTACTACTGCCAGCCTTGCTTTTTCTGCTGCACAAGCCCTTTAGACTTACTGACGAGCATAATGCTTAGTTGTGTAATTTTAAACAATGTCTAAAAATGGTTTTGTATACTGTTTTATTTACTGAATTGCAAATAAGAATTTTTCTTTTTTTATTGTTATATGTATGCAGAGGTTTTAATTAGTTATGCATAATAAAATTACTTACTTACTTAGGTCGGCGGATTTTACTTAACGATAGATGTCGTTTGGAACGTGGTTGCTTCGGTGAATTTTGAACTGCGCATCCTTGGTGAATTTGATGTTCAAGCTCCGGAATTTCTAGAGGTTCGACTACTTACCGGCAACCACACAAGTGTATTCTGGGAGTTCTAACATAACAAATGACGTGGTAGAATTCCTGGAGGTTCGACGATGTCCCAGTGGCCATACAAGTGCAATCTGGGAGTTCTGACGTAATGTATGACATGATACGTTACGTGCGGCCATTTTGAAGTTCAATATGGTCTGTTCTCTGCTCTTAGTGTACACATGCAGTGTCGTTCAGCTGTGACCCACGCTCTAGTTTCTGAGCGCCCAACCGCTTTTCCGGCTTTTCCCTCCGCTGCGCACATTCAAGGCAAGTCAATTGTCAATCAATTCTTCCAGAGGCACTCAACATATTAAAATGCAAATCACCCTCATCAGCTGTGCTTGACTACAGAGATTGTGTTAGCAGGTATTTTAAGGTGGCTAATTGGCTTACGCAGAGTGAGAATGCATATGTTATTGCTTCAGTCAATATTTGTGCACCATATTTATTCTGCTTTTGATAACGCATTGGGAGGAATTCACATTAAGGCTGTGTATTTTTCATCTCTATATTCAGTAAACTAGTCCCCCTGGATGGAGAAGGACACTGAAGGAAATGTAATTACTTTATTATGGCCACACAAAATTTCACTATACAGCCACCATAAGTGTTCTGGCCCCACAGGATGTGAACTGTAAATGAGATGGGTGCAATGGAAATCGTACTTCTTAAACTTTATTGAGACCATTAATGATGAAGGAAAAATAAAACCAGAGAGGAAAAAGAAACAGGTTTTACATTCTGTTGGTCCCGGTTGTTTGAAGGTGTATGAGGAAATGACAAAAACCACTGGTAGTGGTGATTCAAATGTTTTTTTTTAATGTTTTAACCCCTTGCATGCACGGCGAATTTTTTGCGCTGTGCGGCCGTTTTGAAGAGTGGGTGGGATCATGACGGCCCCCAGCCGTCATCAGCACACGCCCACCGTGATGCATGACGGACGGGGCCGTCATCAGCATGGAAGGGGTTAAAAGATTTTTTGCAGGAAACAAAAACCAGATGAAATGTTTGATGTGTATGAAGCTACTTTAAAGAAACTTGCAGAGGATTGTAAGTTTAACCATCTACAAGAACAATTTAGTAGGGACCAGGTATTGATGCACACCCGTGATCCTGCGATTCAGGATAGGCTTTGGATTAATGGTGATGCTGATCTCAAAGACATTCTGGCTATTGTTACGAAAGCTGAATTATCTAGTAGGAGTGCAAAAGTCTTAAGGTCGAGAGTAAATAAGTAATTGAAGAGGTGGTTGCCAAAGTTAAAAGTTGCAAAAATACGAAATAACAGCCTAAAACTGTTAAAGTCAGGAGTCACTAAGAGACAAGGTTTAAAGTATTATCGCTGTGGTAGTGGCTCGCATTTGGCGAGCAGCAAATTTTGCCCAGCTCTCAAACCAAAATGCTCTAGCTGTCGTTTGACTGGCTATTATGCTAGAGTTTGTAAAAGAAAAAAGGGGTCAAAGGTGAAATGTCTTGAGGAAGGTACTTCAAGCGAGGATGAGAATTTGGTGAAGAAAATTACGTACTGCTCCTTAAAGCATTTGACAGATGTGTCTGGGGTTAAGAACCAATTTCTGTGTAATATATAACTGGTAACTTGGGAGAAATTAAAAAGAAACTCATTTGTACTATGATGATTGGAGGAGCATCAGTCCAGATGTATGCGGACTCGGAATCTCCGTATATCATTGTATGTGAGGAAATATCAAGAAAAGTTTAGGCAACAAACTGGAGGCTCCTGATATAAGTCCCGAAGGTTTTTCAGGAGAAAAAATTGATATGGTGGGGTTTAGGTCTCTGATTTCTAGGTTTAAGAACAGGAAGTCTGTCGGAAAGCTATATGTGATGAAAAATGGACCATCCATGTTAGGGTGGAGAGATCAAGTGGACCTTAGCATCATTCTAAGCATTAATTGCCCTGATCCATTGTTCATGATAGATGAAGGAGGGTCTGTGGGCAGTGTGATGTTAAATAAATGTAAAAAGTTATTACATTTACATTTCAAAGGTTTTGAGCATTGCAAAGTTTTGTAGATTGATGCGTGCCCTAAAATCCACAAGGCAAGGGACATTCCCATAATTATAAGGACAGAAGTGTTAAAGTAATTGGAGAAATTGGTGAGTGAGGATATCATTAAGCCCATTGAATCATCCGAATAGATAGCTCCCATTGTGGTTGCCAGGCGGTCCAATAGTAAAATTTGTTTGTGTATTGATGTGGACAGATTTCCTCTCCCCAAAATTTCTGAAATGCTAGCACTAGTAAAGGATGGCAGGTGGTTCTCCACTATCGATTTATCTGCAGCATACCACCAGATTTTGTTAAAGTAGGAGAGCAAGCAATTTACTGCGTGTATCACCCCGGTGGGTTGTTTCCAATATAAAAGGATGCCCTTTGGTTTCCCATCAGTGGCAGCAATTTTTCAGAGGCTGTTGCACCAACTTCCCGGGAAGCACCACAAAGTTATTTGTTTTCAGGATGACATTTTACTTTTCGGGAAGGATAAAACTGAACATTATAGTGTGTTGGAGGAAGTTCTGTGCATTTTGGAGGAGTGAGATTTAACACTGGAGCTTTCGAAGTGTAAATTTGGGGTGAAATCCATGACGTATTTGGGTCATGTTTGTGCGGTGAGGGTGTTGCCACCAAGCCACAGTTGATTGATGCCATTAAGAATGCCCACATCCTGTCAATAAAGAGGAAGTTAGGTCTTTTCATGGCATGATTGGGTTCTATACTATGTTTGTATAGGGGTTTTCAAGCAAGGCATTTAACATCAGACAGTTAGTGAAAAGCAATGTTAAATACACTTGGTCAGATCTATGCAAAAGAGAATTTGAGTGCATTAAGGAGGCAATTATTCATGCTTCTGTTTCAAGCTGTTTTGATGTCAATAGTAAATGTGTAGTCACCATGGATGCAAGCAATAAGGGTTTGTGTGGTGTGTTATCACAAATAAATGAGGGTGGCAAAGAGTCCATCATCGCTTATGCTTTGAGAGCATTATCCCCAGCTGAAGGTAAATTCTCATTTATTGGAAAAGGAGACCGTAACCTATGTTCGTGCTTTGGAGCATTTTCACAGCTTTGTGTGGGAGAAGGGAGTGTATAGTTAGAAGTGACCACAAACCCTTTCTCAAATTACTTCCACTGAAGGTCTGTTTAAAATGTCGGCTATGATCGCAAGGATGGCCATGTGATTACTGGATTTCATCAATAGGGTACTTGGCGAAAGCAACGTTTTCGCAGATTTTCTCTCTCGTATGCCATTAGACTTACAACAGTGCAAGGTGAATGAATGAGATGAATTGCAGGTAGCTTTGATTTATGATGAAGGAACCTCTTGTGTGGAGGAAAAGAAATGGAAGTAGGAATAATTAAAGGAGGAGGATTTACAAACCCTCATTACGTATGTGGTTCACAGCTGGCCTGAGAATACCAAGGTGTCAGCGAAATTTTGGGAAATAAGGAATGAATTATCAGAAAACCTTGGAACCGTTTTTCGGGGGGATAAAGCTGTACCTCCCACTTCCTTGAGAGAACCCATCATGAAGATGTGCCATGAGGACCATTGTGGTATAGTAAAAACTAAGCAACTGGTTAAAAGATGGTACTGGTGGCCAGGCATGGATGTGTGTGCGGAAAGGATTGTAAGGGATTGTGTTGTCTGTGCCAACTCAGACAAATCACTGAGAACATTAAGACCTGATATGTGTGAAACCAGTATTACGGAAGGACCATGGTACGCAGTGGCCATAGACATCATGGGTCCTATTGGTACCCCGCCGAGTACATAATCTCCATATTTTATGTGTTTTTTAGGTGGCCACCTATCAAGGTGGTAGACAAAGTTGACTCTGCCGCTGTGTTGAAATTTACTGACAGAGTCTTTGTAGATGAGGATCTACCGGCTCAAATTATAAGTGACAATGGTGTACAATTTATGTCAAATGTATCCAAAAACTAATTTGAGAAGATTGGGGTGAACCACGTCACTTTATAATCCCAGTGGTACTGGCATGTGTGAAAGATTTAATAGAGTGTTGAAAAATGCCAATCAAATTGCTGTTATGAAGGGTGAAAAATGGGAATTACAGGTCTATAAAACAGTGTGGACCTATAGGACAAATGTACATGAGGCTTTGAAGATGTCCCCATTTGAAATCATGAGAGGGCGCACTGCTAGGACCAAACACAACCATGAATGTTTGGTTAAAAGGGCTGGTTTAGATATTTCCATGCAAACGGTTAGGAAGAGTATTTTTGAAAAGCATCTACAGTACAAACACTCTTTTGATTGTCAGTTCAGATCAGGAAAAGTGGATAACAATGTGGGTATGTGGGTGAAAGTTAAAAATCCTTGGAAAGTCGGGAAAGGTGAGAGTCAGTATTCTGAGCCTCTACAGATCAGAAAACTGTAACACAATGCTGTGTTCCTCAGTGATGGAAAAGTTTGGAATATTAGAAGAATTGCAATCCTTAAAGGCAACTAGGATCTTTACAAGAATGATGAGGAGACCTTGTTCTCTTCTGCCTCTACTCTTGATGACATGGATGGAGATCCCGTGGATGTGGATATTGGCTGTGTTTTTAGCCCTTATCCAGATCCCTCCAGACTGGCTGGTGTGAATGATTTTGGTGCCTCTGGGGAGATTGAACATTGTGTGGAAAGAAGTGGTATTGAAGGGGAACAGGTGGTGGAAGATTTCAGTGGTGATGGCGATTCTGACAGATATGGGAAGGAAGAAGAGTGGAAGGATGTCAGGAGTGATAGCAAACCAGTTGTGGAAAATGAAGTGCACAAGAGAGTGAGCGTCAAACCCAAATGGATGACAAATTTTGTGTGCCTTATAGTTGAAAATATGTAATGCCAATTTGCTGAGCTTTTGTAGTTTAATTTGCAATGCCACTGGGTTGAGCATTTGTAATTGTGTGTTAACTCTTTTATGTGTTTTCTGTTTTATTACTTTTTGCAATTGTTTTTTTGTTTTTTGTTTTGTTTTACGGGGGAAGGTGTGTTATTTATTCTTTCATGTCTTTCTGCTATTCTTTACTTTTAAAACCCCTTCCTCCACGAGCTTTGTAATGTAAGGTTCCAGATTCCTATGTGGAGCTTTGGTAAGACAGTTGCTGCCTGGAGGAGACCTGTACAAGTTGCTTCCTGTTGTCGTTATCTGCTGTCTAGACGTTTCAACAATAAACTGCTAGTTTAAAAGTGAAGCATTTTACTTTACACCCACTCAGAGACAAAATCCTGGAGCCTGGCCTGAAAGTAATGTTCTGTTTCGTTGCTTTAAACAGCTGTTTCTATTTGGACTTCAATTTTGCTTCGATTTTGAAAGGCAGGTCGGCCTTTCAGTTTCGCTGCTAGCTCTGCCAGCAGGCATTGTGATGTCAGAATTCTGCTATAATAACTTATTCGAATTCTGACGTCTTTTCTTTATAATCGGCGACTTGGTGTGAACAAGTCGCCAATTATAAAGAAATTAGAGAGTGCCGTTTATATAGGGATCACATAATCCTATCAATTATAAAACAATAATACACCATATGCCAGTAATCGCTACAACAGTAGTAATTAAAGTTAGGCCCGGCCTGACTCGCCTTTTGTAAAGTAACTGCTAGTTTGGGGTTTTTAGAGTTTAATACAAGTCTCATGAGGATGCTGACCGACTGTCCACTCATCGCCAAATGTCTTCTCGTATCTGCACAATGTTTTATCATTTCAGCTGAAACAGCAGAGACAATGACAGGATGCTGTTCATTAATTGACCAGATCATCAAGGAAAAAATTAAGTACATTTTAGATTCATTACATGCGCCTCATGCCTCAAGGAATAAACACGGTCAGAATATGGGAACTGGGACTGCATGTTTAAGGGAGGGGCTGACAGCAGAATTTTTGACTGGACCTTCGGGCTTTTATTACCATTGTGCAAACAAGAAAATACTAATCAATATTGACGAGATTCAATAAGGCAGATTTATCCACACTTTACCAATCACAAAGTGACAGAGCGATACCGAGTGTTGATAAAGTGTTTAATCTCTAGTGCAATTTTTTTTGCCAGTACCCATAAGGCTATGGCTGTGTGAAGTTGTCTGATTTTTCTCCAGAAACTGGGTCAGAGCATGCAAACCTGGCAGAATTGAGATGGGTAGTTCCATGTACAGGAAATCCAGATTGCGACCCTGTGAACATTTCTTTCATGGGTATTCTGGGGTCGGTGGATTTGAAAATCCTCCACTTTTGATTAATATGAGCAACAATGGAGAGAATCATAGTGTTGAAGCTGACGTGAATGTGAGTCAAGCTCTGCCAGAAGATTTCATTGCAAGTCGGATCAGATTAATGAGAAAGAACAGATTGCCTTCCGTGAGACTCAGATGTATTGTTGAAGTATTCCTGTTCTTCAGGGGCGTGGCTTGGCTGCCGCGCAAGATGGCCGGCTAGTTGCGGAGCTCCGCCGCACTGGAACGCTTGCTTGCAGTTCTCCTGATGTGACGGGGACTGTTTTCACCACGGCGTAGCGGTTTCTACCAGCGGAACTGCCGGTGAGCACCCGGGTCCTCTCTGTTGCCTGGATAGTGCCATTTCTCAACCTCAATTCGCGATGTTTCTCTCGCGCACTTCACGGCCGCCATTTCGCAGCCTCTGCCTCACCGGCGCACTTCACGCTCTTCTCGCCTGACAAGACTCGGTCTTAGCGAGTGGCTGCATTTTGGCTGCGACATCTTTGGTGAGCACCACACTGCTATTGCTTCTACTCCTGCTATTTTTCTTCTTATTTTCACCTCATAAACTGCTGGTTTCTCAGGGAGCCGCCATTTTGAATGCGCAGCAACGAACCTTCGTGCTCTCCCTCACAAGTATGAACACACACAAGTTTGCATCTACAATGTCTGTTTCTTGTGTAGGGAGATAGTTGTTTACCTACCTTCTGCACGTTATCGACTAAACAGTTGTCATTCTGCGCCCCTTCCTGAGTACTGCATGAAGTTCTTCACGGAGTGCCCTTCGCAACCCCTATAATGTGTCTCTACGCCATGCTATATACTGTCCTGCCACTTTAAGGATATTCCTGTCACTTCTATTATTGGAACCTGTTGCCCCTGCACTTTCTTTGATTTCAGAGTGAAAAGCGACATCCGTCCTCTCTTGACCTTCTGTTCTCTACAACAACGTCCTGCTCTCCCAGCTAGACTGTGGTGTGCTTCTTTCAAGCTCAAGTGGTGCCACTCACGACGACGCATTGGTTATAACTAGACCCATGGACTTGTACTTACTTCATATTGCCTCTTCTTCACCACAGGGGTCTTACTTGTATACCTTTGCCAGTTGTCTTTTCGTCGTTTTCATCTCCTATGGTGAACCTGCGCAAACCTAAGTTTGTGTTCCGTCCTTCTAAGACTCCTACTGCACCTTCTTCGTCCTTGGGTCTCTCCTCACTATCTGTCAAAATGGCGACCTCCTCCTCTCAGCGCCCTTCTTCTGCTCATTCATCATCATCCAGAACACCACCTTCTGAATCATCCAGTAAAAGACTGAAACAGAATTCTCCTCCACCAGATTCACCTCCTTCACCTTCCATGGCATTAATTTTGGAGGAGATTCGTGCGTTGCGTACATTCATTGAAGAAACGAGCAGAGACATGCAACATCTGAAGGACAAGTGGGAGGTTATGGACACTCGTATCTCTTCCATAGAGCAACAAATTCCGGAGGTCCACTCCAATTCTCGGCGCATAGACTCTCTGGAAAAGACTGTTCTATCTTTACAACGCCACACAGAGGATTTGGAAAACCGAAATAGGAGGAACAACCTTCGTATTTATGGTCTACAGGAAACTCTTGAGGGTGATGATCCAGTTACTTTCTTCACCTCTTTCCTTCCGAAATTAGTGGATTTACCGCCTTCCACGTCTATCAGTATTCAGAGGGCACACAGACTGGGTTCTCGTTCCTCCACATCTACGAAACCTCGAGGAGTTATCATCCTCTTTTTGAAGTACACTGACTTGTTATCCATTCTCTCTGCAGCCAGAACCAAACGTCAACTATCCTGGCAGGGTCAACGTATTTTCATTTCTCAAGATGTTTCTAATGTCACTGCTTCTAGGCGTAAAGAATTCCTAGCTCTTCGGCCTTCATTGCGATCTCTTGGTGCCCGATATGGTTTGTTCCATCCTTGTACCTTCAAAGTCACCCATCAAAACAAATCCTGGTCTTTCCAGGATCCTGGAGAACTCCGTAATTTCCTTCTTCTGCATAACAGCGATGGAATGGATTCCTCACCTTCAGCTAGTGGCTGATTACAGTGCTTTTAGTTTTTGATTACCTGTGATTGTCCTGCACTTGTAATGTCTTTTCACAGTTCCTTCTCCACTCATTGTAGTTTCTCGTTCTTGATTCTACTTCTTTTTCCTCTTCTGTGTTCCCTTTCTATTGTCGACCATGTTCTCCATTGACCCTCTGTTGTTTAACCCATGTAACTTCCTTGTTCTCCTTGTTTCCTTTTTACAGATGTGTATCGGATATCCCCTTCACCGTGTTCTCCACCTTTGTTCTGTTGTGAAGTTCCGGTGCGGTCACGCCTCTGTTCCTGGTCTCCCTGTCTTGTTACGCAGCACCACTTCCCCACCTCCCTTTCTGTATCTTCCCCTTCAGGTATGTTCTCCGCAGACATCCTTTTGGATTTGTTCTGTCTTCTATGCATTCTCTCTTTTCTCTTTTCATCTCTTTGCTATACATCTTCTTCCTATCTTCTGTTCTTCCCCCCCTTTCCCTTTCTCTCATCCTCCCACCTATTTTTCATTCTACTCCTTTAATAGTTGAAATAGTTCTTACCTTTTCTACTTCACCTTATTACATGTACAGTATATTTATGCACCTGTTGTTTTTGAACAGTTTTATGAGTTTTCATATTTAAAGTTGTTTCATGGAATGTGAAAGTATTTAATCACCCTATTAAGCGGCAGAGAGTACTTTCCCACCTCTCCTCTTATAATCCTGATATTGTCCTTATCCAAGAAACCCACCTTTCTGAAGCTGAATCTGTGAAACTTAAAAGACTTTGGGTGGGAAATGTTTTCTTTTCACCTGCTTCTCATAAAAAGAATGGTGTTGCTATCCTAGTTCACAAACGTCTCAAATGTAAAATACTCCTTGAGGAGAGGGATGAAGAGGGTCGTTGGGTTTTGGTTAAATTACTTATCAATGCTATCCCGATCACTTTATTGAATGTTTATGGTCCTACATGCTTTGACTCTTCCTTTTGGCCCTCGATCACAGCAAAATGTATTAAATACAAAGATGATTCCTTTTTATTAGGTGGAGACTGTAACCAGATTGTTGACCCCTTTTTAGACCGTAAGTCCTCTGTTCGTTTCACACCTCATAAACCCCACAAGCAGTTCCTTGATACCATCTCTCAGGTTCATCTCATTGACTCCTGGAGACTGACACATCCTGACACCATGGATTTTTCCTTTTTCTCTCCTCCACATGCTTCCTTCTCCCGTCTAGATTATATCTTCCTCTCTTCCTCCTTATCTCAAAACCTTCTTTCCTCTTCTATTGAACCTATGGTTATTTCTGATCATGCCCCTATTATTACTATCTTTGATCTCCTTCCTTCTGCTCCTAAATCCTCTCGCTGGCGTTTTAACTCCTCTCTTCTTACTGACCCTCTCTTTTCTTCCTCCTTTCGTTCTTTCGTCTCAGAATTTTTCCAGATCAACTCTACCCCTGACACCCCTCTGCATCTCCTTTGGGATTCTTTTAAAGCCACGGCCCGCGGCTTCATTATCGACTTTGTCTCCAAAAAAAAGAAGGCATTCCTTCAAAAACGCAAGGTCGCCCTAACACACATAAAGTCACTGGAACACCAATTTTATACCTCCTCTTCACACCAGATGTCTCCTGAACTTCTTCGTTCTAAAATTGCCTTTAACAAACTCACTACAGATTCGGCCTCTTCCTATCTTCTCCGTAGTAGTGCTCGCTACTATGGTGGACGTAACAAATCAGGTAAACTCCTTGCTAACTATCTTAAATCACGAAAAGAACGTACTATTATTGACTCTATTTATTCTCCTTCTAACAATCTTCTACATACTGACAAAGACATTTTGGAGCAATTTCACTCTTTCTACGAATCTTTATATACACCTGAGCATCCTCCTACTCCGGATCTTCTTCAGTCCTATTTTGATCGTTTGCCTACGCCTGATACCTCCCAGCTCGACTTTTCTGCTCTAGATTCTGACCTTAGCTTATCTGAATTATCCACTGCGTTGCTGTCCCTCACCAAAGGTAAGACCCCCGGCCCCGATGGTTTCCCGGTTGAATTTTATCTGCATTTTTCCGACATTCTTTTACCTCATCTTCTCCTTCTTTTTCAATCCTTTTGTTCCGCCGGCCTGGCTCAAGGCTCCTTCCAAGACGCTACTATATGCCTTATCCCTAAGGATGGTCGGGATCCCAAATTTTGCAAAAACTACCGACCAATATCTTTAGTCAATGTAGACTATAAACTGTTTGCTAAACTTCTTGCTCTTCGCCTTGATCCCCTTCTACCACACCTCATAGGGAAAGAGCAATGTGGCTTTGTTAAAGGTCGCCTCACTTCGGACAACTCCAGACTTCTCCTCAATGTCCTTAGTAAAGCCTCCTCCCTATCTATCCCTCTAGCGGCCATCTCAGTTGATGCTGAAAAGGCTTTCGACCGAGTTGATTGGTCCTTCCTGATTGCTTCGTTGAAGTGGCACGGTTTTGGCCCGAAATTCATTTCCTATGTTTCCTTAATCTATTCTTTGCCCAAAGCATCTGTTCTTGTCAATGGTCAACTTACTTCCCCCTTCACACTTAAACGCGGTGTCCGTCAGGGTTGTCCTCTCTCCCCTCTTTTGTTCATTTTAGCTCTTGAACCCTTTTTGTCCTCCATTCGTAATAACCCTTCCATTTCTGGATTTCCGTATGGCCCTCACCAACTTAAATTATCTGCATATGCTGATGACATACTTTTATTTATTTCTGACCCTACTACCTCCGTCCCTTCCTTGTTAACCGAATTTGAGAACTTTTCTTTGGTCTCCGGATATAAAATAAATTCAGATAAGACGGAGATTCTTCCCCTGAATAAATTCTGCCTCCCACATTTCTTTTCTTCCACTGGTTTCGCCTGGAATAGTAAGAACATAAAATATCTTGGTGTTCTTTTTTCCAATTCCATTTCATCATCGGTTCGGCTTAATATGAATGCAGTTATCTCTAGGATAGGCGCCCTACTTTCCTCTTGGAATCCCCTTTTCCTCTCTTGGTGGGGGCGTCTTGACTCCATTAAAATGATGATTGCCCCTATTTTAACTTATCTACTCTCCATGCTCCCGATCCGTATTCCAGCTCTTTACTTTCGCCGTATTGACTCCATATTGTCCAAGTTCCTCTGGAAACAGAAAAAAGCACGTTTATCACTCTCCTCTCTTCGTAAACCCAAACTTAATGGTGGCCTTAATTTTCCGGATTTCCGTCTTTACCATAAATCTTTTTCTCTTCGTCAAGCTTCTCGTTGGTTGTCACAGGACATTTCCCTTTTTTCACCTCTTTGGCTCTCTGTTGAACGTGACCTTTTACTTCCATATTCGTTTCAGGAAGCTCTCCACTTTACCGCTAAAGCTCCGTGTCTTATCTCCCCTTTATTTAGACACACTTCCTCACTTTTACGACCCTTGACTTCAACTACCCCTATTTCTCGTGAATCCTTTTTGTTATTGCCCATATGGTATAATTCACTCATTCTCATACGCAACAGACCTATTGCCTGGCCTACTTGGAGATCGAGGGGTATTATCTGGGTCCATCATCTTTTCGACGGTTTATCTCCTCGCTCCTTTCCTCAATTTCAATCCTTCTTCCGTTGCCCTCCCTCTTTTGCAAAGAAATACTTCATTCTTATGGAAACGGTTCTTGACCTATACTACTCTCTGGACTCGGACATTCCACCCTCGTCATCCTCCTCTCTACTTACACTTCTATCCACTATTCCTAAGGCTTCTCTTATCTATAGATATTTCTCTGCTCCTGACCCTGATCGCCCCAAATCCAAACTAGAACTCTCTTGGGAAAAAGATCTTAATTCCACATGGCCGATTTGTCTTTGGGATAAAATCTGGGCTAAATCTCTGAAGACTTCCCGAAATGCCTCTCTTACTCAATCGCTCTTTTTCTTCTATCATAGACTCTACTTTTCTCCACTCTCCCTGTCTCGCTTTCTCTCTTCTTCTACTGCTAATTGCTGGACCTGCAATGCTACCAATGCGGATTCCTTTCATCTTTTCTTTCTCTGTCCTTCCGTTCGTCTTTTCTGGTTACAGGTGTGGACTCGTATTTCTCATGTCTTTCACTTCTCTTTTCCTTTCTCGACCTCTTTAGTATTTATCGGGAGTCTTTCGGAATCCCTTGATCTCCCTTCACACTCACGAGGTCTCCTAGATCTCATGCTTGCCCTTGCCCTCCAACACATTTCTTCTAATTGGAAGTCTCTGAACAAACTTTCCATAATATGTTGGTGGAACCTGCTTTGTCATTCCCATAGGCTCGACGTTGCCTTTGCAACCTCATGCAAACCCTCTCGTAATGTTGATTTATACTGGTTACCTCTCACTCTCCATTTGGATCAAGTTGCCAAGAAGAAACCCTCTACGTTTTCATCTGCCAATTTTAAACCCCCTTGAATACTTGTACTCCTGCTTACAAATACATTCCTTAATATTTCACTTATGCTGTTTTATTAACTTTATGCTGAATTTATTTACTGCCTTTAGACCGTGTTTTTGCCGTTCTTGGTGCTTTTACTGTACTGTATTGTAATTGCTGTTTATCATTATTGCAATTTTGCATTTTTGCCTTGTTCATAGGTTTTTCTTATACCCCCCCCTTTCCCCCCTCAGAAAACGTAAAATGCTTTGTTCCTTACTTGTGACATTAGCTTTCTTATGATTATCTCCTCATATCTCCTCCTCTTCCTTTATTATGCTGATGTCACCTCGCTGTATTGATTATTTATTTTAAATAAAGCTTTCAAACATAAAAAAAGAAGTATTCCTGTTCTGCCTTTTGATTCCCTTGCCTATTTGCCGCCTTAATCTACTGGTTTTTAAAAAAACTAAACGTTCCTTCTGCGTTATGACGTTCTATAACGATACTGTAGCTGTCCTCCAAGCTTTTTGCTATTCTTTAACTTACCGCCCTCTTTAATGTTTTTTCAACTTTTTGTGCATTGAGGTGGAAAATGTTTTATATTTCCGGCCTGTATGCATTATTCTAAGTTAGAATACTATGTTGGTAATGAGCGTGTTCTGTCTGGCTCTGCTCCATTGAGCGTGTTCCATAGGGTTGCACTCCAGCATGGTTTGAAAAGTATCACCGCATTATGAAGTGTACCGTGATGAGTAAAGTACATACCTGCTTCTCCTGCTCTAATCTCATAGTAGTTACTTCAACTGTTGTTATTAGTTCTCAGCTAGCGTAGGCTGCGCACATGCGCAGTCTCGCTGGTAATATTTTATGTTTTAGAGTACGTTTCACTAGCGGGTGTTAAGCCCCGCCCCTCTTTTCCATTGGCTGGCGTCACTGTTCATGCTAAACGGTGGCTAGCCATTGGAAAAGAGGTTACAGTGACATACTGTTTTCTCTTTTTGAGCCGTCCCATTCAGACGGGCTGCCCCGACTTACTTCTGGCTTAAAAGGTTTCTTTTCTTCTTTATGGGTCCAAACAGATCGCCCCATAAAGAAGATAATAAACCTTTTACGCCAGCAGGAAAGCAGGCCGAGCCCGTCCAAGTGGGACAGCTCTAAAAGAGAAATTTCTTTAATTTTAGTATAATCGCGGCACCTGCGCTTTACTTTTAAAATGTTATAAGTAAAGCGCGGGTGCCGCGATTATACCAAAATGAAAGAAATAGATGTTTTTTCTATTTCTTTTATTTTGGTATCGATCAAGACACTGGGGAAGG
The DNA here is from genome assembly GCF_964261635.1 of Lissotriton helveticus. Lineage (NCBI taxonomy): Eukaryota > Metazoa > Chordata > Amphibia > Caudata > Salamandridae > Lissotriton > Lissotriton helveticus. The sequence goes on along the minus strand of NC_136068.1, from coordinate 1,117,594,088 downwards.
TGGCAGAGTGAAGGGCCCAATGTTTGGGCGTAGGCGTGCGTTGTTAATATGTGCAGGGCCTACGCGCTGCTCTCCTGCCCAAGCCTTTTCCAATCCTAGAGTGCACCACATTCTAATGACTGCGGCATTTTATTTAACCTGTTTGTCGTTCACTCTTATTCAGATCTGGCCAATTGTGTCACAACCGATAAGGTGCTTGTCATTTGAAGAACACGTGTTAGCATTCCAATTCAGGTCATGGGTTGCATTCTGTACTTGGCTTCTCAGAAAAAAGCACACCACTATTAAAATGTATGTAACAAATTGAGTTTCAGGGGAGTGGGGGTCAACGAATTTGCTTGTGTTGCCGATTAGGTTGTTGATAGTAAAATAAGTAATACCGCTGCCAAACAAATGTTACCTTCACACATACTTGGTAAGTATGTGGCACCAGGAACTGGATATAATCGTGCAGCCTCAGATATAAACATGTACATTGCAGACAATTGCGCACTAGGAAAATCCCCAGATTGAGTGGTTTTTCCCCTGAACCGTGACTGTTGTTGATGCTGCACACAGGCCAGACTGACGCCCTTTCATTATTGCACTGCTAGCTTCACATCTGACAGTAGTGCAACAGAGAAAGAGTGTCAGACAGCCTGACATCAAAGCTCCGAGCATTGCATGCACATTAAGCATAACATTCCATAAACGCATACCCCTAACATACGTATGCATTTCCATTTAACGAAAGCAAAAAACAAACGAGTCCAACATATTAAGAGCAGAAATCAGCGTTTTTCAATCAAATTGTTTTGATGTGTGCGCTTCCATATTCTGGTGTCTTGAAAACCTGTGAAGGCTGCGGGTACTGGGTTTGTGTTCATGCATCGAAGCAGCACAGCACTGCCTGTTGTTGATTAGAGCTCCCCGGCCTCAATGGTCCCAAATGAGACACTGGGACCACCTGAACACAGCAGTTGGAGGTCACCCACACGGCCATCCCCTGCTTCCGCCAGCTCCTCTCCTCTTCCGGCCTTTAGAAAAAACACACAGGGCTGAACAATATTGCTGTGGCCACCATTTTATCCCCTTCTTCTAATTGCCAGAAATGGGCCTCTTTTAAATTGCGCTATACAGCGTCACAGCACTTAATCAAAGGCACGAATGGCGATTTTGTTGCACAAATCCATATCTGTAATTAGAATGCGGCACGTAAAATGTATTGTTTTTCATTTTAGAAAGGGAAACTAGTAGGTTAAACTGAAGTAAGGCCACAACAGAATTACAAGTTATTATGAAGAAATGCAGAGTTTAGACATCTATAATTTTTTTTGCGTTTAAGATCCATCGCAGACGACTTCCGTGTTGTAAGCAGTCAGTTCCTATAGTATAAGCAACGTGCACTAAGAATGTCTGTTTTCATCGTGCTATCTGCAATAGTTGGCGGTCTAGTGGCCGCTTTTAGTTTGCCAACCACATCCGCAGGCAAGGCGTGGCCTGCGTGAATCAATAAATGGAAGACGACTGCTTGGGGTCGTCACTTACGGCCCACAGCAGTGTGTCGTGCCTGTCATTACCGCGCCGCACTCTGCCCCCGCGCAAGTGTCCCCGGCACCCTAATCGCCCTTAACTCACCATACAACATTGGTGACAAGCGGAGGGAGCCCGACCCTCGCTCACCACACCTCGCGGCTTGCACTGCGATTGTGACCAGACCCTGATTTACGCGGCTGGGAACCGTGCGTCGGAACGGTGGGAGAGCGCCTGGAGCCGGGTGTGCGCACCGATGGAGGTACGGAGCTTCCTGGGCATGAACACGTACTGTGGGAGGTTCATCCCCGGCCTGGCCACCCGAGCGGAGCCGCAACAAGCCCTCACAAAGGCTGATGCCACATGGCAGTGGGGTCCAAAGGAAGAGGAAGCATTCCAAGGCATCAAAGACGCCCTCCTCGGGGAGGCAACGCTGGCATACTTTGACCCGGCATGGAAGATGGTGGTGCTGCTCGATGCAAGGCCGGTGGGGCTAGGAGTAGTACTGGCTCAAGAACACGAACCAGGCCGCTGGGCTGCCCTAGCATTCGCAAGCAAGTTGCTCACACCCACAGAGATGAGGTACGCGCAGATTGAGCGGGAAGCCGTAGCTATCAAGTGGGCGTGCAGCCACTTTCACTTGTACGTCAAAGGACAACCGCTCACCATGGTCACAGACCACCAGCCTCTGGTTCCCCTCTTCAAAGGGACGGCGCCTTACCCACCTCCACGCATCGAACGCTGGGTGGTACAACTGCAACCCTACGAGATGGAGGTAGTGTAGCGGCCCGGAGCCAAGAACCCTGCTGACTTCCTGTCAAGACACCCAATTCCGTCGGAAATGCCCGAGGACACCGACAACACTGAACAGCACGCCCGCCTCATATCACTGGCAGCATGCCCACAGAGCATGAGCCTGACTGACGTGAAGGACGCCGCCGCCACCGATGAGGCATACATCCTAACCCTGCGGGCTGTCCAAGACGGATCCTGGACGGACTACCTCCGCCAGGCCAACTCCTGGTGTCCGGAAGACCGCGACAACCTGACAAAGATGTGGCAACGAAATCCTGCTGCGAGGGTCCAGCTTGGTGATACCACAAGGACTGAATCACAGGGCGGTCCAGCTGGCCCATGGTGGGCACCAAAGAGTGACCAAGATGAAAGCTCGGATGAGGGAAAAGGTCTGGTTCCCCGAGCTGGAGAGCATGGTCGAAGACTATGTCCGCCACTGCTCACCATGCCAGCTGACAAGTACACCAGAGAGACCTATACCCATGATCACGGAAGACGGCTGCACTATTCCCTGGTCCAAAGTGAGCGTGGATTTCAGGAGCTTTTCGGGAGGGGAAGCACACGCTGGTAATCATCGATGCGTATTCAAAATATCCCATAGTAGAGCCGTCATGTCCACGGCATTCAACCACGTGGGACAAGTCTTGGAGAAGGTCTTCGCCATGTTCGGTTTCCCCCAAGAAGTCCGCAGCGACAACGGACCACCATTCCAAGAAGCAGATTTTGCCACATTTCTAAAACAGCGGGAAATCCACCACAGACGGATCACCCCTCAGTGGCCGCAGGCTAACGGTGATGTTGAACGTTTTATGCGCACCCTGAACAAAATGTTCCGCATCCGTTCAGAACAAATTATGAACCAGGTACCTGGACCGTCACCGCAAGCCGAGAAACCATGATAACCGCACGGAGGGGAGGAGAAGTGGTGTCCTGTAACATCTTGTGGTTTAAGGAAATCCCAGCAGAACACTCCCAGAGGACCTCCGAGGATCAGCCAAGGCCAGCCACCGGCCCAGCGTCGAAGAGCAGTGAGCCAAGGAAAGGAGCTAGCGGAGGAGAGGCGGCCGTGGAGACAACCTCCGCCCAACAGCCTAGCTCTCAACCCGAGAGCCCAGGCTCGGAGGACACAGAACAGCGGGGACGGCCCCATAGGTACAGCCTGAGGCCAAACCCCCGCCCGAGCCAGCGGCTGAGGGACTTTATTGCTGAGGATGACCGGGCGTCGCAGTTTGCAGTCCACGCAAGTACAGAAACTGATTATGTTTTTTTGAGTGAAATGTGTTGAACATTTTGTTTTCAAGACTGAGTTCGATTGAGATGTATTAGTTTGCAGGCTAGTAGCCGCTTTTCGTTCGCCCACCACATCCGCAGGCCAGGCGTGGCCTGCGGGAATCAATAAATGGAAGACGACCGCTCGGGGTCGTCACTTCCGGCCCACAGCAGTGTGTCGTGCTTATCACTGCTGCGCTCTGCCCCCGCTCAAGTGTCCCCGGCACCCTAATCGCCCTTAACTCACCATACAACACTATCCACTGCTATTACGAATTGGCACCTTTTATTTCAGCACCAATTCTAAAATTATAATATACGACTCAATAAAATTAAGTAACCACGCAGCAGGCAGAAATAATAGTATACATATATTAACACAATTTTTCACTTTCTGATTGACATTAAAATGAACACATTAACATTTTTAGGTTTCTAGCTTGCAATAAAAAGCAAAACAACAAAATTGGGTTCTCGAACACACCAAACCCGTGTCATAATAGTAAAGGAGATGAGTGTGTGTAGATCCTCAAACAATTGTAAATGTGACTCAATAACCAGTTATTTGCAGCAACCCTACCTATAAACGCTTATTGAAACCGTTCAAATGTCGATGTTTACCACTGTGAAAGTGCAATTCGAGGAATAATTTTTGCCTCACCAATTGCATGTCGCAATCACTACGTAGGAAATCACTCTCAAAATAGTCATTAACTCTCTTCATTGTCATTGTTGTACCTTATTATATAATTAATTTCATTCGATAATTCTTGTTAAACACCTTCTTTGTTCAAAACAAATACTCTTGAAAAACATGTAAGGCATATTCCATGGATGCAGAACCACGTGGTGTAATGTCTTGTTTATGTCCATGGTTTAAGGAGATGCGTTCTGATTTGAGCCACTTGAGGTTTCACCTCTCTAAAGCCATGGCTCTTCCAACCATGGTAATAAATAGCATAACAAAAACACTGGGGGTGGAGGGTCCTAGGGGAAGTTTACCGACCCACACCTGCTATAACCCCTAATAACATCAATACACCAACAAAGGATAGCAGTGAGTCAAAAGCAATACGTCAAAAAATTAAGCATGTATCTGGAAAAGAAGAAAAGACAGGGAGTGAGAATGGATCTACCCTGTGGACTATCATCCAAATATGTGAGTTCCCATCAGTCAACTCACGAGACCGCCCTTCATCATTTGGGACCGTCACGTATTGGAAAGACAAGTCTCCACAAAAGATTGGCAGATGTTTTAAGCCTAATCTGTGTCTCAAGTATCGGAGGGAAAGCGCGTCTCTGAATGACTGGATAGCAGTGCCGGTAAAAATAGTGAAAGTGAATCAATGAGTGATAAAGAAAAATAAAGAATTTAAGATTGGGTAAAGACAGGGGAAAACAAATTTATTCAGTACCCCTTCAGTCCCAAAATCTAAAAACCAGTGCAAACAGTAGTGTAACATTATAACTACTAGTATCTTAGGTCGACATGTTTCTGCAGACTACCGGAGCCAGGTGGTCTCCTGCTGCTTCCGCAGGACCATTATATGCTACTGCTAAAATACAAGAATAATATCACCTTAGACGTGATCTGATACCATCTTCCTGGCTTCATGGTACATTTGTCAGAGGTGACACACCAGATACATGAAAAAAAAGATGACAAGGAAAAACAAGGCACCAATAGTGTATGCCCGAATCGTATATTAAATACCAATTCATTAGTTGGCTGGTATGCTGCCAACCGCTATGCACAGTGACAACTTGTATAGGCTTGTTTCCACTCACTCACCTTGTTGGCAGGAAGGAAAAGCCCCACCTCACCTGGCTTCAGCTCAGGTACATGGAGCACCGCTCTGGCGGAGGGAATAAAAAGGATTTTTACACCATGAAAGTGCCAATCCTATCAACTGTAGCGTTTAGTCTGTCTAGCGCACACACCCAGTCGTAACCAATTAGCTTCCTAACTATTTTACATTAACCAAATCATGTACTTCCTTGTCACTAATAATCGTGACACCTTAATTACTAAGGAACGGATATCCATCACGGGGGTCTAGGTGTAGCGACACCCCTTTCTCTCAGTTTAAGTCAAACGGTACAATGTAGCAGTAAATGATGCGCGCCAATTAAGTAAACTCATCGGTCAGCATAAAGTCACAATTCTCTCCATCGGGCAAATAGTATCACCAAACTACCTTACGCGCTACGTGTTAACCACCTAGTCAGCATCCTGCTTTGCGCGCTGTGTATCAACCTCTCCGTCGGTACCCCTGGCGTCCCTCTGGGCTGTCTCTGGGGAGGTACCAACGCGGCGAGGGATCGTCGGTTAAGTTGATTCCGAACGCGGCATCGCAATGACGTCATCATCGCTGGCCGAGCTGGGAATGCCGGATAATGTAGTTCAACCGGCGTACGTTAGTAGTATAATGGGTTTTAGTGAAAGTTGCGCTGTATCTACATTGTCAACCCTTTCGAATGAACAATCTCTTTGGCAGATGGTCGCAAACTGGTCTCTGTAGTTAAAAAGTGGTCTCTATAATTAAAGAGGAGTGTTCAGTGGAACCCCTAAAAAACTTATCATTATACGGGGAAATATCTATGGCACATCTTAGGGTTAGGTTGATTAGAAACACGGCGTCGCAATGACGTATGACGACATCATCGCTGGCCGAGCTGGGAATGCTGGGTAACGTACTTCAACCGGAGTCCGTTTCTGGTATAATGAGTTTTAGTGAGAGTTACGCTGTATCCATGTTATCAACCCCTACAAATAAACATTCTCCCTGGCAGATGGTCGCAAACTGGTCTCTATAGTTAAAACTGGTCTCTGTTGTTAAGAGAGAGTGTTCAGTGGAACCCCCAAACCTCATCATTATACGGGGAAATGTTTATGACACATAATGGGGTTATGCCAGCATGTTTTTAGAGGGACATCCAAGGGATGTCCTCATTCAGCCCAAATTTGTCTGTTTTCAATCTAAACACCCATTTTTGTTCACACCTGAAAAGGAAGGTAGAGGCATCTGCCCCAACTGGAATTAATGGTTGATCTAGTACAGTCCAGTGGAGATCAGTCGGTTAATGTCCGGCCACCAGGAAGTGATTAGTCAGTCTGGTAGCCTGTTTAGCACACCTCACGGAACTCTTGTGTTTCGAAATTCTAACCTTAACTTTTCTGGTCGTCATCCCTACATATTTCTTATTGCAGGGGCAAGTAATCAAATAGATTAAATTCATGCTGTTACAGTTGGTAAACCTTCTTAGCTGCCAGGGACGGTCAGTGCCTATATCGATGTTTAAGGTTTTTGTGGTTTGGGGGCAAGCTGCACAGCTACCACAAGGGTAGTGACCTGTAACTGCTGTCATGTCCCAGAGTGTACCTACAGACCGAGGGATGGTGTTTTTAGGTCTAGTGTGTATTAATTGATCCCTCAGGCTCTGTCCTCTCTTAAACGCAAACAAAGGGGGGGAAGTGTGTCGTTACCTGTGCTAAGAATCCTCCAATGTTTCTTCACAATTTTCTGTATTTTAGCAGTAGCATATAATGGTCCTGAGGAAGCAGCAGGAGACCACCTGGCTCCGGTAGTCTGCAGAAACATGTCGACCTAAAATACTAGTAGTTATAATGTTACACTACTGTTAGCACTGGTTTTTAGATTTTGGGACTGAAGGGGTACTGAATAAATTTGTTTTCCCCTGTCTTTACCCAATCTTAAATTCTTTATTTTTCTTTATCACTCATTGATTCACTTTCACTATTTTTACCGGCACTGCTATCCAGTCATTCAGAGACACGCTTTCCCTCCGATACTTGAGACACAGATTAGGCTTAAAACATCTGCCAATCTTTTGTGGAGACTTGTCTTTCCAATACGTGACGGTCCCAAATGATGAAGGGCGGTCTCGTGAGTTGACTGATGGGAACTCACATATTTGGATGATAGTCCACAGGGTAGATCCATTCTCACTCCCTGTCTTTTCTTCTTTTCCAGATACATGCTTAATTTTTTGACGTATTGCTTTTGACTCACTGCTATCCTTTGTTGGTGTAATAAATAGCATAAGCCATGGCCCATCCAACCATGGCAATAAATAGCATAAGCCTTAGCCCATCCAACCATGGTAATAAATAGCATATTGCACCCTGCACATTATATATGTGTGTGTGTGTGTGTGTGTGTGTGTATGTGTGTGTATCTCAACACACACAATAAAAGGACACACAATATCGCAACATCATTTTCAACACTGGGGTATGTGCCTTAACAAGCCATGCTCAAAGCATTGCAGAAGTACCTGCACCTGGCACCTCTTGGAGCATCATCAAATAAGGATAAGGGAACATCAGAGTCAATAACCATTTCACCGATGTTTTTCTATCTGACAGCATGCAAGCTTTCACATCCTCTGTGATGTGCTTAGCTCCTCTTCTGTTGCATTGCTGGAGGAAGATTACTCTCATCACATCAACTCAATGGCCAAATCTGCCAGATTTCACCTGAGTTACCTATGGAAACTGAAACCATTTCTAGCTACTCCCGACCTAAAACTAGCAGTCCAATCTCTAGGTTGGAATATGGCTGCTCCACCCTCTCTGGTTTACTCAAGATCACTCTGGCACCTTTAAAAGCCTGCCTCAATGCAGCGGCCAGACTACTCACGGGCTCTAGAAAATTTGATCACATCACCCCCACCTGAAAGCGTTGAACTGGCTCCCTCTCGAGGCTAGAATTCACCTCAAGTTGGCATGCATCACGCACAAGGCCCTACACACCAACTCCCATGCGTATCTTGCCCAGAAGCTCGCAATATCCGGAGAAAGCAGAAACTCTTGATCGGCAAATACCTTCCTACTCCGGCCTGCACGTTTTAAGAAAAAAAAAACCTACAATCGCTCTTTCACCGGGTCTGCTCCAAGAATATGGAACACCTTCCCGCCTGACATTAGAAGTATCCACTCCTTGGCACGCTTTAAAAAAGAGGCCAAATCCTTCCTCATGGCCAAATTCCTTGGCTAACCTGCTCCACAAGCACCGAGAGACTGATTACCTTTGTGATACCCTGTTCTATTGTATGATACCCTGTCCTATTGTATGATCCTTGACTCTGTAAAGATCACTGTGTCAATGTATGACCATTTATTCTGTAAAATGTTCCTATATACCTTTTCACCCCCTCCCTCCCTCCTTGCACATACCCCTTTGACCCCCTGCCTACCACATGACCCCTGTTTCTGTATACCCCCCCCTATTTATTGCTATCATTTTGTCAACCGATTCTTTCTGTATTACTCTTGAACCTGTAAAGCGCTCTGATACCCTCATGGGTCAAGTTCGCGCTCTATAAAACTTTAAAATAAAATAAAAATATAATCAAACTCTCAACGAAAAGACCCTATAAGCAATAGTGCACTACTACCCCAGCACAAGCAGAGGTAATACTGATAGGGTCTTGTCCTTAAGGTCACAAGCTGCAGAGGGAGGCAGGTTGATGCAGAAAGGCCTTTTACCAGGGACCAGAAAATGTAGTCCGTCAACAGGTATGACACTGCGCCAGGCTTCACACAAAGGTGTATAGAAATTATTTTGTACAATGCACATTTTTTTTAGCAAGCATACACCCGACATCAAAATGAGGCGGCATTTTTTTCCATTTTAACTTTGAATTTTAAACTATTTAAGTGCTAAGGCTACCGGTTGATGGTCACATTTTAAATGGATAGATTTTTTAGCATCACTCTTCTTAGAACTCAGAAAAACACAACGACAACTGAACGTAAGAACATTGGAAACAAGTCAAATTGGTGCACATTTTCCGTCTCGAGGTAAATAATGCCGATTTGCTTCTAAAAGTTATTACTAATAAAAATGAAAACGTAATTTCGTAAATAAAACATACGCTTCTCTGCATGAGCTAGCTGCCCTGCTAACATTCCTTACAAGCGCCATTTGTGACTGGTGCAGAGGTGTACGCTAGACAGATCCCATGTTCATTGCGCCTACACAACTCAGGACTGAAAAAATACTTTAGCACAGCTTACAACTCAGGGGCGCCTTCCCCATCCAGAAGTTCCTCTCCAGTAATCCTCAGCAAGGAGGGAGCTACCGTGGGCACTGCCCTCTGCCGACTCCCATGGCACAGCACTTCCCGCTCTTCTTCCCTAACCTTTTTTGAAAGGCATTACATGGAGGTGGACGGGAGACAATCTCCTAATTCATGAATTCGTAGCTAATTTATGCATTCCACATTGATCTGGGCCTGCCATAAAGATTCCTGACATCCCACAAGGCGGTGTGAGACAGGCCTGGCCTGCTTTGAAGTTGGATCACTAACCCAGGAGAAAAGTGCACCCAACCCCGGAAACTAAAAATAACTGATAACAGGCACAGGCCGCTTTACTTGTTTTCAAATGGCACAATAAACACAAGTATTTACATTGCAGTTCACTCCCATGCTTGACTTCCAACAGGGGCGCACTGCACTACCATTTATTGATTGTAACCTTTGCTCGGGTTTCTGAAGAGTTAAACAGTCACCTTTCAACACGGTAAAAACAAGCATTAATAATGCAATAGGTCTCGCCTTTGATTGAGTTAAAGCCATTTGCTTTGCTAATGGTATTCTATAGCAAAGCAAATGGCTTTAACTTAATCAAAGGCGAGACCTAAAGCATTTTCAATGATTGTGTTTTTTATACCATACTATGTTCTATTATCTTAACAGTTTTTGAAGGACACAACACCACCTGTCTCTTAGCCCTAAGAACTGCTGACCGGCACACATTTCTTCTAAATATTACCTGGAGAGCATTTTTTTTACAGATTTGCAAAAATAACTTTTTTTAAAGGTATATTTGATCATTCAGAGGGTTTTTGCATCAAGCCTAGAATTTAAGAAATGCTTGATGAAAGAGGCAAGCAATACTGGTCATGAACAAGAGTCTGGTATGGCTGAACGTAGAATCTCCATAGGCCAGCCTGACTATGTTCTACACCATCTAGAGCTTCTGAAGAATAAATGATTGTAGGCCCAATGAAAGGGCTTACAGTAGGCAAGGCGAGAGCCAGTGCATATATAGGGAGCCGTCTTACAACCTTCAGGCAACAGGTAAGGCACTATACTGATTAGTTTCTTTTTTTTTTTTAAATAAAATCATCGGCAACACGCTATCTGCACAGATTTGTCTGTTCCACACAGTTCTGGAACCCCCTTGCAAAGATTATTACACTAACACGTAATAGTTTTTGTAGTTAATTTCATCCTCAAATCTGACTTCTTTCAGATATAACTGAGGTAACGGGTTTTTAGGAACCCGTTTGGTGCCAGGGGATAACACCCGAAGACCTCTGGGTTCTCCCTGTTCCGGACCACAGAAACACGGAGTCTTCTAGTCGAGTCAGAGATCAGGTTTTATTGATAGCTACCAAGTAACAGGTGTCCTAGAAGCACGACAAACACGGGTCATGTGTTCTCAGGAGACTGTTCCTTTTTACAGAACCAGCCTTCTCCTTATATACAAAAATAATAGCTGCAAGCAAGAATTCTTGAGTTTATGATATGGCTATACACATATTTCTACAATAATACAAAAGAGCGAAGTCATGTAGGCAAGCCCGTATTTTAGATGTCCAATTCGTGATAGATTACTCAGCCAAACCCGGAACTCCCATCAGATATCGGTGAAACCCCAATAAAGGAAGGCACCTCCTAGTCATAAAACTGGCCATAAACAGGGAGCGTGGACAGGTGTGTATGTGTGTAGAAAACATGATCTGTGCGCGGTGAATGGTTTATGGTATGTTGTACATTGATGCTATCTGGTTTGGCCACTGGGCGAGGAGCTGCCTAAACAGGTTTGGCTGGAGGCAAGGGAGTCAGTTGGGACAGGTCAGGGGGAAGTCAGGGAAGGTGGACGTGTCCTTTTAGATCAAGCTCAACCTTTAATTGACTTATCATGAGGGCAAGACACAAGATGGATACCGTTTACAAAATGGAGTCTGGGGTTTGGGACGGAAACTACGATTCAGGGGTGTTAGCATGCCTCGATCATGACGCAAATACATAGGAATGATGTCCTAATCATTATCGGTTCGTCGACACCAAATTCGTCATGGTAAGTTGATGTTTCGGGACACGGATATCGGGCCTCGATACCGGGACAACAGTAGAGTCCAGAATTTCAGAACCACAGACCCTCCTTTTGCCCTCATATAAGGCAATAATTCATGTTAATCCGAGTCTAAATCTGTATGAAGGAATTCGTGGAGATGCTGCTGTAGCATCATTCTGTTGCTCAGTTCATCCCTTGACACAGGCTTCCGTACACATGAAGTAGCACAGAGGCCACATAGTGCCGGAGCGCACTGTACACATAGGCAGAACATAAACAGAAGTGCTAAGATCATCCCAATGAAGATCAGTGTTTTCCATCCCCATGTAGCGATCAGTTCCCAGAACCACCCTAGTAAGGACCAGTCCCCTTTTTCTACGTGAAGGGAACCAGATATCTCGTGTAACTTAGAGATGGCCTGGTACCCTGTCGGTGCGTTATCAGGGATGAAAATGCAACAACTGGATTGGATCACTCTACACACACCACCACGATCGGCGAGTATGATATCTAGGGCAACTCGGTTCTGAAGGGTCATAAGTCGATCCGACTGAAGTTCGGTCGTCAAGTTGCCAAGAGCTCCGGCCGTTGTACTCACGGCGGATTCAACTATCCTTGATAACTGGCGAATATTCCTGCTGTTCACCATAGGCCCCCAAAATGGCAGAAAACCCTTTGCGAAGTCAGCGAATTCCTGACCCGCGGTGTCGTCTTTACTCACGACACCTCTAGCTGTCCTTGTCCGATGGTAATCTGCTCTGGCCGTGTAGGTGGGAGGCAGCAGAAATGCGATAAAGCATGTACCTGAGAAGTCAGGGGGCAACCAGGTGTGGGCTTGGTCATGGCAGACGAAATCCGTGCCTTTGGCTGCTAATAGTATAGGGGAAGTTCGAGAAGCGAACACATAGGTTTCCGTGCATATACTCTTTCCTAATTGTGCTTTGGGATCCCTGCCAATACCTTGTAAACATAAGTGACCTCGGTTGGGTACTATCCAAACTGGGCGGGATTTCTTTGCTGTCTGGCTCTTACTCAGGTAAACCCCATATTTAGTTACGTTCCAACGAGTGTACGGAGTGAGTTCATCTTTGGGAATCGTAAGATAGGTGTCGAACTCCCTACTCATATTTCTTATCCCTGCCATTAGTGCCTTGTTACTGGAGTCACTTTCAGTAGAACGTGTCGGGTATGGTTCTAGGGCGAATAGGAACATGGTCTGGAAAGCCCACAGAGAACCATAATAGCTAAATGGCAGGATGAAGTATGGGATACCCTTATCAGTCGTGTGTGGCATGAGTCCACATATCCAACAGTTCGATGTGTTCATGATGGACTGGTGTTGGTGTAGGAGTTGAATGAATGAGTTATTTACAAATTCGAGTCTTCTGGCAGATTCGTGTTCAGGTAGAGGGTGAAAGTAGTGTGGAGAGATAGTAGGAGGAGGCTGTGGCCGGGTGTCATTTGAAAAGGTAACTTGGAATACGAATAGAGTATAGCCAGTCAAAAACATCGTTATGCTACACAACATTAAAATACATGTTATCAAAAACTTTCTTTTGGCCAGTACAGTGCATAGTTGTCTTTCAACGTTTTGTGAGTGTGGTAGGTCTCTTTACCCTAGGAAACTCCATCCTCTAGTTGCTGCCCGCGGTGGTAGATTGGTTCTGCCAGGGGTTGCGCTCTGTTCAGTCCGGGGTAACTCCCTTGGACCAACCAGAACCGTTGACCTAAACGTCCCCAGTTGCACTCCCCAGCCTTCAACCGCGACCCTAGCAGCAGAACCGGATGGCGGTTCGAAAATCAAAAATGAGCAAGTTTCCTAAGAGTGAGAGAGCTGAAAAATCAAAAATAGTTCTTGGGGGAAGGGAAAATCACATTAGTTTGTTTTTATTTAGTCTCTTCGTTTAGACCTTAAATTGTACCGTCGTTTTCCTGGCACGGTGTGGTCTTCAAAAAATGTCTCAGGTTCGGTAGTGTCCAACTGCATAGACTGTGGCACAAATCCTTGTAAAATACGATCACTCTCCTTTTCGGTACCAGTTTCTTTTAGACGTGCATCGCTGAAAGGGATGAAACGAGGTATGGATTCTGTCTCGGAGTCGGCAATTCCTTCGTTGACCCACCGGTCATATGGAAGGGGCAGAGGGACCCGTTTACAACGGGTCCCGTGCACCCAGTTCTTTTTGCCTTCCACCCGAACCGCTGATCTCGTGGAAAGAAGTACCAGGTACGGTCCGGTCCACCTCGGCTGTCCGTTGTTTGTGCGCTGAAAATTCCGCACCAAGACCCACGAGCCGGGTGGGATGGAGTGACCTGGATCGTCAGAGGCTGGCGGAGAGGAACTGTGAACCTGTTGGTGTAAAACACGCAATTTAGTTGTCAATTCGCACAAATAGTCAAGCAGTACGGGGTGCTCTATTTCGCTAAGTTTGTTTGGCCTTGGCACGCCCCAGACGTTGGCTGGGCGGCCAAACACTATCTCATGGGGGCTAAGTCCTAATCTGGAATGGACTGTCATTCTGGTTGACAAGAGTGCTAGGGGCAAGGCGTCAGGCCATTTAAGACCTGTGCAGGCTTGGATTTTGGCTAATTTGAGCTTCAAAGTGCCATTGTAGCACTCTACTAATCCAGCTGATTGGGGTGAATCGCAGAGTGGAATTTTTGTTGGATGCCTAAACACTCACACACTCTCTTCATCACGCGTCCTACGAATTCACTTTCATTATCACTCCAGACAATTCTAGGCATGCCAAATCTCGGGAAGAACTCTTTGACAAGGGCTTTGGCAGTTGACAAGGCTGTATTGTCCTTAAGGGGGTACGCTTCCACCCACCTGGAGAAAGCGCAAACAACAACGAGCACATACTTCAGATTGTTGCATCTCTCCATGTGAATGAAATCGAGCTGCAAAACCTCGAACGGATACGTTGGAGGCGCAAAATGACCAGCTGGAGTTGGGGTTCCCCTACCGGAATGTACTTCAAACACACCATACAGTTTCTGACCACATTCTCTGCATATCTCGGGATATTACTATTTTGCCATACTGGGGCCAATACTTTACAGATTCCTCTCGAACTGATGTGTGCAAATCCGTGAGCCATTGTTACTACTGCGAGTACATATGCGTTAGGTAATAGCCATCGCTGGTGTTCTGACAATTCGACCCAACAACCATTCGCATCTAACCTACCCTTACTTTCTCTCCATTCATTCACCTCTTTCTCAGTTGCCTCGGCTTGTATAGATTTCCCGCTTTCAATGGTGTCCTCACACATTCCCACATCAGTAATCCATCTAGCGGGACCTACAACATACATCCGACTCATTGTGTTCCTTGCAGTCTCTTTTGCAACCTTGTCTGCAAATGCATTCCCGCGGCCAACATCATCCTGAATCTTTTTGTGTGCACTGCATTTTACAATGGCAACTTGTAGTGGCAAGGTCAGTGACTGGAGGAGCTCATTAACTAGCTGACCATGTTGTATCTTTGCACCATGTGACGTAAGAAATCCGCGTTCACGCCACAATTTCCCAAAACTGTGAGCCACACCAAAGGCGTATTGGCTGTCAGTGTACACATTCACTCGCTTTCCTTTCGCTAGCACACATGCTCTGGTAAGCGCAATTAGCTCTGCAGCTTGTGCAGAATTATGGGAAATGCGCGCAGTCTCTATAATGGTGTGTAATGTCGTTACGGCATATGCTGCAGTCGTATCACCATTCGGCAACTTGAAGCATGAACCATCAACCCATAAAGTATCGTTGCATTCAGGAAGGGGAGTGTCCTGTAAGTCTATTCTCCCTTTTGTCTCTTCTTCTGTCCTAAAACAGCAGTCATGTTTATCAATCTCGTCTGTTCCTGTCGGAATGGGTAATAACGTTGCGGGGTTCAGTGTATCACACCCCTTTATGTGGATGTGACTTGCTAGCAGTGTAAGTTCGTAACTGGATAGCGAGCGCTGGTAAGGTGTTGTGTCTTCGTCCTGTTTAGTAAAATGTCTACTGCATGTGGAACCATAACGATCAGAGTATTATTCATGACTAATCCAGCGGATTGTCGGATGCAGACAGCTGCTGCGGCGGTAGCCCTCAAACAACTTGGTAGGGCTTTAGCCACAGGGTCTAGAGTTGCCGAAAAATACGCGCATGGGCGCTGTCTGTCCCCAAAATGTTGTGTTAAAACTGATAAGGCACAACCTTCCTTCTCATGGACATATAATGTAAAAGGCTTGCTGTAGTTGGGGTTTCCCAACACAGGAGCCGAACGCAATGCATCACGCAACTCGTGGAAACTCGTCTGGCAATCTTCAGACCAAGGCATAGGATTTGGCGTGTCTTTGCAGAGTAATGCCAGCAAGGGTTTAGCTAGTAGTGAGAAATTCGGTATCCATTGTCTACAGTACGATGTAATGCCCAAGAAGGCTCGAACCTCTCTCTGTGTCCTTGGGGCACTCAGTTCTGCAATTGCCTGTATTCTTTCTGGTGTCAGTCTCCTTCCCTCCTTCGACAAGATGTGACCTAAGTAGGTTACTTCTTGTCGGCAAAATTGTAGTTTGGAAAGAGAGACTTTGTGCTTCATATCACATAAGTGATGCAATAATGATAACGTAGCTTTCTTGCAAATCTCTTCAGTGTCTGCAGCGATCAGCAGATCGTCTACGTACTGAATCAGAGTTGAACCATTCGGTAGAACAATCGTGTCTAGTTGTGTTTTCAGGGCCTGACTGAATATTGAAGGGCTTTCGCAATAGCCTTGAGGAGCGCACTTGAAGCGGAAGCTTCGTCCTCCTAAATTAAATCCGAAAATATCTCTACTCTCCTCAGCAATCGGGATGCTGAAGAAAGCGTTCTTCAGGTCGATCACCGAGAACCAATTTGCTGAAGCTGGAACCATCGTCAATAAAGCAGTAATATCGGGGACAACTGGAAACTGTGGGATAACTATCTTGTTCACTTCTCTGAGGTCGATCACGAACCTATACACAGGGGGCTGTGAAGGATCGGTACGTTTTAAAACCGGTAAGACTGGACTGTTACAAACATTTCCTGTTGTTTCTTCGATGACGTCTTTATCAATCAGGTCATAGACAATCGTCAATAACGCCTTTTCACATTCGCTAGATATTTTGTATTGGGGAATACGTGGCAACCTAACGTTGGCTTTCAACGTTATGACATACGGTGCTATCTCCAAACGACCTACATCATTAGAGCCGTTTGCCCAGAGTACATCAGGAAGACACGACAATTCAGTTGCAATACTTTCTTTTGACACATACATTGGAGAAACTATTTTCTTACCTAAAGTAAGCTGTACTCCCAATGGTGAACAGTACAAAGTCGCATATAATCTTTTTAGTAAATCCAAACCTAACAAAGTTTCACCGCAACCTGTGGTAAGAATGAGGGGTGCTTCTAATTCGCACGGGCCAATAGAAAGAGATACAGGACTGGAGATCGGGTTTCTAACAGGGGTGCCAGAGAAACCTACTGAAACATTCATTTCGCCGGACAAAGGTGCGCCAGGAAGTTTTGAGTGCATGATAGAACTTTTTGTAGCACCAGTATCCAGCAGAAATGGCTCTGACACTCCTGAGGCGATTACCTCGACATAAGGTCCATTCTGATCTACTGGAACTGAAACAACTCCCTCTCTTTGTCCATGGCTGTCCTAGCAATCATTACCCTCATTTTCGTGTTCGGTGTAATAGTCGTCAGCATAGTACTGAGCTGACCTAGATGATGCATTATTCTGTTGGTCAAAGCTGTTCATCGAATTCTGAGGCGGAAAAAAAGTTGTATTCTGCGTGAAATTTCCACGGCCCCTACCTCTAGGGGCATGTTGAACACCTCTTCCCCTTACACCTGAAGCACCGCTCAGACGTCGCGCAAGAGCCGGACAATTACTTTTAAAGTGACCCTCTTCCTTGCAATACGCACATTGATTCGGGCCATAAGCAATACGCTGGTGGGAAAACTCGTTTCCTTGCGCGTTTCTCGAGTACTGCTGTTGTGGTTGATAATTGGGCTGACTAGCCGTACGAGGCGGATAAGCTTGCTGGAGAAGAACTTTAGTTTTTAAATCTTTCGTCTTTTTGTCGACTTTATCTAGCTCGTCTTTGCGCCTATTTTCATAGTACTGGGCTGTAGCTAAAATTTGAGCTGACGTAGAGACAGCCCAAGCACTCTCTGAATCTTTTAGTTTATTACACAGTTCAGGTATTAAATTATGTACGAACTTGTCTACAAACAATCTTTGACCACCCTCGGTAGCCATATCCTGACCACTATGATCGGTGAAAGTCTCCTCAAATCTTGTGAAAAAGTCAGACACATTCTCATCTTTCTTCTGCTTGCACGCAGATAGCTTGTCCCAGTTTACGCGTACCTCGGGCATTATCGTTTTCATGTACGCGATAATTCGACCGGGAAGTTCAGCTATTAACGGCTCAGGTTTAGAACCACCAATTTGTCTAGCATCGATAGCGGCAATGTTCGCCCATGAGTCACCTAGTTCTTGGTCATGGTTCGTATGACGTATTTTGCTCCATAGAGGATGTGGAACAACATTCCCGAACAACATGTCTATGTCCGCTAAATTCATTATACATGAGCTTGCAGTTTGCGATAACTCCTTATAATACCCAGTCGGGTTTTTACGAGGATCAGGCAATGTCTGCTTTAGTGCTAAGACATCGGATCTTTTCCAGGGGACATGTACCCATACACGCTGGAAATGAGGCAGAATCGGTGGATTCGCATTCGCATCACCTTCCCTCCAAACCGGAGGAACCTCTCTCATGGGGTACTGTCTCGCTCTTTTCCCGTCTGGTGCATCGTCTTCATGACATGATCTAGAGACGTTTCCTTTACTCCTATAAGAGAGCAATAATTCTATCGCTTTCTCAACATCTGCACCTATAATCATACCTTCATAGAACTTAAAGCGTGTACGCCATAGTTCGTTCATTGTATATTTGGGATCATTTGTCTTTACATCTTTGCCTAGATATACACACATTTCTTCGAATACGTATCTCTGAGTGGGTGCATTCCATTGACGGAAAACTTCCATAACAGACTGAACATCATATCTAACAGTGTCCGTAATCCATTGGCGTGCTAGTTCATTCAGCACTCGTCTTTCCTCGTAATCAGGCAGTTGACTACGCAACTGTCTATGTTCTGTTTTAGGGGTCGTTCTAGGCGACCCGAAGAAAGGTGAAAGCAGACCAGTGACGGTACCTGTCACTCTTTGTCTAATAGAAGGAGAAGCTTGCGGAGGAGCAAGTGCATCGGAAAAAACAGGCTGAGGCAAAGAAGAAGTAGAGGCAATAGTAGAGGAAGTTGAAACAGTGACAGACGTAGTATCATAGGGAACAGTTGGAGATGTAGGCAAAGTGGTAGAAGTAGATGGAGTATGTAGCAAAGATGGCGGCCTTTGAGAAGGCTGCGCTGGAGAAGTAGGAACCAGCTGAAGAGTAGCTGGCGTGTGTGCAAGAGCTGTGTTTCGTGCGCCGGGGCGTGGTATAGAAAAACGCTTTGGCGTTGTAGTAGCGTCTAACGCATACGGTGGAGGTGAGCTTAATAAGTGGGACATTAATGGATCTTTCTCGGATCTTTCCTCTTGACCTTGTCCCTTATTTGGTAACATCGGGTAGCATTTATCTACTGCTAGTTTCTTGCTCCTAAGTATTTGTTCGTTTTCTTGCTCTTCCTCGTTATCCCTGTATGCAACGGCAGCTTGCACCATTGACATACCTCTTTTATTCCTTTTTGCTAACTTTATTTCTTTCTGTTTGGCTTCTTTGCGCCATAAGCGAAAAGAGTCAAACATCGCCGGCCGGGCTTTTCTCTTAAATAATTTGACCTCTAGGTTATCTAATATTTCTGAGTCGAAACTACCATATTGGGGCCATTTTAAAACACCATCCTTGCGGGTGTATTTTATCCACACTTCATTATATGTGATAGGGCCTACGCCGTGCTTTACGTAGAGCTCGTATGTTGGAGTTCCAATCGGAGGAACCGGACAGGAATCCTCTAATCGGGAGTCCTTACTACAACCAAGACAAAACAAGTTTCCAAGTCTGCTAAAACCAGGCATCTTTGCTCACTAGTCTAGCTTCAAACGATTATCTGTTACGATATTTCGCGTGAATACACAAGTCCTTTGGCTTTGGGGCTTGCAAGTACCAAATCAAGGCGTATCTCAAGGATACCAAAAACTAAGGACAAACTAAGGACTGGGAGACGCTCCACTTATACTTAACTGAAGTATTTGAAGATCGGTGACGTCGCTAGAAGACTCGTCTATCGTTTCGCTCTACCAAGGATCACTGGGTCCAAAACAAGGCGATAGTCAGGGCAGCAGTCCTTCATAGCCGTCGGGACGCGGGGAACCTCGCAGCAAAGACCTTCGGAACCACGTCGACATACAGGGGTCGCTGAAGTGGCTGGCCGTCCTCCGGAATTTTCACACGAAGCTCCTCACGAACATCTGGCTTGGACCGTCGCCGCTTGATACCGCCCCGAGTTGGGCGCCAACTGAGGTAACGGGTTTTTAGGAACCCGTTTGGTGCCAGGGGATAACACCCGAAGACCTCTGGGTTCTCCCTGTTCCGGACCACAGAAACACGGAGTCTTCTAGTCGAGTCAGAGATCAGGTTTTATTGATAGCTACCAAGTAACAGGTGTCCTAGAAGCACGACAAACACGGGTCATGTGTTCTCAGGAGACTGTTCCTTTTTACAGAACCAGCCTTCTCCTTATATACAAAAATAATAGCTGCAAGCAAGAATTCTTGAGTTTATGATATGGCTATACACATATTTCTACAATAATACAAAAGAGCGAAGTCATGTAGGCAAGCCCGTATTTTAGATGTCCAATTCGTGATAGATTACTCAGCCAAGCCCGGAACTCCCATCAGATATCGGTGAAGCCCCAATAAAGGAAGGCACCTCCTAGTCATAAAAACTGGCCATAAACAGGGAGCGTGGACAGGTGTGTATGTGTGTAGAAAACATGATCTGTGCGCGGTGAATGGTTTATGGTATGTTGTACATTGATGCTATCTGGTTTGGCCACTGGGCGAGGAGCTGCCTAAACAGGTTTGGCTGGAGGCAAGGGAGTCAGTTGGGACAGGTCAGGGGGAAGTCAGGGAAGGTGGACGTGTCCTTTTAGATCAAGCTCGACCTTTAATTGACTTATCATGAGGGCAAGACACAAGATGGATACCGTTTACAAAATGGAGTCTGGGGTTTGGGACGGAAACTACGATTCAGGGGTGTTAGCATGCCTCGATCATGACGCAAATACATAGGAATGATGTCCTAATCATTATCGGTTCGTCGACACCAAATTCGTCATGGTACGTTGATGTTTCGGGACACGGATATCGGGCCTCGATACCGGGACAACAGTAGAGTCCAGAATTTCAGAACCACATAACAAATAATAACTAGTACTAAAGTGGGAACATTTCCTCATTTGACATATGGCCCTGCAATAACCAGATCCAAATTGCAAAAGATGAAGCATTAGCATCATGTGGTGTGCTCTGACAGTCTATTGATATACAATGTCTTGCCTCTCCTAGGATGGGGTCAGTTATGGAGGTAGCCTAGGGGATGAACAGGAAGGCACTGTGGTTATCTGAGTCACTGACACGTATTTCTTCAGGACAGACTTGTTGATCATCATTCCTGGGTACAGAAGTGGATCTGTTAAAGTGGAGCTACTGTGATCAAGAAATAGCAGAGTCAGTTAACAACCTAAGCTGAGAGGTAGGTGACATCCCTCAGAATGGGACATATAAAACAGAGTAGCAAACAGATCTTCCTGTGAGGGAATGCGGGCCGGTCCTAGCTAGCATTCATGTGAGGAGATCACGAGGAAGTATTTTCTTAGTTAGGCACACAACAGAGGCAGAGACTATGGGACAGATTCTAATGCTGACCCTTAACTCCTAAGAAAGGCAAGATGGTCTCCTGGGGGCCCATTGAACGGGGTGGCAGGCAACTGTAGTTGGGCATGGCATAACAGCATGAGTTTATACATTCCTAGTACGATGTGTTCAGGATACAAACAACCTTGACTGTAAAAGTCCCAAAGGGTTTGAATCTATTTAGCGCACACAGTATATCCAATACCCTGGGATTCGTGATTTACCAAGTGTTATATTTACCATAAATTACAAGATTGAGCATAGCAGTCTTTGACATTATCAAACAATTCTCAATTTTCTTTTATCTTTCATGGGTTTCAACAGCATCCTACTTTGTTGGTTTGCCTCCTACCTCTCAAACTGCCCCCCATCTTCCAGATGGACCCAAGATCCAAAAGCTACCAGTGACCTACAATGTCCTATAAGGGTACATGTTCTCACTAGTGATCCTCAGCATGTATTTTGAACCACTCACAATTCTCATCACCCATGGTGAAAGGAAGATTCACTAAAATGCTGACAGCATTCAACTGTAGAAGCCACTACAGCCAACGATATTGCCTTTCTCAAGTAGAGCATCACCATCATCCGAGCTTGGATGACAAAATACTTACTCAGTGTAAACCACTCACCTGCTACTTTCTACTTGATCTAACTTATTTACCTTACATTACCCATCAGGTCATTTTAATTTTACCAATCCAGCCTTCACCTAATGTTTTGGGAATCATGACCTTGCCACAGTAACCTATTACTTGATACTATGTGACATGGTCAAGTGTGCTCTCTTGTTTAAGCGGTTACACACATAATCTCCTGACCTTCTTATTAAGTAGCACACCTTCTCCTTCAATCCATGTTCACATATTTTATCTCATGCATATATCGGCATTGATCTATTCACACTAGTAATGCCTTTCTGAACATTCCACAGTTTCTGATTTTACCATTAATCCACTGATTAGTGCACTTCATGCTGCTGAACATCTTATTAAAGAATGAAAGTAATCCAACCATATCTCCCCCTGCCTTTATCGACCCACTTTGGCTGCATCATTAGCCCTCAATATATGGTGTGGACAATGTAAAACAGAAATAAGCAGTACACATATCTACCAGTCCCAACTCAACACAAGTAGCAAGGACATGCTCAGACTATGACAGAAGAATTGCAAACCTTCAGCTAAGATGATATGGAACAAGATTCCTCTATACATCATTTATTTTTTAGCTCTTTTTTATTGGATTACATTCATTCACAGTCATGTGGTACATTGGAAACATCACAGTACTATATCACTCAATTTACACTTTACAATTGAAATGAAATGAAAAATTACATTTGTATAGCGCATAACTACCCTGAGGCCTCGCAGCGCTTGAATTAAAGCCTGTATATAATAAATTATGTTCAGAAGCTTGCCTCAACAAGTTCACATTATCTGCCCTTCTAGCATCTCTCCCAGGAAACGTTCTATTTCTTGGTATTGCCGGGGAACACACCTGACCCCTATGTGCATTCCATCTACTCCAGATTTTCTCCCAGTTTGGGTGGAAGCCTCTATTCTCATAGATGGGGTTTTATGCTATCATACACCAGTTCATGTCTTTTTCCCTTTCCGTCAATGTGGGTGATTTACCTACTCCCCATTTCAGTAATATGTTCCCTTTAGCAATTGCAAAACCCAGTGTTACCCTTGTTTGTTCCTTTCTGTTGAGTTCTGTCTGTCCACATATATTTAGAAGACATAATTTGGGTGTATGTTGGAGTTCCTTTCTGCTGACCAACTGCAGTTGTGTTGCCACTGTCCCCCAGTATTTCTGAATGGCAGAACAATCCCGTATTATATGATAGAATATTCCCTCTTGATTACACTGTCTGTTACACATGGGGTCTTCTTTTCTTTTCAGTTTTGTCAAAATGGCGCAGGAAAAATACATTCTGTGGAGAATCTTGAGTTGGAATAATCCTAATCTGGAAGTTATGCCCACTTCCCTAGTTGACGCTAACGCTTCCTGACAATCTTCTTCTTCCAGCTCTCCTATGTTATTTTGCAATCTCTCTCGCAGTTTATGTAAAGGATCTGGCATTATTGAGTAATTTCCTATATTTCATGGAGATCACTTTGCTGCCTATACGATCATTTAGTAGTCTGTCATCAAGTGGTGTTGATTCTGGGATGGCCGCTCTTAGAGAACGTCTGATTTGTAGATATCTATATGTCTCAAATCTGCCATCTCAAATTCTGTTTGTATGCCGAGAAATGGTTTCACATTGTCCCTTGACCACAGGTCATCCACCCTCGAGATGCTGGTCATATCCGCTTTATTTAAAACCAGGACATTTGATCCGTGTACCTAGTTTCTCAGCATCACACAGTGGCATGGATTGGGTCACTTTATTCCACTACCCTTGCCTTTTTTGTCACTGTGTGCCAAAGAGCAACATTTTCTTGTGTTTGGCCTGTTAGAGGTTGCTTTATTGGGTTTGTGTACAATACCTGTCTGTAGCCTCTGGGGCCCATAAGTATCTTATCCATCTGGTATGCGCGGTCGGTTTATGAGCCATAATCCACTGGTTGATTACCACCAATTGGCTGGCCGGTAGTACATTCGGATATCTGGAATTCCTCCCTCATACCACCCCTTTACAAGTTTGTGTGTAGCAATTCGCGGGTGTTCCTCATCCCACAGTAGTGCTCGTATCTCACGTTCAATGTCAATAAAGTAGTTGTCTGGGACAGGGTAAGGTGTGATTTGTAGGACATACATGAATCTTGGTAATGCCATCATTTTAAAGAGAGCTGCACGTCCTAATAGGGATAATGGTAGAGTTCTCCAATGTTGAGTGTCCTTTTGCAGTCGTTTCAGGGGCCTAGTAAATTATGCGTATAGAAAAGGGCGGGATCACTTGTGACGTAGACTCCTAGATAACGGAAGCTGTCCTTGTCCATCGGTACTGTACAACCGTGTGGTAGTTTGGGTCCAGGTCCATGAAGCATAAACTGTACTGACTTGGACAAATTGATGGTGTATCCAGAGTATTTCTACCTATTATTAAAAATGTGCATGATCCTTTTGATGGATGAATTAGGTGATGCCACATAGAGCAAAATATCATACATTTATAACGAGATTCTGTCCTACCACCCCCCAATCCACCGCAATCCCCAGATCAAGGGATCTCCTCTTATCCAGGTAGCCAGCGGCTCTAGCATTAGGGTGAAAATCAATGGGGATAGAGGACATCCCTGCCCTGTTCCTCTTTTGAGGGGAAAGTTATGTGAAGTGTGTCCGTTTACTGCCACTTGTGCTATTAGATCTCCGTATAGCAACTTGGCCCACACAGTGTATTTGGGACCAAAACCTAATCAATCCCGTACTGCTTAGAGTTATGGCCATTCAATGGTATCATACGCCATACGTGCATCTAGTGGTAGTATCGCTGCCTCTTCCTTGATGGTCTTTCTTCTACCCAGTAGTCCGTGCAGGCCTCGCAGGTTTAAGGCTGTATTTCTCCCCGGCATGAAGCCAAATTGATCTGAGTATACTAAATTGGTGATGACCGGTAAAAGTCTATTTGCTAGTAGTTTGGCCAGTATTTTAAGCTGCGCATTAAGCAGCGATATGGGGTAGTACGAGCTGCATGATTCTGTCGGTTTCCCCTGTTTGTGAATGACCATGACGGTGGCCAATCTGTGGTCTGTAGAAAGGCTCCCCTGTCATCTGCTGTCTTCATACATTTGTCATAAATAGGAGTGCAATTGTCAAAGCTGTGAGTTTATATAGTTCTATTGGGAGGCCTCTTGGTCCCATTGCTTTTCCTGATTGTATGCTATTTATTGCACTAACAATTTCATCTTTGGTGATGTCGCTATCAAGTGTGGCCGCTTCCTCTGTGGTTAGTGATGGAATAGGCATGTCTGTCAGTAATTCTTTCAAATCGCCGGTCGTCGTAGTGGCCGAGGGAGTATATAAACACATGTAGTATAGAGCAAATAACTCAGATATATCTTGTGGGTCTTTTACTATCTAATCGTTCTTGGTCTTGAGAAATGCAACCCATATATTTGCCTTTTCGCGCCTGTCTAACCATGCCAGTAGTTTCCCTGCTTTGTCTCCTGTCTCATATATTCTGTGGTGTACTGCTAGATGGCTACTTTTGGCCAACTCTGTAACTAGATTGTTGTATTTCTGTTGCTTGATATCTAGTGTGAGAGTAGTCACCTCACTCTCTAGACGGTTGTCTGTGTTTCTTTCCCCAGGATCTCTTTTCCAGTTTCGTGAGTGCGAACTGCCTATCCTTTTTGTATCCATTTGTGAATGGCAGTGCTTGCACTTTGTTGACTGTTTTATATGCTTGCCATAGGGTTTGCTGGGATTTTACAGAACCCTAATTTTCATTAAAGTAGTGTTTTGTGGTTCGGGTTAGGTGTCATGTATTTAGGAATTTTGAGGTATCTGGGATGTAGGTTAATCATCTTCCGGTTTGAAGTTGTGCCGCCCGCGTGTGTAGAGGGCCAATAACAGTGAGTGGTCCGATATTCCGCACGCGAGATGTCAGACTTCTTTAAAGGAGGGCACTTGGTCAGTTAAAGTTAGGATATACTCTATATGTGAATAGCTGTTGTGTGCACCTCAATTAAACGTGAATTGTACAGTGTCTGGATTATGTGCGCTCCAGATGTCTGATAGGCCCATTTTCACCAGATAGTCTGCTAGTATAGAGCCCCCACCAAGTGTGTTTCTCGAGGGTTTGCAATCTTCTCACCCGCATAACACCATATTTAAGTCCCTACCTATTATCGAGTCCCCTTCTGGTAGTCTTAGGATAGGTTTGCTTAATTCAGGCGGGTTAGTCTTCTGCAGCTCTGGCGGGATATAAACCGAAAGGACATTGAGTGTACCCTTGATGGCAGCACTTCTACCAGTGGATCTATGTAAGATCTTCCCATTATAAAGGGGAAATTGTTGCGTATGAGTATTCCTGTCCCTCTGGATCCGGTTGTAAAGCCTGCATGTGTAGCTAAAGTGTATCCCCATCTGTTTAGTGCTTTGCATGTTATCTATAAGGTGGGTCACTTATTATTATACTACATCAGGTGTGTGTCGTTTAATGAATTAAAGGAATATTCTCCTCTTTACCTTATCCCCTAGACCATTTACATTCCAGGAAAGTAACCGGAGGGAGGATAGCATACTATCAGAAATCAGTGGAGATTGGTTTATGAGCATTATTTTTCACTTTTTGGGGACATCCGCAGACTGCGCTGTAGTAGTGATGGGCAGGGGCGGTGAGCTGTTTCCTGACTTGAATCTTTTTCCAGTGTTTGCTGTTTAGATGTGACTGTGTGAAGTGTTCCTATACAATTAAACAAATAACACAAAACTTTTCCCAACTTATATAAGCATTGCAGGTTGTAATTCCAGAATGAACTTGAACATTTCCCATCCCCCTCCCTGTCTCTCTGCCTTCTTGCATGACGGTTTACTAACTGCCCACCTCCCCATCATTGCAGAGTCCCTATTGAATCCCCAGACAAGAAATTGAGGGCATCTAGGTCTTCCGAAGGCCTACCACCCCCCATCTCCTTCCTCTCATTACCACATCAGCCAGGTGCATACACTGTAACTTGCCATCTTCTGGTGTCTGATAATCTCTAAGTCAAGTACTTTGTCCGTGTTTGTTGGTTTTTACATTTGTGTAGAGTCGCAAGTCTTTAAGCATCTTTTGAGTTGTAGTGGGGCGTCTCAGGACGACTTATTCACACTTGTCAAGTTCATAGTTTATTTGTAGATTTTTTACTAGGTTTGTATCTGTGAGTTGTTGCGGTTTCTCAAAGCATCTTGCTCGTTTACCGAAGAGGCTTGCATGCTCTACTGTTCGCCATCCATCTAGCCACTCCCCAGTGTCCACAGGATTGGAGAAGAATTAGGTCTTCCCTTCAGCCTCTGCCATCAATTTAGCAGGGAACATCATTACGTATTTGATTAATTTGTCTCTGAGTGCTCTTTTTACTTCTAGAAAGCTGCGGTGCTGTCCCTGCACATTTAAGGTGAAGTCAGGAAAGAATGGTATTGTACTATTGTCATAATGGACCTGTGGGGCACTGCGCCCTGTTTGTAGTATGATGTTGCGGTCTCGAAAACTGAAGAATCAGGCCAGAATCGGTCTTGGAAGGGCCCCTGGCCTAGGTCTTTCTCCCGGAACTCAGAGGGCTCTCTCGATAAAGAAATAGTTCAGCGAGCCTTGGGGTTGTAGATATTTTAATATAGGATACTCCAAAAAGAGATCAGTTGCTGGTCCTTCTGCTCATTCTGGTACGCCAATAATTAACATGTTGTTTCTTCTGGTTCTACCTTCATATTCATCCACTTTTGCTTCGACTGTTGTGCTAATTTTCAAGTCTTTCACTTGTTGTTGAAGGTTTGAAGTGTCTGCCTTTAGGTTTTTGGCTGTGTCTTCCACTTCTTGATTCAGAAAAGGGGGTGGTGATGAACAGAGTGCGTGAATTAAGCAGACCACTCTTACCCAGTCCAAAGATCAGGGCTTGATCCATCACCGTTTTTTAGCTCACTGCACCATCCCAGCTCAGAACTTGGCTATATGCAAATTAGTCTGTTCCTGTCCCAGTGCATGATGGGAACAGGGCAAACCAAACTACCAAGCCAATTCTTATACTGGTAAGGAAACAAGCTTCCGGGGACCGGTTTCTGCCATTTCAGGATCGTCGGCCCGGCTTGCTTGAATCCTGATGGTGCAATGAGCAAGGGACTCACATCTGAGTATACCCTTCCACGCATATGTGGACAAAATGATTCAGAAAAGGGGGTGGTGATGAACAGAGTGCCTGAATTAAGCAGACCACTCTTACCCAGTCCAAAGATCAGGGCTTGATCCATCACCGTTTTTTAGCTCACTGCACCATCCCAGCTCAGAACTTGGCTATATGCAAATTAGTCTGTTCCTGTCCCAGTGCATGATGGGAACAGGGCAAACCAAACTACCAAGCCAATTCTTATACTGGGAAGGAAACAAGCTTCCGGGGACCGGTTTCTGCCATTTCAGGCGTCGTCGGCCCGGCTTGCTTGAATCCTGATGGTGCAATGAGCAAGGGACTCCCATCTGAGTATACCCTTCCACGCATATGGTGGACAAAATGATTCAGAAAAGGGGGTGGTGATGAACAGAGTGCCTGAATTAAGCAGACCACTCTTACCCAGTCCAAAGATCAGGGCTTGATCCATCACCGTTTTTTAGCTCACTGCACCATCCCAGCTCAGAACTTGGCTATATGCAAATTAGTCTGTTACTGTCCCAGTGCATGATGGGAACAGGGCAAACAAACTACCACGCCAATTCTTATACTGGGAAGGAAACAAGCTTCCGGGGACCGGTTTCTGCCATTTCAGGCGTCGTCGGCCCGGCTTGCTTGAATCCTGATGGTGCAATGAGCAAGGGACTCACATCTGAGTATACCCTTCCACGCATATGGTGGACAAAATGATTCAGAAAAGGGGGTGGTGATGAACAGAGTGCCTGAATTAAGCAGACCACTCTTACCCAGTCCAAAGATCAGGGCTTGATCCATCACCGTTTTTTAGCTCACTGCACCATCCCAGCTCAGAACTTGGCTATATGCAAATTAGTCTGTTCCTGTCCCAGTGCATGATGGGAACAGGGCAAACCAAACTACCAAGCCAATTCTTATACTGGGAAGGAAACAAGCTTCCGGGGACCGGTTTCTGCCATTTCAGGCGTCGTCGGCCCGGCTTGCTTGAATCCTGATGGTGCAATGAGCAAGGGACTCACATCTGAGTATACCCTTCCACGATATGGTGGACAAAATGATTCAGAAAAGGGGGTGGTGATGAACAGAGTGCCTGAATTAAGCAGACCACTCTTACCCAGTCCAAAGATCAGGGCTTGATCCATCACCGTTTTTTAGCTCACTGCACCATCCCAGCTCAGAACTTGGCTATATGCAAATTAGTCTGTTCCTGTCCCAGTGCATGATGGGAACAGGGCAAACCAAACTACCAAGCCAATTCTTATACTGGGAAGGAAACAAGCTTCCGGGGACCGGTTTCTGCCATTTCAGGCGTCGTCGGCCCGGCTTGCTTGAATCCTGATGGTGCAATGAGCAAGGGACTCACATCTGAGTATACCCTTCCACGCATATGGTGGACAAAATGATTCAGAAAAGGGGGTGGTGATGAACAGAGTGCCTGAATTAAGCAGACCACTCTTACCCAGTCCAAAGATCAGGGCTTGATCCATCACCGTTTTTTAGCTCACTGCACCATCCCAGCTCAGAACTTGGCTATATGCAAATTAGTCTGTTCCTGTCCCAGTGCATGATGGGAACAGGGCAAACCAAACTACCAAGCCAATTCTTATACTGGGAAGGAAACAAGCTTCCGGGGACCGGTTTCTGCCATTTCAGGCGTCGTCGGCCCGGCTTGCTTGAATCCTGATGGTGCAATGAGCAAGGGACTCCCATCTGAGTATACCCTTCCACGCATATGGTGGACAAAATGATTCAGAAAAGGGGGTGGTGATGAACAGAGTGCCTGAATTAAGCAGACCACTCTTACCCAGTCCAAAGATCAGGGCTTGATCCATCACCGTTTTTTAGCTCACTGCACCATCCCAGCTCAGAACTTGGCTATATGCAAATTAGTCTGTTACTGTCCCAGTGCATGATGGGAACAGGGCAAACAAACTACCACGCCAATTCTTATACTGGGAAGGAAACAAGCTTCCGGGGACCGGTTTCTGCCATTTCAGGCGTCGTCGGCCCGGCTTGCTTGAATCCTGATGGTGCAATGAGCAAGGGACTCACATCTGAGTATACCCTTCCACGCATATGGTGGACAAAATGATTCAGAAAAGGGGGTGGTGATGAACAGAGTGCCTGAATTAAGCAGACCACTCTTACCCAGTCCAAAGATCAGGGCTTGATCCATCACCGTTTTTTAGCTCACTGCACCATCCCAGCTCAGAACTTGGCTATATGCAAATTAGTCTGTTCCTGTCCCAGTGCATGATGGGAACAGGGCAAACCAAACTACCAAGCCAATTCTTATACTGGGAAGGAAACAAGCTTCCGGGGACCGGTTTCTGCCATTTCAGGCGTCGTCGGCCCGGCTTGCTTGAATCCTGATGGTGCAATGAGCAAGGGACTCACATCTGAGTATACCCTTCCACGATATGGTGGACAAAATGATTCAGAAAAGGGGGTGGTGATGAACAGAGTGCCTGAATTAAGCAGACCACTCTTACCCAGTCCAAAGATCAGGGCTTGATCCATCACCGTTTTTTAGCTCACTGCACCATCCCAGCTCAGAACTTGGCTATATGCAAATTAGTCTGTTCCTGTCCCAGTGCATGATGGGAACAGGGCAAACCAAACTACCAAGCCAATTCTTATACTGGGAAGGAAACAAGCTTCCGGGGACCGGTTTCTGCCATTTCAGGCGTCGTCGGCCCGGCTTGCTTGAATCCTGATGGTGCAATGAGCAAGGGACTCACATCTGAGTATACCCTTCCACGCATATGGTGGACAAAATGATTCAGAAAAGGGGGTGGTGATGAACAGAGTGCCTGAATTAAGCAGACCACTCTTACCCAGTCCAAAGATCAGGGCTTGATCCATCACCGTTTTTTAGCTCACTGCACCATCCCAGCTCAGAACTTGGCTATATGCAAATTAGTCTGTTCCTGTCCCAGTGCATGATGGGAACAGGGCAAACCAAACTACCAAGCCAATTCTGATACTGGGAAGGAAACAAGCTTCCGGGGACCGGTTTCTGCCATTTCAGGCGTCGTCGGCCCGGCTTGCTTGAATCCTGATGGTGCAATGAGCAAGGGACTCACATCTGAGTATACCCTTCCACGCATATGGTGGACAAAATGATTCAGAAAAGGGGGTGGTGATGAACAGAGTGCCTGAATTAAGCAGACCACTCTTACCCAGTCCAAAGATCAGGGCTTGATCCATCACCGTTTTTTAGCTCACTGCACCATCCCAGCTCAGAACTTGGCTATATGCAAATTAGTCTGTTCCTGTCCCAGTGCATGATGGGAACAGGGCAAACCAAACTACCAAGCCAATTCTTATACTGGGAAGGAAACAAGCTTCCGGGGACCGGTTTCTGCCATTTCAGGCGTCGTCGGCCCGGCTTGCTTGAATCCTGATGGTGCAATGAGCAAGGGACTCACATCTGAGTATACCCTTCCACGCATATGGTGGACAAAATGATTCAGAAAAGGGGGTGGTGATGAACAGAGTGCCTGAATTAAGCAGACCACTCTTACCCAGTCCAAAGATCAGGGCTTGATCCATCACCGTTTTTTAGCTCACTGCACCATCCCAGCTCAGAACTTGGCTATATGCAAATTAGTCTGTTCCTGTCCCAGTGCATGATGGGAACAGGGCAAACCAAACTACCAAGCCAATTCTTATACTGGGAAGGAAACAAGCTTCCGGGTACCGGTTTCTGCCATTTCAGGCGTCGTCGGCCCGGCTTGCTTGAATCCTGATGGTGCAATGAGCAAGGGACTCACATCTGAGTATACCCTTCCACGCATATGGTGGACAAAATGATTCAGAAAAGGGGGTGGTGATGAACAGAGTGCCTGAATTAAGCAGATCACTCTTACCCAGTCCAAAGATCAGGGCTTGATCCATCACCGTTTTTTAGCTCACTGCACCATCCCAGCTCAGAACTTGGCTATATGCAAATTAGTGTGGTCCTGTCCCAGTGCATGATGGGAACAGGGCAAACCAAACTACCAAGCCAATTCTTATACTGGGAAGGAAACAAGCTTCCGGGGACCGGTTTCTGCCATTTCAGGCGTCGTCGGCCCGGCTTGCTTGAATCCTGATGGTGCAATGAGCAAGGGACTCACATCTGAGTATACCCTTCCACGCATATGGTGGACAAAATGATTCAGAAAAGGGGGTGGTGATGAACAGAGTGCCTGAATTAAGCAGACCACTCTTACCCAGTCCAAAGATCAGGGCTTGATCCATCACTTCTTGGGCTCGATCGCCCGACTTGCACAGGTTGCCCTTATGAGACAGACTTCTGTAGAGACGGAGTCATTTCGAGTCTCTAGGGAGTTGTGAACTTTGTTAATGGCGGCCATGATGTCATTAACTCAAGTATACAGACTGATTGGACTGTGAACTAAATAGTGAAGCCCTGATGAAGTTCCAGCTGTGGAACGAAACGCGTTGGCTGATGTCCACTTTTTTACTTCAACGACAATAAAAAGATATTTCGGACACACTTGGAGTCTTTTGACTTGAATCTGGTGCACCTTCCCTGTTGTACAATTAGTATTGCGTGGGCCCGAAGCACACTACTGTAGTGTGTGGCTTCCACTCCTGATGACTTGTCTGTATTGGGGGAGGAAAACGGTACGGTGGCGAACGGTGCCCCACCGAAACGGAATGTCCATACCTTTACTATCTATTGCATCAGGTGCTGGGGGCACAAGTCTTCCACCACCGCGTGGTCAGAGTCCTCGACTGTTGCCCTCCACCGCGATACTAAATCGTGCTGCCACCGCCCACGATCAGCTCCTATTCTCCCGGTGATAACTCACTTCCCTGTAGAGGACCGGCCGCACCATCACCCGATGTTCTCTTGCGTTATCTCGGCTCACGTTTGCTCGTCCAGTGTGAAGGATTCTTGTCCGCTTTGCATGCAGATCTTATCTGCGTCACTCCTCTCAGCTCTTGCTCGGCGGTCCAGGCACACGTACCGGGTGAGTGCAGCAACTGCGGCTCTCCACCCATTCTCCGGCGGCGCTTGTGCGTTCTTCAGATTGTTTGTTTGGAAGTGTTCATAGGGGCGCCCTTCTCGTCCGTACTGTGCTTTGCCTACGTCTCTCGCACATCGGGTCGGCCAGTCAATATGGTTCCCGGCTTTTAAGGGTCAAAGTCCACACCAGACCATAGCTCACAGCTGTTGGAGCATTGGTCATTTTTTGTAGAGGTTTAGAAATCAGCCATCAGCATTCAGACATCAGTAGTGTTATGTCTGCACCGTCTTGACAGATTTCATGTCAGATTTTAGGGAAAAAAGTGCTCGGTCCCCGGGAGCTCGACTAGTGTGCAGCCATTTCCTTTCATTGCTGGTCACGCCCACCCTCTGTACGTCATTCTTGCATCTTTACGTCCACAGTTCAAAAAAAGAACCTAAGCCACATTTCTTCAAAAACCAGCTTCCATCTTCAATGGGGACTTTCCGGCTCACACTCAGGAGCGTCGCTCTCTTTCCACGCAAGCCAGCTCACGAGCCATCCTGTATGCTTTGATGCATCTGCTCACTGTACTAGTTTCAGATGCCTGTGTGTTTCTTTTTTTGCTGTGTATTTTTGTATTTTGATACATTTACAGTTTTTAAATGTACTCTGAAGTGACCGAAAGGGAACAGGCCGTTGCCAAACAGAAGTCATTACTAACATCAAAAAATGAATACTTGTCTATTGTGGATTTACACAGAAGCTGTTTGCCGCACTGTGAATTCTAAAGCGATAGATGAAGTCTGTAGTCGCATGGACGTGCTGCTAATTGACGCTTTTTGATTTCCTGTCGTCACTGTTCACAATTCCTCGCGGGCCGCAGCTATTTGATGTCTGTCTCCTTGTCAATTTATTTCAAACGCGCTCTTGTCTGGGATCTGACACAAGCTTTCAAGACACATCAGAAATGAATGAAATCAGCCATGTGCACGAAGGACGGGTTTCTTCCTTGCTTATTTAATTTTCTGTCATTAGCAGCATTACTCATTATTAAATCTGTTCCGTGCACCCCCAGGATTCGCTTAAGATGTTGTAGAAGGCAGGAAATGCAAAGCAAGCTGAGATGTATGACATGGTTTCTGAGAAGCTCAAGAGCCTTTCATGCCCTAGGGCTAAGGAAAGGTCAATTCGCCGGACGTGGGTTCACTGAAATTCTGCCAGCTGCATCAGAGGATAAACCAGGGTCAGTAGTCTAAGGGCTGAGTTGTCAATTATATATTCAAAAGGTTCTGGTACCATCCTCCCTTTCGCTCCCCACCCCAGCTGCCCAATTTTTGTGTTTCTGAACAAAGTAGGGTGACCATCTCACTCCACTTGATTATGGACAGTTTCCAGTCCTGGGCTTCTGTGTGCCAGCCTATTGCATTTTGGGTATTGTAGGTTAGGTCCATCAAACGAATGAGGCTGACGAATCAGAGAGCAATGATCTGTGGGTGAAAAGTTCAGTACTTGAAGCAGTGTCCGTGATGACATGGAGTGAGGTGGTCATCCGAGAGCATGGGTATTCGCAAACATTTGCCATGGGGCCAAAAGGTATGTTCTGTGGTGTAACTGAGGGGTTTGGTAGGGGGTCCGGGTGGGTCAGGGATTGTGTAAGATAGTCGTAGGCAAAGCGAAGCATGTACATCCAGTGGCTGAATTACACAATGTGAAACCAGAAAACTTGGGATCAATCCTGGCTTTCCCCTTGACCAAACGGTCTGATCCTAGGACATTTTATTTTCACTTTGCCTCCATTTTAGGTCTCGGCCTGGCGAAGTGCTTCTTGGAATCAATACGGATTCCGAAGCCGTGTCTCAGGTCTGCCTGCAGTTTTCATTTGTGTGCGTCGTTTGGCGTCACAAGTTATGCAAAAGGCAGTGCAATGATTGCACCGGAGGTATTTCAATCCCTCCTGGTTGCCACCCTGTCCCATTTTGGCCCCGCCCACCAGGATTGGATCTTTTACTTGCGGAGGGACACTTCCTCTTTAATTACTGGGTAGGCACTTTTTTTTACCCCGACAGCGGTAGCAGCATGGAAGTGGCTTGTGAACCGCCGCTTCCTCGCAGATGCCCTAATTGTGCGCCGCTTCCTCGCAGATGCCCACATTGCGCACCGGTGACCCTCGCAGATGCCCTCATTGCGTGCCAGTGACCCTCGCAGATGCCCTGTGATTTAAATTATCATTATTTTTATTTTTTGTAAAGTCCACACAACATACAGTATCTAGAATCTCGAAAGATAGAAGCCATTACTTCGGACTTGAACGCACGCTGTCTGTTTTGTGAACCTTGCAGGGAAGGCTGCAAGGCTCAGTTTGCCCTAGGTTTGTCCAAGGTTTAAAGCTGCACAACAACATCAGCAATCTCCTGGATCTATCAGACTCTGGGGTGTGCTTTGCGACCCTTGAGACCTCTTTGCCCGCGCAAGCAACCTTGCCACCTTTCAGAAGAGGAATCCCGAGCCCTTGCCCTCTCTTACAACTCTGCCACTACCACCTTATTTCCACTAGACCTCACGGAAAACGAAATCCTAGCCATCCTCCAAGACCACAACTCTGTCCAAGTCATCCCTTGTCCACCAGATGCCAATCCCGAATATACCATCAGTATGGTCACCATCAACCCCAACAGGCCAGCTACCCACCGTAACAGAAGTGTGGTTAAAAGCAACCTTGTGACTGTACTCCTGTCCAACCTGACCCCTGACACTCCCCTAGGACCCCCCTCCCCCACTATCTGGTCTCTTAATCAACTGCACGCCGCTGATGTTGCGGATATTATCCTGAACAAAAATGTAGACCTAGCAATACTAACTGAATCATGGCTCAATGAATACTCCTCTCCTTGTCTGGACCTATTAGTCCCTCCAACTACAATATTGCTAGACTGGACAGACAATCTAGCAGGAAAAGAGGAGACATCGCATGCATCTACCGCTCTAGCCTCCTTGTCACGGAATTCATGGCGGACACCACTGACGTCTGCAAATACCTCACCCTTTCCATTTGCAGCAACTCACTACATCTGTGCAATTTGCACATCTTTTACCACCCCCCAGGTTTGAATGACTCTTTCACCAATTACCCACTGAAAATCATCACAACTAAGATTTCCTATAATGCTAAAGAGATTTTTCTCATCGATTTCAACCTGCACTGGAACTATCCTAAGGATCCCTACGTCAATACCATCAAAGACCTCCTAACTGAGCAAGCCCTGACTCAAACCAACTCACTCACAAGGGGCCACCCTGGACTGGATCATCTCTAAGGAATCTTCAGTTAAGCTTATCACCATAGACCCATGTGACTGGTCTGACCACCACGCCATTGCCTTCCTTTTACCCGAACCCACAAGACAAAGGCACCACAACCGGTGATTCCGAAATGCTGGATGAAACACCAAGAACCTTGACCACATGCAACTGGAGGCTTGCTGCAAATCTGACCCCCCCCTTGCACATAACTACAGTCAGTGACCTCAATGATCATTACTCAGCGACTATATCGAACATTCTGGATGACCTTGCCCCACTAAAACTAAAAAGAACACAAATCAAAGCCAGAAACCCCTGGTTCACTTGATCCCTCAACATGGAGAGGAGATCCCTCCAGCAATCTGAAAGAATTTGGAGACAACACCCCTCTGCTGCGCATCTAAAACTTCTCCGCCAGGCAAGAAACTCCCACAACAAGAACATCCTCAATTAAAAAAAGAATACTTCAGGTTGGAACTGGGGAATGCCAAGAATAGACCCCGCAAGCTCTTTGAACTGGTCAAACACCAATCAAATAAACTGGCTAAAACACCGAAAGAGTCTCATAAGTCTCTAATATCATCTGAGGAATTCTCCTCTTTCTTCGCTGATAAAATCACGGCCTTATGAAATGAACTCAGTACCGCTACATATTCCCAACCCCTTCCTGACTTGCCCCCCTTTTCCGCGCTACTCCCACTGGCCTCACCTAAAAACCAAGCACGTTGGGCCGACTTCACATACTATGACGAAGACTCCGTCTCTAAAATCATCCCCACCTTAAACCCGAATAACCACTTTAATGACCCGCTACCTGTCATGAAACTTAAACTGAAACTGAATCTACCTTGCCTTTTATTGAAAACACTTAACACCCACAGTATTTATGGCGCTAGTGTTATATTTCTCCATTAGAAAAACCCACCCCTTTCCCGTGCACCAGCACCCCTTGTCAGTGTGATTGGTGTATCCTTGAGATATAGTTTCTTGGTATGTTTAATTTTGAAATCGTTATGTTTGCACAAAAGGTTTTAAGTAATGTCACATTGTATTCCCTCTCCGAAATACCAAAGCGGGATCATCGTGTAATTATTTGTAGCTTTTAATGTAACTTTGAATCCGGTAAAGGTCTGCGGCAGAGGTTTTGACTCTAGATATGTTTCTGCACAGCTTTTAACTTAGAGAAATGTTTCCGCAGCCGCCCGACCCAAAGCCTCTTACAGAGCGGACAAACCTTGTCAGAAATGCGCGCACCGCACGCTGAACGTGACGGTACGTGTTAAGCGCTTGGGTGCGGCTGACTATTTAAGCCGCACCCAGTGTTCTAGAAAGCGCTTTGCCTTCTACTTTGTTCATCGGACCGGATCGGCTTGGGAGAGGCTCTAAGAACTTACCTGTGATTCCGGGATTCTGAACATTCTTTGGCGACCTCTGACTCCATTCTGGCCTTGGAAATCTCTTCTCTCTCAAGGACCATTTAATCCTGCAATGAACAAAGAAAAGAAGTTAAGTGCATTTTGAATTTCATAGGCGCCCATCGCAAGAAAGCTACATAAAGGCTTTTTTGAACAGTTTTTGGAACTTCTTTCTTAGAAGGAATTATTGTTTTAACTGAGACATTATTGGAGCCATTAAGGAACACTTAAGGATATTTCCTCTTGTGAAAATCATCTGTTATACATTGTTAGAAGAGAGTTTAGAACATGTTTTCTGAGCAATGTGATATTGTCTGTGGGACGCTCTCTACTCATTGTCTTTTATAAGGTGCAACTGAAACTGGATCATCAGGGACATTGGAACAAGTAATGTAAAGAGAAGTAAGTTTAACTGAATGCAGAATTACCTGGTTACGAGTACAGTCTGGAATTAATGCATTAGGCTAAACTAGAACGCATAAGTAATTGCAAATTGTTTTACAGAGTAAAAGACAACCAAGAGACAAGTTCAGACAAGCACAGAAGAAGCTCATCAAGAGACATGACCAAACCTTCCACATCTACACAAGACATACTGGGCGCAAACGAGACATCTACTGGTCACAGGTAGGGGACAAGACTTGTTTTTCTTAGAAATCCCTTAACAGCAGTCAGAAGAAAGTCTTAGTAGAATTGTGAGGATATTCTACTGGGTCTTAGTTCTTCCCTTGTTGTTTCGCAGGTCGACAGCAAGATCCCACAACATCCAGTACCCCGGCCCTACGCCCTAGTTTCTAATTTATTCCTTGTTGTAAGTTTAACAGCACAAGTTGTAAGATAGTTATTTGGGAAGTTGATCCCTTGCGTCCCTGCGAAATCCTACGACGTCATAGAAGACATCTAAGGTAAGGGACGTCGTAGTACCTTGATACTACCATCCAACTGCCACGCTGCTGCCTCCCAATCCATTGTTCCTAGCTGGACTGCAATAATCAACACCTCTCTCCAGCAAGGATCGATTCCGGACTCTCTGAAAGCCGGCCAAGTCCTTCCTATTTGAAAAAAAACATTGCTGGATCCAGCCTTCCTGACAACTTCAGGCTTATCTCCAATATCCCTCTGTTAGCCAAAGTGTTAGAGAAGTGTGTACAACAGCAACTTAGTCTACACAACAACTTCCACCTACTTGATGACTTCCAATCTGGATTCAGACCGGGGCACAGCACTGAAACTACTATGCTCCCCATTGTGGACGATGCCCACCAAGCCCTAGACCAAGGCAAAACCTGCCTTCTTATCCTCCTAGATCTATCCTTGGCCTTCAACACCATCAACCATTAAAAACTACTCGAACGCCTCAAACTTAGGATGGGTTTGGATGGCTCTGTCTTAGAATGGTTTAGGTCCTTCCTCAACAACCGTCACAGAGATTCCTAATTAATGGCAACCTATCAGCTCTCACCCGAGTCACGGTTGAAGTCCCTCAAGGTTCAACCCTGTCCCCCACCCTCTTTAATATTTACTCAGAGCCGCTTACCGAAGTTCTTCACTTCGCTAACATCTCCTACCATATGTAAGCGGACGACACCCAAATATACATTGAAATTTCATCGCTCGAGGAAATCCATTCCCTGAATGAGGCCCTGAAACTTACCGTCCAATGTCTCGCCTCTAACCAACTCAAGCTCAACGCAAAGAAAACGGAAATTCTCCTAATCTCACCTACAAAAGCCAACCCGGGGATTCAGATATGGATCAAGGCCATCACAGCCTTAAACTGCACGCCAACCATTGTGGACTCGGCCAAATCTCTGGGTATAATCCTCGACTGCAACCTGAACATGCGGGACCACATCAACTCGATGGCTAAATCAGCCAGGTTCCACCTGAGCTACCTAAGGAAGCTGAAACCTTTCATTGATGCCTGACCTAAAAATGTCAGTCCAAGCACTAGTCATCTCTAGGCTGGAATATGGCTGTTCTACCCTTTCGGGTTTACCCAAGATCTCCCTGGCACCTTTAAAAGCCTGCCTCAACGTGGCCGCTAGACTACTTGCTGGCACCAGGAAGTTCGAACACATCTCTCCACATCTGAAAGCTTTGAACTGGCTCCCCCTCGAGGTCAGAATACAGCTGAAACTGGCATGCATTACACTCAAGGCTCTTTACACAAACTCCCCTACTTATCTGGCACAGAAACCAGTGGTATCTGGAGGAAGCAGGAACTCCAGGTCCGCCAGAGACCTCTGACTCCAACCTGCCCGCTTCTGGAAAAAACCTACAATCGGGTTTTCTCCGGGGCCGCACCAAGAATTTGGAACTCCCTCCCACCTGCCATCAGAAGAATCCCTTCTCTGGCACGCTTCAAAAAGGAGGACAAAACTTTCCTCATGGGTAAATTCCTCGTCTAATCTCTGCCTTCAATCACCACAGTGTGCCTGACCAATCTAAGACTATCACCTTTTCCCCAGGTCATCCTATTCACTCTACCAAGAAACTGTG
This sequence comes from Lissotriton helveticus, assembly GCF_964261635.1. NCBI lineage: Eukaryota > Metazoa > Chordata > Amphibia > Caudata > Salamandridae > Lissotriton > Lissotriton helveticus. The sequence continues at coordinate 1,117,553,472 of NC_136068.1, read as the reverse complement.
GGGTTTTGTACGGATTCTAATCAATCAATCAATCAATCAATCAATCAATCAAGCATTTGTAAAGCGCGCTACATACCTGTGAGGGTCTCAAGGCGCTGGGGGCTGTGACTGATCGAAGAGCCAGGTCTTGAGAAGTCTTCTGAAGGCCAGCAGGTCCTGGGTCTGTCGTAGGCTTGTAGGGAGAACGTTCCAGGTCTTGGCGGCGAGGTAGGAGAAGGATCTGCCACCAGAGGGGGTTTTCCAGATACGAGGAACTGTGGCGAGGGCGAGGGTGGCAGAGCGGAGGTTGCAGGTGGGGGTGTGGAAGCTGAGTCGGTTGTTGAGGTATGTTGGTCCGGTGTTGTGTAACGCTTTGTGTGCGTGGATTAGGAGTTTGAAGGTGATCCTTTTGTTGACTGGGAGCCAGTGCAGGCCTCTCAGGTGGGGTGTGATGTGGCTGCGTCGGGGGACGTCGAGGATCAGTCGTGCCGAGGCGTTCTGGATTCGTTGTAGTCGTCTCAGGAGCTTGGTTGTTGTTCCTGAGTAGAGGACGTTTCCGTAGTCGAATCTGTTGGTGATGAGGGCCTGGGTGATGTTTTTTCTCGTGTCGAGAGGGATCCATTTGAAGATCCTGCGGAGCATTCGGAGGGTGTTGAAGCAGGACGCGGAGACGGCGTTGACTTGCTTGGTCATGGAGAGGGTGGAGTTGAGGATGAACCCCAGGTTGTGTGCGTGGTCGGTGGGTTCCGGGGCTGTGCCTAGCGATGTGGGCCACCAGGAGTCGTCCCAGGCTTATGGGGTGGTTCAGAGGATGAGGACCTTTGTTTTGTCTGAATTCAGCTTCAGTCTGCTGTCCTTCATCCAGTCGGGGACGGTCTTCATTCCTCTGTGGAGGTTGGCTTTGGCGGTGTGGGGGTCTTTGTTGAGGGATATGATCAGCTGGGTGTCGTCGGCGTAAGAGATGATGTTGAGGTTGTGCTGTCATGCGACGTGGGCGAGAGGTGCCATGTAGATGTTGAACAGCGTCGGGCTAAGGGAGGATCCCTGTGGGACGCCGCAGATGATCTCGGTGTTTTTTGAGTGGATGGGTGGGAGGCGGACGCTCTGGGTTCTGCCGGAGAGGAAGGATGTGGTCCAGGCCAGGGCCTTCTCTTGAATTCCGGCGTCATGGAGGCGCGCTGATAGGGTGCGGTGGCAAACCGTGTCGAAGGCAGCTGACAGGTCCAGTTGTCTGTTTCTTCTTTGTCCATCAGGATCTCGATGTCGTCGGTGGCGGCAATGAGGGCGGTCTCGGTGCTGTGGTTGTTGCGGAAGCCGGATTGGGAAGGGTCCAGGATGTTGTTGTCTTCGAGGTATCGGGTTAGCTGTATGTTGACAATCTTCTCTGTCACTTTTGCCGGGAACGGGAGCAGGGAGATGGGACGGAAGTTCTTGAGGTCCTTGGGGTCCGCTTTGCGTTACTTCAGAAGGCCGTTGATCTCAGCGTGCTTGCAGCTTTCCGGGAAGGAACGTTGGACCAGGCGGTCAGGCGGCCTGTGTGGGTGGAGGTCGCGGGGGTGGTGGTCTTGGTGGTGGGTGTGGAGGTGTAGCAGTTGAAGCTGTCGTGGATGTCGGTGATCTTGCAGTGAAAGAAGGTGGCCAGGGAGTCGCACAGGTCTTGTGATGGTGGAATACCGTTGGTGTTGGAGCTGGGGTTGGAGAGTTCTTTCACGATGCTGAAGAGCTCTTAGGTGTTGTGTGCGTTGTTGTCTAGGCGGTCCTTGAAGGCGGTCCTTTTGGCGGTCCTGATGACTTGATGGTGTCTGCGCCTGGTGTTCTTGTGAGCTGCGAGGCTGTCTGGTGATCAGTCACGGAGCCATTTCTTCTCCAGCTTCCGACAGGTGTGCTTGGAGGTCCAGAGGTCTTCGGTGAACCAGGCAGCTTTCTTGTTGGTGTGGTTGGTTGTTGAGCTCTTGAGAGGGGCGAGGGTGTCGGCGCAGTCGTTGATCCACTGTTGGTAGCGGCGGTGTCGGGGTCGATGGGGTCGGCGGGTGGTCTCAGGGCGAGGGTGGTCGTCAGTTGGTCCTTGGTGACCTTGCCCCAGTTGCGGCGTGGTAACTGTTGGGTGCGCTGGTGTGTGGTGGGTTTCCTGAAGGTGAAGTGGACGCATCTGTGGTCGGTCCAGAGGGATACGGTGGTGTGGTTGAAGGAAATGTGCGGGCTTGCGGAGAACATGGGGTCCAGCGTGTGTCCAGCGGCGTGGGTTGGTGTTTTCACGAGCTGTTTGAGTCCGAGGTTGGCGAGGTTGTCGATCAGGGCGGTGGAGTTGGCGTCTAACTGTAATCGTAGCCATAGGCTTGTGTCCCTCTTGTGTCCCTCTACTCCCCATGGGTCCAACTCCCCTGCCCCTCTCCAATCGTTTTGTATACTTCTATACTTCTAAGCATTTTGTTTGTTCTGTAAACCTTGTAAAGCGCTCTGATAGCCTCACGGGTCAAGTTTGCGCTCTATAAAACACTAAAATAAGTAAATAATAAATAAATAAAATACTTAAAGCTGCAGCATTGTGCGTTTTATTGAGTGCTGACTGAAAGTTGCTTTCAGTAAGACTAATAATGTAAGCAAGCTGTCAATAATTCAGTAAATAGCCGTGTTCGGCATGGTATTCCAGCAAGAAGCAACAACATGCCCAAGACCACAGGGTTTGTTGTGCACAATACAGTATCTTGAATCTCGAAAGACAGAAACTTTTACTTAGGAATTGAACGCACGCTGCGTATTTTGTGAGCCTTGCAGGGAAGGCTGAAAGGCTGAGTTTGCGCTACATGTGAGCTGCAGGTAACAACCAGTGATGTGTTTTGCTCAGTCCCGGCTAACAGGCACCCGAGAAGAACCGTGATCGGAACCCCCACAGGGGTGGAAAGCAGAAGTCGGCCTGCTGCTAATTAACTTACCCATGCCCTCACCCCGCCGAATGTTCATTGCTCGGTTTTTTTCAGCGGTTGTGGTGGAGCACGGGGAGTGGGTTGGGTTGTTGTTACTATATAGAGACCTAAATTTAACATATTGTCTTAAATGCCAATAAAAATGTACACATAAAAATAAAGCTTACTGATGCACGCTGCTTGTGTGGCCTGGGCAAGGTTTAAAGCTGCACAACAACATCGGCAATCTCCTGGATCTATCAGGCTTTGGTGTGTCCTTTGCGACCTTAGTGTACTTAATGCTGCAGCATTGTGCGATTCATTGAGCACTTACTGAAAGTTGCTTTCAGTACGACTAATTATGTAAGCAAGCTGTCAATAAGTCAATAAATAGCCGTGTTTGGCATCGTATTCCAGCGAGAATGCCCAAGACCACAGGGTGTGTGTGTCAGTTGTGTCCTTGCCATTTTCGCCAAGTCTCTGTCGCTGAAGCCAGGGGACATCACCTTCTCGTTATTAGCTTCATCTACCTCCCCGCGGGGTGAGGAGAGGGGGCGTCTGTAGAGTCGCGCTCTAGTCCTCGAGCCCTACATCACGACGTAGCGCCCGAGGACGCGATGTGAGAGAGGTCTGCGCATGCGCGAGTCAGGAGAAGCACCCGAGAACGCCGGACGCTCGGCGCTCTCCCGCTTGTAATTCAATAAAGTTCACAGTGCTTATCCTTCACATAGAGTCTCTGGGTGATTGTTCCTAGTGGAGATCAATACATTACAGTGGCGACGAGGGCTGGGATGCCTGCACACATAAAACGAGTGGCAGGAGTGACCAGCAGAACCCAACGACAGCAGCACAGGAAGACATAACCCAGTAAGAGGCCCACCACGAGGAGCTGCAAGAAGGAGGGCAATCCACACAGCACCACAGAACAGCGGGGGAGCGTGGCAGAAGCGCGCAGGAAGGAGGAGAGCACCAACCTATTTGAGGTGCCAGAAGCAAGGGCACAAAGCAAGAGGAAATACAGCGAGGATATAGCAACAACCCACAGGGGCCCTGGCGGAGCTATCATGACACAGAGGAGGGGGAGCAGGAGAGCCCCGACCGGATCAAGAGCAAGGTGAGAACGCGAACGCACCAGGCAGCCCGAGAGGTCCAGGGGCGGAGCCAGAAAGACGCGCCACAATGAGCGCGCAGGCGTCTTCACTCACAACGCTGATCCCGTGTTTGTCAAAGCCTGGAGAACGTCAAATGAAGTGGGAAGACTGGAGAGAGTACTTCACAAACTACATTGAAGCCCTAGAAGACGAAAACGGGGAGGCCTTCCCCAGTGTGAGGAAGAGAAGGATACTCCTGCACAACCTAGGCCCGGAAGGCATAAGGGTTTTTCAAAATCTGGTGCCCACGCCCAGACAGAATGCAGACAACGACGTATTTAAGCACGCCATAGAAGATCTCAACAATCACTACTATCCGGCGGTGTGCACTTCTATTGACCGCTACAATTTCCAGCAGAGGAAACAAGAATCCGTTGAGTCCATAGATGACTACGTCGCAGCGTTGAGGAAGTTGGCGATGACGTGCAAATATGGAGCTCCGCAAGAAGAATTCATAAAGGATCAGATAGTTATGCACACCACCAACAAGACAGTGCAAGACAAATTGTGGGTAAATGGCGAAGCATCGCTTAAAGAAGTAATAGCCATGGTGAAAAAGGCAGAGCTGTCGAAACGGTGTGCCGAGGCGGCTAAATGAGAAGCAGTCCAGAGGACCATGGTGAATAAGGTGGATGATGCGGAACCGCCTGGTAGGAGTAAAGCCACGACGTCAGAAGAAAAAGGGCCAAGTAAGTGGAAGGGAAAACCAGGACAACAGTGGAAACAAAACCAAGAGCTCCATCCACAATTTCCAATCTATTATGATTTTTATCCGGGACTGGATGAATTGCAACCACCTCAAGTTAAACCCTGATAAAACCGAATTGGTACTTGTAGGTGGTTGCCCCAGTCCCTGGACCCCTCTATTCTGGCCGTCCGTCCTAGGTACCCCCCCCTTCACCCTCTTTCTCAGTTAAAACATTAGGAATAAAACTTAATAACCATCTCACTTTGCATTCCCAGATCAACACAGTGGTTTCATCTTCCTTTCTCACACTTCGTACAATCCGTAAAATTTCCTGTTTTTCCTGCGTTGAAACTTATTCTCATGGCCATGGTTCTGTCCCGCCTAGACTACGGTAACATCTTGTACAACGGGGTGCCAGCGTATAGTCTTCAGCGCCTCCAACTGGTTCAAAACCAAGCTGCCCGCCTTATCTTTGTTCTCTCTAAATCACATCATGTCACACCCTTACTTAAAGCTCTTCACTGGCTCCCCATCAGAGAACGTGCTCTTTTTAAGATGGGCTGTACCACTTTTCAGGCCCGCATCGTCACTGCTCCAGCTTTTATCAATTCCGAAATTAAATCTTATATCCCTGGCAGAGAGCTACGGTCCACTTCTCAGTCCCTTCTCTTTGTGCTCCGCTTCAGGAAAAAAAAGCGGGTGGCACAAAGTTTGCTGTCCTCGCCCTGTCCTTTTGGAACACCCTCCCTTTTTCCATTAGGTCTTCCGCCTCTTACCCTGAGTTTCGCAAAGCGTTGAAGACCTTCCTCTTCTTACAAGCCTTCTCGCCTTAAACGTCCTTGCCCCGCTCCCCCCGGGTCTGCATCCCCAGCGCCAAGAAACCGCTTGGTAATCGTGCGCTTAACAAATATTTTAACTTCAACTTTAGCTTCAAAGCCACGTGCTACAGGTGCGGAAGTCAGGCCCATGCAGCCCAAGACAAACGTTGTCCGGGGTTCAGAGCAAAGTGCATGTTCTGCGGCATTGTAGGCCACTACAAAAAGGTGTGTCGCCGGAAAATGAGGAGACCCACAGTGAAATATGCAGCGCAGGAACAACAGGAGGAAGAGGAAGAACTGGACGAGGAAGACAACGTATTGTGTGTGGACGGACAAGTGCTGGGCATTGATTGTAAGTGATCCCGCAAACCGCAATGTGATATGGTGATAGGAGATGTGAAGATCAAGATCGTAGTAGACTCGGGATCTCCGTACACTATAGTCCAAAGAGCAGTGTGGAAGGAAGAATTCCGACCCAGCTTGGGCCCGAGATTAGAACCACCTGATATACGACCAGTGACCTACACGGGCGAACCCATTCCCATGGTCGGATACAGAGCTCTAACCTTCGAGTTCAGAGGAAGGAGAGCGGAGTGTAAACTGTATGTAGCTGAGAAGGGCCCATCAGTCCTAGGATGGATGGACCAAGGTGACCTGGGGATACAACTGGACCCAGGGGGGACACACAAGTGCTGATGACAGCCCTGGAGGACTGGCCAGACCTGGAGAAGATGAAGAGCGAGTTCCCGAAAGTGTTTGGTGGGAAGGTTGGCAAGTTAGAGAAGTTCACACACAGGATTGTACTCAAGGAGAACTCCAAGCCGATATCCCACAAGGTCAGGAACGTACCCATAGCCGTGAGAGAAGCAGTATAGAAGGAACTGCGCAGATTAGAAGAAAATGGAATCATCAAACATATTGATAGCTCGGAGTGGCTGGCGCCCCTGGTGGTGGCAATGAAACCTAATGGTAAGGTTTGTCTCTCTGTGGACCTTCGAGAACTAAACAAATGCCTAATCGGAGAAAAATTCCCACTGCCGCGCATAGAGGAGATGCTGGCCAAGACGAAGGGAGTAAAGTGGTTTTCCACCATTGACCTCACTTCCGCCTATCACCAGATAGACCTACATCCCACAAGCAGAAAATTGACATCCTTCATAACACCTTTTGGACGCTATAAATTCCGTAGGATGCCCTTTGGCCTTGCTTCGGCAGCCGCGGTGTTTCAGAAACTAATGCACCGTCCCTTTAAGGACATTGAGGGTATCCAGTACCTTCAGGATGATATACTGGTGATGGGGACAGACCGGAAGGATCATGATAAGAAACTGAACAAGGTGCTTCAAGTGCTAGAGAGCAATGGCCTGACAGCAGAGTGGGAGAAATGCCGACTAGGAATGACATCAGTCACCTACTTGGGGCATGGGATTGGAGGACACGGCATCACCCCCAAACGGGCAAATATGAAGGCAATCTGTGACGCTATGTCCCCGACCAACAAAGAGGAAGTTAGATCCTTCCTAGGGATGGCTGAGTATTACAGCAAGTTTGTACAACACTTTGCTACCAAAACACACCACCTGAGGCAGCTAATAAGAGACACAACAGTGATCAAGTGGACAGAAGAGACACAAAGAGAATTCGATGCCTTGAAGAATGACATTGGTCAAGCCGTGCCCACTACAAGGATATGACCCGCTCGGGCAGTCGATATTAACGACGGATGCCAGTGAGAAAGGACTGGGAGCAGTCCTCATGCAGGAGAGAAGAGATGGAATGGTGGAGACCCTCAGTTTTGCCTCGAGAGCCCTGTCGTCCGCCGAACAGAAATTTAGTATGATCGAGAAGGAGATGCTGGCGGTTGTGTGGGCTATGGGGAAGTTCCGCCAATTCCTATGGGGCACGAGATTCCTACTTAGGACGAACCACAAGCCTTTAGTCAAGGTGCTCACCTCGAGTGGACATGCGAGCCCCACGCCACACATTGCCAAGATGACCTTGAAACTGCTGGAATACAGGTATGATGTGGAATACTTACCGGGAACATGAAACAAAGTGGCAGACTACCTCAGTAGAGCTACAGCCATGTAAAGAGCTTCTGAGGTAACAGCGGAAAACGAGGAGATGGTAGCAGTGATGGAAGACCCAGAGTATGTAATAAGCAACCAGGAGTGGACCTGGGCATATGAAGAAGACAAGGATATTTGCGAAGTCAAGGAGTGCGTGTTGCACGGATGGCCTGAGAAGAAACAATTGCAAGAAGTGCTCCGGAAATTTCACGAAGTCAGAGAGGAACTGTCAGTGGGTGACAATGGAATATTCCGATACAGAGGTGACAAGATAGTACCCCCGACTACGTTAGTCCCTCACTTGCTGGCATTGCTACACGAAGGACATCTTGGAATCGTGAAACCCAAGTTGAGAGCGAAGCAGATGTACTGGTGGCCAGGGGTGGACATCCAAGTGGAGAGACAGGTAAGGGAGTGCGATCAATGCCAAAGAGCGGATAAAACTCTGAAACCCTTAAGGCCGGCCCTGGGGAAGTTTGACCAACCGAGTAACCCCTGGGAAGAAGTGTCGATAGACATTCTAGGACCTGTGCTTGACACCCAAGGAACACCCAAATATCTGTGCGTTCTCGTCGTCAAGTACTCGAAATGCCCGGATGGTGCACATACAGGAAGAGATGGACACTGTGACAGTGCTCAAGTTTCTTACTTCAGTCTTGCTCAGGGAAGGCATTCCAAGATCCATTCTGAGCGACAACGGACCGCAATTCACCTCGGAAAAATGGCAAAAGTACACGGAGAGGAACGGAATCAAAATCAATCATACCTCCGTATACCATCCCTCGAGCAATGGACAGGTGGAGCGGTTCAATAGGGTCATAATGGGATCTATCCAAGCAGCCATCAAGATGGGTAAAGATTGGGAGAAAGAAGTCCAAAGTATGTTGTGGGCCTACCACATCACTCCCACCAGCACAGGGTACTACAGCCCTTTCCAAATATTGAGAGGAAGACACCCCATTACCAAGGACAATGTAGCATGGAGGGAAAAGACAATCACTAGCAAGTGGTCTCCGGCGGTGGTACAGCACAACCTAGAGAAGGCCCAGAAGATATATACTGAGCACTACAACCAGAGGAGAAAGGTGAAGGAAATGCCTGAAATGGAGGAACAACAAGGAGGGGAGAGTATGACCCAGAGGAGAGAAGAGCCGGATGCCCTGAGAGACAAGATGGTGAGCCCTGCGGAGAACTGCACTGGGGAAACCCTCTCCACTCCGGTAAGATGCACACGAGCAGTCCAAGTGGTCGTGAGACCCACCAGTTTCCGAGACTTTGAACTGGGGGGGAGCTAAGCATGTTGTGGACGTTCAGGACAATTGTTTTGTTGTTAATAAAAAGAGGGAGATATGTAGAGTCGCGCTTCTAGTCCTCGAGCCCTACGTCACGACGTAGCGCGCGAGGACACGATGTGAGAGAGGTTTGAGCATGCTTGAGTCAGGAAAAGCACCCGAGAAGGCCGGACGCTCGGCGCTCTCCTGCTTGTAATTAAATAAAGTTCACAGTGCTTATCCTTCACATAGTCTCTGGGTGATTGTTCCTAGTGGAGATCAATATATTACAGAGTCTTCCATGAAGCGCACAGTGCTCGCGGGTCCAGGAGCCGCTGTCGCAGCCCCTCCCCCCTTCACCCCCTCTTCGCCCTCCCCTCCTGCAGAGACAGTCGAGGAGGTGCGTCCACATCCGGGCGGTCCGTTTTGAGGGCGCCAAGCAGGGGGCACAGTCTTACCTGTCTTCCCCCCCCCGCCTACTGCAGGGGTCTGGGACGCTCGTGGAGCCTGGGGCTACAGAGGGATGGTGAGAAATGAGGTTTGATCAGTTATCATTTCTTGGAAAGAAGGGAGGGGCGCGAGGTTCAAAGAACACCAGATAAAGATGCCCTTATCTTCACCCTAGCCTTTCCCCAGGGCCCCCCTGCGCACATATGTGCCCCGAAGGCTGCTTTGCACCGCTAACACATGGCAGATTTCTCAGTGGTCTGCTGTTTATCGGTCTCTGCCATTGGTGCTGTGCTCAGCTTGGAGATTAACACAGGGCTAGTGCATTGCACGACCAGTGGCTCTATTCGTGCAATGTGTATGCTGGTGCAATAGGTCTCTCCTTTCATTAAGTTAAAGCCATTTGCTTTGCTATAGAATACCATTAGCAAAACAAATGGCTTTAACTTAATCAAAGGCGAAACCTATTGCATTTTCAATGCTTGTTCTTCATTATGGCATATAAAAGGACCTCGAAATACGTAAATTCAGAATGTGCACTGTACAAAACCTTCTCCTATGTTTGATTATAATGTTGTACAGGTATATTAGCTACCTAGGCCACGCAGAGAGCGCACATGACAATTGACTTTTCTCTTAGTTCACATTGTTGGTGTGGTGGGGAATCATGAATGTTTCTAAATTCATGTTTGAAAACTATCTCTTAAGAAAAAAGAAACTGTATGCAGTGGTATGGTACAACGCCTCTGCAGGTTAATGAAATAAACTTTTTTGACTTTCTAAGAAACATTATCCAATTTTTACACAGGTGTTGCAAGATGTCTTTAACAATAAAGGTTTTTCTAAAGTTAAGTGGTACAGGATACCACCTTAGTTACTTCATAACTTCAGTTTATAAAAAAAATTATATATTTATGCGTTTTTATACAGCACGTACTTTACCTGAAGGCGTCAGAGAGCTTCAGAGTACATGAATTACATATCAGATGCAAAACAGATATATGCATCTAAACAAAAAGAAAATGTTACAAAGGTGTATACAAGACATGTGCAATGTAAACTAACAGTAGATATAATCTGCCAATATTGGCAGCAAGGGAGCACAAAAATATAGAAGTAGCATAATGATATTATACAGCATAGCATTATGATATCAAGCTGTAAATAAATGCTTACCCCTTTATTTTAAAAAAAATACAATTCTGAATGTTCCGTGCTCAGCACGGAAACAGCCGCTCATGCTGTTGTTCACCAGGCGGCCACATGTAAAGGTCAAGAGGGCCGCAAGCTGCCCCCTGACCCTACTTTAATAATAATAAATCCACATTTGTAAAGCGCACAATCACCCGTAAGCGTCTCTAGGCGCTGGTAAGATTAAGCAAGCTATTGCCCAGAGTCACATGGTAACACTGCCCTAGACCAAACTATTTATTCTATGTATACCTGACACCTACACCCTTCCAGAGACAGGCGCGTCCACCTACAGTGAAAGATGAAGTGGCAGTATGAGAACTTCCCGTACGAACTTGAGATAGCGAATTTCTCTTTTTCTGTAATCAAGAGCACAGATAAGGTGTGCACTAGACCCCCCCCCCCCCCAGTGAAATGTGCACTCCCAACTTTCCGATAATTGCATATGGGCACTCCTTATGGCAAGATACATTTACACTGCTTGTCTAGTTTTTGTCTCTCTCACATATCTGATGTGGATAAATATCATATGGACAAAATATGCAGCAGTCGTGACTTGCTGTGCTATGGGAGCCAAACTCATGTACTGCTGGCATAATCTTAGCAAAAACTCAGGGATAGAAGTTTGATAATGTGCTCTATGATCTTCTAATGAAACCACAGGTATTGACATCACAGGACACTTGAAATGAAAGGAACTGAATAGTCAACGTCACCGCAGTAATTAAAGGTCATGCTGGAGGGTTTCAAAGTGAAGCGTAAGGTTCCCCTCTGTAACTCCAGATGACTCCTTGCAGCACCACCACCAATTACTGTACCACACAATGAATGCCTGGTCACAAGTTCCTGTAACGGAGTAAGTAGGTATAAGATTATTATTATAATTTCATTCTGTTTTAATGTTTGCATAATCTAATCTTGTCTTTTCTCCACAAACTCGTCCTCAAAAAATCTCAAATAAACATATTAAGATTCGCCACTATATTTTTGGAGACCATTAACCCTGAACGGTTGGAAGAACTAAGGACTCATGAAATGGCTATTTTAAAATGTGAGAGTCTCAGGAGTTGCTAAAAATCACAGGTGGCGATCCATAGCTAAACACCAATGGATCTTTTGACGAGGAGATCCACTGGAATAAAACAAGGGCGAGTGTAACCCTGCCTTCCCCATAAAGGTATTGCTGGATGTTACTCCTGAAATGTAAAGAAAACTCTCAGTAAATGCTTAAAGTTACTATTAAAAATACCTGATAAAACAGAATTTTGAAAAGGGGAAATGTATTATGTGACACGGCAAATGGGTAGAAATCTGTCTGTTATTATAATCTCAATGAAATAGAAAATTTAAACTTACAATTTCCTGTAAATTGAATCTTTCAAATGGAAATCTGAGCTGGCTTTACGGAATTTAAAACAGAAAAGTAGTTTCAGATAATTTGATGGTTTAAAGTCAGACAGACTTCTTCCTCTGAGCCATTAAGTCCAGTTTTAGAGGGAAAGACTTCGTGGAATGATATTTGTATATTATGGAAATTAGTGACTTCTCCATCTGCTGTTCCTATCACAGTTAATAATAGTTGATGAGCCAGCTAGAAACAACTTCTGAAGCAAAGATGTCCCCAAGGTCCAAATGCGTGAAATGAGGAAAGATAAAAGGAAAATCCTTCCACTTTCCTAAAGACTGCTAACCATCCACAAACAGAGTGAGTTATAAAAGGGGTCTGAGAAGGCAAGAAATGTAGAGTTACATTCTGTCTTGTATGCAAGCATCTTTTATGAGAGATGTTTCTAGAAAGAAAGAGAAGCATCCTGAACTGTGTCGGACCCCACGGTTAAGCTTCAATTACTTATAGGTAATTTAATTTCTCTGAGTCCTTCCCTTGCTTTAATTAGTTACAACATGAGACATCTCTTTGCTTCCACTGAAAACTCTCTTCTGAGTCTTGACTGTGCAAGAGTAAAGTAGAAGGGGTTTGGAGAGTGGATGCTCTCTCTCGTCCCTGGACCAGGGCTCTTGTTTGTGCTTTTCCATCCATTCCCTTTATACTTAAGATCTTGCTCAGGGTGAGGGAGAAGAAGGCTTCAGTGATTCTGATTGTGACGGCTTCCTGAGCAGACGTTCAAGCTGCTTCCATAGCAGAGATATGTGGGGCAGCGACCTGGGCTCTCCCTTCTACTTTTGCAAAGCATTTTAAGATAATGCAAGAAGTAAATGTAAATGATAATTTTTGGTACAAGGTTCTCTCCTCTATGAAATGAATATGAGGAACACTTTATATCACTTAAATACTTAAAACATTCATTACAGTTGTCCTGGTTTTTGCTTGGGTATAGCTCATGTTACAATGAATTCCACTGAGGTGGGCAGGGAGGTAACGCTTTAATTTCTTGACAGAAATTGCATTATTCCGAGTCCTTCCTTTGGATCACTGGCATTATATCGATGCATACAATATTGAAATGCCAAAATATTGCAAAATAAATATTGTTAACAAAAAGATCGCATTCCACTTAACCAATAAAGCCAAAAATATCAAGAGCACAAATATTGTTGTTAAAAATATCAATTTTTATATATATCAAAAACAAAAATATCAGAAACAAAAATAATATCACCTTTACATAAACGTGTAATATATAAAAAATATCGATTCACACAATATTGACTACAATAATATTGACAAAATAATATAAAATAATAACTATATACATAAAGCAATTATTTAAATTAAACATAATACATCTTCAACGTGTTTAAATTAAAAAGTAAATAAATTACCAAAATATTTATAATTCACCCCAATAAAATATGTAACAAAATTCATAACAATATAACCCCAAAAAATATTTCTATTAACTAAAAACATATATACAACAATCCAAACAAACTAAAACATCTATACAATATTTACAACACAATCTAAAGACCGCCTAATGGTGTTCGTCACTAGGGAGTTATAATTAGGTTTGCTTTACCATGGGAAGAACTTTTTTTGTTTGCTAATAACTTTAGCACTGTTTGACAAATCTTCACAAAACTAACCAAGCATAAAGTTCAACCACCTCAGCTCCTTCCTGGAAAGTTTCTGGGTGATCCGTCAAGTCAGGGCTGAGAAGAAAGGGGGGTCCTTAAACGTAACATCCCCATGCATTTTCCATAGACTTTTTTAAGACCGGGTCCAGCAAAAACTTCTGAACAGAATTACACCAAATTTGTCAGGTAGCTAGATCGATCTTGGGCCGCAGATTTTGCTTTTTGAGTTTTGATGTCAATCCGTTCAGTAGTTTTTGAGAAATTAAAGTTGAAAAATAAATTTATAGCTGGATGGTTGGGTCCACATGCGTCTTGAGAGCAATTTAAAAATAGAGTGTTCTGGTTGGCCCAATGAGCTTTTTTCCCTTGGGTCATCTTGCTCCCTTGGGAGTGAGCGCTCTGATAGGCAGCCATCAACATGGGAAAAATGTTGCTGGCAGCCATTACAGTACTTGGGGACTGTCCTGATATAAAATAAAAACTATTATAAGGGGTCAGGGTAAGGATACCCTGAGGATACCCTGACCCTCTACCCCTATGGGGGGGTAGGGCTAAAAAGAAAATAAATCTGCAAAAAATGCCATGATCCTGCAGCCTCTTGCAGGATGGGAAAAAAGGAAATGGCAGACAGGCCATGCATTGAATAATTATAAGCACTGGGGGGGCCCCCGGGGCTGTATTCATGAAGGGGAGTGGGGCTGCATGGCTCCCCACCCTGAGCCTCCAGAGGCCTTGGGGAGCCCACCCTCGTAGACCAAAATTTTAGAAAATGGGGAGGGGGCCATGTGGTTCCCCTCTCCGAGCCTCAAAAGGCCCCAAGGAGTCCACCCCTGGGCTGATAACTTTAAGGGAGGGGGCCACATGGCCTCCCTCCCTAAGCCATTAATGGACTCAGGTACCCTATTCCTCTGGGCAGGCTCAGATGCTTTGTCCTTGAGAACCAACCACCAGGACATCACAGTTTCCCCACCCGGAAACCTGTGTTTGCTCTCGCTTAGCAGGAGCATTTTCAAAACTCCAGTCAAGCGGGAGCAAACACCAAGGTTTCTTCCACTGGGCGGGAACTTTGTAAATGCTCCCGCCCGCTGGGAGCAGGCCTTTGATCTGTTTCCCTGCCAACGCTTATGCAGGCAAGGAAAGATCAAAATGGAGCAAGGCCAGCTCCCGTCTTGTGAGATGTCATGAGTGATGTCATAAATGAGGTCATACGTGAGGTCATATCATAAGCTGTGCATGGCAGGCGCAAGTTATAGTTAGCTCTGCAAACTATACCTGGTGAATTTCTGTGTTTTTTTTTTGTTCAAACCTCAATGCTGCCACTGACAAATTCACCTAACTATAGTGTTACTTTACCCTTTGTTCTTTTTGAATATATATATATATATATATATATATATATATATATATATATATATATATATATATATAGTTATATGTGTATATTACCTACTGGCGGTCGCCAGTAGGTATATATAGTTAGGATTTTTTCTCTATGGGTTTTTTGAAAATTCTATGTCTAATAACTTTGGCGTTTGTGGACGGAATTGGCTGAAATTTTCAGGAAAATGGCACATTTTGTTTCTGAGCAGCCCCTGAAAATTTTGGGGGGGTTCGTCAAGGGGGGGCCGAGAAAAAAGGGGGGTCCCAAAACGCGTTTTTCCCATGTTAATTTCCATAGGGCGGTTGGCCTCACTTTTAGCCCGAACGGCTGAATGGATTTGCACGAAACTTGGCAAAATTGTAGGGACTGGTAGCCCGATGTGCCTTTTGTAGGTCTCAATATATGTGCTCCAGTGGATTTTGAGAAATTAACGTTTAAAAAAAGATATATATCTGTAACAGCGGACCGGGCAGCGCTCTGGTTCGCGGACTTTTCGCGCAACGGAGCTTTGTGAAGCGAAGCTGATTGGTTCTCCGGCGTCTGTCAACATTCCAAACAGTCCGTAGCGGCCGCCATCTTGTCTCTCGGTAGGATCGAGAGACAAGAGGAGGTCAAAACAAAGGGGGAAATAACTATAAGGGGGCTTAGTAGATCCTCGCTGACCCCCTAGGTTTGATGTGGAGGTTTTAAAAGGGCCCCGCGGGGCAAAAAAAAAATAATAATAATAATCGAACGGCTGAATGGATTTGCACGAAACTTGGCAAAATATTAGGGACTGGTAGCCCGATGTGCCTTTGCTAGGTCTCAATATATGTGCTCCAGTGGATTTTGAGAAATTAACGTTCAAAAAAAGATATATATCTGTAACAGCGCTCCGCTTCGCGTAACGGAGGTTTGCGAAGCTGATTGGTCATTCTGTCACTGGGCTATAGTTGGGCTACATCTGGCTGATATTTGGGCTACATTTGTTTTTTTGTGTGTCTGGCGGCCATCTTTGGGCTACATTGGGCTACATTGGGCTTCATTGGGCTACATTCGGCTAATTAGCAAATAGCTCATCGCAAACTAGGAATGGTAAAGAATCGCTATTTATTCCTTAAAGTTCGCTATTTAGGAAATGCAAAAACTTTGATGATACATATGGCGGTTCATCTCTAACAAGATAAGAAGCATAGGGATACATTTATGATGACTGGCGCATCACCAGGGATGTGTTAGTCATTCTGTGCCGCTGTTCCGTCACCTATGGTGTGCTGCATTTACAATGCGGCGCATCATGGGGCAAAAACAGCACAGATGCGTGATGTATCTGTGCCGTAAAGGTGGCGCATTGCTGGAGTTGTATCGCAAGTGTGATGAAGCTCCAGCAAGGGTCGGGGGTGCCCCTGTCGCAGGGTTTCTGTTCTCACACAGAACTGTGGACAGAGGATTGGAACCTCGGCGAATTAGGGTGTCCCAAAACTCACGTTAGTAATCAAAAACTCCTTAGCAAGCTAGGTACAGTGTCACATTGGATATAACAAACTCTCAATGTTTAGACAATCCAGAATATGAACTTATAGTACCTCAGGATACGTGGAACTCATGAACAGTCGGTCGTTATAGATTTCTTAGAAACCAGAACATGGAGTTAAGAAGAACAGATGTGTATTTGAAATGTTTATTTACTAATGCCGTCTTCTCAGGCGTAGTACCTTAGATAATAAAAGTACACATATTATCAGTAGCAAAATTACCAGCATAGTTACTAGTACATAAAAAGTGAATGGTGATAGTATGTTAACATGCTGTAAATGAATAAGAGTTAGCAACACTTATAAGCAGCCGCGGGCCGTGGAGGGAGTTACGGTGAGGCAGGGAGGCGGGGAGGGGGAGAAGCAGGGTGGAGAATACAAATACACATATTATCAGTAGCAAAATTACCAGCATAGTTACTAGTACATAAAAAGCGAATGGTGACAGTATGTTAACATGCTGTAAATGAATAAGAGTTAGCAACACTTATAAGCAGCCGCGGGCCGTGGAGGGAGTTACGGTGGGGCAGGGAGGCGGGGAGGGGGAGGGGCAAGGTAGAGAGGGCTCCACCCTGCTTCTCCCCCTCCCCGCCTCCCTGCCCCATCGTAACTCCCTCCACGGCCCGCGGCTGCTTATATCTCACCCTCCCTAATACACATATTATATTATTTGCTAAGAAGGTCTCTTTGTGTTGGTTTAGGGCGTGCCCATACTTTAGTGTCTTAGATTTGAAGGAATCACATCAGCATACACCAGCTCTCTCTTCATGTGAACCGCATCAACTGTTGTGTATGTGTGTTCGGCAAAGCAATATAAAACCCGCCTCATGCCCAGAATTGGCAGAAGTTGCACTTATGTTATGAGTATGAAGTCGTGGAGATCAGACCTCATAACAATTCTGTATCGTGTTGTTCTTGAAACTTTAGCACTCGCTGTACAGATATAGTTTAACAAGTAAAGCAGATAGTAGACCAATAACATATTATTCTCATGTAAACCACGATGAACTACTAGGTGGAAAGCTAAAGCAACAACTAAGTGTCGTGTGCAGAAGTTGCAAAAAAGGAAAAATGGCGTTTAAACCGGTAATGAGCCCATGCTAACTTAACACGGTGTAAAGATATCCAGGACCTAGATGACACCTCCTCATGATCCGGAAACAAACTGAATAAGATAATAGAAGTGCCATCTCATGAGAGCAGATTGCAAGTTTATATGTGGACGGTCCGCAAGGTAAAGCATTAAAAACTAGGAAAATTTAATGCTAAAGAAAAATAAAACAGCCAAGTACTTTATCGAGTCTTAAGCCAATAGGCAAGGTAAATAATAAAAACTTGACAAATAAGTCAATGAATTGTCAATGAAATGCTAGTACTCAGCATATCAAACATGAAAAAGGTCTATGACATAACTGTGTATGCAAAATAAGCTGCAACAGCCTCCAATAGGAAGTCACCGTCTTCATCCGAAAACAGTTCAGCCATCCAATTTAAAAGCGGAAAAGAACATACGTGCTCTCCCAGCACCGGATCCTCTATCACCATCAGAGGACAGCTCGGTGGGTTTTCAAGAAAGCTCTGTTCCAAGAAAGACTGTGCTGCCGCCAGTAAATTCCAGGGACCAAGTAGTCCATGCATCAATGCCACAGCCATAATCCTTTCGCCAGGACAAACCAACTCGTGAGTAATGATAGGAGTCATCAGCTGATTAAAGTCGACGTCAGGAGAAACCGGTCCGCAGAGACACAAATCAATGGCCCAATCGAAATCACAGGTCAGGCAGTGAAATACAGGCTGGACACAGGTGAAGTAGGAGAATCGAAAAGATAATCCATAAGCCGTGCTTAATATCGCCAACGGCATTGTGCCATAATATTCTAGCATGCGATTGCGGAACAGTGTCAGCAGCTGCAGGGTGGGAGGTTGCATAGGAGGGACATCCATATTTAAAAATGTAAAAAAGCACAAGAGCGTCCGCTGGTAATGCAAGTAAAAATGCCAATCCACGAACCAGAGTGCAGAAAATAGAATGAAAGGAAGCAGGGATGACTCCAAAGATTTTCTCAAATGAAGTCACAAGACCACTGGTAACAACTTTAAAAAAGTGCGCCAGGGACTTTGTGGAGGATGCGTTAAAGATAGTCGGAAACATGTTGCTGAAATTGAAAGGCAAATCTTAATTGAAAAGGGTGTGCACCTCTGTACGGGTGTTCGCTATGTGAAGTACGAAAGTTTCACGGGCCGAACTCAAGGCCACCTCTCTCTGAGACAAAAAAACTCTTATTCTTGCCATGCCGTTGAAACGTGTCCCAAGGTTGGTATTTGTGGCCAGATTGAAAACTCCCTATGTTCATGTGTGGGAGGAAATAGAACATTTCTGCAGCAAATAACCCGTTCACTTACTGTTACGATAAAAGGAATACTTTTAATTAACTCAGAACAATCTTCATTATTGAGCATCAAATAACTACCATTTTCCAACAACTTGAACGTGGGGATGATAGCAGGAACTGGCGTGCCTTGCAACACGCAAGCCATATTTGGTCGGTGTTTGTTGCATGAACCGTGTAACTGTATGTGCCTACACATTAGTGAATGATCTGGCGTCTCAGTGCATTCCTCTCCATTCAGATAAACTTCTTGATCATCTTTGAAACATCTGTATGTGTATGGAAGCGACCAGACCTCATGAAGAAAAGCACTACCTAAAGGTTCATAACGACCTATTGGTATATATTTCATACAATTTGAAAACTTATATAAAGCAAAAGGCAGCGTTATTAAACCGTGGATAAGGCATGTTGCCAAAAAACCCGCAATCCTCTGCTGATGATGTCACTGAGCATGTCATGAATGATGTAATATGTGACATCATCAGCAGTGGATTACGGGTAATAGTATCTCTAGTTTACTCCCCTATAGCTGTCTTTCTTTTAACATAAGTGTCTGTTTCCTTCCCTTATACTTACTGTTTTTGGTTCGCTTCCGGTTCGCGTACCGGGGAGCGAACTGGGAAGCGAACTAAGAGAAATAGAGGTTGGCACAGTTCCAAATATTGTACCAATTTTTTAATAACGGGGAGGTAGTTCTGAAAAGAACTTTTTTTTTTATTTTTCTGAACATTTTTTTACTGTTTTTGAATTTTTCGGAACAGTTTTATATTTTTTTGGGTTTTTCTTGGAGGGGGCAATGAAAACGCTTCATTGTAAAGGGCTCAACAGGAGCAACAAAACAAAAAAAAGAAGTATTTATTATTTTGGGCGTTTCGGACAAACTTGCATATGATAGTCAATAGCTCTGTTGATCAGAGTGATGCTTTTTTCTCCGTAGGAAATGAATCCATCGCAAAATGCGCAGATGTGTTTTACATCACCAAATCTCATTTGTATATTTGGCACCATCTCCCTGCCCTCTGGTCCCGTTACTTCCGGTACAACAGATCTTCTGGCCATAATAGGGAGATTATCTAGGTCGTTCCGAAACTGTGCAGCACTGTAGTTGTTAGGATGCCACCTAGTCATATGGCGATGCATTGTGTAGTTTCCGAAACTGTATTTTTTGTCGGTCCCTCTGGACAGTCTATCTTGACATATAAGGCAAGTTACGTATCTTGCATTTACTTTTTTCTGACCTTTGGGAATTTTAAAAAATTGCCAAATGAAGTTTTCTTTCCGGTGAGACGTCCTGGGCTGCTCAGGCAAAAACTGCCTCTCTTCGTGCTCGTCCTCCTGTTCCTCTTCTTCTTCTTCTTGTTGAATTATAACTTGAGCAGGTGGTCCACTCTTCCTTGGATGTGGTGGAGGTGGTGGGGAAGCACCAGCTGAAGCTACTAAAGAAGCCATTGCTCAGTGATCACAAAGGGTCTTTCTCTCACAATGATGAAAGTCAGAGTGAGGAAAGAAGGAGGGATTTTCATCATTTGGGAAAAACAAGAGTTCTCAACCTATCAAAAGTGTTCATTTTAGATTATATGACCTAGTCTTACATCATTAGGAAACCAAAAGTGAAATGAACCAATGAAAAGTGTTATTACCAAGTCACATGACTTGCTGTGTTTACGTTAAGCGCTTTGCAGGGCCTCCCGGTTTGCTTCCAGAAACCTGCGCTTTGCGACTCGCTTCGCGTACCAGTTCGCTAACGTAGTACGTCATATGACGTATCACGCGACAACGTGAAACGTCATGCGGACGGGAGGCGTCACGATGTTGTTTTGTAACGCGGCACTTGCGGTAAAGAAACGTTTACCGGCTCGCGGTCTATTTCGCGGCATCAAGGTCAGCTAACGGGAAGCTTCCCGATTTGCGAAGCGGGAACGAAGAAAAAAAAATATTAAAAAAAAAAATTTATTCATAAACATATAAAATATATTTTTGGATTTAAAGAAGAATACATTTTACAGCTACAGATATTAGCTGTTAAAAAACCAATGAAATTCACTGAAAAAACCATAGGTTATAGACCATATATAGTTAGGAATTAGCATTTAAAAAACCTTATTTTACTCACACAAAACCATTGAAATTCCATATATAGTTAGTTGCACTAACTATATATCGCGCACCCGCAATCCACTGCTGATCATGTCACATATTACATCATTCATGACATGGTCAGTGACATCACTGATGACATCACTGATGACATCTCAAATGACATCACTGATGACATCTCATTTGACATTACTGATCACATCACTGATGACATCATTCATGTGATAATACGATAAACCTCTTCAGACTCTAATATAACCTTAGATACACTCAGTGTAAACAGACACTCATAGACTGTCACTCATCCATGGAGTTACTCAGACACTTAGTCAGTCATGCAAAGAATCAATCACACCTCCATTTCCTCAACTATACAGTTATACACACCTTACTTATTCAAACATATACTAAAACATATTTACTCACTTATACAATCCTGGATACAAGTTCACAATGATCCATACAGCCACTCACACATTCACTGGCTCTTATGCACAGTTATTTATATATGGTAACTCTCACATGTACTGTGTTTTACATATGTACTTACTTTGACATGTAGCACTGAGATATCCATTCACTCACCAATACACTCATGCACACAGTCAACCGCCCATACAGCTGTTTCTACATGCACTTTTGAACCCATACATCCAGTCAATCAACTGCTCACACATCTATGCAGAGAGTCATACACCTCCCAGCCACCCACACACACACTCAGTCTCCCATACAAATGCTTGGGCAACCAATCAATAACCCATACAGTTAATCATATAGCTAATGATCAACACATGCAGCAGTTTACAGAACAACAGACATAATGATGCACAAATTAAGACAGTTTAGTCACTAACCCATGCACTCAGTGAGACACATTTAATCAGTCACTCATACAGTCAGCCATGCCCCTACTAAATCCTTCATCAAGACACTTATACATCCATTCATTCTTCAATATGTAAGACATATTTTAACTTTACAGAATTATACAGTCACTGGATGACGTCATCAGTGATGTCATCAGTGATGTCATTTGAGATGTCATCAGTGATGTCATCAGTGATGTCACTGACCATGTCATGAATGATGTAATATGTGACATGATCAGCAGTGGATTGCGGGTGCGCGATATATAGTTAGTGCAACTAACTATATATGGAATTTCAATGGTTTTGTGTGAGTAAAATAAGGTTTTTTAAATGCTAATTCCTAACTATATATGGTCTATAACCTATGGTTTTTTCAGTGAATATATATATATATATGTATATATATATATGTGTATATATATATATATGTGTATATATATATATATATATTCACTGAAAAAAACTTTAGTTTTCAGGCATGTTATAGTTAGGAGTTAGCATTTAAAAAACCTTAGAAATTCACTGAAAAAACCATAGGTTTCAGACATGTTATAGTTAGGAATTAGCATTTAAAAAACCTTTGAAATTCACTGAAAAAAACATAGGTTTCAGGGGTGTTATAGTTAGCTGGTAATTTCACTGGTACAAAACCATTGAAATTCCTCCATTATAGTTAGTTCTACTAACTATAACTCACGCGCCCGCAATCCACTGCTGATAATGTCACATATTACATCATTCATTACATGGAGTGACATCACTGATGACATCACTGATGACATCTCAAATGACATCACTGGGGGTCTTTGTGGAACCCCCTGAGCAGGCCTAGGGGGTCAGAGTGTTTCTACCCTGCCCCCTTTTTGCATTTTGCGCATTTTTCCTACTGTTTTCTTGGGCCTCGGTTCTAC
Source organism: Lissotriton helveticus (assembly GCF_964261635.1). Classification (NCBI taxonomy): domain Eukaryota; kingdom Metazoa; phylum Chordata; class Amphibia; order Caudata; family Salamandridae; genus Lissotriton; species Lissotriton helveticus. The sequence continues at coordinate 1,117,530,751 of NC_136068.1, read as the reverse complement.
CGAGGCACACGATGCCTGCCAACACTTCCTGGTTTGGAGTGTTGACAGCCAATTAGCATACAGCTCGTGCTCAGCAGGGTGCGCGGATCCTCCGTGGCCATAGATATATGTATGTGACTCTGAACCAAGGGCTACCCTTTTGCCAAATTTGGTGTAATTCCGTCAAGCTGTTCCTGCTGTAGCTGCGGCTAAAGGTTCCTAAGAGAAATTGCATGGGGAAAACACGTTCTGGGACCCCCGTTTTTTCCCGGCCCCCGCTTCACGAATCACCCTGAGACTTTCAGTATAGGAGCGGACCGGAGTGCCCCACCAGTTTTGAACATTTGGCGAAGATTCATCAACCGCCGCCAAAGTTATTCCAAATAGAATGTTGCAGATTTCCTATGGATAATAGGCCCTACCGCCAGTAGGTAATATATATATACACACACACACACACACAAATATATATATATATATATATATATATATATATATATATATATATATATATATATATATATATCAATATATCAATGCTCGAAGGTGTCCACCTTTGAGTAGCACGCGAACAGCAGCTTGGTTTATGTATAGGTGAGGACGGGGATCCACTCGTAGACGTCGCTCCATACGGGATCTGCCCGACGCGTTTCGAAGCTCCATATGCGTCTCTTCAGGGGCTTTAACGGAAGCGGTGTGCACAACCGCCGACCCACTTCCCCATTTTATATATAACACACCCACCGATGGGAGGCTCAAATGAGACTGTGCATTCTGGGAAGTGTGGTCCGGGAAGCACACAATCAAGTCCTGTATGGACTCCACAAGTGGGCCCGTCCTCGATTCCAAGTACGACTGCTGCTTCACTTTAGTGGCCCCCAGGGTACCGGGGTGGTGCATACTCCGCGGCTGGACGGCCGCGTATAAATCAATGCTCCATCTCCCATCGGTGGGTGTGTTATATATAAAATGGGGAAGTGGGTCGGCGGTTGCGCACACCGCTTCCGTTAAAGCCCCTGAAGAGAAGCATATGGAGCTTCGAAACGTGTCGGGCAGATCCCGTACGGAGCGGCGTCTACGAGTGGATCCCCGTCCTCACCTATACATAAACCAAGCTGCTGTTCGCGTGCTACTCAAAGGTGGACACCTTCGAGCATTGATATATATATATATATCTATATATATATATCCAGTGAAAACAAAAAAGGTTACAGGTTTGTTATAGTCTTTAAATAGACTGAAACAAAATAGAAATTCACTGAAAAAATCAAAATGTTACAGGAACATTATAGTTAGGAAATAGAGTAAAAAAACATAAAAAAATTCACTGAAAAAACAAAAGGTTACAGGGACATTAAAGTTAGGCTCAGATTCCACTCATACAAAGCCAGTGCTATTCAGCAGTTATAGTTACATGAGCTAAATGAAATTAAGCAGTTATAGTTACCTGAGCTAACAATAAGTTACGCACCCTCAATGCACTGTTTATGGTCTCACATATTACATCACTGATGACGTGGTCAGTGACATTACAGATGACATCACTGATGACATCACCAAATGATTTTAAATGTTTTCTAAAATCTTTTGTGTATTTAAACATAAATACTAAGGCACCTCAAAAGTTAAATTAGTATACTTTGTATATTACTGATGAGTGATTGCTTTTTTTACATAATTTATGTGAGTCGCTGTGTGACTGTGTGTATCCGTGTGTGAGTGGGTGTCTGAGTGACCAGAGGTTATATAGATGTATAAGTGGGTGTCTGAGTAGCTGTGTGGGTGAATTAGTGGCTGTGTGAGTGGCTGTATTGGTGAGTGAGTGGGTGTGTCAGTGGCTGTATGGGTAGGTGAGTGAGTGGCTGTGTGAGTGGGTGTATTAGTGACTGTGTAAGTGAGTGGGTATCTGAATGGCTATATGAGTGAATGACTGGGTGTGTAAGTGACTGGTCGAGTGAGTGACTGTTTCAGTGAGTGTTTGGTTAAATGAGTTGGTGTGTGAGTGGCTGTATGGAAGAGTGAGTGTCTGTGGGATTGGCTGTATGGGTGAGTGATTGGCTGTGTGAGTGGATGTATAGATGTGTAAATGGGTATGTAAGTGGTCTGTGAGTGGTTGGATGGTTGAGTGGCTGTATAGGTTCATAACTGGGTGTGTCAGTAACAGTATGAGTGAGTGTGTGGCTGTATGGATGAGTGACTGGTTATTTGATCAGGATCTATGAGTGAGTGAGAGGGTGTGGGATAAGTGAGTGGTTACGTAAGTACTTGTATGGGTCTGAGAATTGGTATGTGAGTGGTTTCTATTTCCTAACTATAACGTCCCTGTATGCTCTGGTTTTTTAACTGCATTTGTAAAGTTAAAAAAAATATATATTTTCTAACTGTAACCACTAACCCTTGACACAAAGAGCCCGATTACGATGCAGGCTGGAACGGTTCCAACCGTTGGTCAGAGCACTCCACCCCGCATCGTAATCAGTTCCTATATTCCCAATAGGCTCTGCGCATTGGAATAGTATATCCTATAGATTAGACGTAGGACTGAGGTCGACTAGGTCTCTATCGAATATACTAGACTTAATTGTGTGTGCCAGCTTGCTCAGAGGTCACTAGAAACTTTCTTAAATTCACAAGAAGGGATTAGTCTCTGACAACCGCATAAACATGACAACTTTGTTTCCCCACGATTAAACGTATCTTCAGAGTTGTGGAAACAATCACACTCAGTCAATCGTGCATGCTTCGTTTCACTAGAGGTGCAGAGAAAATACAAAGACGGGCGTTTTCAATAAAACGCTTTATTGAACAGTCTTCTTTCTCAAGCATAAGAAATGAACTGCTACAATCGTAACACTGTTTGTAAAATATAATGCGAACAGTATAAATAGTAGAATAAAATAATACTGTAAGAGGAGTGTATGGTTCGTAAACCATATATAAATACATACATAAATAACAGAGGCTAAAAGTACTCAACTGGTGCTTTTAAAATACGCCTACTCCGGTGTACCTAACCTAAGCTTAGTACGAGGGAGGAAGTAAGTGAGGTATAGCATAAAGGTAGTATTCTTTTGCCAAGAATCTGCTCAAGATTTCTTTAAGGGTCTAATCAGCTCCGTACCTTAGTTTAGAATGAAGAAGGTCAGTCTCGGGACTCGATTTCCCAACAACCCGCATGGGTAGCTTGGAAACACTGGAGCTGGATTTCTTGGCAGGAGAAAAGACAGTGTCTCTCTCAGTGTGTCTGCTGGAGGGTCGGCTTCCTTCGGCACTTGCTGTAGTAGGGCGTGTTGGGCAAGTAGATAGTGGAACTGCTCCAAACCACCATGTGTTTGCTTGGGCGAGTGTGGGCATATTTATACCTTGAAGGTGCCGACTTTGACGTACAGTTGGACATAATAACGTCATCAAAGAGTCTCAGTTCTTTTTTAAACTCAATGAGTTCTTGGACAAATCAATATTCAAGCAAGGGGAAGGCCCCGGCTGCTGAAGCTGAGTTTTCCAAGAAATCTTTGTGGATTTTCGGAACGAATGGAAGTAGCCCTGCCGTATTTGGACTGCATGAGCTATGCCTAAATATGGTTATGATTTCTATGCCTATATAAGGATATGGTGTTTTATACCTATATAAGGGCATGAATCGGGAAACTTACAATAGAGTCCTAAAATGATACATAACACCCACTCCACGTTGTCATGTTCATCTAAGTTCAAGCACTAAAACATATAATCTAGAGCATGTGTTTACAACCCCGAAAAAGTTCATATAAAATGCATTTGAAATGGTTGCACATGAAAAAATGAGCATTTTGTTTAGTACACATTTAAGGGAAATGACTTCATTGTAAGCATATGATATGATATTAGCAATGCTAACTGAATGAATCACAAAAATTACATTTATGAAATGGCTCTTAGTTACAGAAGAAAAAGGTCGAGACCATCCCATAGCAGAATATACAAACTGTTTTTGTCTGTGGATTAGGCTAATATTGTTTCTAGGAAGTGTTCAAGGAATTCTTGTTCTCTAAGAATAGTTCTACTTTAAGCAGATTACTTTTTGTGCCAAAGTTCATTTTGTTTTTTGGAAAAAGTCAAATAAATCTGTCGAAAAAGACGGGGAGGAGCTACGCTACGAATCAAGATGGCCGCGTAAGCTCCCGGCTCCGCTGACCTCCGCCAGCAGCTCGATTATCCTGTCTTCAATCCTGACCTTACACCTGATTTTCTTGTTTATGAAGGTCTACTGCTTCTAAAGGTGCAATCCCGAGATTTTTACCTCATCGGCTGACTAAGATACGCCGTGTTTCCATTCTCGGCCTAACAACGTGTGGAAGCCGGGGCCTCGATTTCTAGACTATCCGGGTCAGAGTTGAACAACATCGGCCGTGAGACCTGGACTGAGCCCGGTCTCCCGAAGAGTGCCTGAATTGTTGATTTTTTGTGACGATCCTTTGAACGATCTACACCGAGGACACACCAGCGTGCCATGCCGGCTGCTGTGGTGGGGGTCCGGTGCCCGGAGACCTTGCTGCCCTCCCGGGGTCGACGGACTGGGGCCCTCTCTGACGGCGAAGGTGTGTTCTGTAAGACGAGGAGCGCCCATTACTTGATATCAGATTTGCGTGGCCTGCGACTCCGGAGCAGCCGGTCTCCGGGGTTCAAGTCCGGCTCTGTCGCCTATTGAGAGGGGATGGAGCAGACGGAAGGCGCGCCATCGCTGCAGGCCGTTGTGGCCGCCATTGGGGCGCTCCATTCGCACACAGTCGCTGTGTTCCGGACACTGATGAAGAAAGTGGACGGTATCCTGGAACCTGAGGACGACACCTCGATTGGTTTCCAGCTAGAGATGGTACCAGCGGTGCATTGCACATCAGAGGTCGAGGTCCCCGAGCATAACCCGGAGTTCATGAACCTTGACGGTCCCCTATTACCGACAAGCCAGCCCGTGCTTCTCGCTAGCGTGTCTTGCCTGATCCTGCTGCCGCCTAACGCATCTATAGACGGTCTTCCATGTGGCTACGAGTTCCTTGGTGATGGTTTGGGATACTCGCTGTTTTTGGACACCTTTCCTCGTTCGAGCCGTGAACTTTTATCCTGTATTCGATCCTCCTGTGCTGACAAGAACTTTTGTGGACGCTTTGCCTTTTCCTTCAAAATGGCGGCTCGAGTGGCAAAGACTCTTATGACGGACCGTACTGGCCAGGGCTGAACTTTATCGCTGGGTTCCGATAAAATAGCTTTTAGTGATGCCGGGGTTGTGCCTATATTGTGACGAGAATTGGGTGGTTGTTGTTTATCCTCCCCTGACTGATTTGTATAATTGCTAAATATTGATTTTACCATGTCTCGGGGTGGTCGCTGTTGGTGGGGGGTACGGGAGACCGGGAATGTGTTTGCTTTCTCCTCCTCCGCTTTCTCTTTTCCCTTCCTTTAGGGTAGTTCTTGGGCGACAGGCACGCTGCTAGTGGGGTTAGGCCGTAGCCATTGCAGGGGTGCAGGGTGGGGGGTTAGGGGTGGTTTTTTTTATTTTGCCTTCTTTTGTTCTATGGCCCCTTTTGTCTTTTCTTTTTCCTTCTACGAGAGATGGGCTGTTTATTTTTCACGAATCCTTTATTGTCCGGGTGTCTTCGCTGGCTTAATTATCCTGTAACATTGTGGACGAGGTCACGCGGGTGGGATTGCTTTGATTGCTTAATAGATTGCTTATTTCCTATTTCCGTTATGTGTATCCGTGATGGGCCTTTTACTTCTTACAGTGATTATTGTTTGTATATTTCCCCCGCCTGGCCCTGTTCTGTATTTTACTGCGAAACACCTGATATCTGTATTGCCTGCTCTTGTCTTACTGTTAAAATAAAAAAATATATAAAATAAATCTGTCAAAAAAATAGAGATTCAAACTTGGTAGCTTTTGTTTTGAAAAAATTGAAGGTTGAATTTCAGAGTTCGAAAGAACGCTGTGTGCTAATTTCAAAAGTTATTCTCGGTGTCAGGAAAAAACATTAAGTCATCAAGGCTGGCAAAGAAATCGTCTTCCACAGCAGATGAAAGTTCGACTACTTCACTAAGAAGGTCAATTGTGCACAGATGCGAAGCATCGCCGTCAGCGTCAGCCGCGTTAGCAATGTTTATATCAGATGGTACCTGTGTGCCTGTTGGTTCGTGTATCTCACCTCCAGTTGGATTTGCCGGTGAGATCTCAATGAATGCCGTCATCAGGATTGGTAGCCGCTGGGGGCAACACAACACATGAGCCGTTACTGGACCCAGTAATGCGTCAGCATCCGTTGGCATAACCGATGGTAGTGTTAGACAGACATTTAACACGCATTCCTCTCCACAAAGCAGGCATCGTAGAACAGGTAAGATACAATCTTGCCAGATTGCTCTGAATGACAGGAACCATGTGGTATTCAGATCTCTCAAACGAGCCAAGCCAAGGATCTGTGTTATTCTCTCATGATACCTCGTGGCCTGGAGCGCATTTTCCATGCTGACTTGGGTATCGCTGGTGGCCGAATTTGCCATAACGGAGCAGGAGAAATAAAAATAAGATCCCTGCTACGAGTCCCAAAATGAGAGGCAGGCCGCCGAACATGGAGTGGACGAAGTTAGGAAAAATGCCCAGGACTGCTTCAAAGGGTGCTAACAGTCCAGAAAAAATTGTCTGAAATACATGTGCAATACCGCTGGTATCCGACATGTTAAAGATACGACCTAACATTTCTGCGAAATGTACTGGGCAGTTTGTTGATAATAATGCAGGCATCTCTGCAGAGGACCTTGCAACTTGCAGATCATACATCTTTCTGGACGAGGTCAGTGGCACAGTTTTTTGCAACAGAATGGCTTTCATTTTTTTTTTTTTAAATATGTTTTTATTGCAGAATTATCAACAATCTTCAAGGTCAGGTGACCAGTCTTCCTCTTACAGTACAAGGCACTATACCGTTGTAAAATAGTACACAGCCATTCAGCCCACATCCCGGAGGTTGGGCGGCGCACCAACAGACCCCATCAGGAGTTCTTACGTACCGATCGGAGGGACACCAGGTCAACAGCACAATTTTGTATCTGCTTTTGTTACCTATCAAACTCCCCCCTCCCCCTCCCCACCGCCAGTACTTCCCAACCGTTACATTATGCATTGCCCGGACCCCCAGTGTCTGCATTGTTAGGTCTATGCTTACACTCTTCTAGAACAGTCGTTCGTGAGCGACTCACTTCTACCATTCCTCGTCAACACCGGTGTGCCGCCCTACTCACCATCCGCTGCGGGTCCTGAAGAGTCTCCCTATCGTAAGTGTCCCCTTTGGTGTGTCTGCGGTGTCCCAATAACTCCTCCCCCAAACCCCTCCCTCCCCCGCTGCCTCTGATGTGGGTGGTATCTATAAGGTCTAAAAGGATGACACATTGCCCATCGGGGTCAGACATTCGGCCTCCCAGGCCTCATGGAACTTCCTCTTCCAAGTGCCCCTCCCCTTCATCCTTGAGCAACTGGTCAGTCAGATCCTGCACAGTCATTTCCCATGCTCTCGCAAGCTCTAAGCTCTTCTCGTTACCAGTCCTCGTGGCCTGCCGCATTCTGATCTCACTCTCACATTTGGACCATTTCCGCAACTCATTCGACCATCTCCGAACAGACGGGCCCTCTCTGGATTTCCAGCGCCAGGTAATTTCCCTTTGCACCAGCATGAGTCCCAGGTCGATAAACTTACTCGTGATTTTGGTCTTTGTCGTGTGCGGGAACCACAGCAATATGCACGCAGCCATATCAAATTCCACTTCTCTCTCCGTGACTGCATTCAGGAGTTCCCCCACTTCCGCCCAGTATGTCCCCAACCGCGGGCAGCTCCACAGCATATGATCTAGCTCGACCCCAGGTACCAAGCATCTCGGACATGCCGCATCCTGTACCAGAAAGTGCCTTCTAATTTTTCCCGGTGTCAGGTATGCCCTATGCAATATAAAGAAGTGTATCTCCTGAAAGCGGGCATTCCTACTACCCTTCCATGTTCTTTTCCAAATATGGCCCCAAACCGGGTCTGGTATGGGCTTACCTATGCTTTCTTCCCATTTTCCTTTCAGCGCGGCTAACGGAGCAATACCCTCGTTCAACATTCTTGAATGAATACAGGTCACCGCCTTCACTGTCCCCGCAGCCATCACCAGTTATTGGCAGGCCATGGTCGTGTCTGGCTCTGCCAGTCCCCCCCTCCAGTGCTTTTGTATCGCCGTCGTTACCGCGGCATGCAAGAGGTAGCTCCCATCCGAAAGCCCGAACTGGTCCTGTAATACCCGAAAGGGAACCAGCACCCCGTCGGCATAGAGATCTCCCACCATCTGCAGTCCCAGGTCTTCCCATTCCGCCAACGGAGACCAATCTCCTCCATGAGGCAGTGCCGTCAACATTCCTATAGGGATCTCAGGGGCGTATGAGCGGGCAGCCCCCGTCCTCTTTAGGCTCCTAAGCCAGCACATCCGGAGGGTTTTCTCCTCCATCGTGAGATCCCCCAATCCCAGCTTCTGCTGCATGACAATGTAGGACAGGATGTGCTGCTGAATACCTTTCCCCCGTCCTTGGTCGGGGCCCCTAAACTCTCTCGCGATGTTCTGCGTTAGTATCTGAAGCTGAGCCGCTAGGTAGTACAGTTCAAAATCGGGGACCGCCATCCCCCCTCAAGTTTGGGTCTATGCAACGTATCCAACGCCACTCTGCGCCTGCCTTGGCCCCAAAGGAAAGTAATGACCATCGATCACAAATCCTTAAAAACCCGCAGAGGGATCCAGATCGGCAGGGTGCGGAAATAATAAAGCAACCGCGGCAGAGCCACCATTTTCAACACGCTATCCGGCCTAGCACTGACAAAGGGAGTGAGGCCCAAAATGTCATGCAGCCCCGCAACGCCCTTACGCAACGGCCTATGTTGCCCTCCAGCAGGTCAGCAACTTCATGATAAATCCTGACCCCCAGGTAGGTGAAGCATGCGCCCTCCCAGACCACATCGATCGTTAGAGGGGGGTACAGTACATTCCCCTTCAGCGGGAAAATGCAGGTCTTATTCCAGTTCACCTTGAGGCCCGACAGGCTGCCAAACCGGGAGAGCATTTCCGTCGCCCCCCGTAGGGCATCTTCCGTGTCCTCCAAATAGAGCAGCAAATCATCCGCATATAATGAGATATGATGGTTTTCCCCATTGCATCGGATTCCTGGGTACGGTACTCCCGTTCGCGCCTGTGCCGCCAGGGGTTCCATCGCCAAAGCGAACAGGAGAGGGGACAGCGAGCAGCCCTGCCTCGTTCCTCTGCGCACTGGATACGCGGGCGATATTGCTGGTCCCAGTCTTACCCTGGCCGTTGCCTCAGCATATAGGACCTTCGTCCAGCGGCCAAAGCCACCTCCCAGGCCGAGCTTCTCCAGGACCCTAGCAAGATAATGCCACTCCAGGCTATCAAATGCCTTCTCGATATCCACTGATAGCACTGCGGATCTATGCTCCAGGGCCTGAGCGCCGGCCATCACCCGGAGCAAGCGGCGGATATTAAGGGATGTATTCCTGGTGGGGATGAACCCCGCTTGGTCCTCATGGACCAATGTGGTCATGTGCGGCAGTAATCTAGAGGCCAGAATACGGCTTAAGATCTTGTAATCCACCGTCAGCATAGACAGTGGCCTATATGATGTCACTTCTGAGGCTTCTTTACCTGGTTTTAGCAGCGGTATCACTAAGGCTTCCCTCATCGATTGGGGGAGGCGTCCCAAGGTCTGGGCCTCGGAATATACTACTAAGAGTCGCGGTGCTAAAACATCTACGAATTTCGCATAGAATTCGATCGGCAGACCATCCACCCCCGGCGTCTTATTTCTAGCCATCTGTTTAATGGCCACCCGAATCTCCGCTAAAGTTATCGGGCCGCCCAATACTTTCGCAGTCTCATCATCCAGTGCCGGGAGCTGAACCGCGTCTAGGTATTCGTCTATCACAGTGCCGTCTGCCTCCAGTTGGCTCTCATAGAGAGTCGTATAGTAGGACTGGAAGTGAGTCAAGACCGCAGTCTGGGAATAGACCACCTCCCCTGACCCCGTTTTAATGCTCATGACTGGGCAACCCCTAGGTTCTGGGTTAGCGAGTTTAGCAAGAAGAGTGCCCACCTTATCTCTCTCCCCATGTACCTTGGTGAGGTATAGCTTGTAATCATAGCATCTTAGCCTTTCTGTTTCAGTTGCCATTGCCTCTTTCGCTTCCAATAGCCTGCCCTGTAGTTCCGGTCGCTCAGGCCTGCGCCTCTCTAGATCTCTCAGCGCACACTCTGCCTTCTCTAGATCAGCCACCACCGTCGTTCTGGCATTCGAGAATCTACCCATGCACACACCTCTCACCACCACCTTCATCGCATCCCATTCCACCGCTCTCATTGCAGTCGTGCCCTCATTCTCGTCAAAATACTGTTCGACGCCCTGCTGGACCGTGGCGCTAAAAACCGGGTCTTCTAATGTATCAGGGCGCAGCCTCCATGTTGGTAACGCAGTCCTCACCCGCTGCCATTGCACCGTCATCAGCATGGGATTGTGGTCAGATATGGTCCTAGCCAGATACTCCGTGTGCATTATCATGGCTGCCAGGGGGCCACTACATAGTATAGAGTCTATTCTAACATGTAATGCATGCAGTGCTGAAAAGAAAGAGTAGTCCCTAACTTCTGGGTGTTGCTCCCTCCACACGTCCACAAGGCCCCACCTCTCCTGCCAGTCTCTCCTATGCGCGGCCAACCTCCGAACCGGAGAGTCAGTCAGCGGCGGGTGTGATCTATCTCGCGTCACATCAGTGATTGAATTAAAATCTCCCCCCACTATAATAGGGCCCGCTAGGAAGTGTGCCAACAACCCGGAGAGTTTATCAAAGAAACGGGCCTGGTCGACATTAGGGGCATATATACTGCTCAGCACTACTTCCCTCCCATACAGCCTGCCCTCCACTACCACAAATCGGCCCTCAGGGTCCACTAGCTGATTCGTGACCTGGAATGGGACTCCCGCTCTCACCCATATCAGTACCCCTCTGGCAAACGCTGAATATGTAGTGCCAAATACCTGGCCACGCCACCTCTTTTGCAACGCAGTACATTCCTGCCTGGTCAAGTGGGTCTCCTGCAATAATGCAATCTGGATGCCACGTCGCACCAAATAAGCGTGCACCTTGCTTCTCCGGGACATCGTACGGAGTCCACGGACGTTCCATGTAAGGCTTTTTAAATCAGGTAACGTTCCCATTGCCGCGGTTCCCCCTCCCTTCCGGCAGCATCATTTGGACCCCCACATCGCGGCAGCGGTCCCCCCAACTTGAAACATCCCAAAAAACGTTCCCAACCCCTCTCCCCAGAACAGGTCCCAATAATAAAGCATCAGTCCCCATCCAAACATATAACATCTCACACAATCCACTACTCTGTGGTCGTCACCACAGAAGGCCTTAAGGGCAATGAGGGAGGCCCGGGCCGACCCGGTGCAAGCCGGGTCCCAGCTCCAGGCCCAAGATCCCTTATAACAAGTGCAACAGAGTACCTGCTAGTCCGTCAGACATCCCATATAGTCCGCTCCAGCAGGAGCCACGTGGTAGGCCCGCACTGCAATGATCACTCGTTGAACAACCCATCCGATGTTTGCGGGGTGACCTTCGGCCCCACGGAGCTATCCGCCTCGGACAGTTCTTCCCCAGATTTTCTGCTCTCCACTTCCGAGTCTGAGTCCTCCAGTCCCTTCTCCTGTTGCGCACCCGTTATGATCGCCGTTGCCGCCAGCGCCCCCTTTCTGTCCTCCGCCATCCCAGCAGTTTGCTGTGCCTGTTTGAGTTTGTTTTTCTTACGGATGCGTTGCGATTTTCGAATCCGCACGGGCTTCTGTCGTTCCCGGTCTCCTCTATGTTGGCGGTCTGTGCCCGCGCGGTACAACTCCAGCCAGGTCCACGCCTCATCAGGGGTCTGGAAGAATTGGGTCTTCCCGTCCAGGATCCCTCGCAATTTGGCCGGGAAGAGTAGGGAATACAGAATACCCTTGTTTCTCAGCTCTTTCTTCACGGCCAAAAATGACGCCCTGTTCCTCTGGACCTCTTGCGTGTAGTCTGGGAAGATCGTGACCGAGCTATTGTCTATTTTAAAGGGGCCCACTGAGTGTGCTCTTTGTATCAGGAAGTCACGGTCCTTGAAGTGCAAGAGTCTGATCACCATCGGCCGTGGAGGGCGCCCCTGCATGGGCGGGCGAGTCGGGACCCTGTGTGCACGCTCCAGGGAGAAGAACGGAGATAAGCCCTCCGGAGCCACGACTGTTTTCAACCAGTTCTCCATGTAGGCCACGGCATCGTCCCCCTCAATTTTTTCTGGTAGGCCCACCACCCGGATGTTGTTCCTCCGGTTACGGCTTTCGGAATCCTCCGCCCGTTTCTCCAACGTCGCCAGCCTTTCCAGGATATCGGACAATTTGCGTTCTGCAGTGACCACCGCTGGTTTCAGTTCCGAGAGCAGTTGTGCAGTATCCTTAACCTTGTCGGATAGTTTCGCATAATCCGCCCTCAGCAGACCCAGTCCCGTGGCCACCTGAGCAATGTCCTGATGAAGGGGGTCCTTGGTTGCCGAAATCGCATCCAATATGCCGACCAGCCGCGCGTTCAGTCGTAGTTCTTGCGCTGATGCATCCTGCGCTGCTGGTGAGCCCCCGACCGTGTTCGGCATGTCCAGCTGGCCGCTTCCCCTTTCCTCGCACACGTTACCGCCATTGGTAGCCATCTGGGTAACTGCGGGTACAGCCGCTGGGCAGCTCCCAATTGATCGGCCAGGTCAAAATCCCCTTCGCCGGGTGGTTGCCCCCTGAGTCTTTCCTCCGCTCCGCAACCTCAGGTGTCCGTCCAAGGGATGTCCGCCGCTTCAAGTGAACGGGCCGCACTCCGCTCGAGGGGTCGCTCTCACAATCTGGAGGGGCCTCCCCCCATCTCCCCAAGCGGGACCACCCCGACGGATCCCCCACGACTCAATGGCTCCGTCGTCCAACGCCTCCCCCCAGCGCCAGAACCCAACAAGCGCTAGGGCAGGGCGTCGACTACACCTCCTCAGGCACTCTGATCAGGGCAGTCCCATCTAGGCACGGGCGCCTCACTCCTGCAGTGCAGCAAGGCAATCCCCTTCGCCACCTGGGTCCTGACCGCTGTGGCGGCTCTGCACCAGCTGCACGATCCCGTGCTCACATGTGCCGTTCCCCTCTCAGGGATCAGTCGCGTCTGCCAGGCCAGGTCGTGTGTTCCCCCTCCAGGCTCTCGCTCACCGCTCGCGGGTCGGGTTCCCCTTTGCGCCACCGCCGTCGCCGTCAGGCAGTGTCTCCTCCGCGGGCAGAATCCGCCGTGCTGCTCCGTTTCCGGCTCCTCGGCTCCGGTCCGAATTCCGGAGCTCCAACCCCGCTCCGGGTCCCCACCGCTGTATGGGGATTGGGTGTCACCGCAGAGGACCGCTCCCCGGCGAAATGGCCGCCGGCACCAGCAGCGGGGGGATGGGTTCTCCGCCAGCAACCGAGGAACTGCGGGCCCCCGCTCCGTGCTCCCTCCGCAGCCCCTCTTCCCCGCGCCACAAGGGCAGCACCCGCCTGAGACCTCCGAGCGCCTCCCACGCTGAACTGCAGCCGCGGTCCTCCGTATTCCTCAGCTCAGCTACCGCTGCTCGGGGCGGCCGCCATCTTGGGCTCTTTGTCTGCCTTCCCGCAGGTCGCCAGTAGCCGGTCGTCTCTCTGTCTCAGGCGACCTGCTGGCCCACGAATGTCACCCTCTGATTGTCCGGTGACTAAAGCTTGGTTTCTGAGCTTTCTGCCCGCCCAGAAGCGTGGGAATCCAGGCTAATTATGGGATCAGGCACGGAGCTGTAGGCTCACGCCGCCATCCCGATCGGCGTCCAAGCCACGCCCCCCAACAGAATGGCTTTCATTCTGCTTAATGTATCAATTCGTATAGAAGAGATGTTCAGTGAAGGCCATAGTGGCGACTCCCTGTCTGTCTTAGTTTTAGGAAACAATACTTGCATACAGCAAGTATCCCTGGCTGACACAGTAACAAGATAGCTTATTCCTGGCATCATTCCACAACAGCTGTGATCATTTAACATAATGTAGCTACCATTGGAAAGCTGCCTGAAAATTGGATCTATCACCGCTGTGGGCGAACCCTGCAGGTGGCAAGAAAGGTTATTGGAAGAATCTTTGCAGGTTCTGTGTAAATTAATACCTTGACACAATAGTGTACCGCTTAGTGAGTTTTCACAATGTTTACCACTAAGAAATGCGTCCTTTCCCCCACTCCAACATTTGTGTGTGTATGGTAAATCCCAGGTCGACTTAATGTATTCTTTACCCAACCTTTCATACAGGCCTGCTGGTATGTGTTTTAAGCAATACTGAAACTGGAAAGTGGTCACTGGTGATGGTGCCATGTTTTATCCATTCAACTGATGGTTTCTCAGAAACGGTCAATGGTAATCTCTCCAGTTTTTCTATGCTCAGCACCGTATAGTCTTCTACCCTCTGTGCCAACGAGATTTGCTTATCTGTAAGGTTAAATACAGTAAACAGTGACGTAGTGTTGATTAAACGCCAAGGCACATAGCCAGAACGAAGGGTTTGCAAAATCCAGCCTAATAGCACTATAGAACGTAATTGAGATTGGCCATGTTGTAGCATTAGCAAGTCCTGTTCCATTATGTCTATGGCAGATGATACAATGCTGTCCAAAGAATAAATTCTGGACGACAGAGTTGTTAACCCATTGTCAACTACAGAGAGTGATTTCTCTAAATGAATACAATCAATTTCTTGTATTTTTTCAGCTGTTTCCATTTGCGTGACTTTCCAAGCTTCATTGTAAGCAGCGTATATACCGGCGAATATGAAACGTTTATGACGTGGATTACGAGGTACCATTAAGAATTCTCGTAAATCAACGCCATCTTTAAGCAAAGATAAGTGTTGTTTGATTTCTGGAAGTGTAGATTTTTGTAACCATTCAAGGCACAGTTTTCCTACACTATAAATTGTTATTATCCCTGGATGTTGTCTTTGGATATATCTTGGATCTGGCCGAGTTACTGTGAACCCTTGTGTCTTGTTCAGGAATCTATCTTGACAGTTATTCGTGTCTGTGGGCCAGATTAACCCTTTTTTCCATTCAGGATTTGTTCTGTCTGTTGTAAAATATAATTTACGTCTACCTCCTCATCTGAAGTTAAATTACTATCAGGTGTGGGCTTAGGTATGGGCGGTTTGTTTAAATCTTTTATCTTAGCAATGCCAAGACAAGATGTCTGTTGAACAGTGTTATTTAGAAACATCATTTGTTCTGGGATGATGCAGGCTCTGAACAATGCTTCTAAACCTTGTACCTGCCAGTCTTTTGTGCCCCAAGCAGTTTTTGTCTCAATGCTGTCTTTCCAAAAGTCAAAGCCTAAGGTGGACAATTGAGCATAAAAGGCAGCAGAATACATTTGTTTAGTATTTGTCAACATACTCTTCATGCCTGTCTTATTCATATTTTTAAAGAAAAAAACTTTGTGGGTTTGTAACATTAAAACCTTTAAAATAAGGAAATTTTCTAAGAAACGTTTTAGAACATTTCTAGGGTTTGCAGATTTATGCAAGTAATGATGGCCAAAATGATTAAAACAATACATTTCTTCATAATTTGATGAGCCTTAGAAGTATGCATGTTTTGTAAATTTTGCTGACATTTCTAAGTCTGCCATCATGTTATTAACAGTCTCAAAGTCCCAATCATCAGAAAATGTGCTAGGTGAGACTAAATCACTCAAGGAATCTTTATCAGCTCAACAGGGCCATAAATGTCATAATCAGTTGTATCCCATGCTATTCCACCAGGTAGTGGGACCGCTGTGATGTTTACTGATGACAAGTCTCGTTGTTCACGATGAGATGATTTGTGTGGCTCCAGGAGCAAGTTGATGTTCTTGCTTGCTTGTCCATTTTAATGTGTTTTCCATCTATCAGCTTTCCCAAACTTAACACTAGAATGAGCCACAGCAGGAGATAAAGTACACCTAACACAATCCAAAGTTCAACCCATGGTGAAACCAGATATGTATTTGTAAGCTCTTGACCAAGTTCCTTTACTTTTTCCTTGAAAGATTTGTTTGCTAGCGTAGTTTCAGGTTCACTGGGATCCTCAGAAAGGTTATCGAAGTTGATAAAATAGCCAGAGGCAGCTCTGTTAATTGTTGGTATTGCATCCGGATTCTTTGAAATCGTTGGAGTTGCTTGTTCCCTTGATATGATTGTAAAGTCAGAAGCTACATCATTGTAGACAGGAGTTTCTTGATGAACTGTTATTTGTGTTTCAAGAGGCACAAGTTCCATGGCTTTGTTGCATAGTCCTTATTTTCTTAATTTAGAATCTTCAAAGGTGATGAGTCTTTCACTTTGAACCTCTTGGATAGTAGCAAGATTTGGATGTCTGCTACATCTTGGGAGTCCACTGGGCCTACTACTTATTATCGGCCACATGGTGAGGTTTTACCAGGTCAATTGACACAGACCGGTTCTCCTTTTTTCCAGCAAGGGGCGGCAGTAGTACTGTTCTTGATCCGTGAATTGCTAGTACAGGTACTGGTTTTCTGTAAGAAGGCCCAAATTCCTTTTTGTCTGCTATTTTCTCCCTGACCAGATCCCCAATCCTTGGAATCCAGACAGGTCTTGCTGGGACAGGTGGTTTTTCTTCAGTGGTCGTTGGCTTTTTGCTGGTATTGCTTAGACTTCTTCTTGTTTCATTTAAGTCCTGTAAAACAGCCAAACGATCTTTGATATCAAAGGGTTTTTGTTCCACCACTGATGTGTGACACATCGAGGTCTTCAACCAACATTCTAGTACCAAAAAGGATTTCGTATGGAGTGATTCCACCCAGAGAATTTATTGGCAGGTTATTAAGACTACGTTGGACATTTATTAGATGTTTGACCCACTCATCACTCGAAACTAATACCCTAGCTGTTATAGTTTGCTTTATGTCACGTTTTTTTCTCTCCACAACCGAATTTCCCTGAGGATGGAATGGACTCGAAAACCGCAATGCAACGCCCAAGCTGGTCATGGCCTCCTTGTAAGCCCTAGAGCTAAACGCAGCACCCTGGTCAGAATGTAGTGTGCCGATTGTGTATGTGCCGATAAAAACTCGCAAATCTTTTATAACAGTTTGGGTGTCAGCTGAGCGCTGAGGCCACATCCAAATGAATCTCGTCTTAATATTTGTGGGACTGCATCAGTCTTTTCGGACGTCCGCATGTAAATTGCCTTATGCTGTCTAACAGTGGTGTCTGTACTGGGCTGGCTACGCTGTAGTCAGGAATCTGGTGGTGTTCAAAGCTGTGGTATTTGTAACAGTCATCGCAATTAATTCCGAATTGGTATATGTGAGCTTTCATCCCTGGCCACCAGTACATCTCTTCTAATTCTAGTAGAAATTTAGAGATCCCTTGATGTATCAGACCCTCGCCCATATGCGCTTCAAAAATGAGAGCACCTCTCCGGTTCCTGTTTGGAATGACTCTATCCCCCACTCCAGGGATTCGAGCAAAAGAAACAGAGTTTGCATCAATTATGTATGTATACTTGAGTGGATAATTTAGAGGTAACGCGGCTCCGCTGCCTTTGCTCATGGCATTGACAGCGAGCATGGTTTCACCGTCTATCGTTGCTTTCGAACGATTGATTGTAGCTACGGAAGCCGTTTGCACAGCTGCCTTTCGGCTACATCAGCCAATGAATTCCCTTCAACGTGAACGCCATCACGCTGCTGACTCAGTGTATGGATCACGTGAGTCTTTTGTAGTTCTTTCTGCAAAAGAACTACTTGTTCCCAAAACATTTTATGCTTGATTGTGCCACCTTTTGCGTCTTTAAAACAATTTTGAACCCAGTTCTGCAGATATTCATTGTAAGACTTGACGCAGTAATACGAATCGCACACTATGAGTGTGGGGAATTCGCTATCGGCTTCTTCCAGTGCCATCTTGAATGCTTGGAGTTCGGCTCGCTGAGCTGTACAGTCTCCTAGTGACTGAGTTATTGTCACCATAGGTCTAAATTTTCCATCGCGCCAGCGACCTTTAACAATCGCTCACGCAGCACTATAAGCTTGTTTACCCCCAATCACGGGATGTGCTGATCCCTCTGTATATATTATACAGCCGTAATGTTCTAGAGGTAGAATTTCAGTAGGCAGAGGACATTCTTGTTTGTATTTGAGAAATTCTTGTGTCTTCAAGTAAGGGTCAAAAACGTATTCAATGTCTGTTGCAGCAAGAGAATTAACCCATTGTATCCATCTTGGATGTAGAGCTTTTGCATTTGAAATGCTTGTTTTTGTCACTGCCTCTAAGGCAGGTACAGGTGTAACAATTTGTATGCATTTACCCTGTGCGAGGGCTCTCTCCTTTGCTACAGCAGTCTGAATTGCTGTCAGATTTTTTTCTGTTGAAGTGAATTTGATTTCAGCTTGTGTGTACAAGTGTGACTTGTATGCTATTGGTACCTTTTCACCTTCATTAAAGGTTAGGTACGTGAATCCGCATCACCCTGGGATGATTCGGATAACAAGGTTGCATACATTTTCGCGTGTTTGTAAGTGTGTTGTTGCCAACATGTCTGTTTGTACTGAACGCAAAATTCCTGTGTGTTTTTGAGTCCAATTAGTTGGTTTGAAATCAGGTTTGATTAGTTCGTAGAGAGGTTTAACCCTTTCTGCGTAATTCAGAATGTAAGTTCTTCCGAAGTTTAGGAATTCTAGAATTGACTGTAAGTTTTTCAGCGTTTTTGGAGTTTGGAGCAGCGCACATTTTTCTAAAACGTTTGCTGCCAGGCTTTTGCCTTCACTCGAAAGTTCGTATCCCAAGAATAGGAGGTTGAGGTGGGTAATTCTTGATTATTTACAGTTGAATTTATACCTTTCTGAGGCAAAACCAAGTATTATGGTGTTGACCCTGTTCAAGTGCCTGTCCAAATCATCATCTGTACGGTAGATGTCATCGACATAAGATAATGCCTCATCATCGTACATTTGTAGTAACTCTGTTACTCTGGCTGAAAATAATCCAGGACTGTTCTTGAATCCCTGGGAGAGACAACAGAAGTGTCGTTGTGTCCCCATTATTGAGAAAGCGGTCAAGTACCTGCTTTCTGGTGCAATGTTTTGACAGAAGAAACCGTTTGAAATATCTAAAGTAGTTTTATATTTCTTCCGAACTATATTATTCATCAGTGCTGCACAGTGTGAATTTTGTACTGCAAAAGTTTTGCAACAAGAGTTTAAATGTCTGTAGTCCAAAACTAGACAATATGTTTCGTCTGGTTTGGAGACAGGAAACAAAGGATTGTTCATTGACGAGGTGCATGTTTCAATCATCCCTTGGTATTCAGCTGTTCTAAGATCTCCCTGACCTGTTTTTTAGCTTTCTGCTTTACCGGATACTGCCTTTGAGCAGTAGGTTGATTTTTCAACTGGATTTTATGGTGAGGAGAATCCTCATCCCATCACACATGATTTTTATATAATGATGGAGCCTGGGCAACAGCCCATTTTCTGGCATAGGTGTATTTTTTATGAATAGGAATCTGATTAGAGAAGTCTGGCATAATGATCTCTTCGCCATGTGGGCACTCCCTGACAAATTCAAGTGGCCAGCCTTTTTCAGCTAGGAGGATGTCATAACCCCTAGATAGTTTTTCCCAAACGAGTGCTTTTATCTTCCTAGTTATAGCCCCCTCTATTCGGAGTGTTACTTCATATAACTTATGGGGTACACTAACCCTGGTGTCAGCAGTTTCAACCTGAATGCATTCATTCAGATCCACTGTCTACAGATGATCTTTCAGGATCCTGCGAGCTATGGTGACCTCTGCTGCGCTGTCCAGCATTGTCTGGGCCCACTCCCCGTTCTTGAGTTGTGTCCTCAAGATCCTCGGCATGTCTGATTTTAATACTTGCTACCTTCTTTTTGGAGAATTGAGTTTTTTTATTTTTTGGAACGTGTTGATCGTCTTTGGACTTCGTGCGTTCTTCTTTTTGTTCTAATCGTCCTCTTCTTTCGGATTTCTGCAAGGAAGTCTGAAAGGTACGAGAGGATCCTGTATCAGTATCTTGATATCTATCAGGTTTTCTTATAATATCCCTATTTCTAAGGTTATATCTCTTTTCAGAGTGCTCCTTTTGCGGAGATTTACCTCTGGACTGAGAGCGCTTCTCTTTAGGAAGTGACTGTCTACTATTTTCCCATTTCTTTTTAGGAGTAGTTAGATTGTTTTTGATAAAAACTTTTTCAGGATTTTCTGTTAGTTCAGGCTCTGCAGGTTTCCCTCCCAAACTATCTCTTTCTAGTTCTTCATAGGATTTTACAATAATTCTGGCAAGTTCATACGGTTGCTCAGTAATATCAAGTTCTTTCAATTTTTGTCGAATTGCCACTGATGCTGCTTCACCTTTAATGTTAGCTAATTAGATAGCTGAGACCTGTTTGAAATCTTTCAGTAATTTCATACCTAGATTCAGGGCTGGTTCTGGACTATATTTATTTTGAATCTGTCCCAGAATGTCTGGTATTTCCGCCATAGACTGGACACCATGTGTTTTTGTGTAGATTGAAGCAAAGACTGTACCCCAAGTGTCACAGTCCTCTACGTGTGGTGCAATCCCCATTGGTAAACAGATTGTTAGAATCCTGTGTTTCTCAAGAGGTGTACTATCAGGAAATACTGCCTCTATTTTAGTAATTTTCTGGGCTAACCAGAATGGAATTTGTTCCCTTTTTGCGGGCAACTTACCGATTACTGACTGTATCGTCTGTGGTGTGACTTTGTTTGTGTTCCCCTGATGAGGGGTGTACTGTGGACTTCTTATAGCAGGTTGGACTGTTAAAGTTCGCATGACATATTGTACCAATTGTCTATGTATTTTAATTAATTGTTTTAGCTGAGCTAACAATCCTACATCTGACATTCTTTCAATGTTAGGGTGTGGTGTATAGCTGGCTAGTACCGGCCATGTAGCTCCTGGTCTACCTAGTGGACCGAGCCTGGTAATGTGATTTTGATGTTGTAGGGGCCTTTAAACCAGAGCTGATGCTCTTGGTAAGTTAGAGGAATTTCAACGTCCTCAAAAGGAACGTATTCCGCTGGATGTTCCTCCATCTTGTAGAAATGGAACACATGTGTTGTTGGAATTGCCTGTGGAAAGACAATCCTTGAATAGAATACCTCTGTCTACCGATATTCATGTGCCTCCATGACAAATATAACCGTACCACCTCTTGGTGATAGGCCATTTTCTATAAGCTGTATAGCTATAGCTTTTCTTACGTTTTCTGGGATGATTATAGCATCCGGGTCATTTTGTTGGAGACCTGTAACGTCTAAAACCGGTTGGGCTGCAGTTCCTGCAGGTTCACCGCTCTCTTTGTCGCTATCTTGCATTTTGTTGCAAGTTTTGCTGAGAAAGTTTCAAAGAAATAAAGATAAGGTGCACAATATTTTGGAACACTGTATCCTTCAACGTTGAACAAAACCAAAAACTAATACATAGGATTTTCTCCTACTCAGTTTAAGGCGGATATTTTATCCTTTAACCCACTCCAGACTTCTATTAGAGTTTTTAGGGATAAAGGAGTCTCTGTGAAAAGCACGACTGAGTTACTCTAGTATCTAGCATTAAATTAGTGCCTTACCAAACGTTGGGCGCCATGTAGTGTAGTTCCTATATTCCCAATAGGCTCTGCACATTGGAATAGTATATCCTATAGATTAGACGTAGGACTGAGGTCGACTAGGACTCTATCGAATATACTAGACTTAATTGTGTGTGCCAGCTAGCTCAGAGGTCACTAGAAACTTTCTCGAATTCACAAGAAGGGATTAGTCTCTGACAACAGCATAAACATGACAACTTTGTTTCCCCAAGATAAAACGTATCTTCAGAGTCCTGGAAACAATAGATAGATATTTCACTCAGTCAAACGTGCATGCTTCGTTTCACTAGAGGTGCAGAGAAAATAGAAAGACGGACGTTTTCAATAAAAGGTTTTATTGAACAGTCTTTTTCTCAAGCATAAGAAATGAACTGTTACAATCGTAACACTGTTTGTAAAATATAATGCATACAGTATAAATAGTAGAATAAAATAATACTGTAAGAGGAGTGTATGGTTCCTAAACCATATATAAATACATACATAAATAACAGAGGCTAAAAGTACTCAACTGGTGCTTCTAAAATACGCCTACCCCGGTGTACCTAACTTAAGCTTAGCACGAGGGAGGAAGTGAGATGTAGCATAAAGGTAGTATTCTTTTGCCAAGAATCTGCTCAAGATTTCTCTGAGGGTCTAATCAGTTTAGTTTAGTTTAGAATGAAGAAGGTCAGTCTCGGGACTCGATTTCCCAACAACACACAAGGGTAGCTTGGAAACACTGGAGCTGGATTTCTTGGCAGGAGAAAAGACAGCGTTTCTCTCAGTGCGTCTGCTGGAGGGTCGGTTTCCTTCGGCACTTGCTGTAGCAGGGCGCGTCGGGCAAGTAGATAGTTGAACTGCTCCAAACCACCGTGTGTTTGCTTGGGCGAGTGTGGGCATATTTATACCTTGAAGGTGCTGACTTTGACGTACAGTTGGACATAATAACGTCATCAAAGAGTCTCAGTTCTTTGAAAACTCCATGAGTTCTTGGACAAATCAATATTCAAGCAAGAGGAAGTCCCTGGCTGCTGAAGCTGAGTTTTCCAAGAAATTGTTGTGGATTTTCGGAACTAGTGGAAGTAGCCCTGCCATATTTGGACTGCATGAGCTATGCCTAAATATGGTTATGATTTCTATGCCTATATAAGGATATGGTGATTTATACCTATATATATGGGCATGCATCGGGAAACTTACAATAGGGTCCTAAAATGATACATAACACTGCTGGTCGGATTTCTTTCTGACCGACCCATTTCAATGGGGTTGGTCGGATGGGAATCTGAATTGGTTTTCCGAATGGCCTCCGACGGGCTCAGAGAACCTGTCCGCCATTCGGAAATCGTTCAGTAATCCCTCGGCCAGCTCGGTCCGGCCGAGGGATTACAATGGCAGGTTCCCACTGCCTGTCTGTGCCGGCCTTTCCGACACAGAAAGTAATTGGGAATCGGTCTCTGGGGGCCCCCAGCAGGGCCCCCATGGGTGCAAGGCCGCTGAATGGCGGCCTAGGGGACGTTGATCTCTGCACCCCGTGGCAGGCACCTTGAGGTGCCTGCCACGGGGTGCAGGGATGAAGTGCACCTCTGCTCTTTACAATGAGAGCATGCATTCCGTTCAGAATGCATGCTCCCATTGTAAAGAATAGGATTGCGACCAAACAGTGCTCGGTCGCATCCAAATTCCAGGGCTGAAATCGACAACATTAGGTCGTTCGGTTCCAGTTCCAAACAGATGTCGGACGGACTCCAGTCCAAATTCGGAATCGGGCCCAAGTGTGTGAGTGAGTACATGAGTGTCTCAGTGGGTGTATGAGTGTCTGAGTAGGTTTGTAAGTGGGTGTGAGAGAGTAAAAGTGGGGCTCAGAGTAGGTATATGAATGTCTGAGTGAGTCTGTGAGTAGGTGTGTGAATCTCTGATGGGTGGACAGTAAACACCGCTCTCCTGGCAGAGTTTTGCCACTCCATACTTTGCTTGGAATGTGGAGTTAGGTAAAAACTCTGCCAACTGCTGGCGGAGCGAAGTTCACCGGCTTGATCACCCCTAATCTTCATCCCCCAACCATTAGTGCACCAGGAGGCCCCTTTAAGAGTGGTTGAGAAAGGAGGCAGGCCTCTGATGAGGTCTGATCAATCCTGCTGTAGGGGACTTACTTATGGCAATAGGGGTAATTAATCCCCTACAATCCTCAGCAGCCAAGGGGACTTCATCCCCCAACCAGGAGTGCATCAGGAAGCCTCTTTGCAGAGAGGTTGAGAAAGGGGAGTGAAGTTAATCAGCAAGCTCACCCTCGACTTCATCCCCCAACCAGTAATGCACCAGGAGGCAACTTTCAAGAGTGGTTGAAAAAAGGGGCAGGCCTCCAAGGTCTCAGCAACCTCGCTGTGGGGGACTTACTTGTGGCAACAATAGATGTTCTTGGCTCCCAACGACTCTCAGCAGCCAAGAGGACTTCATCCCCCAACCAGTAGTGTGCCAGGAGGCCCCTTTGCAGAGTGGTTGAGAAAGGGGCGGGATGTCCAATAAGGTCCGAGCAATCACACTGTGGGGGAATTACTTGTGCCCACAATAGGAATTCTTGACCTCCAACAACCCTCAGCAGTCAAGGGGACTTCATTCCACAACCAGTAGTGTACCAGGAGGCTCCATTGCCAAGTGTTTGAGAAAGGGGTCTGAGCAATCCTGCCGTGGGGCGACTTACTAGTAGGTGTTATTTATCCCGAGGAGGTGGTGGTCCCCGGGGCTCGATGGTGGTCTGCGTGGGCATCCCCATTATTTTTTCTTTCACCCCAGGGCTCAATGAGCCTCAGAAGGGGCACCCTGTGTGCCCCTCTGTTTTAAAAAAAAAAATGCCCCTTGATTCTGGCCCAGGCAGGGGCTGTATTCAAAAACAAGCACAGGAGCCGGTGCTTGTTTTAAAAAAAAAAAAAGATTTCAGGGTATTCATTGCTCCCTGACGTCTTTGCGGCAATTAAAAAAAAATATATGCTTTTTGGCCCTGTCTGAGTACGCCAGAGCTAAGGGGTGAGGGTATTCCTACTCTGCCCCCTTTTCTTTTTTTACCATGTTTCTGTGGGACTCAGGTGAAGCTGAGTCCCAATATGGCTGCCAATACTTCCTGGTTGAAGTTTTGGCAGCCAATCAGATCTCAGCACGAGATTGGGAGGGTTTGCAAAGCCTTCCCTTCCCTATATATACAAATTTGGATTTTAATTAATATATCAAAAATTACAGGCTGGATTTACCTGCCTTAAAAGGTTGCTTTCTAGACCAAAAGTTACCTTTCTGCCAAATTTGGTGTAAATCCGTTAAGCGGTTTGGGCTGTAGTCGTGTCTAAAATCCCTATGGAATATTGCATGGGAAAAATGCGTTTTGTGGCCCCCATTTTTCCTAGCCCCCACTTAACAAATCACCCAAAACTTTCAAAACACAAGCAGAACTGACCGTCATACTAGTTTTAAACATTTTTTGAAGAGTCGCCAACTGGCGCTAAAGTTATGGACACAATAAAAAATGCTTTTCCTATGGAAACTAGGTCCTAACTATAACTACCTACTGGCAACCGCCAGTAGGTAATATATAAAAATTATATTAAAAACAAAATATATATCAAGCATTATAAATAAAACCTAAATTAGTGTTTATCATAGAAGAACATAAATGATTTAAAAATTTAACTAAATCCAAACTAACCAATCAAATCAAACTATAAACAACCTTAACCAATAAAATCATGCAAACCTGGAAATTAACAATATAAAATGAATAATAATTTTATCAACTGAATACTTCAAAAATGACAAATTCAACAAGACGAGGAAACTCTGCTGGATTCTCTGACCAGACCCTTAATGAAGATATATATATATACACATCTCGACCAGTACCTAACCAAATAAGTAAAACTTATATGTAAAATAAACTTAAAAATGTAAAATAATTACTAAAACATGTATATTTTATATGAAAACACAACGACCTAGAAAAATGATAAGCTGCCAGAAAAAAACACCTATTACTAACCAGCAAAAAGATGTAACAAAATAAATAAACTTAAATAATTTAAAAATATAAACTCACCCCAATGACTAGTAAGAATAAATCTAATGACCTCAACCTCTACAAAGGTCCCACACATAAACATTTAAAATTAAACTGACTTTTTGTTTTATCTTCCCACAGAAAAGAAAGCACCTAGTCCACATTTCAATACCCCCCATGGAAAAGCTCCAAAACTGTGTGAAACATCTAAAAAGAACATACATGTAAATATAAAAAATAAAAGTAGCTGTGCAATTCAATTTTTTTAATGTATTTATACCATTACACCACTTTTAGATACATATGCCAGATGGAGCCAATTACATAACATCTCAGAAAGGAAAGCAATTGCTTAGTTACATGGGTTACACATGCAATGTAAGAGAACACAACCATCCCCCACGTGGGACAAAAATAAGAGAGGTATTGCAGGATATAAGAGATGCAAGCACTAGCTCCCAGGAACCCCCAACCCAAATCATAAAAGATATACTGCCGAAAGTCCTCGAAACACATCAAAGGGTAACTACCACCTATACCAACAGTAAAACGTTTAATTGCACACAAAACAAACTAGTGATACTCCTCCTGTCCCTGGAAGATACCAAGACATAGGCATACATGAACATTAAACAATGACACATAATGAAGAACATTTCCTTTTATATGACAACTTAAACAAAGATAAACAAATCCTAATATTCTCTACAGCAGTTAACTTACTCAAATTTGGCCATTGTCAAACCTGGATGATAAGTGGAACCTTCAGAATGTGTCCCAAGCCATTCACTCTGATATAAGCCAGACATAGTAAATATCAAAATACAACTATCCCATTTGTCTATGGCCTATTACCAAATAAACAAACATCACTTATTATGACCTCTTGAATCACATTAAACATAAAAAAGATACTTACTACCCACAAAATGTAATCTTAGAATTTGAACTAGCCATGTTCCAAACCATTTTAAAAATGTAACATCTCACAGCCATACAAGGACGTTACTGTTATTTCAATCAAAGCATACAGACACCTCCAGCAATCTGCACTGAGTGAAATATATTACAAACAGCCAATTTGCCTTTAAAATAAGAAAAAACAATGATAGCACTACCCTATGTTCCTGGTAGCTAACCACTACAATTTACTTTTAGAAATGTAGTGTAGCTCCTATTTTCCCAATAGGCTCTGCGCATTGGAATAGTACCTACAGCAGTAAAGGCCTAGGCCAGACGTTAACTAGGTCTACTACTGTCGATACTAGACTTAATTTTTGGGTTTGCCAGCTAAGCTCAGAGTTCGCTAGAAACTTTCTCGAATGTTCAAGGAAGGATGAACTCCCCTGATTAGACAAGAAGGGATTTAGTTTCTGACAACCATAGAACATGACAACTTTGCTCTCCCCTAATCAAGAGTCAATCTCGAGAGTCGTGTGAGCACAAGGCAATTATTTTACTCAGTCAGTACGTGCATTCTTAGTCTCATCAGTATGTAGAGAAAAGGAAGAGACGGGCGTGTTCAATAAAAGATGTTATTTATTGATCAGTCTCTTTTCTCGTACAAGAGAAATGGATCGATATTATTGCAATACTTATAGTTAAGTAAAGTGCATACATTAGAAGCAATAGTATAAAATAATACTGTAAAAACATTGATATGGTTTCTGAGCCATATGATGTTTAAAGTGATTAAAATATATTTACATACACATATACATTTGACTAAACGTACTCAACTGGTGTTTCTAAATACGCCTACCCCGTGTACCTGACCTAAGTCTAATGCGTGGGCGGGAATAGAAAGTTACAGTTTAAGTTAAGTTTGTTTTTGCCAAGTGAATAATTAAAGAATTCTCTAGGAGGGGTTATTCAGTTCTGTACCTGGAATTTAGGATGGATGAGGAATGGTATCTCTTTCTCTGCTCTCGATATTCCAGGCTGCCTGCGAGGGCTACCCGGAAGCGCCGGTGCTGGGTCTCTCGGCTTGAGATAGCAGCTCGTCTCTCAGCGCGTCAGGAAGGCGGGGCTGCTGCCTGCGGGTCTGCTTCTGCTCTCGGCTTCGGCAAGTATGGCTGCTCCGTCTTGTCACCACGCGTGTGTTTGCATAGGGCAAGGTCGGCAATATTTATACCTTAAAGGTGCCGGGATTGACGTAAGGATGGACATAGGTACGTCTATAAAGATGTCATACGACTTGCTCGTTAGCACATTCTTTACTAAAGTTCTCTGTGAAATCAAAACAATGGCCGCACGGATTATCCAGGTTGTCATAGGTTTGATTTGTTATGAGAACGTCGTATGCCTTATCAGGGGCTGGAGGAATGTCGCTTGTCTAATTAGATCTCAAGCGTTATGACCTAATCAGATAACACGTTCCTGTGCCGTAGTGTGACTGCGTCAGATAACGGTATCTGCATCATGGGGGATTTCTTGCCTCATGGGCTGACTGTTAGTTAACTAGCTAGTAAGTTTAACCAGAATAGGGTCAGGAATAGGGGGATCGAATCAGAACCTATAGAAATACACGACAGAAAGCTCCTTCTCCCAACAAAAGGAAGACAAACTAAGCTCTGTAATGTATTATTTTGAAGACACTTGGGTTGGCGGACTGCATCATTCTACCCCAAATTCCAAATACCATGGTGGAATGTTTATAACAGCATCTTGGCACAAGAAGCCAAAACAAACAATACAGTGGAAGGATGGCACAATTTTATTTATTTTATTTTATCGTTTTATAGAGTACGAACCAGACCCTTGAGGGTATCAGAGCGTGTTACAGGATTGAGGGTGGTATACAAAAGAATTAGAAGGGGAGGAAACCAATTGGGTAAACTAGATAAATACATTATACAAGAAAAAGCAAGCACTCTAAAGTCGCAGATAAGGGGTGGGATAAAAAAACAGGTAGATACATTATAAAAGAAGGCACTCAGTCTCAACTCTTGGGTGGGATGCCCAGGAGTGCAGGGTAGGTATCATCCATATTAGCCATGGATAATGCCGAAGTGGTCGGTGGAACATGTCACTGAGGTGATTGTAATGTGGTTGTTACATTCTTGTTACATTCTATCTTGGGCAATATATTTATCTACACCTTGTGTGTTATTCTTCCTTTTTGAGATGATCAATAATCAGATATGGGTGCTCACTTCAACTCTTTAACGCGCATGTATGGATTTAGTGCCTCAGCTCAGGTCATAGCTTAATGGAAGAGTTGGAAAATGTCTTGCAATCCACACTAGGCAGAACCAACCTGCACTCTTTAAATTCATAGAAGCATTACAAAAAGGGTAGAGTTACCAACAACTACCTACAAATGGAGCAATCTGTAACCCAACATTGCACCTAAGCTTAGCAAGCAAATCTAAAGAATGTATGACATATTACAATGTAAAGTTAACATCTTAATAAACAAAAAATGAGTAGATTAGTTCAAAATAATAGCCAAAAGGATATTTTAAAATAAATAATAACCTGCAAAAGACTCAAAAAACTGTCACAAAATCTAAACCAACATAAGAAATCATTTTTTATATTAATACAGAACATAATATTTTATTACATGAGTCTAACCATTAACTAAAACTCCAATATTAAATACGACTGGGATAATAAAATAATATATAGATTATTTACATGAAAAATGTAAAGCTCACCTCACCATCCAAAAAGCTCAAAGAACAAACTCAATCCATCACGTAAAAATAATATACACCAAATTAACCACACATTTCCAAATAACATTCACATAATATTTGCATAAGGAATAAATTATAACCCAGAATAAATAATACTTTTTTGTAGCTGCAGATCTTCCTCTGTTTCCAAGTAATCACAAAAAATAATACAGCAAAAAAAGAAAAAAGTATTTTCCAAAAATGCCCCAAAAAATGCAAAAATAAAACGAATCCAATAGAGATCCCTCAAAGCAAGTCAAAATGTCTAGGAACCATAAGAACCCCCGAAAAAATGTTACAAAAATTAACGCTCCTGGAAACTGAAAAAAGTAAATCAAAGTAAAAAATTGTGGATTATTTTAAAACAAAAGTGATTTCCCTTAAAAAAACATAACTCCAATGTTCAGGGGACACATTTGTTGACAAAAACCTGCAAACAAGAAAACCCACCTGCAAAACTCATTACATTTTCAAAAATATATATACCTTAAACTTAATCACCATAAAATAAGTAACATTACACAATCTAACATAATGATACAATACTAAAACAATGCGTGAAAACCTCAAACCCCAAACTACAAATGAATGAAAATCACTACGATTAATACAACTAAATGTTCAAAAATCCACAAACAACACTATGACTAACTTCTCTAGCTCTCCCACCAGCCCTTCCACCCTCAAGCGCCCTCAATACTCTTAAAAACCAAAGGAAACATCGTACTTGTTCCAAGAAACAGCAGCACTTCACAGCAATCTGGATCCAGGAAAATATACACAAAATGACACAAATAGGCTACAAAATAGAAGATAGTGATAAAATGAAATGACCGCTAAATGAAACAAAAAGAAAAGAATGTCTCCCCATAGAAATGAATGGTAAAAAGTAAACATGTTGAAACAATTCATTAAAAAATGTAAAAAAATATTAAACATGTAAAACATTTTTTTAAATTTACAAAATTGTAAAGAATACATTTAATAATGGTACAAAATATTTACAACTATTTATTATAGACATAAAAAACTAACGTTAAAATGATGTTGAAATATGTATGTAAAATAATATAACAAATGTTAAAACATTTTTTATCAATGTAAAACAAAAGTGGAAATGTATAACATACAATACTATTTAAATATGATTTACGCTTTTTATGTAATAATGAAAATTATTGATTTAAGTATATATAAAAGTTTATTTTTAACTTCAAATATATATATGCTTAGAATTTAAAAATATCATTTAGTATTAAATGGTTTTATTGACAAAGAAGAAGAGAGCAAAAGAAAGGACCGCTGTCCACTTCGCCTACAACCCAACGGGCCGGCATGGAAGGGACAGTGCACATACAAATCGCAAATCAGGGGGAACCACTGTTAAACACAGCAAGCCGCCTACAACCCAGTTCGGGCCGGCCGCGTCATAAGCAAGATGAAAATGCTAGGAGGCATTGCTGTGGTGCCGCAGCACTAGCTCCACTGGAATAGGCTTAGGCCGATCACCCCATCCAAACCCATAGAAGCAATCCTACAGCTCCCCCGAAACAGAACTCCTGCCGTACAACCCCCCAGCCAGCCTCGGCTAAATACGCGACCTTGTCAGTTAGAGTAAACTAAGAGAAAGAAACCCTCGAACTAACCCCCTCCCCACCCGGAGCCCAACAATCTAAAAATATCATTTAAATAAACTTCCAAAACATAAATAAAATTTTAAGAATTTGAAAATTGTGTTACATGTTTTTATTCTATAAATATATGTAAATAATAATTGTATTTATTACAAACCTATAACTAAAGCTTTTTTTTATTGTATTTACTAACGCCAGCAACACTAATTAAATACCGCAAACTATTTTACATACAAATACAATTAAAACAAATGTTTTCACACTTAAATTAAAAAATTAAATAATCACATTACAACGTAAACCATTTTTAATGAAAGTGTGGAACACTAAATGGATAACATTTACTATTCCCATGTCAGGAAGGTGTGAAACACTAAACGGATGACATTTACTATTCTGACTCCAATCTATACCAATTTGGGGAAGATGTTGGATACTAAAAGGGTGACATTTACTTTTCCTACTCCAATCTATACCAAGCTGCCAGGTTTCCCAAGTTCATGCATGATATGTCCAGGTTTTTTCTTTGCATTTTGAGACTTGTAGCCATGGTTTTAGAGTGGGATAAACATGACGACAAGTCCCAAAATGCAAACCAATAACCAGGACTGGAGCAGATAGACACACATAGATGTGGAAAATACTTTCAGGTCTTTTTCATTTTATCAGACAAATCTATTCCACAAAAGACACAGTGCCCCAATCTTGGATCTTCATTTACTATCCATGGATATTCTTAAAGGGGTGGTTCTGATTCACTTCAGGTGCTCCAACTGAATCCCAGATAACATTGATTTGTAAAAGGATGTATAAGGATAACCTTATGTTTACTACTGCCTGTTGTTTCTTGCATCTTTCTACACATTCCAGGTGTTCTGTGTAGGGTTAATGTTTGTTGTGATCTGTAAGCACCTTGTGTTTCCTGTTAGTTTCCGGCATACTCCCTGTTGTCTTTCAACCTTATAGTATTAATCTTTCTAACAATGCGTATTTAACCCCCCACAAGCTCAGCAGAATGTTCCCAGAGGTATCAGGTGATTGTCCCCGATGCCATTCCCCAAATGCGGTTTTATTACATATGTTGTGGGACTGCCCTAGACTACTGCATTATTGGTCAACTGTGCAGGACCTAGTGAATAGCATGGCCCCACAGGGAACATCCGGTCGCTGGACTGTTACATATTGGGTATAGGTCCCAAGAGGAAGAAGGGAGATCCTACCAGCAGATTTGTGAACATTACACTGATTTTGGCAAAAAGAAATATAACTATGAGGTGGAAAGCTATTAGGCCGCCCAAATTGTTAGACTGGTATAATGAGGTGGTGTGATGGGGAAGGGCAGAAGGAGCAGAGCTACAAAGAGAAGAACAGAAAGGGATGCGAAGGATACCAATATTGCTTGATAGTAATGTAATGGTGGAGGAGTTTGTGGCCAAAGACTTACAAGAATAGCAACGCAATGTATAGACCGTGACTGCAAATATTGTCTGATGGTGGAGGAACTTTAAACCGTATATGTATTGCTTATATACTGTACTTTCATCTGCATAGATATGTATCACTGAGTCTGCATAGATGATAAATTAATGTCTTGTATACAAATGATAGTTTGAGCCACAATCGGGGGGTGGATAGGTGGGAGATGTTTTTGATTATTTTGTTCGTGTGCAAAAAGCAATATTCATGATGAGCCGTGATGGATAAAATAATCGTGTTCTTGTGAAAATCACTAAAAATAAGTTTAAACAAAACGGTATTAATCTTTCTATTAGTAATACTTAGGGGATGATTACGATGCCTCGCGGACTTGAGTCTGCCCGCTATCGTAGCGGGGTCGGGACTGCCCGCCTGTAAGGTGGCGGTCCCACACCCCTAATTCCAATTTGACTGCCACCGTGGCGGTCGCATCTAGCAATTTAACATTGCGGCGGGTGCTGCTGGCTGCAGCATCCGCTGCAATGTTTAATGGCCATGTTGTGCATTTCCCTGCACAACATGGCAGGCACACGCGGTGCCTGGCACCTTCTGCATGGAAATGTAGGAGGTACCATGGGTACCCCAGTGCACAGCTGGCTCCCCCAACACAGAGGGGGCCCGCAACAGGCCCCGAATCCAGCCTCTGCCAACCTTTTCATGGCAGTTCCACCACCTTGGAAAAGCTGGCTGATGCCCGCATCGTAATCAGGCGGGTGGTGCCTGCTAGGCACCCCCACCATATCCTCGGTCTTATCCGCTCTGACAGGGAATCGTAACGATTGCCTGTGGCGTTAGCGTGGTGGACGGTCTTTGTGCCCGCCACACTTGCGGAACAATTCCCCCCGCCATCCTAATGTGGCGGGGGGAAATAGGCATTCAGATGGCGGAGGGACCGCCACCGCCAGCCTGGCCGTGGCGGTCCTTCCGCCATCATAATGACCCCCTTAGTTCTTCTTGTCTATGTTGTTTATGGTTACTTTTTTAGCTTGAGTCATTGTTGTATTCATATGCCATATTCTGTTTAAGAACTTAGATCTGTAAGAGCTCTACCCATTTACAACTCAAGCTTCCATGCTCAGGTCTAGTTGCAATGTCTTGTACGAGTCTTGTGTCTTTCTAGTATTTGCATCTAGTTTTCATGTTGCATTGTTTGCATTCTGGACATTAATTTTAGTCTTATGCACTCGGTTCCCTCGATCACTTAACGGGTGTCTTCATTAGTGCGAGTCATGGTCTTCCTCGTCCTAAATGAATGCGCTTTTTGTCTCCCGGCCACAGACTTCACCCATCATAGAAAAGAACTACAAAGGTGCCCCTTCCATGGCTGACATAGGAAGTTGATACTGTGTAAACCATACAGGAGGAGCTAACCTTTGTACACAACCTGAGATTACCAAGCTCTTTCAACAATAGCAATTAAACACCCACCATTCTCCAAACCAGGGAGGGAAGGAGGAAACTGAGGACTGTGATGAGTAAGACTATCGTTTGGAATACTGAAGATTTCTAGTAAGTAATCAAGGTTTTACCTTCCTCGTCCGTTTCCCTAAACAGTCCTAACAGAACGAGCTTATACTGAAGCCATTAAACAAAATCAATGGTTTACACAAATCACAACAGAACTTGAAAAATCCAATATCACTGTAGATTTATTTTCAGATAGTGAGATCAAAAACCATAACCCATTAATAGAACGCTGAAAGAACTACAGACCCAAAAGAGAAGAAAACGCATCCCCCCATCCTTAACCTTTAGTACGAGATGAAGGTGTGTGTGGATGACCAGAAAGTTGCAGCAGAAATGTATTTTAGGGAGGCTCCCTTAAATTCCATCTACGAGAAAGAAATTGCTCTGGTGGAGCGGCCCTGAATGCTGGATGGTAAAGTCAAAGGTGCAGTTGCTGGACAATGACTCTTGTTTGCCAAACAAAAAGTCGAAAACAGGAAATCAACTTTCCTAATAGAAGCTGTTATTTCTAGGCATACAGATAATGCTCTATGCAAATCTAAAGAATACCAGAGCATCTCCTGGTCCGAAGACTGGAAAAGGAAAAAGCACAGGGAAGAAGACATCCTGAGAAAGGTGTAATGTTGATGAAATCTTTGGAAGAAAGGTTGGATTTGGCCTATGAATCGGGTTGTGACAAAGAAGACCCCTATTTCTCCTAACCTTCGACCTGACGTTACTACTACCAGGAAGAAGACTTTAAGTTTCAAAAATTCCAATGAAATGTAGACGAAAGTTTCAAGGGGAGATTCTAGAATGAGAGGTGGAGCCCATGAAGGTACTGGAAAATTAATGACGGGGATTGTTAGTTGGAAACTTCTAAAGAGACAATAGGTTAAAGGATCAAAATGAAGAATTGCAGAAGCCCTGATGGCCTTGATGTCTGCCAGATGACTGCAAGGTGTAGAAACAGAAAAACAGGAAGCCATCACTTAAGAATTCATTAATCTTCCCCCTCACAGGACGAAGGTGGCAATTTTTCAGAATTGGAGGAGTTTTTCCAATGCCTCTTGTAATCCTTTAATGTACTCTCTTTGATGGAATTATGGTTGGATAGAACTAACTCAGGGGAACATCCAAATTCCACTAGTCTTTGTCTTTCCTTTTCCAGACCCCTAGCAACAACTATTGTAGAGTCTTCTAGAGCACCAGAGCAAACTTAATAGGTAAGCAAATCACTGAGAAGACCCAAGAAGACTGGACTTCTAGCTGCTGAAGAAAAGGGAACCAGGGACACCAGTTCAAAAATGAAACCACAACTTGCGCCTTCACCTTTTCCTCCATGATTTGTAATAATACCCTGCAGTTCAAAGGAAAGGGAGGAAAAGTGAAAAGAAGATTTTCAGGCTTCCTGACATTGCCCTTAAATACCCAAGGGGACAGAGGTATAGATATCAAGGAGATTAATGTTCGGCTCAGGAAGTCTGCAATCCCATTCTCCCTCCTAGAAGATAGATTACTTTTATTGATAACAGATTCCCTTCTGCCTATTTGGTAATCTGTTCCACTAGACTGGGTATGAGAGGAGCTGTGGTGCTCTCCAAGTGATTTATGTACGCCCTCATAACTTTATTTTCTATCCGGATTTGAACTGCTTGGTCTTTGAAAAATGGCCAACAGAGCTTTGAGATCTGCTTCCAACTCCTTTCAACTGGATGAAGAGAGATGCTTTGCATCTGACCAAAGTTATGCATTAGAGTGATCCATCATCACACCCCTGTCCACACTGCTTTAGTCTTCAGTTATAGTAATTGGGAAGAAGGCCTAACAACACTTCCTTGCTGAGATATTTGAGAACTAGCCACCACTGTTAATTTCTGAGTTACTTGAGGAGAAATAGGAATCAAGTTCTCGTAATTCTGGGATCTTGGCTCCCAAAATGAAAGGGTGGTAAATCAAGTGATAACGTTGTAGAAGGCCCATGTGAGCCCTTGAACTCTTAGCAACTGTCTCACTGAAGCTTCCTGACAATCTAGAATATCTTTAAGGTGTGTCATCAACTTCAGCTGTCATAGAAGAGAAAGTCATTTCCTACATGAGTATTGAATAAAGCCCCTATGAATTGTAATGCTTGGACTGGCATGAGGTGTGATTTGTTGGAGTTCAGAAGACAGCCAAGCTGAGGGATGCAGGAACGCACCAGGTTTATGGCTTCTAGATCCTTACAAAAAGAAGAAGCTCATATTGGTGTGGTCCAGATGAAGGAAAACCAACATCCCTTGAAATTGAAGGTTTCTTACCAACTGGACTAATGTCTTGCTGCCTTGGTAACAACTCTTACGGCAGAGACTAGCCTAAAGGGAATAACACAAAATTGAAGATACTGGCTCAAAACATAGAATTTCATGAATTTTTAAGATTCTGGAAATATAAAAACATGGAGATAGGCATTTAACCGGTCAATTGAGCAAAGAACATGACAGGATTGTAATAAATATAAAAAATGTGGATGGGTCTGCACTCCTATAGTAAACCAATGTAATCACAGTGTTGAATGTATAATAGTGAGCGTAATCAAATTGTGTGCGTGCGGTGCATAGGGAGAGGGTACCACAACCCCTAGGTACTATGTTTGAAATGAGTCCTTGGAAACCAGGGACTATGCAGCGCACAGCAGTCTGGCAATCATGCCTCAAAAATTATAAGCACATTTTCAACAAACATTTATTTGTTTTAAACACATATATATATATGTTTTTCCTTTCTTTTTCTTTTTCAGTTATTTAACATATTCTCAAAGATCAAAACATGACTGTTGAAAAACTCGTATTCATTAATGTATGAACTCAAGTCCAGTTCAATTATACCAAATCAATGACATTATTCGAAAGGATGTAAACCAAACTTAAAGCAACCCAATGCATTTCGGGTTCCTCACTCCATTTTTTGCAATAACCCACCGTGGTCTGGTGATTTATTTTTGCATGTCTTGTTTCCACTTTGTTTTTCATATAACACGGGTTCTTTTGACTGTTTTCTAGTTTTCCTTCATCATGTTTTCACTCGTCCTGTATGTTTTCACTCTTCCTGGAGGCTTTTGTTACCTTCTTATTAACTTGGATATTCGGGAGAATGCAAACCCTGAGGTCAAGGTGAAGGTAATTATAAAAATATGAGATATGCATTATATTCATTTAATTCTGGATACTGTGTATTTTGTTGTAGATACGTCATCTGAACCATCCCGGTGGATTTTGAACTTTTGAAACTTTATTATAACCCCTAAGGAAGCGTTCATGAGTTTTTTAAGAGAGCGCAACTTCAAAGTGAGGATGTTGATTCGTACTTAAGTGCTTTACACAAGTTGTGTGCTGAATGTCAATTTGGTGAATTTCGTGATCAGTTGGTTAGAGATCAATTTATTGCACATTGCAGTGACAAACATATACAGCAAAAGTTACTCACGATGGGTAATCCCAAGCTTGATGAGATTATAAAAGTAGCAAAGAGTCTTGAACTAGCTCAGACTTCGAACAAGGAATTAAGTGCGACTAGTGTTAACAAAGAAAATGTCAATGCTGTAGTTTCTTCTGTGTCTAAAGTTAGCAATGCTAGGAGAGAAAAGGTTAACGAAAAAGGTACTTTAAAAAAAAATAATATCTGCTACAGATGTGGTTATTCTCCACATAGTAAAGAAAATAGGTTTTGTCCTGGGAAGAATGCCAAATGTTACAAGTGTGGCAAGATTGGTCACTTGGCGAAAGTTTGCCTATCTAATGTGAATAAGGCTGAAAACGTTAATTGTGTTGTGGATGATGAGCATGTGTCTGAAAATGATATAGCTCAAAATTTCAAGGACATGATAGTTACTGTCACGGATGATGGGGTTGTGTCGGGTGATCCTGCTGAAGGCGTAGATCCCTATGTGGATGTTTTGGATGGTGATGTATGTTTAAAGCTTCTGGTGGATTCAGGAGCTAGAATAACAATGATTACCTTTGATTTGTTCAAGGAATCTTGGGAGGATAGGAAATTGTTTCCTCCGGATATAGCACCTGTTTCCTATGAGGGACGCAAGATTGATTTGGAAGGTTACATCAAAGATTTTTGGGAATTTAAGGGAAGGAAGATACATGGCAAAATGTATGTAGCGGTACATGGGTTGAACATACTAGGTTGGTACCATCAGGGACTTTTTGGCACGGTGTTGAGACCTGAGGCCAGAGAACAGGTGTTAGTTGTGCAGGATATGCCCGATCCGCTGTGTCTCGAAAAGGAGTTTCCTGGTGTTTTCTCTGATTCCCTTGGTAAAATTGCTGGTTTCAAAAATAGGATCAAAGTCAAGGGTAATGCGATGCCGGTGAAACACAAGGTTAGGTCTGTTCCTTTTAGTTTAAGGGCAGATCTTAAGGCTGAATTGGAGAGATTGGAAAAAAGTGGAATTATTGAGCCTGTCGTGTCTAGTTTGTGGCTTAGTCCCTTGGTGGTTGCGCACAATAGGAATGGCGAGATTCGTCTATGCATTGATCTCAGGAGTCTTAATAAGGAGATTTGGGTGGATGCTCATCCACTTCCAAAAATAGGAGATCTATTAGAAGAGTTGAGAGATGCTCAGTGGTTTTCGAAGATCGATTTAGCATCGGCACACCACCAAATCTTGTTGGATGATGAGTCTAGACAATATACTGCCTTCAATTCTCTGTTTGGAACATTCCAATTTTGTAGGATGCCTTTTGGGCTTGCTTCGGCGGCCTCGGTGTTCCGAAGAGTTATGCAGTGTGTACTTAAGGACATTAAGGGAGTAGTTATATTCCAAGATGATGTTTTGATTTTTAATAAGTATTTAGAACAACATGATTCCACTCTCATGTCAGTTCTTAAGAAGTTTGATGAGAAAGGGATTGTAGTGAAGAACAAGTGTGAATTTTGGAAGAGGGAAGTGGAGTTTTTAGGACACTTGGTTTCTGGTGATGGTGCTTCTCCCAGACCTGGTTTAATAAAGGCCGTAGTAGAATGTCGCATTCCTAAGAATAAAGATGAGCTACGTTCTTTTTTGGGCTTATGTGAATTTTATTCACGTTTCATTCCCGATTACACTACCAAAATGAAATCCCTTTCTAACATGCTCAGGTCAAGTGTTGTTTTTGTGTGGGATGAAAATTGTCAGCAAACTTTTGATTTAGTTAAATCAGAGATGGTCAATGCTAAGACTTTAAAAGCTTATGACCCTAATGTTAGTTGTACCATCACGGTTGATGCGAGTAATTATGGATTAGGGGCGGTGCTTACTCAGAAATCTGATGATAAAGAAGTCACCATCAGTTACGCCTCCAGAGTGTTAAGAGATCCCGGAGTTAATTACTCGGTTATTGAAAAGGAATTATTAGCCTGCTATTGGGAGTGTGAGAAGTTTAGGACCTATATCTGGGGTAGAAAATTCGTTATACGGACTGATCACAAACCTTTGGTTTATATTTTAAGTGGTGATCGGATTAAGTATGCCACTCCTCGTATTGCGCGTCTCCCTACCAAGTTATTGCAATATGATTTTGAAATTAAACATATTCCTGGAAAAGAGAATGTCACCGCAGATATGCTCTTCAGACTTCCTTTAGAAGATGATGAACCTTTGGATTTGGATGAAGATAGAGAAGACTGTTTTATAGCTGCAATTGATGCTGTAGAGAATGTGGCGTGCAGTGAGAATGAATGGAAGGATGGGGTGAATGCTGATGTCACTCTTAATAAGGTCAAAGAGTACATTGTGGGCGGTTGGCCAAAGGAAAAAAATGTGCCTTTCAATATTCAACCCTTTTGGAAGGTTTCAGAATATTTATCCATTGAAGATGGTGTTGTCATGAGAGAGGGCAGGTGTATTCCCCCTATCAAGTTACGCATAAAATTGATAGATTGTGCGCATGATGGTCATCTTGGAGTTACAATGACAAAAAGGCGATTGAGGTTACATTATTGGTGGCCGTCCATGGATAGTGATGTAGATGAAAGAGTCAAGGAGTGTTGTGTTTGTTCTGGCGCTGAAAAGGGTTTGAAGGTTATTGCTCCCGCTCTACAACCCATCCCTTTTCCTCCTAAACCATGGCTGAAGGTGGGTATTGATCTGGTGGGACCGTTCAATTTTCTGCCTTATCATCTTCGTTTTGCTTTTATTTTAATGGATTTCCATAGCAAGTGGCCAGAAGTAAAGTTTTGTGCAAATCCTACGGCCAACAGTGCCATTTTATTTCTAAGAGAAATTTTCATGAGGGAAGGGTTTCCTGAAGCTTTAGTTTCTGATAATGGAGTTCAATTTGTTAATCATGAGATGTGTATGTTTTTGTCTGAATCTGGTGTGAAACATTTGAGGAGTTCTGTAGGACATCCTCAAGCTAATGGTCTTGTTGAGAGAATGAACCGTGTGATTGTGAAGTGCATTAAATGGGCTAAGAATAACAATTTTGATGTGGAAAATGCAGTGAGATCAATGTTATGGTTTTATCGGACAACTCCACATTCCATTCCTAAAATTGCTCCGTTTGTTTCTCTCAGGGGTAGGTTACCTACTTCAACTCTCTATCCTGCTTGGTTGTTGAGAACGGTTACTCAAAAAATTTCTTGTGTGATTGACAATTCAGTGTTAGAAACACGTGTTAAGAATGCTCAAGACAAAATGGCTGTCAGATACAATGTTAAAAAATCGACAAAAGTAATTGATGTCTTGCCTGGTGATATGGTTCGTATCAAAAATTATAGGTCGGTTAAGAAAGGTTGTGATACTTTTGGTGAAGCGATTTGTGTTGAGAAAGTTTGTGGTAATGCTGTCATGGTTGAAGGTGGACATTGGTGGAATGTTGGTAAAATTGTCAAGGTTAAAGGAAGAAATGACAATTTTACCTGTTTGAATAGTCCTATTTTGAAAGGTGCTCAAGCTAAGGGTTCCAATGATTGTAGGTCACATAATGTTCCACCTGCGAGTGAGATGAACAATCCCGTGGTGAGAAAATCTGCACGTGTGACCCGTCTTCCTTGGAAGCTACGTTGATTATTGTTCTCTATGCATTTTGGGTGGTAGGTGTATCAATGTCCTGTAACTTTGTTTAACTTATTATGTGTTCTTTTCATTTTTTATTTTCTTGTTCTTTTCTCTTCTACTGTATAGTATTTTCGTTAATTAAAAAAAAGAGGTAATGTTGTATTTAGATATGCTTGTTAGTTGCACATCTTCTAGAACCTCGCTGTTGTCATGGAGCTGGTGTGGTTCGAGTTCTGTGTTTTACAGTTGGTACCTCTCTGGCTTAGCGAGAGGAGCGGTGGCTCGTTTGCCTTACAATAAACATAAGAACCTACAATTGGAGTACATTTCGAGTATTATTTTATGAAGATACAACAAATTCATTAAGGTAACTTTAGATATTAGCTTTAGGCATAGGGCTGCCATTTTGCTGTGTGTCTTTAGCACACTGTTATCCAATCCTGGGCTTTCACAGGACAACGTAATGTAATGTACAAGTTTTAGGTATAGATTTACAAAGCTGTCACGCAATGCAGCACAGCACCCAGAGGTGCTGTTCTGCTTTGAAAGAGAAGGAACGTGCAGGGAAGCTCTATATCTACCAAGGTATTGCACTGTCCTGCTGTCTCCCTACAGCTAGTGCACAATCATGCTGCCTAGTGGCATGCCCACATCTTTGTCCCATATTGCAAATGTGTCTTTGTCATTTCTAGCATATGTTTTATACTGGAAGGTTAATCTTCCAGTACAAAATGCTTAGACACTCTTTAAAACTTTTCTAATTTTAGGTGTGTGCTGTAAAGTCGAAAACCTTTGGAGAAATAAACGCATTTCTGAGAGGCATTATTGTTTAGTACAAAACCCTATCCACAGTTGTCGGTAGATAGGGTTTGGTGTCAAAAACACCCATGTAGCATCCTTGGAACGCCCTCTTGAAGCAAAGTAATGTAGAGCAACTTTCCAGCACAAAACGTTTCGCACTGGAAAGTAAATTCAAAATGTACATTTTAGCTGGTTTGTGTGACTTTTGTGACACAGATCCAGTACAAAATGTTAGTAAATATGCCCCTTAATCTTGTATTGCTTTAATTGACCTAAATGACCAAACATACTTAGTCGCAATGACTAATGAAAGGAAAACCCAGGACTGGAAACATGGTCCTGGCTTGCGTTTTCAAAATTCTTAGAGGGCTAAGTATCATAGTACATGCTGTCACAGCGTCTGGCATTTAATGACACATTAGAGAAGTGATAAAAGCATTATGAAGAAACATTAGCAATGAATAAAAATGCACCAAAACATTACTTAAAGAGACGAATGATGTGCAATTGCATTGAATGGGTAATATGTGCGAGCATTCACAAAGAAGGTTATGAGATGACTTCATGTCACGAAGTACGCAGTGATCCAGTTCCCGGTTTTCAAAAAATACAATAATGCATTCTGGAATTTGTAGTACTGGTTCTCTGTGCTTGCCGTAATTGACCTAACATTCTGAAGACAATCAGGTGCAATGAAAAGCCTTCTCTGACATGAATGCATCTCGTAGACTTAATAAAGAATATGTACACAAAATATATCATCTTTTGCTGCCAGTCAGTCGAGCACTTGACCTCTTCAGCCATTCCTGGCCTTTTAGCCAACAGAAGATCGAATGTTAAGATTTTATAGTGGGAAAAGGAAACTACAAGTTCCAGAAGCCAAGATTTCACTAGTTGACAAATCAGGTTTGTCTGAAGGTGTCACACATGACATGGGACTACTTAACAGCTTTGATCCTCGACATTTAGAGGAGAGTGTAGTGCCACTCTTTCCCTCAGCTGAAGGGGCTGCACCTTGAAAGGCTGCAGCCTCCAGACATTGGCAGACTGGTTTGATTAAGAGACTGGATTGATTAAGAGGCTGGATTGATTAGGAGGCTGGATTGATTAAGAGATCATTTCGCTATGCTAATGTGTTGAGTGACACTTTAAGTCTCCATCCCCTCGCTCCTGCTGGCATGGATTGAGGGGGCAATCGTAATATGCCACCATCTACTGGGAGGGTTGTATTATATTGCTCCTTAAAGCAGCACACGTGGGTAATGCCTGGAAAGAGAAGGTGTAAATGTATCATTTCGATAGGGAAGAAGATATCGTAGCCTCAGTCCTGCAGCTCGAATATCTAAGCACAGCCTCTAAATCAGCCTCAGGGGAGAGGCTGGAGCCTGATGAGAGAATGTCTCTTCTGTCTGCGGGGATGAAGCTGTCGGTTGTTTCATTGCCTGCTGCAGTTTATCGCACATCTGTTCACTGTGATCAGCCATTTCGCGCCCACGCTGCCTGCCTCGCTGACGCTCAGAGGAAGGACAGACCTGCTGTCTGCCGTCAGACGGATCACTGGCAGAAAAGGTGTGAACTTTCCTGCGTGACAGGTGGATCAGCCATAACAGAACTACAAGTGTGCTGCACAGAGGACGGAAAGTTTTATTTTTCAATCAGGGTGAATAGTATTTTATGTTATTTGTTGTGTTCTTCTGAGCGACTGACTTCACAAGCCTTTCAGGACTTTTAGAACTGTATCACCACAGCTCCATGTCTTTTGGGACACACTGTTCTAGTGCAGGCTTTTCTACAAAAGTTTATATAATCTGGACATTTAATCCAACTGAGGTTAAACAGCAGCACAAGCCCCAGAATGCTCAGGGTTGTGAAATGAAAGCCCAGGTCATGGATTAATCAGGTAACCTTATTTAAGAGGTATCAGTCTGGTAGGCCAACAACTCTTACCAACCATAGATATCTTCCCATCACTTCATGAGTACGAAACTGGGGCCTTATTACAGAGAGTGCCCCTGGGCTGCAACAAGTGTTTGCGCCTGCTCTGTGCTCCCCGGGGACACTTTGGTATTGCAGAAGGGGCCACAGATGCTTGTGCGGGCCCTACTGTCAAACCAATAGCGCTGGCACACTTAAAGTAAAAGCGCTATCCGCAGGGTTACCCCCCTCATTTGCATTGGGGCATGTCACATGCAAATGAGGAAATCTCTCTGTCTCTGCAGCTTTGCTGTATTACAGATGCAGGCGCAGAGGCAAAGAAGCTCTCAAGAGGCACACTGACAGTTCGCCAACTAAAAGGTGGTGCACTGTCAGTGCTCCCCCTGAGAGCAGCACTCTGGAGGGGAAAAGGGGCCCTATGGACCCCCCCCAAAAGATCCCCTTTGAAAGTGGAATGCGCTATCCCCAGGACAGCGTGAGTTTGCGGTTGTCCTGGGGGAAGCGTATTCCATGTAATAAGGCGCACTTTCCCTGTTTGCACCTGGCGC
The DNA here is from genome assembly GCF_964261635.1 of Lissotriton helveticus. Lineage (NCBI taxonomy): Eukaryota > Metazoa > Chordata > Amphibia > Caudata > Salamandridae > Lissotriton > Lissotriton helveticus. The sequence goes on along the minus strand of NC_136068.1, from coordinate 1,117,486,420 downwards.
ACCTGTTTTAAGGTGCGCCGGGCACAAGCAAGGAAAGTGCGCCCTTTACATAATTGGACACCTGAAGGGCAATCCCTATGTCTCTTGACATGTCAGCTCCCGGAGTCCACCAAGGATCACTGTCTCTTTGTCTAGCTCTCCCTCTGCCAATAACGCCTCCCTACTGTCCTGTCTATACTAATCCTGGGCGGACAACTACGCTACGCTCGTGTAATTTGCAAAGTTTGTGCTACTTCGCACTACGCGAATTGCACGTAGCACAGTGTGAGCACACGTAGCGTGGCGGTCATTTTTTGCTTGCTTGCGGTCCTCAACATCAAGTTGGTGACCGCGAGCGAGCAAAATGACACCCCGCCAATACTTTTTCCTCGTTCGCGATCAGAAACCAAGTTGCCGATCGCGACCGTGGAAAATTAACCTCTCGGTGAGATTCTCAACGAGGGGAGGTCAGGTTTCTCATTGCGAGTGGTAGCGTATGCTCGCGACCGCTCGCGATGAGAAACTACCAGTCCACGTTGAGAAAGCTGCTGCTCGAGTAAAAATCTACTTGAGCGGCAGAAAACGAAAGCTCACACTGTGCAAGATGGCGTTTTCAATGATTGCACAGTGTGGACAAGCATCCAGCACTGTGCAATCATCGCGAGCAGCGCACTACGCAGTTCCCGTAGCGCTACACGTAGCTTGCGTAGTGCAAAGTGCACTTTGCGTAGCTACCTGTAGCGATACTTTGGGAACTACGCCCAGGGTTAGTCTATACTTTGTATGCTCTGCTTTACCAAATCTTCTTTGCTGTTGCTGAACTTACTGTCTGTGTTTGTTTAGAAATTAGCACATAAGAAGCTAAACTAGCCTTTAAAGGGGCCGTTGACTGTTGTGTAAAAAAACATTCCCTTTGACCAGTCTTGCATCACTACCAATCAACAATTGCCAAAGACATCTTACGGATTTTTGGGGCCCTGAGATGAAGATACTTTGGGACACCCTGTTTGGAAAATATTTGAATTTCTGACATGCTTTCAGCAAATTCAAACCATCATGATGCCAAATAATATTGAATTATACCTTAAAGTTGCAGAAACAGCAGCACACAAGAACATAGGAAGCTGTTGTGTGTATGCCAACCATATAGTACTATAAGAATGCTTGAACAAGCATTGACAAATCCTTTTCTTTTTGCACTCAGAGCTTGAGTTTTTGGGATTTGTAACAATAACATATTATGTAGAATTCAGTGTCTAAATTGCCTGTTCCTCCCATTATAGAAAGGACACGGAAGGGTATCATGGTGGATAATTAAGGGACTAGCGCATAATATCAGTGTAAGCTATATGCACATCATGCTTGAAATTTTACATTAAGTTGTCAGATATTCATAATCACAAATGAGCCTCCTTTACTGTTGTTGTTCTTAATACAATAGTACAAATCAAAGCACTGCTCTGAGGATTTTCACCATTCCCTCACATGCATTCTGATAATTTTCTCCTCTTTTCTCTTTCCCTGTCTTGTCCCTCTATTCTTCTTTTCTTTGTGTGCATTCCATTTCTAGACACCTACCGCCAATTCTACTGAGTAAGAGAAATATAAAGGACTGGAGAGATGAGTAAAGAGAACAGTTTAGATCAAGTGGTGAAGTACAGATAGAGAAGGAAGCTAAAGATGGCGATGAGGTTGAAGGATATGTGATTAGGGTGAGGCATAAGGTAAAGAGAGAAAGAGGAGTGTAACAAAATCCCCAAATCAAATAGTTCTTACAGGAGGTTAAAGCAAGTCCAATGCAAATAACCCCAGCCTTCCCTTGCTTTGCAGCCACTGTTTATCAACCCTCAGTTTAAACTGAATCTATATGGTCTTCACATGGTCCCTAGTGGGATCTGTTTCTGTTCAGGGCCCTAGGACCAACCATGCAAGTGGGATATCGTTTTCATTGGGAGGTGTATGGGAATGCTGGGTCGTAGGAATTTTATGCATCTCTGCAGATTCAGGAACTATCTCTCACAGAAATGTGAGGAAGTTATATGTTTTTAGCCAAACTTTGAGGATTACAAAGGCTTACACATTTTGAGTTTGACATGAGTCACACCATCTTGGACTCCCACGTGTGTCTAGTTTTCAGAAATATCTGGGTTTGGTAGGTTTTACACAGTGGCAGCCAAGTCCAAACCACAAATCGACAGGTACCCCACATTTCCAAAAAGTTGTTTTTGAAAAATATTTGATCTATTTATGTTGTTGGTGATAGGCTCACCCACACACGTGGGGTTGCATTTTTATCCAGAGAAATGTAGGAACACTGGGTTGTTGGAAAGGTGTGAATCCCCACAGATTCTACAACTTTCCCTCCCATAAATGTGAAGAAAGTGTGTGTTTTTAAACAGAGGTTGAAGTTTGCATGGTTGTCTGATGATTCCAGGTTGTGTTTTGGAGTTTTATCTTGCAACTTTTATCTAGGCCCAGCCACACACTTTTTATCAGGAGACCTGTAGGAATACACGTTAGTAGAACATTATTTATTGCCAGTTGGATTTCTCTGCATTTTTGATTTCCAAATGTAAGCCACTATGCAAGAAAGAAGAAATTTTGTAAAATGCTCTCTGAATAAAATGATAGTATGGTTAACACTAAATTCGAAGGTGTACAAATAGCGACTTTTTCTAAACTCAGGCCCAGATTTACTAACATTTTGTATCTGGGGTTTTTAACGCAGTTCCAATGCAAAATGCATTTCTGGATTTACAAAGCCAGGCAAACCCCGATTTGTGTTGCTCTGAGTAGGTTTGTAAAAAATAGTTACGCAAAAGCAGAGCATAGCACAACCATGCGTTACTTTGTGTCGGGAAGGCGTTTTGAGGTTGGCGTTCCTATGGATCCATCCATGGATTTTGACACAACCCCATATTTCCTAAAGGAGTAAACCTGGGTTAGCACTAGAATAGTGTGTCTACTCCAGGCCGGTGTCACCAGGAGAAATACCTTAATTTCTCTTAATTATTTCCTCTTTCTATGTTTACTGCATTCCTCAGCACACATTCAAAGAGGAATATGCCTGTAAGGGTTGTTTTTTGCAGGAAGCAATTTCTTCCTGCACAAAACCAATCCTACCTGTAACACAGGTACTCTTGCACCATGGTGTAAGTACGCCTGCATTGGCACTAGGCTGCCTAAAATGTGCCAGCCCTATGAGAGATTAGAAGTGCGCCATTGTCTTAATAGCTACGGCACATTTCTGATCTCTCCCTTTCGTGGAAACCAGCACAACAAGTTACCTTGCTGTGTTGTGTTCAGCCGCGGACGGTAGTAGGTGTACCTGCAGGGTGTTGACGTGGGGAGGGGGAGGGGCAGGTTGGGGTATAGGAATGTATGGATTACCGACCTTAACAGGTAAGTAAACATATAAATAAATCTAACGAAGTTTGTTGCGCGCACTGCATCACCAAATGCGATGCAGTGCGCACAACGAAATTAGTTTTATTTATTTATATGTTTACTTACCGGTTAAGGTCCGTAATCCATACATTACTACCACCCACCCTCCCCCTCCCCACGTCACCGCCCGGCAAGTACTCCCACTACCGGCCGCGGCTGGTTGTGTTGCGTGGAAGATTAGTAAACCTACCACTCAGTATCTTGTGTACATTTCAGAAATGCATAGGTTTCCTTCATACAATGATCTCATTCATTATATTTTACCATATGAATTGCCACATGGCTGTTTTTGGCTTATACCCATTTTCCACGGTGATAGCAACAGCACACTTCATTTCCTGTTTATGCGGTGTGAATTATGCTTTAATTGAGATTCACGCTGCATTTTGAAGGATGATTATCCTGGAATGAAACTCTGTGTTGTCCTGGTACTGGGCTTCCCTGCCTTGTCTTCTCTCTGTTGAATCATGCGTTGCTCCGCACCCACGTGCTGAAGCCGCCCTGCAGGGTTGGGGGCTCCCTTATCTCGGAGGTTGTCTTTGAAGTATTTTGGGAGCATGACTCACTTGCCATCACATGAATTGAAAGGATTACCATGAAATTAAGAAGTGTGGAGGTGATCAAGGGATTACAAGAAGGGAGTGTCTCCCCTCGACTTTTTCAGACTGCCAGCGCTCGCAGACATCCTATTCACTACGCAAAGAATGAGATTGTATTTAGAAGATGATTAATCCAGACTGTTTTTCAACATAATCAGAATGTGACGCAACTGTATATATTTATCACACAATGCAGTGTTTTGGAACACAGTGATGCTTTATTTGAGATTCACACTGCATTTTGAAGGATTGTTTGACAATGTTTCTAGTGCATGATGGAAAATGTATGCTCTGAAGCTACAATCACATGGCAGTGTGGTTTACAAATACGTAATCATTCTATGATAAAACTAGAGTCGCCTGTGAACAAGGCTCTACTCGAGCCAAAACGCATCAGGAAAGGAAATGAAGTGTGCTGTTGTTATCATCATCAGGGAATAAAAATCTGTTTTGTCCTGGAGCTGGGCTTCAGGGCCTTTTCCTAGATATATCTTTATATACCTACATAGATAGATATAGATATATCTTATTAACAATTACAATATTAAACATTCTGATGATAATTGTAACAATTATAATATAACGTTTTTATATATATATATTAATCTGACCTTAATCAACAAGATCTTCCCTGACCTTAATAAGTGGGTGTACAATAAGATCGATCTTCCCTCCCAAAAGCACCCTAACGTTCTTGATGAAGCACTCTCACCCTCTTTAACGCCCATGGCTACTCCAATTTCAAGTAGCTCACTTCTTGTCGCAAGTGAAGTCAAAGGAAGGGGGGGCACACATCACCCACTCCTAAAATGAAAGCAGGCATTTGCAATGCAACATGTCTCGCATTTACGCGAGTTTGAGCTATTGGCATTCTAAATGACAATGCCTTTTATTTCTGTTTTGTTTTTTGAAACAGAAATAAAACGCATTGTCATTTACTATGCCAATAGCTTAAACTCGCGTAAATGCGAGACCTATTGCATTGCAAATGCTTGTTTAGTTAATCATTCAGGCCATTTGCCGGTCCATCAGGTCATTCTCATTTTCTAAATCATAAAAGTAGTCTGTTAAAAAGTAGCAATTTTAGACTCTGAGAATTTATTAAGATTGAACAAATGTAAGGCAAGAGCATTTGTTATGTTATGTTATGTTATTGTCATTTTTATTGCGCACAGATGCTCCAGCTAAGGAGCGTCCTGGCGCAGGGAATGGTAGACACAACACAACACTAAAAGAAACGAAAAAGTGAAGGAGGTAGGGATTAAAACAAGAGGGTTTTCAGGGCCCTACGAAATACTAATAAGTCCTCTAACAGGCGGATTTCTAAAGGGAGAGCATTCCAGAGGATTGCGGCTCTCACGCGAAAGGAACGACCGCCCATCCGGCTAAGTCTGAAACGCGGGACAATCACAAGGGATTGGCCGAGAGATCTGAGAGGGCGGGTCGGAACATAAGAAGATACGAGATTGTTAAGTATCTCTGGTGCCAACCTTTTTAAAATTTTGAAGGCAAGGCTGAGAGCCTTAAAGTGAATTCTGCTTTTGATCGGTAGCCAATGTAAGGACCGTAAAGTATTAGAAGTAGGACAGGTCCGTGGCAAACCGACCACTGCCCTCGCAGCCGCGTTCTGTACACGTTGTAAGCGCAGGATCTCCGATTGGTTAGCTCCCAGTAGGAGCGAGCTGGCATAGTCCAACCGGGAGATAATCGTCGCTTGAATGACCAGCTGTCTTGTCGGAGCATCAAAAAATTTGAGCACCGGCCTTAGCCCACGTAGGACACCAAAACAACCTGCCGCCACTCTCTTAGTGTGAGTCGTAAAGCAGAGGGTATGATCTAGCCACACTCCCAGGTTTCTGAGTTCCAACACTGGTGAGGGGGCCGGCCCCAGCTCAGGCGGCCACCAACTGTCGATATTGGAATTTTTAAAGAATAATGCAAAGCTGCAGGTATATAAATAATTCCTGTCATGGATTCACATATTCTTTATAAAGTTTCTCAAAAGATATATTAACCCCTGATGGTGTGATTAATGTAGTAATTGTAAATTGGATTTTGGCCAAGTAGAATCCCCGGATAGCACAAACATCACTAGTAGTTGCGGATTATTCCAAATAGAAGAATAACTGGGAAAGCCTGGAAACATCTGGGATTGACTGATGTCATACGATGTATGGCATACAATTTACGCAGCCCACCTAGCTTTATCGAACATTTCTTTTTATTATGGTCAGTTGCATATTAACACAGCTTTCGCCTAGAACCATTGGCCTGCAGCAAGTGAAATGCATAAGATATTACACAGCCCATTGCCTACCACCCAGAATCCGGTGGCATATCGCCGAACTATGAGTTTTACTCAAGAGATAAAAACATGGTAACAAAGGATTAGGAATAGAAGTACTGAGAGAATCTGAGAGTATTAGTAGGCCACAGACGTCTAAACAACCCCCCACCCTTTCCTTCCCGCTCTCCCTGTCTCCTCCGCACCAAAATTCCTGTGTCCCAAGTGTTAGTATGCCGAATGGGCTCCATGAGATAGGCAAGATGAGCCCTTTCTTAGGCAGCAATTTATGGGGTTCCCTTATCTATTCGGGGTAGTAGGCGCCGAATTTGTTGGGCAGGCCACTTCCCTAAACTCTTTAGACAGCATTGTGATGAACGGGGCCCTAAGTGCTGCATAATCATAATTATCTAATATCATCGACATTCATTCCATTGTCAACAAAACCCAGATTTTTTGAAGCCATGTCACGTGATCGGGGACTTCTTCTGTGCTCCAGTGTGCCAGGAGGACATGCCATGCGGCATTCAGTGCAAGTGCCGTTTGTCTACCTCTAATCGAGCTTAGGGGAAAGGCCAGGGGATTGGAGTGCCCTAGGATTGTGTATGCGTGGAATTGTCGTGTCAAATGCATGATTGATATTATTCCAAACCTGTTCCCAATATCTGACCAGCTTGGGATAGTTCCATAACAGATAAAGAAGGGAGCCAGTTTGAACACAACCCAGCCAGCATAGAGCAGAACAACCATTGTTTCAGCCATGAATTTGAGCAGGTGTTAAATGCCAATAGGAGGCAACCTTATAAGCTGATTCTGTGCCCGACACGTCGTGTGCCGTGTGATGTATTCTATTTTATTTGTTTTACAGAGCTTTATATAGCGCAAACTTGACCCGAAGGTATCGGGTATCAGAGTGCTTTACACGAGCATCAGTTGCATTACACGAGGACACATTCATTTTAGTTAGGCACGGGGTGATTAAGTGATTTGTCCAGAATCACAGGATGTTGCACGTCCTCCCTGAGACTCCAACCTGGTTCCCCAGATTTGAGTTTGATTGCCCAAGCCGTCAGACCAACTCCTCTCCGGCCAGCAGCAGAGGAATTTAGTCACGCCGCCCCGGGTCTTGTCGGCTCCATCAGAAGCAGTTGGTCACGTGGCCTCGGGTCATGATGGGTTCCTGAGTTGCGTTGAAGTTGGATAAGGTGAGTCGACCCCGCCCCTGTGGATGTACAAATTGCTACCCGTTCACATACGGATGGGCTGCAGCTTCAACCCGGCTTGCAGGGGGTAAAGGGGCGGCCATCTCGGCTCCGGATTACTGTCCTTTCCCTCGGCAGTGGGGGCGGTCAAACAACTTTACTGAGGGGGGCTCACATGGCTTGCCATGGTGCACCGGGCGGCAGATTCAGGCCTCCAGGCGCACCAAGGGTGCCGTTTTGCACCAGGCCTCCTGGCGCGACAGGGGGGCGTTTGCAAGCAAGGAGTTTCAGGCGGCAGTCCTAGGCCTCCAGGTGCGATGGAGTGGGTACAAGATCATGGCAGTGCGGGGATATTGAGCCCCAGAGGTGAGTATTTAGCATCGGTAGGCCCGCACCAGCCGCTACAACTCTGCAGGATGTGGTGAGCCGAGGTCTCTGCTGCTGACTGAGTGTGTATACACGCTGTGACAACAACCCCCCCGCCCTCCCAGGGAATTGTTTTATTCCGCGGGCCAGGCGTCTGGCCCTAGTTGGGTTGGACTGGCCAGGCCACCGGTAAGTGGGTATGCCGCTGGCCAGGCATCCTGCCCCTGATTTACTTGGAAAAATTGTAAGCAAGGGGCCAGGCAGCAATAATGTAGGATGCCGCCATCTGATTGCCCTGCTTCCCACCCCGCCCCTCTCCAACCCGAGCAAATTGTGTCAGTGCGTAACCGGGGGTTAAATGTGCCGCAACAGGGGTGGGTGCCTCATTCAATGATGTGGCCACATGTTGGGCATCCAGCCAGTACCATTAGCCTAATTCCATCGATGACCAGGCAGGAAAGTAAGGGTAATCTGAAGGAATGCTTTGCGGTTCGGGGACTATAAAACCCCTCTTAGGGCCCGAACAGGAACGGTGCACATGCAATTGAAGGCATGTGCGATTTTAAGATGTTTAAATATAGTTTATTGCAGCACTTAGTGGATATATCAGTGTATGTTATCCGACAATGTTGGAGCACGATTGTTGGGAATGGGGCATCACAGCATTTTTATTTTGAGATGCGATCCATAGAGTCCATTGAAGCACTTGTTAGAAATCTCATCGCTTATGTTATCAGACATCGGTGGAGCACAATTTGCTAGGAGTGTGTCTTCGTGGCATTCTCACGGTCGGAGCGATTAGATGCGAACCGGCTGGTTGGGGGTGAAAACGTGTGTTCCACCCAGTCCCTCATCGGTTTGCATGTCTCTATTTAAATGTATTAATGCAATTAAAGCACGGAGCCCGAGGTTTCAGCACCTACGGAGCCCATCACATGCTGTCTTCTTCTATGGTGACATGACGTGTTTACGTCACCAGATGGCACTGTTCCACTGTTTTGCAGGCAAAAACGAATACTTCTAAAACAAGCGCGCGCCTCGCACGGCGGGAGGGGGCCTGTGCGATTCCCTTGTGGGAGCGTGCAGCAAGGCACGATGATTGTGACCATATGGCGCCACCATATGGTGCTGCGCACTCCCGCAAGGGAATCGCCAGACTTGCACGTGTTGTCATTGCAAGCAATGCAACGCGTGCACGTTTTTACCCCCAAAGCAGTGCAGATGGCTAAAGGTCTCTCTCCTATGCAGAGCATGCGCGCTGCGTAGGCCAGACCTAAAAAGGAAGCCGGCAACCCGCTGGAGGCCCACCATCTTTCTCTACTCTGCAAACGCGCCTCCTGGTGTGCTCTTGGTTGAGGGATGAAGTCCCCTTCGCTGCTAGATTGCTGAGAGGAGGTTGTTGGCCACGCCTCTTTTTCCACCCCTCTGCAAACACGTCTGTCAGCGCATTGCTGGTGGGGTGATGCGGTCCCTTTCTGTTCTAGGGGCCTCAGGACTAAAGTGGACTTCATCTCCCAAGCAACAGTTTACCAGGGGCGCGTTTGCAGAGTGATGGAGACAGGGGGTGTGGCGTTTGACCACATCTCAGCAATCCAGCTGTGTGGGGCTAACTGGAGGTAACAGGTAGGCTCTTTGGCCCCTAATGACCCGCATCAGTGAAGGGGACTTCATCCCTCAACCAAGAGCGCTCCAGGAGGCGTGTTTGCAGACTGGTGGCGAAAGGGGTATGGCCTGCTATCAGAATTCAGCAATTCTTATGTGTGGGACTTAATGGAGGTGATAGGGGGTTAGTTGCCCCCAAGGATATCCTTGGGGCCAACTACCCCTCTTGTTACCTGCAGTAGGTTCCACACAGCAGAATTGCTGAGAAGTTGTCAGAGGTCACACCCCCTTTTCCACCATTCTGCAAATGTGCCTCCCGATGCACTACTAGGGGATAAAGTCCCTTTGGCTCCAGAGGGACCCTGGGGGCCAAGAAGCCCTCCTGCTACCTCCTGTAAGTCCTACGCAGCGGATTTACTGAGAGCTGGTTGGATGGCCCAGCCCCCTTTCTCCACCACTTTAGATACGTGACTGCTAGTTAAAAAACCTTAGAAAATCACAAAAAAGGTTACAGGCACATTAAATTTTGCAAATAGAATTAAAAGAAACCTTAAAAAGTCACCAAAAAAAAAGGTTACAGGGACGTTATAGTTACGAAATGGAATTTAAAAAACATTATAAATTCACTGAAAAAAACACAGGTTTTAGGGACGTTATATTTCGGAATTAGCATTTGAAAACTTAAAAAACTTGCTGACAAAAACAAAGGTTACAGGGACGTTATAGTTAGGCTGACATTTTGCTTATGCCAAACCAGAGAAGTTCACCCGTTATAGTTAACTGAGCTAACTATAACTCGCGCCCCGCAATGCACTGCTGATGACGTCACATATTACATCACTCGTGACATGGACAGTGACATCACTGATGGCATCACTGATGGCATCTCAAATTACATCACCCACATAATCTCTGATGCACCTGCTAAATGATACACTCACAAATGAATCAAACAATCAGCATTTGTAGAGATGTTTCCCCTGGGGGTGTCTGGATGCTGGGGTGCAAGGTCTCTGTTGAAGGTCTGGCAGGAAAATGATTACAGCTGCTGTGCGCCTCGCACACACCTTAGCGCAATAGTGCTAGGCTGGTGTGTGAGACTAGCATAGGTTTGTTCAGGAAGGATAACCTTCCTATACAAAATACTATTCTAGACACAAGGGAAAGCGTTTCCCACTTTGTATGTGTGCTACACAGTGCAGCATGCATGCAAAATCGGAAAAGGAAGGAGAAATGAAAGCATTTCTCCTCCTTGCGCCTAGTTTAAAAGGTCGCAGTTTTCCCACGCTAAACCCAATCCACTGTTTTTAGTAAATTGGGTTTCGTGTGAGAAACCTTAGGTGGTTGCATGAGAACACCTATGCACCACCCTTGGTATGGCCCCATGGCGCAAATTAACACAAAGCAGCGCAATGCGCTGCTTAGCATTACTTTTACAATATTTCCAGCACTAAACAGGTTTAGCACTGGAAAGTAAATTACAAAAAAAAGATTTTGCGTCGTTATGTGTCACTTTTGTGACGCAAACACAAGCAAAAGCTTAGTAAATCTCCCCCTTGGTATTAGAATTCGATGCTACTTCATAGATCTGGCTTTGTGCCAAAACCTATGATTTCTGTGTTGTTCAGTCCCATGCCAGTCCCTTTACATAAACTAGAGGCTCCTGGCGCACAGCCATTTTGACACTGTGTGGGTACCAACTACGGTGCAAACTAGCTTGCCCATGTGAAAGTTAAAATGTTGCTTATATGCACACTGCTTAGTGTCACAGTGAGTGCCAGCGCCAACCTTTAGGGCCAAATAGCATCCTGTCAGACGCCTAACACTGGCTATCGCCAAAGCGCCAAAGCGCCATTGCTTGGTCCAGTTAGTTGTGTTTAGCTGAAGGCACTTCCTTCTGAAAGCTGCTTGCTCATTTACGCCCATTCCTTCTTTTACCTCCCTCTCGCATGGTCTCTCTTTTCCATCTCTTCTGCCCCTGGCCCCTTCTCAGTCCTTTTAGAAGAGCTGTGCAAATCGCAACAAAACAAAATGCAGCAGAAACTCGCATAGGACACAACAGACCGTCACACTGCTTCCAGCAGATCTTCGCAGTGTCCACAACAGAGTCTCCCACCAGCCCTCAGCAGGGCCTCTCTTGGTTCGGACTGTGATGGAAAACAGATCCTAGCTCCGAAATAAAAGTGCCGCCCAATTAGTGAATTAGAAGGCTAAGAAAGTGGCCATTGACTGCAATTTGGGGCTGTTATGAACTCGGAAAGACGCACCATATAGTTGTTTTACAAGATATAGGAGAATGCATGTAATTGTCCTTGCTGCAGGCAATGTTTGTGTTAGTATCGGGGAAATCAACAGTAACAAGCATTTGCAATGCAATAGGTCTCGCATTAGGAAAGTTTGAGCTATTGGTCTTGTAAATGACAAATGTTTTATTTATGTGTTGGTTTTGAAAATAGCGAAATTAATAGCTTTGTCATTTACAATGCTAATAGTTTTAACTTTCGCAAATGTGATACCTATAGCATTTGTAATGCAATGTGTTGTATTTACGTGACTTAGATGTATTGATATTAAAAATAACAATGGCTTTTAATTTTTTTTATTAATACTTAAATAAAAGTTATTGTAATTTATAATGGCAATAGATTAAACTTTTGTAAATAACTTTTGTGAAGATTATGTTCAGTGTATTTGAACAGCCTATTAAATGGGAAAAGAAGTAAGGCATGCCTTCAGGATACTAAATCATATATATTTGTCAATAATGCGGCAAATAATGGTATAAATAAAACTCAAATATAAAAGACATCTTAGATATACACACTTTAGGAAACTGGAAAAGAGATACCCTAGACAGCCTGGCATAGCTGCTCCGGAAGGGCAAGAGTAGAAGCAGATCGCTCCTGATCACCAGCCAATATTATGTTTATTAGGATACCCCTGTAATCTCAATATTGTGAAGATAACACTCCTTTTGGGGGAGTTTCACTTTAAGAGACTGTAACATTCATATGGTGTATGACTAACTAAAACTAGCACTCAGTAATTGCTGCAGCACTCTCACTAGAGCACTCGCAGTGCCGCAGCACTCCCTCTCACTAGAGCACTCGCAGTGCCGCAGCACTCCCTCTCACTGGAGCAATCATTCACTGCTGTAGCACTCTCTCTCACTGTAGCACTCATTCACTGCTGTAGCACTCTCTCTCACTATAGCACTCACAGTGCTGCATCACTCTCTCTCACTGGAGCACTCAGTCACTGCTGCAGCACTCTCACAAGAGCACTCGCAGTGCCGCAGCACTCCCTCTCACTGGAGCACTCATTCACTGCTGTAGCACTCTCTCTCACGTTAGCACTCATTCACTGCTGTAGCACTCTCTCTCACTGTAGCACTCATTCACTGCTGTAGCACTCCCTCTCACTGTAGCACGCAGTTACTGCTGCAGCACTCACTAGAGCACTCACAGTGCTGCATCCCTCTCTCTCACTGGAGCACACAGTCACTGCTGCAGCACTCTCACAAGAGCACTCGCAGTGCCGCAGCACTCTCTCTCACTGGAGCAATCATTCACTGCTGCATCCCTCTCTCTCACTGTAGCACGCAGTCGCTGCTGCAGCACTCTCTCTCACTGTAGCACGCAGTCACTGCTGCAGCACTCACTAGAGCACTCACAGTGCTGCATCCCTCTCTCTCACTGGTGCACTCAGTCACTGCTGCAGCACTCTCACTAGAGGACTCGCAGTGCCGCAGCACTGTCTCTCACTAGAGAACCCACAGTCACTGTGCGTGAGGACGGCTAACCCCACTACTAAGGCTGTGTCCGAGAGGCCGGGTAACCCCACGACAGAGGCCGTGTTTGACTCTGTCTGAGAGGCTAGACTCTGGGCGTAGAGTAACTCCACCACCACCAGCCAGTGTGTGTCTGAGAGGCCGGTCCCCGGAGCCTTCTCTGGGGAAGACTTTCCACCTAGCCCACGAGATAAAGCTGAGCCTCTATCTCTGAGAAAAAGTGAGGTAAGAGCACCGCAGCCACCATTGTTCCCTCTTCCTCCCCCTGAAACACAGGAAGCCGCATGCCAGGAGGATTCAAAGGTCATTAAAAAAACACTGGATGAATCTGAGGGAAGTACACAACTCAAGCTCGGCTATTTTTTGGCCTGGCCCAGGCCCACCACCACAGTCAGTGCAGCACCCTCGGTGCCCACAGCAGTGCAAGCGCTGCGTCAGTGTGTGACCCTGGGAGCCTGCTCCAGTGAAGGGCGCCCACACGTCACTGAGGCTGGAGGACCCCAACACAAGCTGCAGGAAACCCCCGAGTTGTGTGACCATGTTTTCAAAGTAAACCGGAGAGTAGCACTCACTGATAGTACCATCTCTTACCTTCTCTTATTTCATGGGCTTAGATATGGCAGCGGCGCTTTATGAAGCGCTATGTAACGCAGGAGTTATTATTACCTGAGGAAGGAGGCGAAAAGGCGCGGTGAATGGAGCTGGGAGTAGCAGGCATTGGGGCTGAGGTACAAAAGGGAGTAGGTCAGGACAGCACAGGGTAGAGGTGAAGGGGGGAAAGGAGGAGGAGGGAAGAAAGGGCAGAACCGGCTGGGAAAATGTATGGCGATGTGTGGGCAGGAAGAGCAATGGGCTGCGAAGGTTGATGGAGCGGAGCAGCCGGGGAGAGGTACAGGCATGGAGGGGTGCAGACCGAGACATGTGGGCAGAAACAGGGAAAGGGAACTGTGCGGCCAGGAAACGGTATGGGCTCGGAGAGCTGTGCGCTGGGAGAAGGGCTGACAGATAACTACGGGTTGGGAACAGGCTGGGAGACCTGCTGGCAGGAAGATGTGTTGCAGGCTTCGCCGTGAAATGGATCCAAAAAAAAATATTTTTGTTACCGATGTTCTGAAGTACTTCCTTCGTTTTCATATGACTGTGATTGTGTTTGCTATCCGGTTGCTTTAATACTTGCACATGTGGAGTGAGACATTTAGATTCAGGCACCCGATTGTGGAACTTTTGTCTTCACAGCCTGCATTTCATCACAAATACAACTACCTTTAAAAACGAGTCCTCACCGCCTTCCCTCGGACGGTCCTGGTGGGCAAAATCCAAGTCACAGGGGCAGTCCGAGCCTGGAGAAGCGAGCTCCGTGTGCCGGCGCCGCTGAAGGCTGATCTTGCAGCGACCCGGAAGCTCTTGCCCGGCCGGCCAATCCGCTCGCGGCCGACCGGAAGTCTCGCCTCCCGAGGTCCGCGAGCTGCGAGCTACCGGCGCATGGAGCGCCCTGACGTCCGGGGTAGCCCGGGTCCCCAGGAGGGGGCCGGGGAAAAGGAGGAGTGTGGCGCCTGTTGCGGGGCTCCTCTGACCTGAGGGAGCCCCGATTTAGAGGATGAGACGCGCCGCGCCGTGAGGAGCCCCGCCGGAAGAGCGCAGTCGGTGAGTGGGGCCCAGGGCTGATGTGAAGTGCGTGCGTGCCTGTGTGTATGCCTGGGGGGGTGGGGAGGTGGGAGTGTGTGCGCGCGTGTGTGCGTGTGTGCGCGAAGGAAAGTGTGTGCGCATGCGTGACTGTGTGTGATTGAGAGAGAATGCGAGGTAGGGGATAGTGTGCCTGTATGTGTGCCTGTATGTGTGCCGTATGCCTGCGTGTGCATGCGCGCGCCTGTGTGTGTGTGTGTGTGCGTGCGTGCATGCAGAGGGGTGGGGGCTGTCTGTGTCTGTGTGAGAGCCAGGGCTTGCACCACGCATGCGCAGCTATCAGACGCTCGCTCCCGAGGTGAAATCCGACCTCGTCAAAGCGCGCGTCTGGTAGCTGTCCACTCTCCTAAATACGGGCAGCATAAGTTGTCGAGCTGATGCAACATCAGCTCGACCTAAAAACGGGCCCCATAAAACAGGCTCACAAGCAAGGCCACTGGAATTATGCGGCAGAGGAGGGTTAAATTATGCACATTTTGTGGTAGTATTAATTCATTATTTTTTAATTTTTGCACTGGTTAACACTGTCTCAGCATTGGTTATACCTCATTAGTACCAGTGTAACATCTAACTATAGCATTAAGCAACAGAAAGGTAACCAGTTGACCTTGAAATGCGCCTTCCACTGCGCTTCTTTTTTTAGTAACGTTTGAACCATTTAAAATACAAACACATTTATTTTGTTTCAACTCTGCAGATTAGGTGGCACATGGTGGATTCTGTGGCAAATGTGGTAAATCTATAACCATGCAAATAGTGCTGCAGCAGCCACACAATCGCATCATTCTGTGGCCCTGCCCACAAGCAGCCCAAAACACTGGCCCACACACTGACCTGTCAGACAAGCCCCTCAGGCACTGCTTGATTGTCCTATATAGGCTGGTCCGACCCTGGTTCACAACTGACCTACACCCGACACCAAAAATAGCCTCACTCACCATAACCCATCTTAGATGACCATCAAACGTGCACTTACAAAAACGAACTTACATTCAAACGAACACGACAGACTACAAACATACCTTCATGTAGATTAAGAGTTTGTACCACACTCTTGTATTTTGATCTCAGCAGTTAGTGACGTATTTCACGAGTCCACAAACAGTGTTTCGTGCATCATGAGCTGTATTTTATTAAAGATTGGCAAAGAACATCTGTGCGTGTACTGAGTGATGCCATTAACCACTGAGATTACCTATAAAAATGTTGTCTAAGCCCTTTACTTAATTATTGCCACCATTTTTTGGATCAACCGTAGTGTGCTGACAAGCTGCTGGTAAAGAGGGGGGCTCCTTGGAATTTGCGCCTCTCCCATTAACGCAGACAGCGCATGATTAGGACTAGAGGGAGGGTGTGCGATAGTTACAGGCACCACTTGACACCCATAGATCCAATAGACCAGTTTCAGGAACAATCATCCTACCATTTGTAACTTTATACTTCTTAGGGACGCCTGTACCTAAACTCCAGTGCTCCGTCCTCAGCAGAGCACTGGTTGCTGCTGGGAAAGGGTGACATAAGCTATATATTCAGCTTCCGTTCTTGAAGTATTCTTCTCAAAATCCCTCCCTGAGAGTTGCTGGCAGAAATCTTCGATTCTGAGGGTACAGCAGGAATTGTACCCAAGGGTCAGCTCTACTGTGTAGTTCCTTTTTCACTTATCTTGCGTGTGTGGGGATGAAGTGGGAGTGAACAGCCACTGTGTGCTTGGACGTACTCTGTCAATCAGGACTGTTTGTTAACAAAATGGTACATATATGCGCAAAAGAGAAGGTAGTTGCCCTCTGTGAATATGCAGTCCTTCCCTTTGGGTGTCTTTTTGTTGCTCAGAGTTCCACGATGGCTCTAGGGCTCAAGGAAAAGCCATATATGTAATTTTACTCAGTGAAAATCCAACAAACCAACTTCTTGCTCCAAAGTTTGGGTACAGACAGCATACATAGACTTCAGCCTGGACAGCTTCCACAGGAAGAAAACCTGAAATATGAAAACATCATCAGAAAGAAACTCCTTATATGGAATTCATTTTGTCACGTCTGACTTGGAACTAGAATGCACAAGGAGTATCCCATTCAAACCAATCTATGTTACTCTACTGTAAAGGAAACTCTACAATTAAGCAGACAATCTGATTGGTTGGAGGCAAAATGTTGAATACCGTAGCAAGTCTGCTTGCAGAGGGCTACTGATCTGTGAAAAACTAAGCAATCTGAACTCTCATAACATGTGTGTAGAGCTATTGTACTTCATGGACATCAGCTGCACACTTTGTATTTTCAATCCACCGGGACTGAGCATGAGGTTTGCCTGTAGCCTTGCTGCTGCGTTCCACCTCCTGTTTAGAAGTACTACTCTATGGAAGACCCCAGGCAAGCCCAAGGAGTCCATAGGAGCTCCAGGGAGTGCTTCTAAGCCTTCCAGAGACCCTTCTCTAGATATGTTGGCAAGGAAGAGTAATGAGGACAAAATGCAGAAGAGCTGACCACACAGGAGTAGAAACTCGGCATTGTAAGCTTGAGCTTATGCAAAACTACGTTACATTTTTGTATGGCCCTGGGCTCCATCCAGTATTGTGTGAGCATGAGCCCCCACCAATTTTGCACAAGGTGCCTGGAAGAGTGTGTCCAAGCCGTACCAGGGGACCTCCTAGACTGGTGCTGAGGCTCAGCAACTGGTAAACCCGTATAGCTCCAGATCCAGGTGCGGCTCCTCCATGTGGGCGTCGCTCCACTGCTTTCTCGCAGTGCGAGAAGCAGAAACTTAAAAATGGTATTATAAATACCATTTATGTTTCTGCTTTTCACAGTGTGAAAAAGGAGAAGGGTTTGGTTGGGGTTGGGAGGTCCTGCTCCAGGGCAAGGGAGCAGTGGCTTGACCATGGTTGTGGGCGCTGACTGTTTGGCCGGCCCAGGGCCAACCAAACCAGTTGGACACACTCTGACCTTTTCTCCATGTAGGCTGCATGCAACCTACTTGGAGAAAATGGCTTCCCCATAGACGCATGTGCGGTTGTCGTCCCAGCCATTCACAATGCTGCCATTACAGCATTGTGCTTGGCTTAGGGGAGGAGAGGGAGGCTGCCTGCTTCCTGTGTGGAGGAGAGGACGCGGGACGACGTAGGACCTGACCGGTCCGCAAAGGTAAGTTACATTTTTTTTAAAATGTATTACAAATGAATCCCGCCCCCCCCTGCGCGACTCCTTCCCCGCGTGACCCCCCCACCGGCGAATCATGCCGGTCGCCGCTGCCCAGATCGCGAGGCCATGCACAGGAAAAAAAAATCTCAGATAGTAGCTCTTTTGCCTCTGTCAGAGCAGATTCTAAATATTAAATTTAGGAGTTAGAGTACTTGCAACCTGTTTAAGTATCTATACGGACTCACTTGTGATCATATGCCATTGGCTGTGTGTGGCTATCACCTACAGTTGCATTTCTATGCAGATCCTCAGGTTTAGGGAACCACAAACCCTAACCAGAAGAGGACCATGGTGTGCCTGTGTTTAGAAAAAGAACAGGTCCGTGAATCTTAGACCAGGGCTCCTGATCGAGCAACACTTTCCTCAGTTAATTTTGAAAGTTAAAGATTTGACACTGTCACGTTTCTTATATTTTATACATGCTTGCTGTAAGTTCAGACGGATTGTTTTTATATTGTTTTATATTGTATCCATCTAAATTTCACATTATCAAGATCTGGACCCCATCAGTGGTGCTGAAATAATTTTCAGAGTGGTGGTACTGATATCAATATTACATCACTGAACTTATAGGGATTCTGAAAAATCCAAGCATCACGCAAAGAACAAGTGTAGCAAATGAGTCATGCTATTTCAGCAGAAGGGTTTTAAGGGTCTGGTATGTAGCTGGTGCTGCATTTTTGGAGCACACTGTCACTAATATATCACCAAAGCATAGTGTGGTAGCTCACTGACATTTTCAGACAGCATATTTTACATTGAGAAGACCACTACATTTACACATATATACAGTTTACTGATAAAACCATATTTAACACACAAACATAGGGCCCGATTACGATTGCGGTGAATCCGCATCCTCCGTGCCGGCGGAAACCACCGCCGGGCCGGAGGATGCGGATTCACCGCTGCGGTAAGAGAAATGACCCCCCGCCAGATTAGGATGGCGTGGGGGTCATCTGCGGACGGCAAGACCGTCCCCCGCTTTTCCACTGCGAGACCGTGGCGGAAAAGCTCTAATATGGTGGCGGTGTCTATCAGACACTGCCAGACATATTAGGATGCATGGGGAAACATGCTTTTCCATGGCGGGTTTTCCGCCATGGAAAAGCATGTGGACTTTGGCGTTTGGCGTTTGGGGGCCCGTTGCGGGCCCCCAGGGTGTTGGGGGGTGCACATGGGGGGTACCTATGGTACCCCCCAGCATTTACATGCACCGCGCGGTGCCTGCCGCTTTGTGCATGTAAATGTTAAACATGCATTTTTAACATTGCGGCGGGTGCTGCTTCAAGCAATGTTAAAAATACAGGATGTGACCGCCTGGGTGGGGGTCACATCCTAATTCGCACGGAGGGACCGCCGCTGCCCCTGCGGACGGTCCCTCCACCTCTGGGGTGGTGGACGGACGCAGGTCCGTCCGCCATCCTAATTGGCCCCATAGTGTGGAAATTGGGGTTCAACCACTATTTGTCATTTGGACATCACCAAGAAAAGTGCCTTGAATTTATTTGACCCTATAAAGATCTTTGTTAGCATTACACTTCAGAATTACAAAACCAGGCAACTCATTTCAGTTTTCCTAACTGCTGATATAGTTTGAAATTTTCGTACAGTTCATTTTATAGGTATTTCAATTGTGTTGTGTGTTACAAAAATGGCGTCATATAGCTATTCCTTTCATATTCCCATTCCCCAGCAAGCTTCTCGCCTAATTTACTTTAGAAAATCCTCTTAATTTCCAGTCAGAGAATGAAAAGTAAACACCAATCACTATGTTAAAAGAATAAGCAGCAGTTTGTCAGAAGACTAGACTGACATTTGACCACTCTCTTTGGACTCACAGCGAATGTGACAAGGTAAAAACAAAATTTAAATTCCTCTTTATTGCTCCTTCACCTTTGTCACTTCAACAGGGTTATTTTGGGGATGTTGCTGCACCCCCTCACCCCAACTTTCACCTTCTATGTAACCAAGGTACCCTGAGAGTCAGGGATGCTTTCTAGGACCAATTTTCTACCTCAGACCAAATGCAAAATACCCTAGTCAGTAGGGAGCACATGCATTCACACCCATCTGAGGCAGCAGTAAACATATGTTTACTACTAAATAAGGATTTTGAGTCACGAGAGGGAATCACACTTCAAGGTTCCTTTTCCTTCACAGAATTCACCTTAAAAACCCCACTGAAATGTGGACAGGTGAAGAGACACCTAGAATGGTTTAAAACATGTCGTAATTGCTGCAGAAACACAGTTTTCCATTCTATTTCCCCATTATAGAGTGCTAAACTTAGTATCAGCAAATCGAGGTTCAGGGCTAGAGATGCAGTTCCTACAAATCGCTAATAATGAAGGCTATAGGCTCTAATATTCTTCTATACACCCACTGAGCTCCAATAGACTTCAAGTAATCCCACAACAGCCCCAAACCTAATCCCCAGCATATGGTTAAACAGCTCTAAATTGATCCTCATTCAAGGTCCACCAAACCCTCACATAACTGCCAATTTATCGTCGCTGGCCTCCTTCACAAATCTTTGAAAGATCCCTCACACAGCCCCAACGCAGACTCGTGTAGACTCCAGCTGATCTTAACACTGTCCCTACCAGATGTTCTCAAGGATGCCTTATTTATTTAAGACCTGAAGTTACTTTCCACGTCTTGGGCAGAATTTCCATGCATGTACTGCCTTTTGATCGTGACAATAATACGCGATTTAAGACTCAAATAGTCTTCCATGGGAGGTGGTGCAGGCTGAAGCCACCATCTTCTCCGAGCCCCAAATGACTTTCCAGTGATAACACATGATTAGTATGTCATGCTCTAGAGAAGGCCAAGCTAACAGACTTCCCACAGTGCCAATCACGCTGGATGCCGAAAAGGCTTTCAACAAAATAGACTGGTCCTACCTAAGAGCAACACTTGAGAAATTCAACCTGGGCGACAACTTTATTTGGATGATAATGGCCTTGTATTTTAACCCATCCGCCAAAGTAGGAGCTGGTGATAGTTCTCTTCATCCTTTAACCTAGAACAAGGAATCAGACAGGGCTGCACACTCTCACCTTCCAGTTTCTACTAGCGATAGAACCGTTCTTATATTAGCTACGGAATAATCGAGAGATCTCGGGCATTCAGTTCAACAATTACACGGGTAAAATTCATGCTTACCCAGATGATGTACTAGTCATCTTGGAAAAGGCGGAGTCCGCTATACCTACCCTAATGTCCTCAATAGAAGATTTCGACGTAGTATCTAGGTAGAAGCTCAACAAAGACAAGACCGAGGTCAAGCTGCTTAACAATGTCGGCAATAAAGACATAATTGGCAGTTCATGTCTCACCTGGCAGCCAAACTGCATCAAATATCTTTTTTTTTTTTTTTAAAGTTTCAAAAACCTTTATTGTATAGAAATACAGTACATCAGTGCAATGAAATCGAACAATACAGTGTCATTCGGCTAGGCATGTATACAGCACCTTCCCGTACATCTCAACATTAGCTGCATCAATTATGAATAACCCAAAAACAAAGGAAACTCCACCCCTCCCTCCCCACATTTATATTCGCACACAGTGTAGAAGGTAAGTAAAAACATCATCTGCCTATGGGAGATACTGACAGATTCATTACAATATGGTCGCTTCATCACGCAGGGCTTATTTAAGACAGAGTACAAGAGTTTACCATCAGCATGGATATGCACATTGCAACCCAGCGGGGGTTAGGGCAGTCAGCCGAGTCTCAAGTCTATGGATACAGGGGGTGGCATCAGCCGCTCAAGGAGTATAGACCAAACGTTTGTGGCATGTTCAGGGATATACATAGTCGAAGGATCCCAGCATTAAGTCGCAACATGGGGATTTTCACTGCCAATATCATGTTCAGTCTCCAGTTCCCCCTCTTCGACAGTGAACTGTCGAAGGAGATAGGACGTTAGTGGGAGCCATATATCCTTCGGGCGTGTTCTGAGTGGCTACAGTTCCACATATGATTGCAACTGGTCCTTCCATGTGGACATGGTCAAGATCCAAACTTTGAACTTGGGGGCACGCCCCCTACCCCATCTGCATGCTACCTGCCGCTTAGCCAATAATAAACTCCTTGCCAGGAACTTTTTGTGTACAGTGACCACGTTTTGCGTTAAGCCTAGCAGGGCCAGACGCGGACATGGAGCTATTGTGGTTCCCAACTTGTCAGAGAGTCCCATGAAGACTAGTGTCCAATACTCTGCTACCCGGGGGCATGTCCACGCCAGGTGTGCGAAATCTGCACCCACCGTGCCACATCGGGCACAGTGGTCCGATTCCCGCAAATGGAACCTATGTAATCTAACAGGGGTGTGGTACAGGCGATGTAAGAATTTAGAATGTATTAGGCGCAGCCTATTATTGCTTGTGATTGCAGTAGTTTGTGTGCAGCTAGCTTCCCATTGTTCGTCTGTGAGCAGTGTATCGAGGTCTCTGTCCCACTCAGTTTGAGCGCGTAAGGGGGTGGTTCGTGGTGCGTTGAGCACATGTTTATAAAGTAACGATACTACATGGTGCGGGGCTTCCGTTTGCAAGAGCGCTTGCAGGGGCGCGAGGGAGTAAGGCTCTTCTGGAAAGGAGGGGGTGAGTGCACGGACAGTTTGCCTGAGTCGGGTGTACAAGAAGGTGTCCATTGTTGAAGATGAGTGCTCCCCAAAGAATTGGTCTATGGTGCGGAACTGGCCGTGTAGGTATATGTCCCCCCATGTGTGGTAATTGAGGCCTAGCAACATCTTGCGACAGATCGCCTCGCAGGCGACCGGCAGCCGGGAATCGCCAAGTAAGTGCAATCTGGGAGAGTATAAAAACGGAGTCTCCATACAGTGGGCAATGCGCTTCCATGCTGCAGCTGTACAGTCAACCGTCGACGGGTCACGCTCACTCTCCCCCACGCATGTAAATATGTAACTAGTTTTGACTGTGGGGGCCATGTAACCATATTCCACCGCTAAGTGTGCCATGTTTGGTGGTGGATGAAACCAATACGTAGCAAAGTGAGCTTGCGCCCAATCGTAGTATCGCTCGAAGTTGGGGACTTCAAAGCCCCCTTGGTGATAAGGCAGCATCATTGTACTCAGGCTAAGACGTGCCTGTTTCTCACCCCAGATAAGTCGCGTCAATTGGGTCTTGAGAGTGCGGAAGAAAACCCTCCCCGGGTGATACGGGATATTGATAAAAAGATATAGTAGTTTCGGCAAGAGCACCTTCTTTATGAGCGAGATGCGGCCTGCCATTGATAGGGGAAGGCGCAATCATTTTGTAATATTGTCGGTAATTTTGTCAATCGCTGTCCCATAATTGGCTCTCATCAAAGCTTCCCTTTGTCTCGTAACCCTTATGCCCAGGTATTTTAATTCGTCTAGTTTCCATACAAGGGGGTAATCCAGTGTGTGCGGGTGCGTTTTATCTGTAAGAGGAACAATAGCAGATTTGGCCCAATTAATCTGCACTCCAGCGATGCCTCCGAATTTCGTGATTTCCCAAAGGATGGGTTTGAGATTTTCCTGGGGTTTATGTATGTATAGTGTCATGTCATCGGCATAGAGGGAAATAAGTAACTGTAGGGCAGGATAAATAAGTGCCCAGTGATTATGATGCTGACGAAGCTTCGCAGCTAAGGGTTCTATGGCTATCGCAAATACGATGGGGGATAGTGGGCAGCCCTGACGTGTACCTCTATGGATAGTAAATGATGAGACCTGGAGCCATTCAGTAATACCGTGGCTGTCGGCTGACTACACAGTAACCGTATCCAATCCAGGAAGCTATATGGTAATCCTATGCGTTCGAGTATGCCCAGTAGGTAATCCCACTCCAGCGAATCAAACGCTTTTGTAGCATCGAGGAAGACCGCTACCGCTTCACAGTGTGGATCGATATCTTGTAGCACAGCGTGAAGGGTTCGCAAGTTGTGTGATGTTGCACGATTTGGAACAAAGCCCGCCTGGTCCGGGAGAACCAAGCGCTCCATTAAGAGATTAAGACGCATGGCTAAGACTTTCGCAAGTATTTTAGTGTCACAATTTAGTAGGGACAGAGGGCGGTAAGAGTCACACTGTGTGGGAGCTTTACCAGGTTTTAGCAGCGAAGTAATGAGAGCTTCCCGCATGGTGCTGGGGAGTAGCTGTTCTTCCCGTGCGGCGTAAAATACCTTTTTTAGTATGGGGGCTAACAGGGGAGCATAGGCTTTAGAGAATTCGATCGGTAAGCCGTCCGAGCCAGGAGCTCAGCCCGACTTTATCTTCGTAATGGCTTCCGTTATCTCGTCTAGCTCTAGTTCATGATCAAAAAACTGTTGTTGATGGTTCCCTAACCAGGCAAGTGCGACAACGTCAAGATATGACGGAAGGTCAAGTGGCGTGTCTCTATGCGAGGAGTACAGTGTTTTATAGTAATCTCGAAAAATTCGGAGTTGGTCTGGGAGATTCCTATGGGTATCTCCCTGTGTGTCTTGTGTCTCAGTAACATAATTAGTGAACCTGGGGGGCTTGATTGTGTTCGCTAATGCCCTCCCGGGGCGATCTCCTTCCCCATATATGCGCGCCACGTGTGGTTTCCCCCGAAATTTACATTCCCTGTCAGCTAGTGTCTCATATTCAGAGAGTTTGTCACGAATGTGGGCCTTGGTCGGTCCTCCATCCGAACCCTGATTAAGTGTGCGCTCCAAGTCTCGCAACTAGTTTTCGAGCTTGAGAAGATCACCCCTCAGGGATTTAAGAATTCCTCCGCCTTTGGCAATGCACCACCCTCTTACAGTAACCTTGAAGGCCTCCCACACCGTCACTATACTAGCCACGGATGTCATATTACGATCAAAAAAGTCGTGCATGTCTTGCTCTAGTTCAGCCTTAAACGCAGTATCGCTTAGGTGGGAGGGGTTGAGGCACCAGTTCAGATATGGGGAGCAGTCTAGGGGTATACTGAGTTCCACAGTGACTGGGGAGTGATCTGAAAAGGTGCGGGGTAAGTGAGTTGCTTGCTTCAGCCAGTGTGCCATTGTTGCGTGTTGGTGTAGTGTATGGATTGGGGGCAGGACCTATCCTGCTGAGGTTGTTAAGCGGTATTAAAATCTCCCCCCCATATAACATATGGAATGCCAAGTGTTTGAATCTTGCCCCACAATAAGAGTAGGGCGTCGGGAGTGTCAGTATTGGGTCCGTAGTAGTTAGCAAATAGGACTTCATGCGCGTGCCAGCATCCCCACATCATACAAAATCTGCCATCTGAATCAGATTCCATACCTGTGGGCGTGAAAGCCACTCCGTGTTTAACTAAGATGGTCACACCTTTAGAATAAGTAGAATAGGACGAGAAATTGTGACATGAGGCCCATCTGGCCGCAAACTGAGGGTTGCCACTAGGCGCTAAGTGCGTCTCCTATAGGAGGGCAATAGTTATTCCGTGTCTGTCTAGGTACCCTAGGATCTGTCTGCGCTTTCTAGGGTCATTGAGGCCCCGAACATTCTATGAAGCTACCTTGATAGTGCGAAGTGCTGATGTCTCACCCATTGATCCCATAATAAGAGATGTTAAACACTATATGAAAATTAAAAACTTTGGACCCTTCTACATCGGCAAATGTGATGTGTACTATATAATGATTCGCCTCCCACTCCGGCATACCCAACTTGCCGGGCATTGGATCCCCCCCTTCCAAACCAGACCACAACATAGGTAACAGAAAGACCGCGTCTAATAGGGGGATCAGGGGTTCGCCCTGTAAGGGGGGAGAAGTACAATTAGGGGCGCTCGACCCGCCCAGTCACCTCCAGTTTTTCACCCACTGGCACCCTAGCTACTAGCTGTGCGGCCTGTCGTGGGACGGAGGTGCTCAGCCGAGCAGGGCAGTGTTTGCATATTTAAACATTTTCAGTCACACATATACATCACCATCGAAGACACGACAGGTCCTGCCTGGGCATCCAGCCAGGGCTCCCACCATCACAAGGCTTCAGTCCTGTTGGAACAGCGGAGAATGCGATCTGGAGCGGTCTTGGGCAGCTTCCTTTCCGGAGGATGCTCTCTTGTGGCGTTAAATGTAGTCTTCAGCCTGTTGCGGGGTGGTGAAGAAGTGCTGCTTCCCTTGGTGTGTGATTTTGAGCTTAGCAGGATAGAGCATGGCGTAGGGGATTTCCTGCAGTTGTAGCTTCTTTTTTACGCTGGCAAATTTGCGGCTAGCTTCTTGCACGGCCGGTGGGAAGTCAGGAAAAAACGCAAGAGTCGTATTTTCGTAAGGTACTCCCTGTTTTTCACGGGCCAAGCGGAGAACCGCATCGCGGTCTCGGTAATTGAGGAAGCGGGCTATGACAGGTCGTGGTGGTGCTCCAGGGGGTGGGCGGGCGGCCAGAGATCTGTGCGCCCTCTCCACAGTAAGATGAGGCGAAAAGGACTCTCAACCAAAAAGATCCACAATTAGCTTTTCTATGAAGTCCTCCAGTGTTGGTTGATTCAATCAATCAATCAATCAATCAAAGCATTTGTATAGCGCGCTACTCACCCGTAGGGTCTCAAGGCGCTTGGGGGGGGGGGGGGTCCGCTACTGCTCGAACAGCCAAGTCTTGAGTTGCTTCCTGAAGGAGAGGTGGTCTTGGGTCAGGCGGAGGTGGATGGGGAGGGAGTTCCACGTCTTGGCCGCCAGGTAGGAGAAGGATCTTCCTCCCGTTGTGGCTCTTCGGATGCGGGGAACGGCGGCGAGGGCGTGGCTGGTCGATCGTAGCTGGCGGGTGGGAGTGTAGAAGGTCAGGCGGTCATTGAGGTATCTGGGGCCTTGGTTGTGGAGAGCTTTGTGTGCGTGGGTGAGGAGTCGGAACATGATTCTTTTGCTGACAGGGAGCCAGTGCAGGTCTCCGGAGATGTGGCTGTGTCGGGGGATGTCCAGGATGAGTCGTGCTGAGGCGTTCTGAATGCGCTGGAGTCTTTTCTGAAGTTTGGCTGTGGTTCCGGCGTAGAGGGAGTTACCGTAGTCCAGTTGGCTGGTGACGAGCGCCTGGGTGATTCCGCAAGGCCTAAAATACGTACATTATTTCTTCGAGACCTAGCTTCCAAGTCTTCATTTTTATCGGCTATTATCTTTAGTAGCTTATCCATTTGTGTGACTTGGCGGTTATTTGTTGCTGCATTATCCTCTAGGTCCAAAATTCTACTTTCAGTTTCCTTCGGCCGAAAATCGTGTTGGCTCAGTTAAGCGACTACAGTGTCCATTCTTGAATTTAATACGTCCATTTTGGAGTCTATGGAAGTTAGGCTTTGCTTCATCCCGAGTAGGAGCGCTTTCCAGTCCTCCTCAGGCGGGGCAGCATTTGTGGGGTCCATTCCTTCCGCCTCCTGGGGCCCAGGGTTTTTTCGGGCCTCAAATGGGATTTTTGACTGCCTTGCTTCGCTGCGTCCCATCATGTGGCAGTAGTAGGACAGTTCAGATAGGGGCTCACAATATTCAATGCAGGAGTTTGCAGGGTGCGGCCCCCGCCATGAAGAGTGGCAGGCCCCCAAGGGGTGAAGCAACACCCCAGGCCCTAGCGTGTATTGTACTGGGGGATATTGAGCACAGATCTGGCAGATATTGAGCACAGACGGTGGCGCTGTGGCAACTCCGCGGCAGATCGGGCAGCAGCAGCCAGTGAACAATTAAAAGCCACACGCGTATAGGTAGTAGTGGTAGGTGGCACCACCGTGGCTGAAGGCGGGTGAAGAGCCAAGTCGTCAGGACGGCCGCCTCCGTGCTCACAGCAAGTCTCGCCAATTCTGGGTGCCTCTAGCAAGTAGAGAGGGGAGCGGCCCCTCAGACCTCGTTCCCCAAGCGAAGCAGGTCCGGCTGGACACCAGGGCGGCGAGCGACAATGGCGAGTGGCACCGGCCGGTCGCGGCTACAACGGGCAGGGCCCTCCACCTCCGGGGCACACGCTCACAGCGAGGCGGATCGGTGGCGCAAACCGCAGAGGCCGAGACAAAATGGCGGCAGGCGGGGAAGTCTGTTTTCTTCCCTGGCACGCTCCGGTCTCCTCACTCGGTCAGCTCCCCACTAATTTCAGCCTCTGTAACACAGCCCAGGGCTCCCCCTATGTGGCAATGGGGTCTCTCGTCTTGTCCACCATTGAATGTCGCCCCAGACCGCACCGGACAGGCATGCAACAGTAGGGAGTGTATCGGTGCTCCGCATACGCTGAAGGCCGGATAGGGGGCTGCCTCCTCCCCCCAGCAAGACCAAACCAGCAGGGCCTCACACCGGTGCACCTCAGGGGACTCTTCTATCCACCGTCGGGTGAGCAACCATACGTGAGGATGGGAGGTGGGGGTCAACGCTCGCCGGCGGTCACTCGTGCCAGGCCGTCCTGTATATTTTGCCAGCAGTGTGTTAGTGCTCCCACCTTGGTACCGCCGTCAGTCTGGAGGCACTTCTTCCGTCCATTCCACTCGTTAATCCATCCGGCATTCAGCGCTCCCGCGACTCGCGGCCGCCATGTTCTCACAGACCTCAAGGCCGTGGCCTCTTGTAACTCCGGAGGCCGGGCTCCGGGACTTCGGGGGTCCGGCAGCAGGTCGCGGCAGATCTCTGGCGCTGCTTTTAGTGTTTACCGCAGCAGATGACGGGGCATATGAGATATTAGCAGCAAGCTCTCAGCGTGTCGCTTCCACTGGTGAGGAGGATGACGGAGAAATATGCAGAAGGATGGCTTTGAAGGATATTTTGCTGCTCGGTAGGGCTGGAGCCTCACTTACGCGCGGCCATCTTGGTCCAGCGCCACCTAGTGCCCCTCAACTGCATCAAAAATATCTAGGCTTGAACTTCACCAGGGACCTAGTTACCACCCTCCACACACAATGAAAATGCCCTTCTCAAGAAAATCACCAAATTGTCAGACGGTTGGTCGCCAAAGTTTTTTGTCCTGATGAGGAAGAGCTGAAACATAAAAAATGATGATCACCCCACTAGTCAATTACCTGGCTAGCATGCTGCCTATGACCAATCAATCAATCAATCAAGTCACTTGTAAAGTGCACTACATACCTGTGAGGGTCTCAAGGCGCTGGGGTGGGGGTGCTGCTACTGATCGAAGAGCCAGGTCTTGAAGAGTCTTCTGAAGGCCAATGGGTCTTGGGTCTGCTGTAGGTTGGTGGGGAGGGTGTTCCAGGTGTTGGCGGCAAGGTGGGAGAAAGATCTGCAGCGGCGGTCGTTTTCCGGATGCGGGGTGTTGTGGCGAGGGCGAGGCCGGTGGATCGGGGGTAGGGGTGTAGAAGCTGAGTCGTCTGTTGAGGTATACTGGTCCGGTGTTCTGAAGTGCTTTGTGTGCGTGGATGAGGATCTTGAAGATTATCCTCTTGTTGACGGGGAGCCAGTGAAGGCCTCTCAGGTGGGGTGTGATGTGGCTGCGGCGGGGGATGTCAAGGATGAGAAGTGCAGAGACGTTCTGGATGTGTTGCAGCCGTCTCAGGAGCTTGGCTGACGTTCCTGCATAGAGGGCGTTTCCGTAGTCCAGCCTGCTGGTGACGAGGGCCTGGGTGAGTGTTCTTCTTGTTTCGGTGGGGATCCACTTGAAGCTCCTGCGGACCATACGGAGGGTGTTGAAGCAGGATGAGGAGACAGAGTTGACCTGCTTAGTCATGGAGAGGCTGGAGTCGAGGATGACCCCCAGGGTGCGTGGGGGGTCGGTGGGTGTCGGGGTTGTTCCCGATGTTGTCGGCCACCAGGAGTCGTCCCAGGCTGAAGGGGTGGAGCCGAGGATGTGGACCTCCGTCTTGTCCGAGTTCAGCTTCAGTCGCCTGTTCCTCATCCATTTGGAGACGGCCTTCATTCCTTCGTGGAGGTTGTTTTTGGCGATGTGAGGGTCTTTGGTGAGAGAGAGGATCAGCTGGGTGTCGTCGGCGTAGGAGATGATTTTGAGGTTGTGCTGTCGGGCGACGTGGGCGAGGGGTACCATGTAGATGTTGAACAGCGTCGGGCTGAGGGAGGAGCCCTGGGGTATGCCGCAGATGATCTTGGTAGCATTGGAGCGGAAGGGGGGTAGGGGGACGCTCTGGGTTCTGCCGGAGAGGAAGGATGTGGTCCAGTCCAGGGCCTTCTCTTGGATCCCGGCATCGCGTAGGCGTGTTCGTAGTGTGCGGTGGCAGACTGCGTCGAAGGCGGCTGATAGGTCCAGGAGGATAAGGGCCGCTGTTTCTCTGTTGTCCAGCAGGGCCCTGATGTCATCAGTGGCAGCAATGAGGGCAGTTTCGGTGCTGTGGTTGCTGCAGAAGCCGGACTGGGAGGGGTCCAGGATGCTGTTCTCCTCGAGGTAGCGGGTTAGTTGTTTGTTGACGATTTTCTCGGTGACCTTTGCTGGGAACGGGAGCAGGGAGATAGGTCGGAAGTTCTTGAGGTCCTTCAGGTCCGCCTTGGGTTTCTTGAGCAAGGCGTTGATCTCGGCGTGCTTCCAGCTATCAGGAAAGGTTGCTGTCTCGAAGGAGATTTTGATTATTTTCTGGAGATGGGGTGCGATGGCAGTTCTGGCTTTGTTGAAGATGTGGTGAGGGCAAGGGTCTGACGGTGATCCGGAGTGGATGGTGTTCATTATCTCGCTGGTGTCCTCGTCGTTGATGTTGGTCCAGGAAAGCAGGCGGTTGGTGCGGGTGGTGGTTGTGGGGGTGGTGGTCTCAGTGGTTGTCAGGGCGGGCGTGGTGTTGAAGCTGTCGTGGATGTCGGCGATCTTGAGGTAGAAGAAGGTGGCCAGTGAGTCGCACAGATCTTGCGAAGGTGGGATGTCGTTGGTGTTGGAGAGTTCCTTCACGATGTTGAAGAGCTCCTTGCTGTTGTGTGAGTTGTTATCTAGGCGTTCTTTGAATGAGGCCCTTTTTGCGGATACGATGAGATGATGGTGTCTGTGGGTGGCGTTCTTGTGGGCGGTGTAGCTGTCCGGTGTTCGTTCACGGAGCCAGTTCTTTTCCAGTTTTCGGCATGTTCGTTTGGAGGTCTTGAGGTCTTTGGTGAACCAGGCGGCTTTCTTGCTGGTGTGGCTGTTGGAGGGTTTCTTGAGTGGTGCGAGGGTGTTGGCGCAGTCATCGATCCACTGTCGGAGGTTGCGGGCGGCGCTGTCGGGGTCAGAGGGGTCGGTGGGGAGCTCAGGGTGAGGGTGGTGGTTAGCTGGTCTTCGGTGACTTTGTTCCAGCAGCGCCGAGGCATCTGTTGGGTGCGGTGGTGCGTGGTGGGTTTCCTGAAGATGAAGTGGATGCAGTGGTGGTCGGTCCAGTGGGGTTCGGTGGTGTGGTTGAAGGAGACATGGGGGCTTGCGGAGAAGATGGGGTAGAGCGTGTGGCCGGCGGCATGAGTGGGCGCTGTCACGAGCTGTGTGAGTCCGGGGTTGGCGAGGTTGTTGATCAGGGTGATGGAGTTGGTGTTGTTGTTGTTCTCCAGGTGGAAGTTCAGGTCCCCGAGGAGGATGTAGTCTGTGGAGTAGAGGGCGTGTGTACTGACGAAGTCGGCGATGGAGTCTCCGAACTGCAGTCGGAGTCCGGGGGGTCTGTAGATGAGGATTCCTCTGATGGTGGTGTTGGGGTCGGTGTGGATCTGGAAGTGCATGTGTTTGGCGGTGCTGAGGGTGTTGTCGGTGTTGGTCGAGACTCTGAGGGTGTTCCTGTGAACGATGGTGATTCCTCCTCCTACTCTGTTGGTACGGTCCCTGCAGGAGATCTTGTAGCCTTCTCGGATGGCAATGGCGATGTCGGGTGCTGAGGAGGGGTTCAGCCAGGTCTCTGTCAGGAAGGCGACGTCTGGGGAGGTTGCGTCGAGAAGGTCCCAGAGTTCGACAGCGTGCTTGAGGGTGGAGCGGGTGTTGAGCAGGATGCATGTGACGTGGTTGGGTTCTTTGATAGGTGCTTTGGCGGGCCGGATGCTGGTGAAGCTACAGTTCCGGCAGGTGAAGGGTCCTTGGGTGCGCTTTGGGGTGGCCAGGCAGCAGGTGCGTGATTGTCCGGTGTTGAGGGTGCTGGAGTCGTAGCAGAGGCGGGCGTCGTAGCATTTGCGGGTGCCAGGGGTCCTGGCGCTGGCCACGGTCCAGGCATGATGGGCGCAGACGGGCTAGCCTTAGGCGCGCCAGTGGTGCGGCTGCCATAACAGGGGGGTGGAAAGGAGAGGCAGCTGGGAGGAGGGAGGTGAATGGACCACGAGGGGGGCGGGCCGCAGGAGATGCAGCAGCGGGGATCGGTAATGGGGGAAACGGCGAGAGAGACAGAAGGCAAAAGGGAGAAAATACTGGGGGAAACAAAACCAAGGGCACAAGTCAGACAACAACACAACACAATAACGGGACAATCACAGTGCAATTAAGGAACAAAACCAAGGGGACAAATCAGACAACAATGCAATAACAGGACAATCACAGTGCAATTAAGAAACAAAAACCAAGGGGACAAATCAGACAACAATGCAAAAACAGGACAGTCACAATGCAATTAAGAAAGGGAACGAGCAGGACCTATGGCGGGCTACGAACCCGGCAGCAGCAGAACTGGGATCACGGGGGCAGTCAGGTGGAGTTGCGCGGCGTGGGGAGCGACCTGCCCGGAAGCAGGGTCAAGGGTCGCTTTTACTGCCGGGCAGCGGCCACCATATAAGGGGAGGTGGGAGGAGCAGCTGGGAGGCGAAAGGTGAATGGACCACGAGGTGGGCGGGGCTGCAGGTGACGCAGCTGCGGGGATCAGTAATGGGGAAAACGGCAAGGGGGACAGAAGGCAAAAGGGGGTAAATACGGGGGGAAACTAAACCAAGGGGACAAATGAGACAACAACACAACACAATAACGGGACAATCAGGATGCAATTAATGAACAAAACCAAGGGGACAAATCAGACAACAATGCAATAACAGGACAATCACAGTGTAATTAAGAAACAAAAACCAGGGGGACAAATGAGACAACAACACAATGACAGGATAGTCACAATGCAATTAAGAAAGGGAACGAGCAGGACCGATGGCGGGCTACGAACCCGGCAGCAGCAGAGCTGGGATCACAGGCACAGTCAGGTGGATCTGCGTGGCGTGGGGAGCAACCTGCCTGGAAGCAGGGTCAAGGGTCGCTCTCACTGCCATGCAGCGGCGGCCATATAAGTGGAGGTGGGAGGGAAGAGCAGCTGGGAGGCGGGAGGTGAATGGACCATGAGGGGAGCGGGGCCGCAGGGGACGCAGCGGCGGGGATCGGTAATGGGGAAAACGGCAAGGGAGACAGAAGGCAAAAGGGGGTAAATACGGGGGTAAACTAAACTAAGGGGACAAATCAGACAACAACATAACACAATAACGGACAATCACGGTGCAATTAAGGAACAAAAACCAAGGGGACAAATCAGACAACAACACAATGACAGGACAGTCACAATGCAATTAAGAAAGGGAACGAGCAGGACTGATGGCGGGCTACGAACCCGGCAGCAGCAGAGCTGGGATCACAGGCACAGTCAGGTGGATCTGCGTGGCGTGGGGAGCAACCTGCCTGGAAGCAGGGTCAAGGGTCGCTTTCACTGCCATGCAGCGGCGGCCATATAAGTGGAGGTGGGAGGGAAGAGCAGCTGGGAGGCGGGAGGTGAATGGACCATGAGGGGAGCGGGGCCGCAGGGGACGCAGCGGCGGGGATCGGTAATGGGGAAAACGGCAAGGGAGACAGAAGGCAAAAGGGGGTAAATACGGGGGTAAACTAAACTAAGGGGACAAATCAGACAACAACATAACACAATAACGGACAATCACGGTGCAATTAAGGAACAAAAACCAAGGGGACAAATCAGACAACAACACAATGACAGGACAGTCACAATGCAATTAAGAAAGGGAACGAGCAGGACTGATGGCGGGCTACGAACCCGGCAGCAGCAGAGCTGGGATCACAGGCACAGTCAGGTGGATCTGCGTGGCGTGGGGAGCAACCTGCCTGGAAGCAGGGTCAAGGGTCGCTTTCACTGCCATGCAGCGGCGGCCATATAAGTGGAGGTGGGAGGGAAGAGCAGCTGGGAGGCGGGAGGTGAATGGACCATGAGGGGAGCGGGGCCGCAGGGGACGCAGCGGCGGGGATCGGTAATGGGGAAAACGGCAAGGGAGACAGAAGGCAAAAGGGGGTAAATACGGGGGTGAACTAAACTAAGGGGACAAATCAGACAACAACATAACACAATAACGGACAATCACGTTGCAATTAAAGAACAAAAACCAAGGGGACAAATCAGACAACAACACAATGACAGGACAGTCACAATTCAATTAAGAAAGGGAACGAGCAGGACCTATGGCGGGCTACGAACCCAGCAGCAGCAGAGCTGGAATCACGGGCGCAGTCAGGTGGAGCTGCGCGGCGTGGGGAGCAACCTGCCTGGAAGCAGGGTCAAGGGTCGCTCTCATTGCCGTGCAGTGGCCACCATATAAGGGGAGGTGGGAGGGAAGAGCAGCTGGGAGGCGGGAGGTGAATGGACCACGAGGGGAGCGGGGCCGCAGGGGACGCACCGGCGGGGATAGGTAATCGGGAAAATGGCAAGGGAGACAGAAGGCAAAAGGGGGCAAATACGGGGGGAAACTAAACCAAGGGGACAAATCAGACAACAACACAACACAATAACAGACAATCACGGTGCAATTAAGGAACAAAACCAAGGGGACAAATCATACAACAACGAAATAACAGGACAGTCACACTGCAATTAAGAAAGGGAACAAGCAGGACCTATGGGTGGCTACGAACTCGGCAGCAACAGAGCTGGGATCACGGGCGCAGCCAGGTGGAGCTGCGTGGTGTGGGGAGCGACCTGCCTGGAAGCAGGGTCAAGGGTCTATCTCACTGCCGTGCAGTGGCCGCCGTATAACGGGAGGTGGGAGAGAGAGGCAGCTGGGAGGCTGGAGGTGAATGGACCGCGAGGGGGCGGGCCACAGGGGACGCAGCGGCGGGGATCGGTAATGGGGGAAACGGCAAGGGAGACAGAAGGCAAAAGGGGGCAAATACGGGGGGAAACAAAACCAAGAGGACAAATCAGACAACAACACAATGCAATAACGGGACAATCACAATGCAATTAAGAAACAAAAACCAAAGGGAAAAATCAAACAACAACGGAATAACAGAACAGTCACAAGGCAATTAAGAAAGGGAACAAGCAGGACCTATGGCAGGCTACGAACCCGGCAGCAGCAGAGCTGGGATCACGGGCGCAGTCAGGTGGAGCTGCGCGGCGTGGGGAGCGACCTACCTGGAAGCAGGGTCAAGGGTCGCTCTCTCTAACGAGTGTTTAACCAAGATATACAACATCTTCAACTCTTTCTTATGGCAAGGGAAGAGGCCCAGAATTTCCCTGAAAACACTTCAGCTATCCAAAGAAAAAGGGGGCTTGGGCCTTCCAAACTTCAGGAACTATCAAACTGCTTACCTTTGCAAGCAGGAGTTTAACTGGCTAGTTAACGACCCTGAGTATCTCCCAGTTTGTGTGCACATAGAGATATCACTTATCAATGACATCCCTCTGCCTGCTCTTCAAACAATGAACATCTCTATCATTCCTCATTCTAAATATATCATTCAAAATAAGAGAAGAGCCCTACTGCGCCTAAATCAACTTTTGGCTGTGAAAATAAGCAAATCCAATTTAGCTGCCCTGTGGCACAACCTAGGCCTAATGATAAACCTGGAAATGATATCTGGCAAAAAAGTCAAATATTGGCATAAACCTAGTCAAAGACTTCTATGTAGGGAAACTCCCCTCTCTCTTTTCCGACCTTCAAACACGATGTGTCCTCGAGACCATAGATTTTTACAAATTCTTGATACTAAAAGCACCAATCACGTCACACTCAATACTACCCATCAACCCGTTGATCCTTTCACTGATAACCCAACTCCTAAAATCAGGGCATACTGTGTCTAAAACCTACAAACTTCTGCTTCCAAACCCTTACAAATTCCACTCGCGTAACAAGGTAAAATGGGAGTCTGAACCTAACACTAGAAATATTCCCTATGACTGGTATAAGACACATAAAACTCCTTTCTCAAATAAAATCTCTCTTGTACTATCCCAAATGAAGCTCATGCTAATAAATAGAACATATTGGACTCCCACAAGAATCTTTAAGCTTAACCTCAGTCAGCGTCCAACATGCTGGAACCGCAAAACACAGGATGGCGATTTAGCCCACATGCTCTTCCATTGCCCTATCTTGCAAACATACTGGGATAAAATATACAAGTGTATGATTAACACCTTCAATATCGACCCCCCTCCCCCCCGGGAATTCTCCTACATCCTCCTGGGATTCCAAGGCCGAAGCGGAAACATTTGAATGACCATTTCCTTTTGGACCTAATGCTCACACTTGCCTGCAAAATAATTCATAATAACTGGAAAAATTAAAAAGAAGTCTCCTTCAGGAAGTGGCAAGAGTGGTTGACCTTTCTCAGAGGGGCGAATAATATCTCTGTACACTCCTCGCCCTGGCCTCCTTCACATAGGAAACTATGGAAATCCTTTGATGCCTTTTCCTTTAAGTATGAACCACCATGAGCCAAACGAACTCCGCTATCGAATTGGGCATGGCTCATATGATTGTACTACACAAAAGTAAAATCACAGGAGGCTCATACATGCATTTTATTGATCTCCTTGATGGCAACTAGTACAAAAGTTCTTGAGATACGACATTTCCTCCTATAGGTCTATTCCACTTTCATGCACCCTCATTTGTCCCATCACTCGAGGACTGTAACATAATGGACAGGCTTCATGGTATCCTCATATGGTCTTTAATATAATACCAAAGATGTAACAATGTTGGGGTATGAGGGTTACATGATGTTTTGATATTTTAGGCTGATATTAAGATTGTACACATGACATGTTCTTATGAATACATTAATACTGTACATGATGTTTTGATATTATATCCTATATGATGCTTTTTATACAAAAACTTATATATAACAAAGTGTATGTCTATCACACAACTTATATGGTTAGTCTATATAAACGTGCCGCTAACAAGGATCATCTGTTGCTTTAATTTACTTGCAATTTCATTTGTCACTTCATTTGTAACTTTCTTTAGTAATTCAGTTGTAATTTTCATTTATAATCTAATTTGTAACTGCATTTCATCTCATGCTAGCTCGTTGTTTCCTTTCATTTTCACTTTTGTTCTCGTTTTGAAAACCCAATAACAATTATTTGAAGTTAATAAATACCTAAAGTTACTTGCGATGAAGAATGAGTCCCCTAAGGGCAGTGTTTGCTTAGTTGATGAGTTTCTATATTCTGGTGTATTGAAGTATGTGGAATAAATTTCGTAAAAACAGGTTTAACCATGGCGAAACTGGGACATTTTTTGGGTTGGGGGAAATGTGTAACTTGGCAGGACCTTCAAGTAAAGTGTGGGAATAGGTGTAATCTCTTTTTTTTGGGTGGATACCAACAGATCGTGCACTTAGTGAAAAATGGTGCTCTAAGTCTAATCTAGTTTCCTCCCTGATAACGGCCACCCTGTTTAGATAAAAGCTAAGGGAAGTTGGGCAGGGATTGAGGTCGGGGAAAAAGTGTGGTGCTGGATGGAGCTGAACATCTCACTTCTATATATATATATGTGGATGGCCTGCACATGTCCAATATGGAGATGATCATCCTCCCAGTTACAACAGGAAGCTGGAAGGATTTCAGGACTACGGGTGGTCTTGACAAAATCCTCTGTTTTCCCTCTGAGCCCTGGACTAGATAGGCTTCACTCCTTAGTACTGGGCATCCAGGGGGCGTACCTTTCACTCTCTGGGGATCCAAATTTACCACAGACTGGCGAACATGCAGGAGGGAAACCTGGGTCCTGCACTGTGCTTCTTACGTGCGTGCGTGGCCTTTTGCCGGAGATTGAAGCGTTCCCTTATGTTACAGATTGCACTTGCCAAGATGATTATGCTACCTCAGTTGCTTTAATATTTAATCAACCTTCCTGTGTGGATCCCATCCCCGAGGTACAGGCAGCTAGACTTCCTCCTTTGGGAGCTTATATGGGGTGGGGGACGCCATCAAGTGGCTTTAGATACCCTCAGGTGGTCTATGCTGAAGGGTGGGGTTAAGGGGCTGCCTGACTTTGAGGTATACTTTCTAGTAGATCAGTTGTAGATAATCAAGTGGCTGGATGGGGTGAATTTGGCCGGACCTAGGGTGGCTGGGAACTGAGACTATTCAGGGGAAATTGCTGGTAAGATTTCCGCTGAGGGTACTGGATGGAAGGGGGGATGACTTGTTGCTCTCCACGGCCCTCAGATGTGGCAGCACTGTGTTAGACACACGATGCACTGCCTTCTGTATGCCCCAGTCCCCCCTGGTGGAATTGCTCCACGGTGACCCCCCAACTTTTCTCAGCGGCACAAATAGCGACCTGGATGGTGGTGGAGCTAGTTACCGTGGGTGACTGTTATGAGGCTTATCTGCTGATAGCCCTGGCTATTCAGATGTATTCCCATTGCCTGCCCCTGGGACAGTTCATTTATTATGAGGCCCTTGTTAGAACCCTTATAGTTCTTAGGGATAAGGGGACGGATGAACCGTAGCCACATGCTGATCTCCAATTGTTGTTGTCCATGGGTGCTGGGAGGAACTCTGTACATTGGTTTTTATAGTGGCCATTATGAGATGAGTAGGAAACTGCTGCTTGCCCTGCGAACAAAAAGGGAGGGAGTGTTGGGCAGGGACATACCGGACCAAGAATGGGTGTGAATGTTATCATACCCGCAGAAGGTCTCTCGTAACACACACCTCAAATATATTCAATTCAATTACCTCCATCAGACATACCTATTTCCTAAGAAACTTACTGCTATCTAGAGGGCAGCCCTGGCGTTGCCTTCGCGGCATCCTAGAGGAGGCGTATTTCTGTCATATGTGTTGGTCATGTGCGTACTCTCAGGAGTTTTGGGCAACGCTGGTGCCGAAACAAGACAGGACACTTCATTACAGTATGACTTGTACCTTAGATATGTCAATAAATCAATCAATCAGGGATTTGTAAAGCACAGGAAATCACCAGAGAGTGTCTGAAAGAGCTATATTTGCTAGCTGCTTCATGCCAATCTGTTCATTCGAACAGCCAGGTTTTGAGTCCTTTCCTGAACTCCCGGATCTATGAGGCAGTCCTGAGGTGCAGGGGACGGTCGTTCCAAGCTTAGACTGGCAGGTGTGAGAGGGTTCGTTCTCAGCTGTTGCTTTAGTGGATTCTGGAAGAAGGAGGAGGAACATAGGTGTTTGGTCGGTTGGTGGAAGGTCATGCATTTGTTGATGTATGCTGGTCCTTTGCTGTACAGGGCTTTGTATGTGTGGGTCAACATCTTGAACTGGTATCTCGTGGTCAGTGTAGCTTCTTGAGGTGTGGTGTGGGTCCGTCTGAGGAGGTCGAGGATCAGTTTTGCTATTGCATTTTGCACTGTCTGGAGTCTCTTCAGGAGGGGTGTGGTGATTCCTACGAAAAGTGTGTTTCTGTAGTCCAGCCTGAATCGTTTTTGGCCACTATAGGTGTGGCAGGGTATACTCAGACATGAGTCCCTTGCTCACTGCTCCATCAGGATTCAAGCAAGCCGGGCCGACGAGGCTGAAATGCCAGAAACCGGTCCCCGGTAGCTTGTCTCCTTTCTGGTGAAGAATTGGCTTGGTAGTTTGGTCTGCCCTGTTCCCATGATGCACTGGGCCAGGGACAGACTAATTTGCATATAGCCAGGTTCTGAGCTGGGATGGGGCAGTGAGCTAAATAACGGTGATGGATCAAGCCCTGATCTTTGGACTGGGTAAGAGTGGTCTGCTTAATTCAGACACTCTGTTCATCACCACCCCCTTTTCTGAATCGTTTTTGGCCACTATAGGTGTGGCAGGGTATACTCAGACATGAGTCCCTTGCTCACTGCTCCATCAGGATTCAAGCAAGCCGGGCCGACGAGGCTGAAATGCCAGAAACCGGTCCCCGGTAGCTTGTCTCCTTTCTGGTGAAGAATTGGCTTGGTAGTTTGGTCTGCCCTGTTCCCATGATGCACTGGGCCAGGGACAGACTAATTTGCATATAGCCAGGTTCTGAGCTGGGATGGGGCAGTGAGCTAAATAACGGTGATGGATCAAGCCCTGATCTTTGGACTGGGTAAGAGTGGTCTGCTTAATTCAGACACTCTGTTCATCACCACCCCCTTTTCTGAATCGTTTTTGGCCACTATAGGTGTGGCAGGGTATACTCAGACATGAGTCCCTTGCTCACTGCTCCATCAGGATTCAAGCAAGCCGGGCCGACGAGGCTGAAATGCCAGAAACCGGTCCCCGGTAGCTTGTCTCCTTTCTGGTGAAGAATTGGCTTGGTAGTTTGGTCTGCCCTGTTCCCATGATGCACTGGGCCAGGGACAGACTAATTTGCATATAGCCAGGTTCTGAGCTGGGATGGGGCAGTGAGCTAAATAACGGTGATGGATCAAGCCCTGATCTTTGGACTGGGTAAGAGTGGTCTGCTTAATTCAGACACTCTGTTCATCACCACCCCCTTTTCTGAATCGTTTTTGGCCACTATAGGTGTGGCAGGGTATACTCAGACATGAGTCCCTTGCTCACTGCTCCATCAGGATTCAAGCAAGCCGGGCCGACGAGGCTGAAATGCCAGAAACCGGTCCCCGGTAGCTTGTCTCCTTTCTGGTGAAGAATTGGCTTGGTAGTTTGGTCTGCCCTGTTCCCATGATGCACTGGGCCAGGGACAGACTAATTTGCATATAGCCAGGTTCTGAGCTGGGATGGGACAGTGAGCTAAATAACGGTGATGGATCAAGCCCTGATCTTTGGACTGGGTAAGAGTGGTCTGCTTAATTCAGACACTCTGTTCATCACCACCCCCTTTTCTGAATAGTTTTTGGCCACTATAGGTGTGGCAGGGTATACTCAGACATGAGTCCCTTGCTCACTGCTCCATCAGGATTCAAGCAAGCCGGGCCGACGAGGCTGAAATGCCAGAAACCGGTCCCCGGTAGCTTGTCTCCTTTCTGGTGAAGAATTGGCTTGGTAGTTTGGTCTGCCCTGTTCCCATGATGCACTGGGCCAGGGACAGACTAATTTGCATATAGCCAGGTTCTGAGCTGGGATGGGGCAGTGAGCTAAATAACGGTGATGGATCAAGCCCTGATCTTTGGACTGGGTAAGAGTGGTCTGCTTAATTCAGACACTCTGTTCATCACCACCCCCTTTTCTGAATCGTTTTTGGCCGCTATAGGTGTGGCAGGGTATACTCAGACATGAGTCCCTTGCTCACTGCTCCATCAGGATTCAAGCAAGCCGGGCCGACGAGGCTGAAATGCCAGAAACCGGTCCCCAGTAGCTTGTCTCCTTTCTGGTGAAGAATTGGCTTGGTAGTTTGGTCTGCCCTGTTCCCATGATGCACTGGGCCAGGGACAGACTAATTTGCATATAGCCAGGTTCTGAGCTGGGATGGGGCAGTGAGCTAAATAACGGTGATGGATCAAGCCCTGATCTTTGGACTGGGTAAGAGTGGTCTGCTTAATTCAGACACTCTGTTCATCACCACCCCCTTTTCTGAATCGTTTTTGGCCACTATAGGTGTGGCAGGGTATACTCAGACATGAGTCCCTTGCTCACTGCTCCATCAGGATTCAAGCAAGCCGGGTCGACGAGGCTGAAATGCCAGAAACCGGTCCCCGGTAGCTTGTCTCCTTTCTGGTGAAGAATTGGCTTGGTAGTTTGGTCTGCCCTGTTCCCATGATGC
This sequence comes from Lissotriton helveticus, assembly GCF_964261635.1. Taxonomy (NCBI): domain Eukaryota; kingdom Metazoa; phylum Chordata; class Amphibia; order Caudata; family Salamandridae; genus Lissotriton; species Lissotriton helveticus. The sequence continues at coordinate 1,117,444,510 of NC_136068.1, read as the reverse complement.
ACTGGGCCAGGGACAGACTAATTTGCATATAGCCAGGTTCTGAGCTGGGATGGGGCAGTGAGCTAAATAACGGTGATGGATCAAGCCCTGATCTTTGGACTGGGTAAGAGTGGTCTGCTTAATTCAGATACTCTGTTCATCACCACCCCCTTTTCTGAATCGTTTTTGGCCACTATAGGTGTGGCAGGGTATACTCAGACATGAGTCCCTTGCTCACTGCTCCATCAGGATTCAAGCAAGCCGGGCCGACGAGGCTGAAATGCCAGAAACCGGTCCCCGGTAGCTTGTCTCCTTTCTGGTGAAGAATTGGCTTGGTAGTTTGGTCTGCCCTGTTCCCATGATGCACTGGGCCAGGGACAGACTAATTTGCATATAGCCAGGTTCTGAGCTGGGATGGGGCAGTGACCTAAATAACGGTGATGGATCAAGCCCTGATCTTTGGACTGGGTAAGAGTGGTCTGCTTAATTCAGACACTCTGTTCATCACCACCCCCTTTTCTGAATCGTTTTTGGCCACTATAGGTGTGGCAGGGTATACTCAGACATGAGTCCCTTGCTCACTGCTCCATCAGGATTCAAGCAAGCCGGGCCGACGAGGCTGAAATGCCAGAAACCGGTCCCCGGTAGCTTGTCTCCTTTCTGGTGAAGAATTGGCTTGGTAGTTTGGTCTGCCCTGTTCCCATGATGCACTGGGCCAGGGACAGACTAATTTGCATATAGCCAGGTTCTGAGCTGGGATGGGGCAGTGAGCTAAATAACGGTGATGGATCAAGCCCTGATCTTTGGACTGGGTAAGAGTGGTCTGCTTAATTCAGACTCTCTGTTCATCACCACCCCCTTTTCTGAATCGTTTTTGGCCACTATAGGTGTGGCAGGGTATACTCAGACATAGGTCCCTTGCTCACTGCTCCATCAGGATTCAAGCAAGCCGGGCCGAGGAGGCTGAAATGCCAGAAACCGGTCCCCGGTAGCTTGTCTCCTTTCTGGTGAAGAATTGGCTTGGTAGTTTGGTCTGCCCTGTTCCCATGATGCACTGGGCCAGGGACAGACTAATTTGCATATAGCCAGGTTCTGAGCTGGGATGGGGCAGTGAGCTAAATAACGGTGATGGATCATGCCCTGATCTTTGGACTGGGTAAGAGTGGTCTGCTTAATTCAGACACTCTGTTCATCACCACCCCCTTTTCTGAATCGTTTTTGGCCACTATTGGTGTGGCAGGGTATACTCAGACATGAGTCCCTTGCTCACTGCTCCATCAGGATTCAAGCAAGCCGGGCCGACGAGGCTGAAATGCCAGAAACCGGTCCCCGGTAGCTTGTCTCCTTTCTGGTGAAGAATTGGCTTGGTAGTTTGGTCTGCCCTGTTCCCATGATGCACTGGGCCAGCGACAGACTAATTTGCATATAGCCAGGTTCTGAGCTGGGATGGGGCAGTGAGCTAAATAACGGTGATGGATCAAGCCCTGATCTTTGGACTGGGTAAGAGTGGTCTGCTTAATTCAGACTCTCTGTTCATCACCACCCCCTTTTCTGAATCGTTTTTGGCCACTATAGGTGTGGCAGGGTATACTCAGACATAGGTCCCTTGCTCACTGCTCCATCAGGATTCAAGCAAGCCGGGCCGACGAGGCTGAAATGCCAGAAACCGGTCCCCGGTAGCTTGTCTCCTTTCTGGTGAAGAATTGGCTTGGTAGTTTGGTCTGCCCTGTTCCCATGATGCACTGGGCCAGGGACAGACTAATTTGCATATAGCCAGGTTCTGAGCTGGGATGGGGCAGTGAGCTAAATAACGGTGATGGATCAAGCCCTGATCCTTGGACTGGGTAAGAGTGGTCTGCTTAATTCAGACACTCTGTTCATCACCACCCCCTTTTCTGAATCGTTTTTGGCCACTATTGGTGTGGCAGGGTATACTCAGACATGAGTCCCTTGCTCACTGCTCCATCAGGATTCAAGCAAGCCGGGCCGACGAGGCTGAAATGCCAGAAACCGGTCCCCGGTAGCTTGTCTCCTTTCTGGTGAAGAATTGGCTTGGTAGTTTGGTCTGCCCTGTTCCCATGATGCACTGGGCCAGGGACAGACTAATTTGCATATAGCCAGGTTCTGAGCTGGGATGGGGCAGTGAGCTAAATAACGGTGATGGATCAAGCCCTGATCTTTGGACTGGGTAAGAGTGGTCTGCTTAATTCAGACACTCTGTTCATCACCACCCCCTTTTCTGAATCGTTTTTGGCCACTATAGGTGTGGCAGGGTATACTCAGACATGAGTCCCTTGCTCACTGCTCCATCAGGATTCAAGCAAGCCGGGCCGACGAGGCTGAAATGCCAGAAACCGGTCCCCGGTAGCTTGTCTCTTTTCTGGTGAAGAATTGGCTTGGTAGTTTCGTCTGCCTTGTTCCCATGATGCACTGGGCCAGGGACAGACTAATTTGCAGATAGCCAGGTTCTGAGCTGGGATGGGGCAGTGAGCTAAATAACGGTGATGGATCAAGCCCTGATCTTTGGACTGGGTAAGAGTGGTCTGCTTAATTCAGACACTCTGTTCATCACCACCCCCTTTTCTGAATTGCTGGTAACGAGGGCCTGCATGACAATCCTTCTGGTGTCGATGGGGAGCCACCTGAAGATCTTTCAGAGTATTCGTAGGGTGTGAAAGCAGGCAAATGAGACTGCATTTACCTGTTTCTTAGTTTGCTGTCCAAGATGATGTTGATCAATGAATGTGTGCGGGAGTTAAACTCAGTTATCTGTGTATAACCTACTCGTACGGTATGTGTGCAATGCTAGATTAATGCCTGCTTGCATTTAAAAATCAAACTGTAAGTGGCCTAGCCCCTGATAGACTGCTAGGACTCTAGCATGCACTACAATGAGCAATATTCATCTTTAAACATTTTAATTTATGTTCTCGTTTCAATGTATTATTTCATTTCCCAATTTCCAATATTCAATACACAATATCGATCATTTAATCGTGATACGAAATAAACAGTCTTCTTTACAAAAAACACAAAAAAATAATAACATTCAAGAAAACCCAATGCATTTCGGGACCAGTTTGTCCCTTCGTCAGGGGTTCTGTTGGATAGAAGACAAATAAAGGAAACTTATTACATGCGATACTGACAACAATTCTTCCAACTCTACATTTTATACGATCTAAACATTACGATCTATTCGTAAAAACACATGTTGTATGTTAAACATAAAGTCCTATTTACAAGTACAGTCATTTGAAAGATCTTACTTTATAATAAAGCCACACATCATATGGTCTTGTTTGCTAGTTAGAAGGATACGTTTGAAATAAGTATTAAACAAAGGGGAGGAAGGAGAAACTTATGTAAATGCCACTATTAGATAGTCTTTGGTGGGGTTTGAACAGTATTCAAAATTGACCTATTTCAAGTTTATAAATCTCGAATCATGAAGATAAATATTAACTCTTGATTTTTTATCAGTCAAATATTGTTAATCAATACATGATTTATCTCTCACCTCAAAAATGTGTGGGATATGTATTCACGTTTACGTGGATTACTGCCAGACTGTGAGAAAAAATATCATTGAGCTGATTGTTATGAAATTAAAAAAGGATTCAGAAATATAATTAAAACGATATGCCCTGCATTCTCACCTTATTGTTTATGTGTATTTTCGTTTGTTTTAGAAAACGAATAACAACGTTATCCTTTGCACACTGTAAGGAATTTAAATCGTAATGCTCGATTAGTTTATAGTTTAGAGTCATTATAACGACCTAAAACATCATGTTTAAAAGATCGTAGGCTTACCAGCTGTGAGCTGTATTATTAAACGGTAGTATAGTCTGCGAGAGAAAAAGACAGAAATAGGGGTTTTAGATTCAAGTTTTATGAATCCCAACGCGTTCTCTCGGAAAGTTCGCTTAATGGTTAACTTACCGATAATCAGTAAACTTTTCCGTAAACAGTGGAGTCTGGGTTCGCGTGTAGCGAGACCAGCATGAACAGCCAGCTGGTCTCGCGAGCTTTAATAACAAACAATAAAGAAGGACTTACGCTTTGCTAGCGTGTTTAGTTCATTGTCACTGAAAACGGACTACACATTAAGCAACTTACTGGCTTACTTATATTACGTCAAAACTTTATTGTTCAACATCGAGTTTAAGAATATTAAAGTTCAGCTATTTTTCAAAAAAGAAGAAATGACGTCACTTTTATTATGAGCTATTATTTAGTTACATTAAGTTAATGTTGATTAATTATGTTGCATTTATTTTTACAGACATTTGTGTTAAAATTTATATCAATTTGTGGGTATCAATGCCTAATTAAGTTATTTCTTGTTGACCCATGGAAGCGAATCCATTTCTTTACACAGCGCGGATAAACAAAAGTATACTACGATGCTACAATTTGCTTGGCACCTACTTTTCTTGTCGATATTATACATAATAAAATGAGTTGCACAGAGTATAATAAAATATATCAAATGTACAGTGCGTATCGAAATAACCACAATAACTCATATGCTATATATACAAATCATATGCGGAACAATACCCTCACCTAAAGTAAATATATAATCCTGTCTAACCTATTCATATGTATGTGGTGAGAAGTATCTTGTGGTTGATAACTCTAAACAGGTCTGATGTGGAGTGTGTTTAACCGCATGCGTGCGGGCGGAATTCCGCCCGTACGCTGGGTTTTTAAAAATCGCACTTTACGTGACGAGCTGGGCTCGTCATGAGCGTGCGAGGAGGCTTCGCCATGACGAGCCCAGCTCGTCATGAGCGTCGAAGGGGTTAAGCTATCGTAAAGAGGCTCCTATGGGCCGTTGGCTAGACCATCTGTGTATCCTTATAGAAAGCAAATCATCTCCATTTTGTCGTTGAGCCCTTGTGGCATCAGCGTTTGCAATTGTTTTATCCAGTAAGCTTCCCTCTGAAGGAGGATTTTGGAATTGTCAATTCCAGGTCTTTGTGGTATCTGCTCAATAATTTGGAATGTGAGTTGCGCAATTGAATGACGTGATTCAATCCAATGTAATGCCAGTGGTGAAGTGGTGTTTCTGTTTCGAATCCTACTCTTATATTCAGAGAGTCTTATCTTTATTTTCCTGTCAGTTTTGCCTACATATAGCAACCCGCAAGGGCATTTAATCATATATATTACATGTCCTGAATTGCAATCTGTTGTGTGTCTCAATTGTATCTTCGCGCCTGTACGTGGATGTAACAACGTATTTCCTGTGATGACATTATTGCAGTTTTTACAATTCCAACATTTTGTCGTGCCTTTGTGAATGTCCGGTGCGTTCCCCTCAGTCTGCTCGATGGGTTTGGTTAGTAGTTCTCTCAGATTCTGTGCCCGCTTAAAGGCAAACAAAGGTTTATCTTTGACTAGTGTTCCAAAGTCTTTTTCAGTTTCTAAAATTTCCCATCTTTTCTTGATTATCTTTTTTATATCTCTTGATGAGGAAGAGTATTTGGACACAAAGACCATTCGCGTGTTTGTTTTCTTGACTTTCTTTTCTAGTAATTGTGATCTTGACAATGTGTTTACTTTCGCTATTTGTGCTTCCAATCGCTGTGAGGGATAGCCTCTTTGTTCGTACCTTCGTTTTTGTTCATCTAGAGCTTTATCACATGCTGTTTTGTCAGACGAAATCCGTTTAATTCTCATAAATTGAGAAAGGGGCAAGTTGTCAATCAGACTTGAAGGGTGAAAGCTCTCATGGAGCAAAGCTGTGTTTCTGTCTGTAGGTTTTTTGTATACATTTGTGCAAAGTTGGTCGTCCTTCAATTCAACTAGTACATCCAAGAATGGTAACCTTGTTTTATCGATTTGATGGGTGAACTGGATTCTGGGATCAACCAGATTTAAAATCTGTATGTTATTAGCCAGAGCTTCTTCTGTGTTTTTCCATATAATAAATATATCATCGATATATCTTTTGTAGTATATCAATCCGTCCTGCCATGTTTGATCACTCAGTATGTAATCTTTTTCGAATTTAGCCATAAATGTATTCGCATATACACATGCTCCTGGAAAACCCATTGCTGTTCCGTTTAGTTGGGTGAAGAATTCTCTCTGCCATGTGAAATAACTGTTCTCTAAACAAAATTCCAAAAGTTGGATGATCATATATTTCAGTGTTTCAGGTATGTCTTCTTGTAGTAGAGCCCATTCGATCGCTTCAAGTCCCAAAGCATGTGGGATTGATGTGTATAATGCTACTACATCGATAGAACATAAAATCCAGTCCTTTATTGAATCGGTTTCAACTGCCATTATACTTCGCAGAAAATCAGATGTGTCTTCCAGATAAGTGGACCATTTCTGAATAAAAGGCTGCATGTGGCTATCAATGAATCTTCCTAAGTTTTCGAAAATTGACCCACATCCTGATACTATTGGTCTTAACGGAGGGTTGTTCAAATTTTTATGCACCTTAGGAAGAAAATATATCCTAGGTCTTCTTGGGTATGCTTGCCATAAGTAGCGTTTGGTTTTGTTGTCGATCCATCCTGATTCCTCAGCTTTGTCCAGAATCGCACTCAATGTTTTCGCGATGCCGGGAGTTGGGTCATTCTCAAGTTTTGCATATGTCATCTGATCCATAACATGTTCTGTACCTTTGGCAATATAAAACTGTGTGTCCATTACCACTAAACCACCCCCTTTGTCGGCTTTTTGAATAGTAATCGCCTTGTTTTTTGCCAATGATTTCAGAGCACTATACTCTGCTCTTGTTAAATTCTTCAGATGTTTTTTATAGTGTATTTTGCTTATATCAGCTTTGACCAATGTTTCAAACGTGTCAAGAGTCTTATGGGATATTGGAACCAGAAAGACCATATGATGTGTGGCTTTATTATAAAGTAAGATCTTTCAAATGACTGTACTTGTAAATAGGACTTTATGTTTAACATACAACATGTGTTTTTACGAATAGATTGTAATGTTTAGATCGTATAAAATGTAGAGTTGGAAGAATTGTTGTCAGTATCGCATGTAATAAGTTTCCTTTATTTGTCTTCTATCCAACAGAACCCCTGACGAAGGGACAAACTGGTCCCGAAATGCATTGGGTTTTCTTGAATGTTATTATTTTTTTGTGTTTTTTGTAAAGAAGACTGTTTATTTCGTATCATGGTTGTACTAGCATACGGAGAATCTGTGCACCCGCACCTGGGCTCTTTGCTGCTTTTGCTGCCTTATCCCCCACGCCTCGCGGCCCCCGCTTTGCGGGGGCCGCTCGAGGCATTTACCAAGCCGGATTGCCTGATCGACGAGGTGACCGCCGAGGGACATTACCAGCTTCAGGGACTGCGAGGACCAGCGGGCGCAGCGCTACCTAACTAGCCGCAGCTGGTCCTCTTCCCGCCCCCTCCCGCCTGGTCTTGAAGAGTGGAGGGCAGGGCGTGCTCCGTGTTGTACTAGCATACGGAGAATCTGTGCACCCGCACCTGGGCTCTTTGCTGCTTTTGCTGCCTTATCCCCCACGCCTCGCGGCCCCCGCTTCGCGGGAGCCGCTCGAGGCATTCACCAACCTGGATTGACTGATCGACGAGGTGACCGCCGAGGGACATTACCAGCTTCAGGGACTGCGAGGACCAGCGGGCGCTGCGCTACCTAACTCACCGCAGCTGGTCCTCTTCCCGCCCCCTCCCGCCTGGTCTTGAAGAGTGGAGGGCAGGGCGTGCTCCGTGTTGTACTAGCATACGGAGAATCTGTGCACCCGCACCTGGGCTCTTTGCTGCTTTTGCTGCCTTATCCCCCACGCCTCGCGGCCCCCGCTTCGCGGGAGCCGCTCGAGGCATTTACCAAGCCGGATTGCCTGATCGACGAGGTGACCGCCGAGGGACATTACCAGCTTCAGGGACTGCGAGGACCAGCGGGCGCTGCGCTACCTAACTCGCCGCAGCTCGTCCTCTTCCCGCCCCCTCCCGCCTGGTCTTGAAGAGTGGAGGGCAGGGCGTGCTCCGTGTTGTACTAGCATACGGAGAATCTGTGCACCCGCACCTGGGCTCTTTGATGCTTTTGCTGCCTTATCCCCCACACCTCGTGGCCCCCGCTTCGCGGGTGCCGCTCGAGGCATTTACCAAGCCGGATTGCCTGATCGACGAGGTGACCGCCGAGGGACATTACCAGCTTCAGGGACTGCGAGGACCAGCGGGCGCTGCGCTACCTAACTCGCCGCAGCTGGTCCTCTTCCCGCCCCCTCCCGCTATTTAGAGAGTGCCCTTGACGCGCTAGCGGGACGCGCGCGGAGCGAAGCCCGGGCAAAGGGCGGGCCCTCTGAGGCCCTCCGAGGCCTGCAGAGACTGGACTGGGCACTAGATGCTGGTGCTCCTGGGACTTCGGATTCCTGAAAGTTAGAGCTAGGTACTGTTATTGACAATATTTGTCATATTCACGTAGGACTAAGGCGCTGACTTTGATTGTTGCAGTCGTCTTGTTTTTGTTTAGTTTATAATTTTATTATTTACTTTAATTATTTGTAAAAACATTTCAGAATCTGTTTAACTTTAAGCTTGTAAAATGAATAAGGAAAAATCAGATAAAGGGCCTATGGATAATTATTTAATCCCAAAAATTACTCAGATTAATTCTAATAGACGTGCCTATCTTGGGCAGGGGATTTCTTCCGTGCCGCAGGATGAGGCACTCTTAATTGATATATCCTCGCCCATAAAACCTCCTATTCTCTCTGGTAGGGTAGTGACCGTGACCGCACAAGTTCATGTTAAAAAACCCTCTGACTACTCAGACACCGTGGATAAGCAAAAATATACCCCACCCGCAAGAATATTTAAAAAGGCGAAAACACGAAGGAGAAGGGGGAAGCAAATCCACAAAGTACAATCACATGCATCTAGAAAAAGCTCACAAGTAGTTAACATGATAAGTGAAAAAATTAGTGTAGACAATATAGGGTCAGCCCCATTAGGATTACATGCACATAACAGTGTGGAAGAAATCAGGCCTCCCAATTTGGGCAAAAGGGAGGATGAAACTGGTATATCTAATTTTTCAATAAAAGAATTTTCAGTACCAATAACTCCGGTTAGTTTGAAATCTCCACACATGAGTCGAAGTAGTACTTATGAGGATGAAGGGCTTTCGGACTCCCCAAGATTTTCGCCTGCTTTGTCTACTAATTCCACCCAGTTGTCACCATTGAAAACTACTACTAATAATATTAAAAAAAGAGGGGGTTGTCCTATGCCTACTAGGGATGCTAAAGTACAGAAGAGGAGTTCGACTCCTGTTGTGACCGAGGCGGCGACTTTACCTTCTTTCCCAATTTTGCCTCAACCGATAACTGATTTTTGTACCCCTGGTGAGACAGTTTTATTTGTGAGGCTAGAAAGTCTGTTAAAAGATCTAATTCAGCCATTGTTGGATAGAATGACTTTGTGTAATACTAGACTTGAACAGCTAGATGGGAAAGTTGGGACAAATTCGCAATTACTAGCTGATCTGATACAGGGGGTGAATTTAACAAAACCTAATGGTTTACCTGTGCCACCGGCCACTATCATTGTCCCTAAATTAGCATCACCTCGTCCAGTTCTCCCCGTAAAATCAGGTCATGATGGGATAAAACCAACTGGCTTTATACCTAAAAGTGTTCCAGCTGTAACTTCGTTACAAAATAAACCTGTCATTAAACCTGTGAGTAGTGTAGGTGGCCAAGGTGAGGATAAAATGTTGGTAGTAGAAAGGCCACAGATACTCCAATCTAAGACCAGTAAGGAGAATGGCACCGTAAATCCACATAATGGAAAACGGTACCAAAGGAGAACGGTTGACCTACCGCCTGAAGCAGCTCCCTACACTATAGTTATGGCAGGCGTCCCCGAGTTATCTATGGATGCTAGGGAAGATCATCGTGCTTTAAGAAATAAAGTAACACATTGGTTATATAATAACAGACCCCTGCCAGCGCACATTAATGGAGAAATCCTGACAGTGAGGCGATCAGTCTGGGTGGGCTCCAGACCCAAAGATAAGAAAGGGGATGTTATCATTATAAATTTCAAAGACCACAGAGCAGTTCGTCATATAGGAGATTGGTATGAGTCAAATGGAAGTGACTCTATCTCTACTCACTAACTTAGTTATTTCTATCCATACTGCCCAGGCCAAAAGCCTGGAGGTAGGGATAGAGTAAGACAACCTGTAGATTGGTCTTCGTCAAACCATCGTGGATACGGTTCGAATGCTCTACCTCAATTTGGGGCACACCTTGGTATTGCTCAGAGGCAATTTTTCCCAATCACCACTGGAATGGATTATAGGAATAACAACCTTTTCCGAGAGAATAGGGACTTTTTGTGCTCAGCTTACAATTTAACAACCTATAACAGATTCGATGTGTTTTCGGGCCTTGATTATGTGGATTGACATGAAAAGGGTGCCGATCATACAACCTTTCTGAGTCTGGTAGAGGCTGACACTCCTAAGAGTAACCCTATAATTCCCTCCTTAGGGGAGGGATGTCGAATAATCTTTCTCCCAGAATTGACCATTAATATAAATTCTGATACGGGTGAGGAGCCTTCTCCTTCTAGCATTATTATAGCCCAGAAGGACGAGACTGGGAATAACAGTGGGGAAGTGAGTTCTCAATGTAAGGAGATAGACCGTGATATCTCCTCGGTGCAAGAGGTAGGAAGAAATAAAAAACAGGATCCCTGTACATTCCTATCTTGGAATGTAGCAGGTTTAAAAAATAAGATAGATAATCCATCACTGAACCCAATTGTAAATGAGCGGGATGTTGTGGTCCTTCAAGAAACATGGTCCACAGAACCCGTGCATTTAAGTGGGTACAGAACTTTTTTTACCCCAGCTGAGGCAGGCCTGCATGGCCGTGCGAAGGGAGGTCTAACAACTTTCCTTTCGAATAAGCTTAAATACGAGAAAGTAACTTTTAAACCTAATTCGAATTATTTTCAACTTATAACCATAAGTACTAAGGGACTTACTGTAATTTTGATTAATTTTTACAATAATATCCCGAAAGTTCAAATACTGATTATCTTAAGAACACTTAGAGAAAAAATACAACATGAAACAGAAAAATCAAATAAGGAAACGGTAATTTTATGGGGGGGTGATTTTAACTGTCCACTCTGTACAAGGGGTAAAAAGGGGCTTTGTGGCCTAATGTTAGAACAAGATACACATCTAACACAATTTGAACATTCCTTGATTGGGGACCTACTCAATGAACTAGTATTTATGTATGATTTGGGTTTCGTGAATGAAATAGCTCAGAATCCCACTCCATTCCAACCGACATTTGTTGGCAGAGGTGCAATGTCCACTATTGATTTTGTTCTCGCATCAAATAGTTGTGGTAATAGAATCAATAGTCTATCGATTTTGGAGTTGCCCCTAAGTGATCATCTGCCCTTATTATTAGAGGTCGTGAATCTTTTTTGTGAACCCTCCGAATATACCCCTTCCCGAGATATAGCCCCTGATTTGACTTTAGGTAGGCAAAATGGGTATACTCTAAAATGGGGCAAGGTTATGCCTGAAAAGTTTCTGGCAAAACTGTTAAATACCTGTTCAGATAGTTTTTCTATATGCCTAGTGGATCAGCCTGCTCCATTCAGATTTTAGAGCATTTTGATAAAATAGCCCTTGAAATTAAGAAAAGTCTGTGGGTGGAGCTAAGAAATAAGACTAGGCGTACCAAAAGCTGGTTTGATACCGCTTGTAACAGGGCACTAAGTGACTTGAAAAATGCCATCCATAAATCACTCCGTGATCACTTAGTAATAAGGGGGTTAAGGAATTCCTATAATAAGGCCCTGAAAAATGTTATAAAAAAGGAGGCCCTTGAAGAACTCTGCGAGGCTGCACAGTCTAAAGATGCTTCGGCATTTTGGAGGGCAGTTAACGCACCTTTTCTCTTCGACAGTCACAAGGCCCGTATTGAGACGGTGATTACCGAAGAGGAATGGGTGGAACACTTCTCAACTTTATATAGCTCGCAGGATGCCCCATGTTCGACTAATGTTTTTACATCTGTGAATAGCGCAATGGGTGTGGAAAAGTTGGTGATATCCCTGGAGGAAGTCTTAACCGGATTAAATGCCACTAAGGGTGGTAAGGCTGCTGGTCCAGATGGGATCCCTGCAGATTTATATAAAGCAAATGTGGAGATTTGGGGTCCCATGTTGGCACAGCTTTTTAATGCCGCCCTAGCTAACGGCATGCATTCATCCTGGTTCACCTCAATAATCGTGCCAATTTTCAAGAAGGGCGAGAGACAAAACTGTGCTTGCTATAGGCCAATTTCCCTTCTTGATTCATCTGTAAAAATTCTTGGGAGAATAATTTTGGCAAGACTTCAGAACTGGGCTGAAGATAATGAAATTTTGAGTGACCTACAGTACGGTTTCCGGAAAGGCTTGGGAACCGTGGAACAATGTCTAAACTTAATGATTATCCAACAAAAATATACTAGGGTTAAAGGGGAACGGGTATATTTTACATTTATTGATTTGTCTTCGTCATTTGATTGTGTCTCGCATAGTAAATTATGGGATATCCTGCAAGGGCTGGGCATTGATGATGCCATAATTTGCTTCTTGAGAGATTTATACTCAGGTGCCACGGCATCAGTCCGCTATGGCCGTGGGGGAGAATGCACTAGAAGATTTGGTGTGGGTCGCGGAGTACGTCAGGGCTGCGTTCTCGCCCCGTTTCTATTTCTTCTTTATATTAACGGACTTGAACATCGTCTTCTGCAGGAGTGCAGGGATTTGCCTAGAGTGGGGAGGAGGTCGATCCCTGCGCTCATGTATGCGGACGATGCTGTCCTAATGGCTCGAACCCCCTTGGCCTTGCAGAAACTGTTAGTATCCTTTGAAAAGTTCATGTTGAGTTTAGATCTGAAAATTAACTGTGGTAAAACATACTCCATGAACTGCGGCACAAAATCTGGTAAAAAGTCAAAAACTATGTTTTTAAATAAGGTTCCCTTGGAAAATATCTCGTGTTTTCCCTATTTGGGTATTTTGTTTCATGAACGGGGAGGATGGTTGAGTGCAATAAAGGCCAGAACTCTTTTGTTCCAAAAAACTTTAATGGCCGTTAGGATTTTCATGAAAAAGCTGGGGAAAAAACCTATAAAAGTAATCTTGACCATATTTAATGCCACATGTATATCCGTAGCCCTTTACGGTGCGGGACTCTGGGGCTTTTCTAATATTGACCCACTACAAATTGCTGAAAACATTTTCTTACGGGATATTTTATCTGTACCACAGAGTGTTTCTACTTACATTTGCCATGTGGAGTTGGGTCAACCTTACTTGTCAGATTTAATTCGAATACAGCCCATTCTCGTGTGGCACAGGGTGTGGACTACCAATGAATGTGTAGTTAACCGGGCTGTGATACAGGACATTTTGAATAGTGAAAATTCGGTCAGGGTCGAATGGTTAGCATATATTAAGCAATTTATGTTTGATATTGGTCACTGCGAATACTACGAGGATCCATTATCTATGGGAACTATACCCAGAAGTTCTTTGAAAAAACTGTGTTTGGAATACCTCGTGGATAAAAGAAGAAGAGCAGAAGCAAACAAAAAGACAGTTGCTTGGCATAACCAGATACTGACTGGAGTAAAAGTACAGCCCTATTTGACCCTGTTGATGTCAAATCATGATCGATTTCTTTTAACCCGCTTTAGATTGAATCTCGTTTTTAGACTTCTGTCCTTCCCAAAGATGAATTTATGGTCACAGACTTTATCTACCTGCCCTTGCGATGATTCCTCGTCCCAATCCGATATTCACATCTTATTTTTTTGTAAATTTTATTCTATTCCCTGTCGAAAAATTTGTATCCCCTTTCTCAAAGATATGAATTTAAAAAGATGTAGTTTAGCATTCTTAGAATGTCAGAGAATGGACACTGTTTTTACTGTTGTGGTTCTTTTAAACTATTTTAAACATGTATGAAATTAAGGAAAAGTATTAGTGTAAATGAAATATAACTAGTATGTTTATTTTTAATCCAGTTTCTTTATGTAGTATGCTGTCTATGTTGTTGTTACTTTTATGGTTAATGATTTTAGCCGAATAAAGTACTTTCTGATTCTGATTCTGATTCGTATCACGATTAAATGATCGATATTGTGTATTGAATATTGGAAATTGGGAAATGAAATAATACATTGAAACGAGAACATGAATCAAGATGATGTTGAGGCAGTGGGCATGGTCTGTTGGGGCAGGGGATGGGCTGAGTTCAGCTTGCCACCCTGCATCATTCCTTGGCAAGATGTTGTTCTCAAAGATGAGGACTTCTGTCTTGTCTGTGTTGAGTTTGAGGCTGTTATTCTTCATCCAGACAACAACGTTCACCATACATCCGCTGAAGTTGGCTCTGGTGGTGGAGGGGTCTTCTGACAGCGAAAGGATGAGCTGGGTGTCGTCAGCATAGAAGATGATGTTGAGTCGGTGCAATCTGATGGTGTTGGCCAGGGGAGTCATCTACACGTTGAAGAGGGTGGGGCTAAGCTACAATCCTTGGGGGATGCCGCAGATGATTGTCTTGGGTTCCGAGGTGAATGGTGGGAGATGAATTTGCTGGGTTCTTGTGGTGAAATATAAGGCGATCCATTTAAGGGCGTCTCCCTGGATTCCGATGTGATGGAGTCCAGGTGGATGAGGGCTGCCATTTTGCTGTGGTCCAGGAAGGCTCTAATGTTGTCGGTGGCTTTGATCAGGGTTATCTTGGTGCTGTGGTTGGCTCGGAATCCAGAATGGGAGGAGTACAGTAGTTTGCTATTTTCCAGGTGTTCAGTTAGTTGCTGGTCGGTTGCCTTCTCAAGAACCTTCTCTGAAAGGAGAGTAGGGAGATGGGCCGTTAGTTCATCGTTCCTGTTTGGTCGACAGATAGGCTCCTCAGAAGGGGCCTCAATTCAGCATGTGTACAGTTCTCAGGGAAGGAGCCCGAGGTGTTCAGGATTTTCTTCAGCTCGTCACCAATTGTCTTGCTACCGAGAATAAAGATGTGGTGGGGAAAAAGGTCTGGGGTGCTCCCGAGTGCATGGAGTTCATGATGGAGATTGTGGCCTGAGTTGTGAGAGGGTCTCAATGGGTGAGCAGGTGTTCAGGGTTTGTGTTTATGAGTGTGAGCAGGGTGATGCCTTGGGCACCTGGGATTTTGAGGTTTTCATAGATGACTGAGCTCTTGCTGTGGAAGAAGTCCTCCAGGGTGTCGTGCCATTCTTAGGAGGTGGTGATGTCATTCACATTGGCTGCTGTGGTGGAGAATGCCTTCACGATGGCAAAAAACTCCTTGCTGTGGTTTGTGCTGGCTTATCTGTGGCCGGCTTTCTCTTTTGTTTATTTCAGGATGTGGTGGTACTGGTTGGGTGTTGTCTTAAAGGTGGTAAGATCTCTTTGCTGGTGTTCCACTTCCTTTCAAGTTGCCAGCAGTTGCATTTATAATAATAATTCCTATTTGTAAAGCGTGAACATATCACCCCCTTAAGGTTTCAAGGTGCTGGGGGCCATCGGGGAGATTAAGTGAACTATTGCCTAGGGTCACATGGTGCTGAGCTGAGCTTTTTGTTGGTTTGGTCCCTGAGTGTTATCTTGTAGCTGTTGGTTGCAATATCTGGTGCGGAGGCTGGGTTCAGCCAAGTCTCTGTGAGGAAGATGACGTCTAGGTGAGGAATGGGACCATGTCCCAGATCTCCGTGGCATGTTTGCAGAGTGATTGTGCGCTGAGTAGAATGCACTGTAGTTGTGCTATGGAGGTCTTGGTTGGTGTGGTGGATGCAGTCATGTTTGCGGTGTCTCTGCCGTTGTTGGTTGCTTAGATGTTGCAGGTAAGCGGCATTGCTAGCAGGAGAATGGTCCCCCAGTGTTGCATGAAGGTGTGCAGCAGCAGTTGTTGTCGATTCCCTCGAGATTCAGGGCTCGGAGGTCTGCGTCAGTGTAACTGGTCCTGGGAGGAGGGCAGGGTGCGAGGTGGCTGGAGAGGCGAATTGGGCAAGATGTGTTGGCTGGATTCTTTCCTAGCCCGAAACCTAAGAAAGTGGGTAACAGATTCATTGATTTGGCACTAATATTGGCCAAGAGACAGATTGCCATGGCATGGAAGTCAGTGGTGGGCTCAGTGTTGTACAGATGGAAGGCTGCCATTAAGGAATGTGATAGGGTAAAAAAAAAGCGATTTGGAAAGAGGAAGCACGGGGTGAGGATAGTGCCTCTCTGGACGGAGGTACTGGATGCCATTGAGAATCCAGACGACTGGGCCGGGTCATCTCCCAGTGTCTTTAGATCCAAAGAGGCGGGGCGAGACAGCAGCTTAGTAATCAGCGATGGGAGCCCATGAGAGGAAAGGTGTGGTACACCGCAGGCTAGTAGGTGCCTGGGGTTATTGTCCTTAGTGGTTTTCTGTGGGAGAATGCAGTTCATCATCCTGGCCTCGTGCCTGCTAGATGATACACAATAGTTTACCTAGACCCAACTGTTTGAATTGGATGGTTATGGTTAATGATTTCTTGTCTATTCTGTTTTTTAACAGCAATATATTTTGGACACAAATGTAATGTTTCTGCATCAGTAGTGCGGGCAACCTGTATACCGATAATCTTATATATGTGTTTGACTGTAATGTGGCATGGGTATGCTGTCTGTTGCTGGGATCTTGATTTCCCCGTAGGCACAGTGGAATTATCAAATAGTTGTGTCAGTAGGATGTATGTATATATGGATTTGTGAAAAACCTAAGAAAAATATATATATTTTTTTAATCTATAGAGATGGAGGATCAGAAGAGGAACATTTGCAGTGCTATGTAGGCAAATGCTTGTGAAATCGCTGGAGTGAATCGCAAAGTGGCTTACACAAACACAAATGCTACAGTTGTACTGAATCACAAAGATCTACAGCGTGAAGACTGGGAATTGATATAAACTAACCGCGTGGATTTTAAATCAGTGAATGCCTCTTACCAGTACATGAAGAAAAGCCTGACCTTCCATACAATCAACAAAATAGTTCACGGGTAGAGGTTCAAGCAAATGACAGAGCGCCAAAGTCTGCATCAAAAGATAACGTGCCTTCAGGCCGCCATCTCGTCCTATTTCGAAACTAACGATCTCCCGGAAACACCGCTCCCTGTCCTCTGGGATGTGTTTAAGGGCACGATTCGAGGCACCCTCACATCCATTGCTATTGCCCAGGCTTGGGAGGCTCGCTTGTATGAAGACAAGCTCACACGTGAAATCTAAACTCTTGAGAGGCTCGATCAGGAACGTCCCTTAGCAAACATAAGCTGCGTCTAGTCATACTTAGGGGCCAGCTCCGGGCACACAGAACTAATAGGGCCGAAAATGCTCTTCTTGCATTGCAACAGCGTCACTATGAAGGAGGGGACAAAGTGGGCACAGTCCTGACGGGCCACCTGAGAACGCGGGCAGCCAAGGCACATATCGCTAAATTAAAGTTGGGAGACGGGACTTGGGCCATTGCAGAATCCGCCAAACTCCAGGCATTTCAAAATTAATATGCATCCCTCTACGCGCGAGACACGCCTGATCCTGAACAAATATCGGCTACTCTAGATGCCTGTGAATGGAACCCCCTCAGCACGTATCATTCTCCACTATTAGAAGAACTGATCACACTAGAGGAGATAACCGGCGCGCTCAAGGAGCTCCCACTTGGCAAAACGCTGGGCCCAGATGGACTCCCAGTCTCGTTTTACTGTGCCTTCTTACCACAACTTCAACCACACATGTTGCGCCTTTTTAACTCTTTTACAGGTATAATCGGTCCCTCCGCAGATATGGCTGTGGCTGAAGTTGATTCCAAAACCCAGGAAGGACTCCACACTCTGCTCCTCCTTTCGCCCCATCGCCCTCTTAAACACAGATCTCAAACTCTATACTAAAATACTCGCTAAACGCCTCAGCGCGCATTTGCCCGGCCTTATCGAGCCGGATCAGGTGGGCTTTAGCCACCAACGCCAAGGGGCAGACAACGTGGTCTGAGTCGCGCATCTAGTTGGGAAAGTGCACCCTTGGAAGATACCCTCCTGCTTACTCTCGCTAGACGCTGAAAAAGCGTTTGATCGAGTGGACTGGACGTTTCTCCGAGTCGTCCTGCGGAAAATAGGTCTACATCCACAGATGATAGCGCACATCATGGCCCCCTATCATTCACAGCTTGCTAGGGTACGAGTCAATAGCCAAATCATGCAACCCATCTCCATTCTCAGGGGCACCAGACAGGGGTGTCCCTTGTCCCCTCTATTTTTCGCCCTTGTAGTAGAGACGCTCACCATCATGATCCGCCAATCGTCCGATATTCAAGGTCTTACCATCGGGGCATTGGCCACAAGATTGCTCTCTTTGCAGATGACCTACTTCTTACATTGTCCTGCCCAACTTGCTCGCTGCCAGTGGTGCACACCCTGCTGCAGTCATACGAGCAAGTTTCAGGACTGAAAATCAATCATACAAAATCATGGGCTCTCAACCTTACAATTCCGGCAGACGAAGTGGCGGCCCTACAAGCTCTCTTCCCTTACCAGTGGGCAACTAATTCTATTAGATACCTGGGACTAAATCATCTGACCCCTGACCTGGCTACTTGGTCCCAAGCTAACTGGCAGGAATACAAAACTGCCGTCATGAACGACCTAAGGACATGGAGATCGGTGCCACTCTCTTAGTTAGGGCCGCCTCAATACAGACAAAATGTCCATCCTCCTGAAGATACTTTATCTATTTCAGACCCTGCCCACGCCCACCCCAGAACATCAAAATCAGGGTCTACAACGTGAACTTGTAGCATTCATATGGGGAGGAAAGGGACCACAATTCTACAGCAAAATCCTAATGCTTCCGCGAGATAAGGGTGGACTCGCCTGCCCTAACTTGTTAGACTATTACTGGGCATCTCACCTCCGCTTTGTGCCAGTGTGGACAGCCTGGGAGAGCGAGAAGGTGTGGTTCCATATGGACAGGGTGTTCACTTGCCACCCTATCTAGGACCATGCGTGGCTTCCTTGTGAAGCGCGCTCTTGCAGTGCTTACATGGCGGTTCCTACCAAGAGTGTCCTCGAGATTTGGGACAAACTGGCCGTCCGCAGGAGTATCACCACTTTCCCGTCTCCGCACACTCCCATTGCTGGCAATCCACAATTCCCACCTGCCCTTCTTCCGCCTTACTTTGCGAAATGGACAGATAGGGGTTGTAAAACGATACATGATTTATTCATAGGAGATAGCATCAAAACTTATGCCCAATGTAAACAGAATTTCCAACTATCGGAGAGAGAGGAATTTCAATACATACAACTCCGGCACTGGATACAGGCGTCCTCCCTAGCACAGGTGGCTACACAACCTTTCACACCGTTTGAACGGCTGGCCCGTACATTTGACAATTCTAAGGGAATAATGTCTCGCATATACCAAGTCCTTCAGCACTCGCAACGCCTTAACTCACACCCTTACCAACAGCGGTGGCAGTCTCTTCCCGGCGACGACA
Organism: Lissotriton helveticus; assembly: GCF_964261635.1. NCBI lineage: Eukaryota > Metazoa > Chordata > Amphibia > Caudata > Salamandridae > Lissotriton > Lissotriton helveticus. Next base: position 1,117,424,969 of record NC_136068.1, on the reverse strand, counting down.
TTGCACCCTCCCAGTTCGAACGCCTTTGGCGCGACATGCCGAAGACTTTTCATAGCATCCCTCAGCAGGATTCTGCTTACAAGGTGATGACCCAATGGTACTATACTCCCCACAGGCTACATAAATGTTCCCCAACTCATCACCTCTTTGTTGGCGCTGCGCTCACATACTGGGAGATTTCATACACATCTGGTGGTCGTGCCCCCTCTTGGCCACCTACTGGAAAGAAGTTCTTAGCCATATTAAGAGGGTGTTAGGCTACCCCTTACTTGAAAATCCACTCACGGTTGTTCTGGACCTCAGGCCGGTGAACCTACGAGGTATGACTGTCGTGACCGTCATCTCAGTCTTCATATGCTTGGAGCTGCTAAGCAGACTATCGCCCTCTATTGGAAAAAAGCAGAAACGCCCTCAATCAACGTGTGGTTCACCCGCCTGTGGCACACAGTGGCAATGGAACTGCTCACAGCGCGTTTACAGTATTGAGACACTAAATATACGAAACTATGGAAACCACTGGTGGATCACCTAGGATGATTGGAGAATGCTGGACTGCAGCCACCAAGGTTGCGGGCTCTGCACCTCTTTGACGATGTCCACTCCACAGACCCAGATAGACTTTGGAACCCCACTGACTGACTGACCAACCTATAACACATTCTTAAGTACCCGAGGTGACCTGGATCCTGTAGTTTTCGGCACCTCGGCAGCTGCCGTTACTTGCAACACCACTCTACACGTTGCTAGCAACAATAAACAGCGTAGCTGCCGCTGCGCCTTCCACCAATGGGAGTGCCACCATTGCCTATGTAACGTTTGTTCTTGTGTTTGAGTGTCCTCCACTTACTGCAGTATTATACCTGTACTTGTACTTTGTACGCTTTTGTAACCTGCACACATGTCACTTTTTCCTCCTATAATGCACCGTTAGCTACCTCTTGTATTTTGTTTGCTCACGATTGTCACTTTTGCCTCATGTACTGTAACGTTTGCTTTTGTAATTTGTTCACTTGTAATGTTCTCATGTATCAGTTCTGTTCCTATTGTGAAGTGCTCTGACACTTTCAGGTAAAGTCTGCGCTATATAAAAATGCATAAATAAATAAATCCAGATGCACTGCTGGGTTGCTTCCGGCCCCCGCCATGTCCTCTTCCCTTCCTCATAGCCTGCCCTGTAGTGGCGCGCACTAGTCTATGCACGTCACGTAGTTACGTGACGTGTGGCGGCCATTTTGGGGGTGAATGCGCGCGCATCTCACTAGGAGTCGCGGCAGCCGACGGAGAGCAGCGCCGGCTCGGCGCTCTTCAGGAACACATGAAATTGAATAAATAACCATTAATAACTAACCTGGGTCAGCGGTTTCATTGAAAATAGAAACGTTAGAAACGTTACAGTGGCGACGAGGTCGGGACTCGACCAACACATCAGAAAAAGAAAAAAGAAAATCGGAAGGCAGCACACCCACCACGTGGCAGAGGGAGACACAGCAGAGCTCCAACCACGCAGGCACAGTGAGCCAGTAGAACTCCAAGCCACCAATTCATGGCCAGTTTGAAGTGGCCCAGCACAGCTGAGTGACCCTGAGCAGTGCACACCGGAACATCTAGACTGCGTGCACCACATGAGGTACTGTAACTTGAAGAGCGCGGCAGAGCCATTACCACACACACGACAGGAAGGGGGCATAGAGTTCCTAGGACAACCAGACAGCGCGTCGCACCCAGTCCACGCTATCCACAGGGATATCCGCACTGGCTACCTTAAAGGAGGGAGAGGGGGCTGACACGGAGAGTCCCCAAGCACAACTCAAGAAAGAAGAAACGGATAGCACCCCAGGGAGCCCCACAGGAAAAGGGGACAGAGCGACGACGGTCAAGGAAGAGAAAATGAGTGCACCGGCGGGATACGCTATAGCACCAGTCCAGTTCCTACCGAAGCCAGGAGAACCACTGATGAAGTGGGAGGACTGGCGTGAATATATAAACAACTTCATAGAGGTCCTAGAGGACGAAAATGAAGAGACCTTCAAACCCAACAGGAAAAAACGCATACTATTACTCAATCTGGGGCCAGAAGGACTCAGAATATACAAAAGCCTGGTGCCCAAACAGAGAGGAGACTCAGACGATGATGTGTACGCCCATGCGATCGACGACCTGAACGAGCATTATCGGCCCACGGTATGTGTGTCGGTCGACAGATTCAACTTCCAGCAGAGGAAACAACGGGTCGGAGAGTCGATTGAGGAATACGTAGCGGCCCTGAAGAAACTAGCGGCCACGTGCAGGTATGGTCTGTGGGAGGAAGAGTTTATCAAAGACCAAATAGTGATGCACACCTCCAGCACGAACGTCCAGGACAAGTTATGGGCAGGTGGAGACACCACACTCAAAGATGTAATGGTCATCGTCAAGAGGGCAGAACTCGCACGGAAGTGCGCCGACGCAACCAAGAAAGAACCGCCAACCGCAGCCATGGTGAACAGGATACAGGAAGAAGAACCTCGCAAGGATCAGAGGTACAGAGGCTCGACGCCAAAGGGATCCAACAAATGGCAGGGCAACACCGGATTGCAAAGGAAACAGGAAGGAAATGGCAACAAGAAAACGTGCTACAGGTGCGGAAGCTGGTCCCATGAGGCACACGACAGAAGGTGTCCCGCGTTTAGGGCCAAGTGTTTGCACTGCGGCATCATCGGTCATTACGAGAAAGTGTGCCGGAAGAAAATGTCCAAGAGCGTGGTGAAATACGTTGACCAGGAAGAAGATAACCAGGAAGAGACTGCAGAGGAAGAAGTTGTCACCGTCTTATGCATATACGACCAGATAATGTGTATAGATGGGAAAAGAACAAACAAGCCCGTGTTGGAAATGAAGATGGGTGGAGTAACCATCAGTGTAGTGGCGGATACAGGCTCCCCCTACACGATAATACAAAGAGCAGTGTGGGAGGAAACATTCAGACCAAAGATAGGACCGGAGCTGGAGAAATTGGACATCCGTCCAGTCACATATAACGGCGATCGCATCCCTATGGTGGGATATAGACTCTTGAAGTTTGAGTTCAGAGGCAGGTCAGCGTTATGCAAGCTGTACATCTCGGAGAGAGGACCGTCCGTCTTGGGGTGGCTGGACCAGGGTGACCTGGGAATCAAGTTAGACCCGGGAGGTAAAGAACAGATTTTGCTCACGGAACCAGAAACATGGCCCAATCTTACCAAATGGAAAGAAGACTACCCATAAGTATTTGGAGGCACGGTGGGAAAACTTGAAAGATTCCAACACAAGATCGTGCTCAAGGAGCTAAATAAGAACATTGTCGTAGAGAAGTTTCCCCTCCCAAGGATCGACGAAATGTTGGCAAAGACCAGGGGGGTTAAATGGTACTCCACCATCGATTTGACCTCCGCGTACCACCAAATAGTATTACACCCGGACAGCAGGAAACTTACGTCTTTCATCACCCCATTCGGATGCTACCAGTTCTGCCGCATGCCGTTCGGACTGGCCTCGGCAGCCGCAGTGTTCCAAAGGTTAATGCACCAGCTGTTTAGGAACATAACCGGCATTCAGTATTTCCAGGATGACATTCTGGTAATGGGGCGAGATAGAATGGACCACGATCAGAAGCTCGGAAAAGTACTGAAAACTCTGGAAAGTAAAGGCCTCACAGCAGAATGGACAAAATGCCGTTTGGGCCTGGAGTCGGTGACCTACCTAGGTCATGAAATTGGAGTGCAGGGCATCACACCAAAAGCAGAAAACGTAAAGGCTATCGCTGAAGCTCTGCCCCCCACCAATAAGGAAGAAGTGAGGTCATTTTTGGGTATGGCGGAGTATTACAGTAAGTTTGTGGTACACTTTGCTTCCAAAACACACCATATGAGGATGCTGACCAGGGAAAGCACCAGTTTTGAATGGACACCAGAGGCACAAAGTGAGTTTGAAACAATCAAAAGGGATATCACGGGAGCAGTGCCTTTAAAAGGATACGACCCACAGGGCACTACCGTGCTCACAACCGATGCCAGCGACAAGGGCCTGGGAGCAGTGCTCATGCAAGAGAGCGGACAAGGACAGATGGAGACGATCAGTTTTGCGTCCAGGGCACTGACAGCCACCGAAAGCAAGTACAGCGTGATCGAGAAGGAGATGCTGGCCGTGGTGTGGGCCACAGCGAGATTTCGGCAGTTTCTATGGGGGACCCGATTCCTGCTCAGAACGGACCATAAGCCGTTGGTAAAGGTGCTAACATCGAGTGGACATGCCAACGCCACTCCCAGAATATCCAAGATGTCTCTGAAACTACTCGAATTCAGATATGATGTGGAGTACATTCCAGGGAATCGCAACCGAGTGGCAGACTATCTGAGCAGGGCAGCGGCAATGGAGCCTGGAGAAGAAGACCCCACAGACCAAAAGGAATTGGTGGCCCTGGTGGAGGATCAGGAGAAAATCATCAGCTACCAGGAGTGGACCGTGGAATACGAGGAGGACAGCGTCATGACAGAAGTGAAGAGGTACATTGTCAAGGGGTGGCCAGACAAAAGACATGTGAGCGAAAATATCAAGCCCTACTATGAAGTAAGGGAAGAATTGTCGGTAGGAGACAAAGGAGTATTCACATACAGAGGGGACAAAGTGATCCCTCCGAGAAATCTCATAACCAAGTTACTGGACTTGTTGCATGAAGGCCATCTAGGCATTGGGAAATTGAAGTTAAGGGCCAAACAAAACTACTGGTGGCCAGGAATGGACATAAGAGCGGAGAGGCATGTCAAAGAATGTCCACAGTGCCAAGGAGCGGACAAAACGCTTAAGCCCCTGCGTCCTGCGCTAGGAAGGTTCGAAACCCCGCAGAACCCGTGGGAAGAATTGTCAATAGACATATTGGGACCCATCCTCGATGACCAGGGCACTCAGAAGTATGTATGTGTCCTCATGGATCGATACTCCAAATGGCCGGAGTTGAAGGTGGATGAGACCATGGACACTGAGAACATTCTAAAATTTCTGTCGGACACTTTTGTGCGAGAGGGCATTCCCAAGTCTATCTTGAGCGATAATGGCCCCCAATTCACGTCAGAAAGATAGAACAAATTCATGCAGAGAAACGGCATAGCCATCAAACACACAGCGATCTACCATCCTGCTGGGAACGGCTTGGTGGAACGGTTTAACCGAGTCGTGATGGGTGCCGTACAAGCGGCGATTTCCTGCAACAAAGATTGGGAGAAGGCCATAGAGAACATGGTATGGGCCTACAGGATCACTCCAACTGGGACGGGATACAGCCCTTTCCAGATTCTGAGAGGACGAGAACCTTTCACACATGACAATAGGATTTGGAAGGAGAAGGTCATCACCAGCGAATGGTCCCCTGCGGTGGTGCGTGCTAACCTAGAAAAAGCACAGTCCATATATACTAACCACTACAACAAACGGAAGAATGTAAAAGGGACAAGCTTGGAAAAGAATGAGTGGGTAAGAGTAAAGTTGGCAACGTTACAGAAAAAAGGAGACAGTAAATACAGCAGGCCCATGCAAGTCAAGGAGGTGTACGACCGGGCGGCCTTGCTGAGTGACGGCAACGTGTGGTCCCAAGATCGCATGGCCAGGTGTAACAAAGTCCTACAATGGGAACAAACCAGAGCTGAATGGGACGACAGAGAAGAACCGAATGTGGAACAAGGCACTGGCGAGCAACAAGGAGAAGGAAGTGCCAGAGATGAACTAATAGAGGAAAGGAGAAGTATGGAGGAGGACGCGGCTGCGCAGAGAGAGGAAAGAAGTGACGAGGTGCAGAATCAAGGGCCCCTGGAGACCTTGACCAAGGTGACCAGGAGCGGAAGGTCTGTGGTGAGACCATCAAGGTTTCGTGATTTCGAAATGAACATTTGAACTGTAAGTGACTCTTATACTGTTTGGAAAAAAGGGAGATATGTAGTGGCGCGCACTAGTCTATGCACGTCACGTAGTTACGTGACGTGCGGCGGCCATTTTGGGGGTGAATGCGCGCGCATCTCACTAGGAGTCGCGGCAGCCGACGGAGAGCAGCGCCGGCTCGGCGCTCTTCAGGAACACATGAAATTGAATAAATAACCGTTAATAACTAACCTGGGTCAGCGGTTTCATTGAAAATAGAAACGTTACATGCCCCTCCCCCTTTTATTGTTACACATTTTTTTTATTGGTTTTTGTTGCTGATACCTTGGTTACAGCTTTATTGGCGGCGCCTATAGACAGTTCGGGTTTGACTCTTGGAGAAAGAGCCCTGAAGAGGCAGCGCACAGCATTGCACACTGGCGACTTGCTCTTGTTGCAAGACAATCACAACGCTGAGACATGTTAGTACGGCGTTGGCCTCTGACAACACTGAAATATGCCATACTGCGTAATGCTCCTGAGCTTAACTAAGCTGGCCTGCTGAGACAGTAACGCTAGATATAAGATATAGGACAAGAGGTTCAGGCTTGGCTTCTATTGTATTATCACGCGGCGCCCGCCAATTGCACTACTGATTACTATGCAATGTATTTCTCTTAAATGCTAATAAAAACGTGTTTAAAACAAAAGAGGACGTGCATCTACCCGAATGAATAAAAGAACTGCTATTGCACAGTATAGAAATTAATAAAACTGAAAGCTATTTACTTCTGTATTGGTATTATCAGTGCAGCTGAGACATCCGAGAAAGAAACTTCCCGTAAGCTGTTTGAAAACAGAAGCCTCTTTCCATGTAAAAAGTAAGTGAAAACTGTGCATCATCCAAGCATAACTTGCAAATATGTTGAAAGCTAGGATCAGGATCCACATTAATCTTGAGTAGCTCTACTTTGCTTCATGTTTGTGTCTGACTATTCCTTTGTGGCTCTAACTTTAAATTGGCCCTTAGCTTTCTTGCTGTTTTTCCCAATGAATATGTCATATATTTATTCTGATAGTATATGGCCGAATAATACACAAATGAGGTTCATTTAATCTTGTAAACAGCCATATTTTGGCGTAGAAGCAGGAACATCACATGGTAATTAATGGACAAGAAATACAAATATTGTCAACGCAGGTCTGGAGATATTCCAAGCAAATCCCATTTACATCTCATAGAAGAAAAAGTATTAACCATGCACAAGATCAATCGTTTTAAACAGACGACGATGACAGATTGCACACTTGAGACTAACACAGAACACCAGATACACATGGAATAGATCCTGCCCCAGCATAGTCTCTTCTTATTAAGGTTTTGAAAACAAATACACATTTTCACATCTGTTCCGTTTGTCTTAATAGCCATTTTCAAAGAATTCCATCCCAACAGTGACATCTTACTCTGAGTGTCTAACAGCCGCAGTAACCAAGCTCGCCCCTGTCAAAATTGTTAAAAAACTACATAAGTAGACCCTCCGCCCCCAGGATATCCCTTCAGCTCAAGGAATTAAAACAAAACTGCAGGAGGCAAGAAAAACGGTGGAGGAAACACTAAATGAAGGAAGAAAAGATAAAATATAGCACATTTATTCAAGGATATTCTTCAAGAGAACTCTTTAAAACAGTGGAGATTCTTTCTAGCCTGTTCTGTACCCACACCATGGCTCCACGTCAGCTGTTCTGTGATCAACTGGTGGATTTCTTTGAAATAAGGTGGAGGAAATCCATGGGAAATGAAATATCAATGTTGACCCCCACCTCTGCCTAAGGAACCAACTAGCTCTGTTTCACACACATGAAAGGGCGAGATTTTGATCGATACCTTATATCTATTGATCCAAACCTCGATCTGGTCGACTGAACCTTTATTGCCTGTCTTGGAAGGAAACAGTACACCTATCTGCAAATTAGTTCACCCAAGAAAGGACTCTACTCTCAAAGATCACGGACAACTTCTAGGTTTCAAAAGTTTATTGTAAAGATATAATGAGCTGCAAATACAAGCATCTCAGAATGAGATTCACGAGGTACACAGGTCCAATTACATACATGTGCTCTCGAAAAGCCCTCAGACGAGCAACAGAAATCACTAATACAAGTTCTAAAAATAGCAAAGCTATCAGCATAGACGCATATCTCTCCTTCATTTAGGTTGGAGGAAAACAAACACAGGTTAGGCGTCCCTACCCTGTTCTAGATGGTATCCCTACTTAACCAAATCCCAACCTAACAAAGGTGTCAGCAATGAATGACCCCCAAGGGAAGTCACCCACTCTAAGTCTCTTGGTGAAAACCTAAAGTTCTCCAGTCATGACCCCTCACTGCCTACCCATCCGCTCTCTAAAGGGTCCTCAGGTCTCTGCTCTAACTCCACCCAGGGGTGCTGTCCCTAATACAAAACAGTCAACAACATTTGAGACGCCCCTTGCGAAACGCCTCTCACGTGGTGCAACTTCAGGCTTTTTCCATGATGCTTTGTATTGGGCCTCAGACGTTAGAGTTGACCTTGCTTCTCAGTCTCTTCTCCGGCCCGCTGATACCCCTTAAACATTCCAGAACCCTCCTCCATGTCTGGGCCGTCTACTGAACAGACCTCTATTCATTCACTTATAATTGGATCCCCCCTTTCCTGTTGCAGACAGATATCTGCCGCCAAGAACCCAACTCTCATAGACTTCTAAAAAAAGAGGCTTGCAACATTTCTCAGCCCAGACATGTACGTGTAAATCAATGCTAAAACATTTCAGGCCTACAATATTTCACATTATGATTATAGCATTCAATTTCTTCATTTAATTAAAGCATGTTAAAACTCTTATTCTATTATTTAGAAAACATTACTCTAAATCATGGCCCATTAATGCAATGACCAAAAACGTTAAACAATCTGTGTCGTGAAAAGAAACACCTTCCCTTTTAGCTCCAGCTCTGGCCCTGAGGCCTACCACGTTCTGCGTTTTACCACAGACCATCTTATATGTTAACAGCTACACGACATAGATTCAAAATAATCACGTCTACTAAAATCATATAATGTCACACATTTCTGTATTAGTTCCACTTCTACTTAAATCTCTATATTAGCTATACATTTAGAATATAATTTCAAATACTATTAGCACTCATGGCATTTCTCTTCATGAATTATGCTCTCTATAGGTAAGTGTGATGTACTCATATATTTATATCAGTTTGCGCTCTCTCAGTTCCCCCCTTTGATGACCTCTCGGGGTCATCACTAACATTTAAACTGCAGTTATTGCTGGCATTCTCTGCGCTTCCAGAGCTCTCAGGCTCCTGTACTGATTATCTTGTATGGCAGCCAATCTCTGCAACTGTTCTCTTTGGGCCCTTTCTGACCTTCTTGCTCTGTACCATTTGAATACCCTCACCAATCCCCACAATATTATCCCACAGATCAATATTATGATGATAGGCTTTAGGATATACCAAATAAAGCTTTTGCCTAAGGTGGAAAACCACCCTCCAACTGTACTCATTCCGTGGCCCACCTTTTCCCAGACATTTTCTCTACTCAAGTCTTCGATCTCTTTGTGTATATTAGTTATGTTCTTAATAACTTTCTCAAGGGGTTTTGAAAGGTCTGGAATGTAAGTGCAACATTCCTGAACCTTCAAAGCCTTACAGACTCCGCCCTCTTTTGCTAATAAGACATCTAATGCAAGCCGATTTTGAAGAACCATAGCCCTTATCGATTGCATCTCTCCTTCTACCAGCATTAAGGACTGAGCAGTGCTGGCAGACAACCTGTCGACAACTGTTGCCAGTCGTCTAATTTTAACATCATTAAGGATTATTCCCAAAAGAGGGAACATAGCTCCAAAGACATCTCCAACCATTTCTGCATCTCCTAAATCTCTCCTTCCCCTCGATGATGTCTGGCCCTCAATGATCAATAAGTCTTGTGCATGATATATTTTGGGGAAGACAATTGCCAAGTAACATGATCCATACCAGTTGTCAGGTAGTCTCACGTACGCATTTCTTCCACATACAAAATACACATTTGGAATCACTTGCATTCCCTTCAGGAAATCCTTAGTGTAGTACTCTAAATTAAAAGCATGTTCACAGTCAACTTCACCCACGTATACATTTTCATAATACGTTTTGGCTCGGTGAAGACATAACTTTCCTTTCTGCGCTTTATCTAAAGCTATTGGACCACTACTACCCTTTCTCTTGTGTGACTTCTCTTCCTCGGTCCAATCTAATTTCCCTTGTCCTGATTTTTTCAAAATCTTTTGTCTCCTGTAACGATCATCCACCTGCCCTATGAACTTTTTTCTCGACTTCTGACACCTTGCATGTCAGATTATTTCTACGGGCATGTGAAGTATCTAAGGTAATCCAAGGAATGAAGAACTTGGCCAATCTGTCTTCACTCTTCCAGTAATCCCATTTATTCATCTGCTTATAATTCGGGACTTCTGGCAACACAGAATCATAATTGGAGAAATAGTATTCAAAACTATCTCTCTCATAAAATATACTAAGCAATAAGCTACATGTAATGCCATATGTCAGAGGGAGGTGATGATATCGAATTCCCTCATCTACAGACGCAGGCAACTGCATGCAGACGTAGCAATCCTTAACCTCCATGGCATCCACGTATTCATACAAAAGTTTAGCATAAGCATTTGACCTAAAGTCTCCTTGGGACTCGTCTACATGTAACCTGCGGGCTTCTGCAGCCAATAACGCTTTCTCTTGAGTGTTTTCCCTTTTCTCACCTGCAACAGTGGGTGTAAGTGTTACTACAGAATTCGCATCAGTTACCTTTACCTCTTCCTCATGTCCCTTTACATAAGAAATTGTTACCACTAAAGCTATTAATATTATCACTCCTACTATTAGTGTACCTATTATACATTTAGCTCTGCGGTTCGGGGTGCCGGCCTCCATTTCGTCAGACAATCTAGCTTTTCCCTTTTTCTTTGCAAAAAAAAGTTCTTTTCCTCTCGTTCCTTTACAGTCTCTTTCAATCCTTTTTTGTCTTTAGAATCCACCCAGCTGGAGGCTGACAGCCTTTTTCGCAAAAAGTCCTTTCACAGTTCAAAAAGACAACCCTAGCCCTTCTCCATCCACTCAAGGGGTTCCCTAAAATTCTCTGCTTCCTGGGCGCTAGGTAATCTTCTTTTCTTCTGCTTGCTTTATTTACAAAGTCCTTTAACAATCGACTATTAAATTTGTGGTTGCAGCTTCAATAGCATAGTTCAATATTTCCATGCGAAGAGTATGCTCTTCATGTGCTGTTATCGTGGTACCAAAGTCGGGGAATTTCAATTCTGTAAGAAACATGTGTTTTAACTTGCTGAGGCGGGGAGGTCTGGGGAGCACGAATGTTAGTGACCCTTCTTGTTCGACACCGGGTACCAACAGTTGTATTTCCACGGTGATAATGGGCTCAGAACTGGACACCACCACCGCTCGGATCCTCCCTGTCTCCGGTTTCACAGACATTTGTCGCCAGATATGTCCACTCAGGTGTGGAGTATCTTCTGTTAGGCACACGCACTCTTCTTGACCTCCTTCGGTTCGGTGCCTCAGCGCCCTGAGCACCTTCTTCTGGGTCTGAGTCTTCTGATATCGGAGGAAGGGTTGCTTCTGGAGTTGACCTCAGGCTAGAACTTCTTCTTTGCGGCCAATTTGCTTCTCCACGTGCCCTTCTACTCCTTCTCCTTCTGGTCTGTTCTCGCTCTCTTTCAGACCTGTCAGGGTCAGACTCGTACTCCCAGCTGTCTTCTCCTTCTGTAGCGTCTTCTGTTTCGCTGTTGTACTGACCGTCCTCAGCTTGGTCAGACTCGTTCCCTGCTTCCACTGGCACCTCTACAGCTTGGCTAGCCCCCTCTATGGCTTCTTGGTCCTCAGCTGGACGTCCATCCGAGAGAGGAGCTGTTTCCAGAGGTGCTGGAACCCTTTTCGTATGCGACGCGTGTATCCAGTTGGGCAGGCCTCCCACCTTTACAGCTGTACTTGTGATCAGGATGACCTGGTAGGGCCCACGCCAACGAATATCCAAGCAGCTTCTTCTCACATGTTTCTTCACCAGGACCCAGTCCCCAGGATACAGGTCATGGCAAGGGCCCTGGCACGCTGGAACCTCTGCAGCCTGCACCTGAAGGGACACAGAACGCATGGCGTCAGACAGCCCCTTACAATAGTCCAGGATCATATCATCTGTGATATTTAACAGTGCAGTAGCTGGAATAGATGGCAGTCTCATTGCTCTCCCCATTAACACCTCATGTGGTGACAACCCTGTTCTTCTGTCTGGGGTACTACGAAGGCTCATGAGTACCAATGGCAGGGCATCAGGCCAACTCAGGGTCGTTGAGGAGCAAACTTTCGCTATTCTGGACTTGATCGTGCCATTAATTTGTTCCACAATTCCTGAGGCTTCTGGTCGGTAACTGCAATGGAGCTTTTGGTCTATATTCAGTGCAACACAAATCATCTTCACAAGCTCGCTGTTAAAATGTGTTCCCCTATCTGATTCCAAAAAGGCCGGCACCCCGAACCGAGGGATAAGTTCTCTAAGCAGTAACTTAGCCACTGTGAGGGTGTCGCACCTACGTGTAGGGTATGCCTCAACCCATCTGGAGAACACACAAACAACCACCAGGACATAGCGGAGGCGGTTGCATCTTGGCATTTCAATGAAATCTATCTGCATTCTGTTGAATGGACCTCCAGACCTTCCTATGTGACTTAGTGCAACTGGTGTTCTTTTCCCTACATTCAGCTGCTGGCAGGTCACACAACGCTGGCACACTGCTTCTGCTGCTATTCTAAACTTAGGATTGTACCAAGTCTGTCTAAACACTCTCAGCATAGCATCTCTCCCTAAGTGTACGGGACCATGTATGAGTCTAGCCATTGGACTCACCATCTCATTGGGCAACACTGCTCTGCCGTCTGCTGAGACCCAAAAATGAGTCTCACCCATTACACATCCTGCCTTTTCCCATGTTTCTTTCTCAGAATCAGGAGCATTTTCTTGCATGGTTGACAGTTCATCCCAAGTATCAACAGTTTCCAGTATCATGGCTAATTCAGTTCTTACATTTATTCCACCCACATCCACCTCTGTGAAAGAGTAACCTTGTTCTGCGCAATACCGCGCAACTTCATCAGCATATCTATTGCCTTTCGAAACAAAGTCCTCATTTTTGGTATGTGCGATGCACTTTACAACTGCGATACTTGCTGGACATTGCAATGCTTCTAACAACAAGCGCACAAACTCTCCATTGCGAATGGGAGAGCCTGAAGAAGTCATGAACCCTCTTTGAGACCATAACTGCCCGTAATCATGAACTACCCCAAACCCGTATTGGCTGTCGGTGTAGATGGTGACTCGAATTTGATTGCCTGCTAAGCAAGCACGTGTTAGGGCAATAATCTCGGCTACCTGAGCGGAGTGTACTCCTTCCAGGCACCCTGCTTCCACAACTCCTTCAATTGTACAAACAGCATAAGCTGCTCTCAACTGCCCAACTTCGTCTCTTACACATGAGCCATCGACAAAGAAAACTTCGTCTGGGTCGGTCAGTGGCTCATCTACGATGTCGGGTCTGGGTTTGGTGCATAGTTCAGTCACATCGAGACAGTCATGGTCTGTATATTCATCCTCATCATCAATATCATTTGGAAGTGGCATTAAGGTAGCAGGGTTCAAAACAGAGCATCTCTTGAGGGTCACGTTCTCTGCAGCAAGAATAACTTGCTCATAGCGCGTGAGCCTGCTATTGGTCAGATGCTGTGTCTTGGTCCTGGTCATCAACAGTTCAACAGAATGTGGCACGCACACCTCTAACGGGTGCCCCATGACGATATTTTCACATCTCTCAATGCTGACACCCGTTGCAGCAACGGATTTGAGACATCCGGGCAACGCTGCGGCTACTGGGTCTAAAGTAGCTGAGAAATAAGCAACTGGTCTACGGGCATTCCCATGGATTTGGACCAACACAGACAACGCACAACCTTCTCTCTCACAACAGTAAAGAAAGAATTGTTTATTGTAATCAGGCATTCCCAATGCCGGAGCACGACACAGGTCCTCTCTCAGCTGCAAGAATGCCATCAAACAGTCTTTGTCCCATGGTACCGGATCACTCACCTCCTTGTGCGTCAGTTTTTGCAAAGGTTTTGCTTTCAGTGAAAAGTTCACGATCCACTGTCGGCAATAACCCACCATCCCTAGGAACATCCTGACCTCTCTCTGGGTCTGAGGCGCATTCATTTTCATGATCGCCTCTATCCTATCTGGTGACACTTTTCGTTTGCCTTTCTCAATTCTGTGTCCCAAGTACTGCACTTCTGTCAGGCAGTACTGCAATTTTCCCGGGGATACCTTATGCCCATTGGCAGCTAGGTGATTTAACAAAGCAATGGAGTCTTCCCTGCAAGCTTCTTCTGTGTCTGACGCCACAAGGAGGTCGTCTATGTACTGGACCAGAACTGACTTCTGGGGCAGCACTAGACTTTCAAGATTTTTCTTCAGAAGCTGGTTAAAGATCGATGGACTCTCTGTATACCCCTGAGGGATACGACACCATGTTAGGACGCGATTTTCCAGCTTAAATGCGAAAAGAAAATGGCTATCTTCGTCCAAAGGGATCGAAAAGAAAGCCTGACAAAGATCTATCACAGTGAACCACTCAGCTTGGAATGGAATCTGAAACAGTATCACTGATGGATTCGGTACCACTGGACAACATGAAACGACTATGTTATTAATCTTTCGAAGGTCCTGCACTATCCGAAATTTCCCATTTGGTTTCTGCAGACCCATAATCGGGGAGTTACATGGACTACCCACGATTTCTTTCAGTATTCCCTGTTTAATCATGGACTCGATCACGGGTTTTATGCCTGCAATCGTTTCTGGAGTCAATTTGTATTGGGGTGTTCTTGGGAACTCAGCATGCGGTTTCACTACTATTTTCACTGGGTCCACCCCTTTGACCAATCCAATTTCTTCCCCAGTGAAATCCCATACTTCTGATGCCACTGTCTCTCTCAAATCCCAGGGAAGCTCGTCTACTGTCAAAGTAGGGTACAGCTCCACACATATTCTTGAGTTTGCAACTTTGAAATCTGCATCATCATCATTAGTCAATACCTCCACTCCCTGGGGTGTACAGTATATAGTACAATTCAATTTGCACAACAGGTCTCTTCCTAGCAGACACACAGGGCTTGAATCGCAAACCACAAATTGGTGCTCATCGCTGTACTTCCCTATTTTCACCTGTACCGGTTCTGTCAATTGGCTGGTTATTCTCCTGTTTGCGACCCCTACCACCTGTATGGTCTCTCCAGACATGGGCAGGTCTGGAACTGCAGCTGATCTGATCGTGGATCTAGTGGCTCCTGTGTCCACCAGAAATGTCGTAGGGCACCCTGCTACTTCTGCTTCCACATAGGGTCCCCTCTGATCTACCTCTAAGGCTGCCCCGAGGGTGCAGTCTTCTCTTTCCACTCTCTGTCCGGTTAATGGGTCCACATAATAGCATTCTTCACCTTCCAAAAACAGGGGCATTTGTCTATAGGTCTTACCCATACTCCCTACTCGAGGAGGTTGCGGGAACTGGGCTCGGGGAGGAGCCCCCCCCCCTTTGAGCACCTTTCCTTGGTATGGCGTCGCCCCTCTCATAGGTGCGCTCTGGACCTCTTCCTCCTCTATCTCTTGCTCTCCGATCTCTACATTGTAAGGGCACTCGCGTTTCCAATGCCCCAACTCGTTGCACTGGTGGCACCTAGTCGTTTTCTTCAAGGTAGCTATGTCTACTCTGGGTCTAAAGGTAGTACTCTCCTCATTACCCTTGTTCTGACTGTACTGCTTCTTACCTCCTGTACCTGTCCCTTGCTGCTGTTGTTGCGGTCCCCCCTTTCCTGCTGTCTGCAATTGTACCACCATCAGCTTCTCCTTTAGTTTCTTAGCCTTGGAGTCTACCTCATCACAGCAGTACCTAGCATATCTCAGTATTTCATCTAGGGGTCTACTTTGCCAACAAATCGAGTGTTGCTGAATCATTAAACTAATATCCGGTCTCAGTCCCAGGACGAACTTGGACACGAATTGCCCTATGTCCTTTGGATCCATTACATCCAAGCCGCTATACTGTTTAAACGCCTTCAGCAATCTCTCGTAATATTCATGGACTGTCTCTTTGGGTTCCTGTCTCGTTCTGTCTATTCTGACCCAATCTATGTCTTGCATTGGCACTTTTTCTTTCAGCCAAGTCATCACTCTCTCGAATTTTGCCATCACGATCTCGGACGGCCCATTAGTCCTAGCATCTCTCTCTGGCTCCGTTGTGGGCCACTCAGCGCTAACCTTGCATGCTGTCCACAGATCTCCTGGTACTACAATGTCAAACAGCGTGTTCAGATCTATCCATAGGACTTTTGAGATCTTTACAAACCTCTCGACTTGCTTGTACCACTCCACGGGGCTCTCTCGTAACTTGGGGAAAGATGTGGTAAAAGCAGCTAAATCTCCCCTACTCCAAGGGACATGTACATAGCTCCCATTGGCAACTTCACGCAAAGGGTAAGCTTCTATTCCCTGCTGTCCTGGTGTTATACCAATCATGCTTCTTCTGCCGGTCCCTTTCTTGGACCACCTTTCTTCCCATTTATCTAGTGCCCTCCATGTCCTTATTCCAGTAATCAGTTCCCTTATGTGTGTTTTCAGCCCAATCGTTCTCCTCTCATCTAGATCTCGATCTGAGTAATGTAGCCTGTGGTTACCCTGTAATGCTTTGGTTCTTGACAAGTCCACCATATATTTGCCTGCTAGTTCGACTAACTTCTCATGGACTGCTCTCGCCTTTCGTGTGATGTCCTTTGCCATATACAGTATTTCATCCTGTTCATACATTTCCATTCTTTCTAAAGGCAGGGTACCATCTACCATGTCATCCAGATCTGACCTTAAGCTGGAGACATCAAGTCTCTTGGCTTTTATCTCAGCTCGCAATATGTCTTTCGAAGGGGGCTCACTGGTCTCCCTACCATCCCAACTTCGAGCTCTGCGTTTGGGCTCAGGAGAATTAATGGGTGGCCTCCCTTGCTCCCATCTCTCCAGGTCCCATGCTCGGCCATCCAATCTTGGAAGGTGATGGAACACGGGCCTTTTATCCCTACTCTCTCTCTGCCTACTCTCGTCTTCTTCTCTCCTCTCACCGCACATCTCTCTGTTATTTTCCCTCTGGTCGCTACACTCCCTTTGCCTCGTATCGCTCAGTATCCGATACGATCCTTCCTGGTTCCCCATATTCCCTGGGCTGCGCTCATTTCTGTCATCACAGGGACTATGGTGCGACCTCTCACAACTCCCATTCTGTTCTCTGGTGCCGGGCACACAGTGTGGACACTTAAAGCTGTTCCTGTACTCTTGCGCTCTCCTCTCCTCTTCACTGAGTATTGGGCACGCCACCCCTCCACTCCCGGGGCCCCCGTTCTCCAGGTCTGTTCTACCTCCACTCCGGGCCCAATGGGTGACTCCCCTACTCCCTCTACAGTCCCACTCCGGGCTACTCTCCCCAGCCCCGCAGTGAGTTCGTGCTCTGCTGTCCTGACTTTCCCTTTCTGCTTCTGCAGCATTGATGCACTTTTGAGCCTTCACTGCCTCATCCCACTGCTTCATGTACTCATTTAGCTCTTGAAAGGATTTTCGTCCAGATCCCCTCAGATCCATTGGCCATCTAGGGCCCCCAGGATCTCCTCCTGGGTCCCCTGCTGTGTGCATCGGGGTGCTCCACTCTCTGGGTATTGGCATCTGACTTGGGGAATTAGTGGTATCGTTCCTCCTTGCCTGCTCTGCTCTTTCTCTGTCTTTCCGTTTCCGTTCTTCCCCTTTTGCTCTCTCTTGGTCATATATCGATATTATAGGACCTATGGTAACAGGTACCTGTAGTGCATCTGGTAATGGGTAGGATGTGGCGCTTTCCGTTTCCGGCGCTCTTTGTACCACAAACCTACCGACTACCTGTTGCACCTGACTAGGCTGGAGCAACTCTTTCTTTGGCTCAGGATCCCACTCTGAACTGGGAAGCGGTCTATGCTCTCCTGCATTGCCCCCCTTTTCTCCTTCAGTATTCTCGACCTCTCCCCCTGCTCTATTATACGGGGGTGGCCTGTCTGTCAGTAATCTGTTTATCAGGCTGTCCTCTGTTTCGCTCTCATCATCTTCTTCTAGGGGGCTTTTATTTACTGGCGCCTCTAACACTGGGTACAGTTTATTTATTTCCAAATTATGCACTCTCCATCTTTTAGCATCCGCATCCCACCTGGCATCCTGTACTGCCCTTACCGAGCGTTTCACCCTTTCTTGTCGTCTATTCATATTCCTTTCATGCGCTGCCCTAAGCCATGCTTCAAGGGCTTCAAACTGGGTTGGTCTAGGCAAGGGTCTCTTTGAGGTCATGACTGATTTCAATCGATGTAACACCTCTAATCTGAACGTCCCGTACTTCGGGAACGTCAGTTCCTCGTTTCCTTCAGTAATCTTACTCCACTCTGATATCCAAAGGATCGTATGCAACCCAACATTTACTGCCATATAACGAGCTGGCGTACCCTCCGGCGGGGCTTCTTCCCCTTCATACGATCCTCGCCTCTCTTTCTTAAACAGCGCTTTCAACCATTTAAAACACTTCATAATTATGCGCACAAAATCCAGCCTCGCTACTCTGTTTACTTCCTGATGACAATCCACCAATCCTGTCGCGGCTTTGCTAGCTTGGCCTATCACAGCGCGGTCTTTCTCCTGTTGGCCAATCACGTCGCGACCCTGTATGACGTGTTCGCTAGCTGGCCTATCACAGCGCGGTCTTTCTCCGGTCAGCCAATCACTGCGCGACACCACCTGACGTCTCTTTTCTCCGCTTCGCAGCAGCACCCCTCCTTTCTCAACTCGTCTCCCGGTTATGCATGCGTCCCATTCATACACTGAAAAATGACTACTTCCGACCAAGCGGTCACTTCTCTCGACTGTACGTCCACAGTCTATCTGTAATTGTCAACACAACTGACGAGATGTCTATCGTCTCTCTGATAGGTTACTTACACACACAGTAACTTCCGACCAGCGTCCGTTACTCACGCACTCACTCTTACGTTCCCCCTATCTCGGTCTCTCGGGTGATCAATGGTACCTCATGACCCCCTTCACACTAGTTGACAATTACTCTGGGTGTCCGATACACCCGAACCACTTAAGCTCTCCTTGAACTTAAGATTTCCACCGGTTGCGCGCGCTCACAACCTGTTCCACAGTCACTCTACAGACATTCAACTCCGCCAGACATTACAACATAGATACAATACAAAAACACCGCAATCTAACACGCATAACCCTTTATACTCACTCTCGACCGATACTGCTGCTTTTTCTGTCTCACGTCATCCGGATCTTCATCTGCGGGCTGTTCTTCCGATCATCGATTTCTAGGGGCCTTGGGGTAAGCTAACCTGGCCTAGGTCACCGTCCTCAAGAAGGCAACCATCCTCTATAGCTACCAACTGAAAGGGCGAGATTTTGATCGATACCTTATATCTATTGATCCAAACCTCGATCTGGTCGACTGAACCTTTATTGCCTGTCTTGGAAGGAAACAGTACACCTATCTGCAAATTAGTTCACCCAAGAAAGGACTCTACTCTCAAAGATCACGGACAACTTCTAGGTTTCAAAAGTTTATTGTAAAGATATAATGAGCTGCAAATACAAGCATCTCAGAATGAGATTCACGAGGTACACAGGTCCAATTACATACATGTGCTCTCGAAAAGCCCTCAGACGAGCAACAGAAATCACTAATACAAGTTCTAAAAATAGCAAAGCTATCAGCATAGACGCATATCTCTCCTTCATTTAGGTTGGAGGAAAACAAACACAGGTTAGGCGTCCCTACCCTGTTCTAGATGGTATCCCTACTTAACCAAATCCCAACCTAACAAAGGTGTCAGCAATGAATGACCCCCAAGGGAAGTCACCCACTCTAAGTCTCTTGGTGAAAACCTAAAGTTCTCCAGTCATGACCCCTCACTGCCTACCCATCCGCTCTCTAAAGGGTCCTCAGGTCTCTGCTCTAACTCCACCCAGGGGTGCTGTCCCTAATACAAAACAGTCAACAACATTTGAGACGCCCCTTGCGAAACGCCTCTCACGTGGTGCAACTTCAGGCTTTTTCCATGATGCTTTGTATTGGGCCTCAGACGTTAGAGTTGACCTTGCTTCTCAGTCTCTTCTCCGGCCCGCTGATACCCCTTAAACATTCCAGAACCCTCCTCCATGTCTGGGCCGTCTACTGAACAGACCTCTATTCATTCACTTATAATTGGATCCCCCCTTTCCTGTTGCAGACAGATATCTGCCGCCAAGAACCCAACTCTCATAGACTTCTAAAAAAAGAGGCTTGCAACATTTCTCAGCCCAGACATGTACGTGTAAATCAATGCTAAAACATTTCAGGCCTACAATATTTCACATTATGATTATAGCATTCAATTTCTTCATTTAATTAAAGCATGTTAAAACTCTTATTCTATTATTTAGAAAACATTACTCTAAATCATGGCCCATTAATGCAATGACCAAAAACGTTAAACAATCTGTGTCGTGAAAAGAAACACCTTCCCTTTTAGCTCCAGCTCTGGCCCTGAGGCCTACCACGTTCTGCGTTTTACCACAGACCATCTTATATGTTAACAGCTACACGACATAGATTCAAAATAATCACGTCTACTAAAATCATATAATGTCACACATTTCTGTATTAGTTCCACTTCTACTTAAATCTCTATATTAGCTATACATTTAGAATATAATTTCAAATACTATTAGCACTCATGGCATTTCTCTTCATGAATTATGCTCTCTATAGGTAAGTGTGATGTACTCATATATTTATATCAGTTTGCGCTCTCTCACACATTTACCTTGAACAAGCTCCCGTTGCTTATGGAGGACAGAGTAGCCAAGCTCATAGGTCAAATTAAATTGAGGGTTCCTTCTGATCCTTGTCCCCCTAAAATACTCCATGAGATTTCTGGGGCAGTCACACCTCTTCTCAATTTGCTACTCAACTCCATTCTGAAATCTGGTCTTTTTTCCACGGAGTGGAAAGAAACCTCCATTCTCCCACTCCTGAAGAAACCGCCATTCGACCCTAAAGAGCGAAGAATTATCGCCCTATCCCCAGTTTATCATTCCCAGCTAAGGTCCTTGAAAAGCACCTGAATCTTCACTGTCCAATTTGTTGAGGAGAAAGGAATCCTAGATGTAGCACAATTCAGCTTTAGGCACAAAACTAAACATAATAGTCAACAATTCCACTGGACTAACCACTACCCTTGGGTTCCACAATAGAGTGTTGTTCACTGTAAAGCACTTCAATTCCTTGTCAGGGTTAGTAAGAACTACATAAGTGCAATTACAATACAACAGAGGCGCTGGAAGTACGGGAGCAGGGGAAAGCGGGGAGGTGACTGTGGCACCCGCAAAATAACCATGCTGAGCTTCTGAAGATGAATATGCAATAGATATGCTTTTAAGTTTAAATTTTATCATGTCACACTTGCTGTGTGTTCATAGACAGGTCAAATGTAGGATTGTGTCTTCTGAAAAATTTATGCTTTTTCTTTTAACATGGAAATTGGTGTTTACTTTTCTTTCTCTGACTGCAAAGAGAGAGTAATTTGTAAAATGAACTATGTGAAAATCTTGCTGGTGAGAAGGAAATTTTTCAGTATGTAATTTTTTCTAACACACAACAACATTTAAATACCTAAAAATATAGGGGGCCTGGCTTGGCCGGCTGCAAAATGGCCGCACTTCCTAATCTGCCATTATCCTGCTGGCATCCCCTCTCCTCCCACACCAAAAAGGGATTTTCAGACTTTTTGGGGCACAGTGAACCGCCTGCCCCACCTCCCACTCTCCTACCTGCTTTTCTTGTTGAGCTGTGGATCTTGTGGCCAGCGCAGTGCATACGCTTCGGCCTCCAGAGGGCCGCTCCTGCTGGCTTCTGTGCTGCGTGGAGCCAGGTCGCCTTGTTAGGACTGCCGATTTCCCCGTGACCGGTGCTGCTGGAGTGCGGTGAGTGGCACTTGCTCTGGGTGGTCGCTGGCGGGGTTGGGGGCCGTCTGCTGTGCGGCCTGGTCTGGGGGGCGCCGCGGCCTAGTTCCTGTCTCGCGCCTCGTCTCCACCTCACGCGAGTGGTCTGGGGGGTGCCTGGGCCTGGTTGAGGTAGCAGCGGACCCCCCGCGTTCCCCTGTAGGCGTTCCCCTCCCTGGTGGTGCCCTCTCCGTTTGTCCTGCTCTACTCCTGCTGTGCGGCACCGTGCTGATTACTCGCCTCTGAGCCTCCCTGACGTGCGGCCTGCCGTGCCTGCTCTGCATTGAGGCCGGCCTGGGTGCCTCTGCCACCAGCTCTGCGGCCTGCTCCTGGCTGCCCCGGCCACCCAAGACACCTCTGGCACATCTTACTGGGCCCTGGTGCCTAGCCCTGGATATACAGAGGCCCCCTCCCTGCGCCTGCTGTTCTTGCTATGTCAGCCTGCCCTGGCATGCATCAGGGGATTCTGGCCCCGGTGCGCTGACGCCTGATCTCCCTGCCTTCATCCACACCTCCTCTAAAGTTTTGTCTGCGGGTGCACTGCTTCGCTGTCTCTCCCCAGGCCTACTGCTGTGGCGTTTCACCGTCAGCCTGGTGCTTCACGTCTGACTCACTTTTCTGTGCCTCTGCCTCCGGAGTAGGCCCCTCCCTTCTCCCCTGCTCCCCGGACTGTTGCGCCACTTGCCCATGCACCACGCAGTTCCCTGGGACTGACTTCTGCTGTAGCCCTGTCGCCATTTGTACGCTGTCTGTGCCTGGAGCTCCTCCACCATCTGCCGGAGGCGGCTGGGCTAAAGACTTTGTACCAGCTCCCATTCTCCATCTCTGGCCACTGGCTGCCCCCTGCGCTGTTCGTGGGGGGCGTGACTCCTGACTTGCTGTTACTGCTCAGCTTCTGGATCCTGGCCTGGTTCTCCTCCTGGCTCTACGTCACTGGCCGCTGGCTGATAGTGGACTCCACTCCTGGTCTGCTTCTCTCTTCCCCCGCGTGATTTGGTGCCCGCCTGGAGTGTTCATCGCTATGGGAAAATCCGATCCCAAGCAACCTAAGATTGCCTTCAAACTTAGAAGATCCTCACGCCACGACGGTGCGGGTTCAGACGGCGCCGACTCCGCTGTCACGATGGACCCCCCCCCCGAGCCGGGATGACGATCTCAATGGGATTATGCTGGATGTAAAGTCGACGGTTACTGGAATTGCGTCCCAGCTTTATCAACTCTCAGCACACCTCTACTCGGTGAAGGCCCGTGTTGACTCTCATGATAACAGACTGCTCCATGTTGAATCCAGGGTGTCGGATGCCGAGTATGCGGCCACCCAGGACAGGCAGAAATTACTCCAGATGGACAAGATCCTGCCCGTAATCCGGGAGAAAAACGAGGATTTAGAAGCCCGCTCCCGTCGGAGCAATCTTCGTATCACGGGCCTTCCAGAGTCAACCAACATCTCCAAAATGGAGGACTTCATCGATCAACTCATCAAGGAGCTCTTCGGGGACGTCTTATCCCAGTTCTTTGTCGTGGAATGAGCCCACCGCTCCCTGGGCCCGCGCCCTGGTCCTGGTCTGCCACCCTGTCTCATCGTGGCGATAATCCTGAATTTCCGGGACCGTGATGCCATCCTCTGAGCTCCACGCGACAAGGACCATTAAGCACTGGGGAAATACTCTTTCCTTCTACCCAGACAACACCCTCACTGTACAGGCTGCCAGGAGGGAGTTTCTGCTGGCCAAACGCATCCTCCATAATCATGATGTCACATACTCCCTAGCCTGCCAGGCGAAGTTGAGGATCCGACAGGGCTCTAAGACACTTGTATTTCCTGACCCGAGGGAGGCCCTGGCAATCGCTAAGAGGCTAGAGAAAGAGGCCCGATCCTCCCCTCCCAAGTCTCCACTTGAGTGCGCTGACCGGTTGAGCGATAACGATTGACTGTCCGGACAATAGTTCTTTGATTAATATGCTGTCTGTTTTGGATGCCGCCTGCCAACCCAAGCTTGGCCACCCTGTTTCTTTGCAGGGGTGTTCGCCGAATCCCGCCATGCCCCCACCAGGATGATTCCCACTGTTCTTGCTGTGTTATCCCTTCCTAGTTGTGGGTTCCCGGGGTGGGGTGGGGTGGGTGGTCCTCTCTGCCTAATTGGGACGTTGGAGTGGGTGCGGGGTTGGTGGAGTTTCTTCTATTTGGGTCAGTGGGTCTGTTTTGGGTTTGTGAGTGGTCTGGGTTGGGGGCTCCTTCTTTGCTAGTGGGGTTGCTTTTGTGGTCTTTTGTGGTCTTTTGCTGTTTTTCTGTTTAGTATTGTTCCTTGATGTCATGTTCACGACACTGCACTGTGCTTGGCCTTTTATGCAGACTTTAGCCTACAGGTGACATTGCTTTATGTTGGCGCTGGTCCCCTAGCATACAGCTGGAACACTCACTGCCCTGGCGGGATGTAGCTGTGCGGGGCACCTGGTCCACCTCTCAACGGGCCTTGTCTTTAAGCCCTCACTCCACCGCCATGGGGGTTACACAATCCTCCCCAGGGGACTTCCTGGTTGCCTACTTATCCATACAGATATCTCCAACTTGCGGTGCTCCTTACCTGCGCTGCGCTTCGTCACACATACCACCTCTTCCTCATGTCTGACACAATCTGCTGGACCTGGACTGTCCGTGGCCTAAACGACCATCGTAAGGCAAGGCTGATACACTCACATCTGCAGAGGCACCGGGTCGACATTTGTATGCTGCAGGAGACGCACCTACTACCCTCCTCCCTTTCTTTTCTCCAGGCACGTTATTGGGGCAAAACTCAATCTTCCACTTATTCCTCATATGCTAGGGGAGTCTTTATATTAATACGCCGGGGTCCTCCTTGGCACACCGCTCACACACTCACTGACCCTGAGGGCAGGTATGTAATAATGCACGGTTCACTGCTGGCCCAACCTTTTACACTCGCGGCGGTCTATGGTCCTAACACTGATGACCCGGCCTTTTTCAATCATGTCCGGCACCTCATCTCCTCCTGTGGTCCTGCGGTGGTCGTCTGGGGCGGGGATTTCAATGTTGCTTTATCTGCTGCGTTCGATAGATCTGGTCTCAAGGCGTTTCACCCTCGTGCCGCTACGGCCCTCTCCTCTATCATACTCGAGAACTCCTCTATGAGGCATGGTGCCACCTCCGGCCCGATGGCCAGGAGGGCACCTGTGTGTCCAGCGCGAGAGGGTGCTGGTTGCACATTGATTACTGGCTTACCTCTCCGGAAGTCCTGCTCTGGCTTGCTGATGCAACACATATGGCGTGCACCTTCTGCTGTAATCCTGTCGCCATTTTTATGCTGTCTGTGCCTGGAGCAACTCCACCATCTGCCGGAGGCGGCTGGGCTAAAGACTTTGTACCAGCTCCCATTCTCCATCTCTGGCCGCTGGCTGCCCCCTGCCCTGTTCGTGGGGGGCGCGACTCCTGACTTGCTGCGACTGCTCAGCTTCTGGATCCTGGCCTGGTTCTCCTCCTGGCTCTACGTCACTGGCTGCTGGCTGATAGTGGACTCCACTCCTGGTCTGCTTCTCTCTTCCCCCACGTGATTTGGCGCCTGCCTGGAGCACTCACTGCCCTGGCGGGATGTAGCTGTGCGGGGCACCTGGTCCACCTCTCAACGGGCCTTGTCTTTAAGCCCTCACTCCACCGCCATGGGGGTTCCACAATCCTCCCCAGGGGACTTCCTGTTTGCCTTCTTATCCATGGTGGTACAAAAGGGGGTGGTGATGGACGGAGCATCTGAACCAATCAAACACTCACACCCAGTCAACAGATCTGGGTTTAATCCATCACCGTTCTTTAGCCCACTCTGCCACCCCAGTTCAGACATGGCCACATGCAAATCAGTCTGACCCTGTGCCTCATGGGAACAGTCCAGCCCGAACTGCCAAGCCATGCCTTCCCTGGACCGGAAACAAGCTTCCGAGGACCGGTTTCTGGCATTTCAGCCGTCTTCAGCCCGGCTTGCTTGAATCTAGTGGCAAAGTGAGCAAGGGACTCAAGGCGTTTCACCCTCGTGCCACTACGGCCTTCTCCTCTATCATACTCAAGAACGCCCTCTATGACGCATGGTGCCCCCTCCGGCCCGATGGCCGGGAGGGCACCTGTGTGTCCGGCGCAAGAGGGTGCTGGTTGCACATTGATTACTGGCTTACCTCTCCGGAAGTTCTGCTCTGGCTTCCTGATGCAACGCATATGGCGCGCACCTTCTCAGACCACTCGCCGGTCCAAATCCGCCTCTGCCTTCCCCAATCTCCAAAGCGTGCCTTTTCCTGGCGTCTTCCACCAAACGCCTTACGGGATTCGGTATTCTGCACAGACATCCAAACTGCTATAGTTCATTATTTCAAACTCAATAAGGTCTCCGTAGACTCCTCGTCCGTCCTTGGGGAGGGTTTTAAGACGGTGATTCGGGGTGAGTGTATATCCAAACAATCTGGTGTGCTCCATTCTCTTCGTTTCACTCTAGCTGAGCTTAAAAAGGAGATCCGGGAGCTGGATGCTGCCCAGGCTGCGTCCCCTAGTCCTGACAACTTAGCTCGCCTACGCCAAAAACATACCAAGTTCACTGAAGCAGCAGATTGTGAATTCTCCTTTTTAGGAAGCAAGATCCGGGCGTGACGTTTCGGTGAGGGTGATTCTCAGGCCATACATACAGAGATGGCTGACTGAGCGGCTAGATGAACTCGCTCCATTTTCCACGCCCCGTTCATCTACCAAGCGGAGCTCGGCGCCATGGTTTTCTGAGTCGTTGGCTCTGTCCCGGCGTAACTGTAAGTTAGCCGAGAGACTATGGCGCAAGCAATATGACGCGGAAGCCAAGGCTGCTTACAAAGCCTCTATTAAGCTTTATCATGCTGATATTCTGGCTGCAAAAAGGAGTTATTTTTCCACCAGAATTGAGTCAGCGTCCAACTCCTGTAGAGAGATTTTTACTATTGTCAAGGAGTTTGTCTCTCCCAAGGCTAGTGCAGTTCAGCACGAGTTTTCTGAGCCTTGGGTCACTTCGTTGGCAAACTTCTTCACAACAAAAATTAAACAGATCCAAGACTCCTTTCCCCCCTCTGGCCTCAGTACAGTTTCTAATTTTAGTAACCCATCAACTTTATCCATTGAGTCCAGTCCTGTTCTCTCGGAGTTTCCAGCTATGTCTGCTTCCATCTCTCTGGATCTCCTTCTCAAGATCAAGTCAGGCTCCCCTCTGGACCCTTGTCCTGCTACCTTTTTGGCCAGTACCGCCAAGATTTTGAACCCTCTAATAAATCCTGTTCGTAATCTATCGTTGGCAAGTGGCATTGTCCCTCTGGCCTGGAAACAGGCAATGGTTGTTCCACTTCTTAAAAAGCCTGGCCTTGATCTTGAGAATCATGCAAATTATAGGCCAATATCTCTTCTACCGGGTTTGGCAAAGATTGTGGAAAAGCATGTCCACTCTGTGCTCTCCACTTTCTTGGAAAGTCATGGTCTGCTTCACTCCACCCAGTCAGGCTTTCGCTCCAATCTGAGCACTGAGACCGCTCTCCTGGAGGTAAATGAAGCCATTAAGGAAGTACTTGACTCAGGTGGAAGAGCTATGCTGGTGATGTTAGATCTGTCGGCGGCCTTCGACACCGTCCCTCATGCGGGTCTCCTCAGCAGACTCTATGAGATCGGTCTGAGAGGGACGGTGTTGAGCTGGCTCAGATCCTATCTGGCGGGTCGTCGACAGGTGGTCTGGACCCCCCGTACTCTGCCGAAGTACCGCCTTTGGAGGTTGGAGTTCATCAAGGGTCGGTGCTTAGCCCGACCCTTTTTAACATCTTTATGACTCCCTTGGCGGTGCTGGCAGAGTCTTTTGGAGCCCAGATCATATCATACGCTGATGACACCCAGCTTCTCTTCACCTGTAAAAAGGGTGCTGAGTTCGACGGAGAGAGCATCCGTGGCTGCCTTGGGGCTGTTTTCGACTGGTTTCAGCGAAACAGCCTCAAGTGCAACCCTGACAAATCAGAGGTGCTTTTCTTTGGGTGTCAGTCAGACCCGCCATGGCAGGATTGGTGGCCGGTGAATATGTTTCCTCCTACATCTTCCTCCTCGGTGGCTAAAAACCTTGGGGTTAAAATTGATAATAATTTATCACTGAAGTCCCAGATCATAGGCCTTACTGGCACATGTTTCGGTCTTCTGAAAATGTTACGTAAGTTCCTCCCTCTGCTTCCTCTGGTCCATAGGAAGATGACGGTTCAGGCCTTAATTTGTTCCAGGCTCGATTACTCTAACGTTCTATATTTGGGTCTTCCGGACTACCTATTGCAAAAACTTCAAGTAGTCCAAAACTCGGCTGCGAGGGCCATTTTTGGCCTTCCCCGCCATGCCAGAGCATCGGATCTGTTACTCTCCCTTCACTGGCTTCCTGTCAGAAAGCGGATTCATTTTAAGGCACCTACATTGGCCCACAAGGCACTTCATGCTGTTGGGGCTAATTACATTCAGAAGCGTCTTACCTTTTATAAGCACACAAGATCCCTCAGATCAGAATCCCTTGGTCTGGCAACTGTCCCCATTATCAGGAAAGCTAGGATAGGGGGACGTTCTTTTAAACATCTCGCTCCCAAGCTGTGGAACACCCTCCCCTTGGCACTCCGTTGTACTCCAAACCTGTTGGCCTTTAGAAAAGGTCTGAAAACTTGGCTTTATAGTCAATGATAGGTCTGCTTCCTTTTTCATCTCTCTTCTGTTTTCAGCTATGGGTCAGAAAGCGCCGGGACACTCCCTGGAGTAGCCGAGCGCTATATAAGACACCCATAACATTAACATTAACATTAACATCTTGCTAATCTCCTCCGCCCACCACGCGCTGCCTTCTACGTTACGGCCCTGGAAGATGGGGGCCCATCTAGAACTACACCCCAGAGGAGATCAGTTCCCGCTTTTTAGACTTCTACTCGCTGCTATACTCGGCAGGTGCTCCCCCGTCACGCGAGGCTTTTGATCAATACTTTGACTCTGGCTGGTGGACTACCACCGGGAATTCTTGGACACACCTTTCACTAGTGAAGAAATACTTGCAGCCATTAGTAGTTTACCTGGGGAAAAAGCTCCGGGTCTTGATGGCCTCCCGGCCTCCTTTTATAAAATGTATGCTGACCTTTTAGAGCCGCATTTGGTGGCCATGTACAATGAGTGTTTTGACAATGGTCTTTTACGGCAGTCTCTCCGGGAAGCCATGATCATCTTGCTCCTTAAACCTGACAAACCCGCTGATCATCGTGATTCCTATCGCCCCCTCTCCCTTATAAATACTGATAACAAAATCTTTGCCAAGTTTATCGCTTCTCGCCTTCTGCTTCTTCTGCCAGTCATCGCTCTCCCGGATCAATCCAGCTGCATTCCCGGGAGGGCAACTTCACATAACCTTCACACAAGTTTTTTCTGTTATTCACCAAATTAATCCTAATCATCCTGCCGTGGCTGCCCTGCTGGACACAACGAAAGAGTTCGATACACTCGAGTGGCCTTTTCTGTTTTATCTTTTATCCCGTATGGGCTTCAGTGAAATTTTCTTGTGTAAAATCAGGCTCCTCTACGCCGCTCCTTTGGCCCGTTTACATGTTAACGGTCAGGTCACCGACCCCATTAGTATCCGGCGAGGCACCCGGCAGGGGTGTCCATTATCACCTATGCTTTTTGCCATCGCAATGGAGCCCCTTGCTGCCAGGCTCAGGCAGCATCATACGCATAGGGGAATAGGCTTTTCTTCTCGCTCCCTTCTTGTCTCCATGTATGCGGACGATGTGACTCCGTACGTCCGCCACCCTCAGGACAACCTCAGCCCCTTGGTCAGGGAAATCATACGATTTGGCGGTCTTTCTGGTGTACAAATAAATTGGAGTAAGTCGGTCTTGTTTCCTCTGACGGATGCCACTGTCTCGTTCACTCCCGATTTCCCATTTGTGTGGGCGGCTGGCCCAACGCGATATTTGGGTATCTAGTTGAGTAGATACCTGGACGAATTGTGGAGGTCAAGCTTTGGCTGCGCGGCAGATTGGCTGGAATCTAAGATTTCCGTTTGGGGCAGGCTTCCACTGTCTATGGCTGGCCGGATCACCAAGATGGTGGTGTTGCCAAAATTCCTCTACTTGTTCCTGAATGTTCCGATCCTCCTCACCACCCATTTGTTTAGTAAGTTACGCTCTTTGATCATTTCACTCGTTTGGCAAGGTAGACAACCGAGGGTGGCGTTTTATATTCTCACTCTCCCCATGTCGGCTGGTGGCCTGGGTGCTCCGGACTTCAAGATATATGCTCTCTGTGCACAGGCCAGTTTTTTGCATTTCTGGGTCCATCCCACTCCCGACCAGCCCCATGTGGCTGTCGAGGCGGATATAGCCTCCCCTTGACCCCTGACTACTGCGCTTTTAGTGCTTACAGTCCGCCCCTGGGCGGAGGTGGATACTGTTGAGACGCTGTGCTAGGCTTGGTCTGGTCTTTGCCAGATTTCAAATCATTCTTTACTTTTTGCCAATGCTGTGCCAATAGTGAATCACCCTGCCTTCCCTCCGCTTCAGCCCTCTGGTATGTCTAAGCATGCAACGCGTTTGGGATTGCAGACGACTGCTGACCTTTATCCCGGTGACACTTTTTATTCTCTCCCGGAGTCATCCGGTCCACTGGACACGCTACTATTCTACCAGCTGCGCTCCATTTGCCGGACTTTGCACCCCACATTCCCCCAGCCCCCTCCCACCATGCCGGCCCTCGACCTAGTGTACACATCCCCGTCCCCGCACAAATTCGTCACCAAATTATACGCTCTTACACTAATGGCAACCTCTATCTCCACTGACCGCGCGCGTGGCGTGGGGTGCTGACCTCAGCATCGACATAGCGCAGGCAGACTTGCTCTACTGTTTTAACCAGACGAAGAAGCTGTCACCTAACTACCGGCTTCGTCTGATTTCAAGTTCCTGCACAGGATATACCGCACCCCTGCCCAGCTCCACAAGCTGGGACTCACACCTAACGTCACCTGCATGCGTTGCGACGCCCCTGCTGCGGACTTTGCGCGCCTGGCATGGCTGTGCCTGAGGGTCTCCGAGTTTTGGCAGGGAGCGTGTTCCACAATCACAGCAATTACCGGTACCCTGGTTTCCCCTGACCCCATCTTGTGCCTACATGGGTTTGTAAATTCTGCCCGGATGCTTCCCGCCTTCTTATTGCTATGCTGCTAGTTCTTGCCCGTCGCAGGGTGGCCATGTGCTTGGATCGTAAGCCTGCTCCCAAGGTTGAAAGTTGGCTGGAGGACGCTGCGCGGTGCCAGACTCTGCTATCTGAGTTTTGGGATCTTATGCCCTCCAACTCCCGGCCAGTTGGTATTTGGGGTCCCTTGGTGTCTTACCTTCATTCCCGCTCTCCCCCTAGCGGTGCCGCCACTCCTGCGCTCCCCGCCAGCTTTTCGCCCGCGGCGGCCGCCGGTGCTGGTCGGTCCCCACCCTCCTCCCCTCCTCATTAGGCCCCCGTTATATGCTTCTCAGCTTCAATTAAGGAGCGGTAAAGGTGCCCCCGTGAGGTGGGCTTCTGTTGCACTCTATGATCCACTTGAAACATATTTTTGTGCCTCAGACTCCTGTTAGTGGGATTACTGTTTTTTTCACTCACTCTGTTTGTAATGGTTGACAATGTGTCGATTTACGTTTAATTGCTGCACAGTGTACTGTACCTGACTTGAAGAGCATAATAAAGGTTTTTTTGAAGAAAAAAAAATACCTAAAAATAAACTGTACATATATTTCAAAATAAAGCAGCCCTGAAAAAAGGACAAATGAAACATTTAAAAAAAAAATTCTGACAAGTGATGGAAACAAAGAATTTAATGGGATCAAAACAATTCAAAACACATTACTTGGTTACGTGCAAATAAAAAATATTCACTGAAACCTGATTTCCACATATTGTTGTTTGTGTGGCATACAGTGTTATCAGTAAAACTGTATGTCTGTGCACATGTAATGGTTATTTCAAATATTGTCTGTAAATGACAGTGTGCTACCACACCATGCTGTAGTATTATATTCCCGACAGTGTGCTTCAAAATGCACCATTAGCTATATACCGCATCCTTACCACGAATGGCCGTGGATCAATTGCTACAGTTGTTCTTTGTGTAACTCTTGTATTTTCCACAATCCCTATGAGTTCAGTGATGTAACATTAATGGCAGTGCCCCCGTTCTGAAAAGTATTCCAGCACCACTGATACAATACAATATTTCACCATTCTTTCCACCAGAACTCTGTGGTTTCAATGCCTGAGCCACGTTGTTCTTTGCTGCAAATAACGTATTTTGAATTTACCCATTCAGGATGTACATGGAAAAATCCTGTAACAGCACACATCCCTTACAACATCATTACGGGCTCCGGAAGCAATTTTCTACTTTTATAAGTGATAGAATTTCTTTTCAGTAGAAATCTATTAAATTAAGCATTTCTAAACTATTAAATTAAGCATTTCTAAACCTTTGGATCTTCAGTAGAAATCTATTAAATTAAGCATTTCTAAACTATTAAATTAAGCATTTCTAAACCTTTGGATCTGACTAACGTTAGAATAGGCCTGATTTTATTTTACAAGCAATTTTAAAATCTATATTTTTTGCAATTATTTACTGACAGGTCTTTGAAAGTGGTAATGTTGCCACTTCTGCATAGATTTACTAATTGCGCATCAGAATATAAGGGTTGTGCATCATTAGTTACGATTTCATTTTTGCATGAATAATTGATTTTGCACCGGCTCAAAGAATGTCAAAAACTGCTTTTGGCCCCGAGTTCTTAAGTGGAGAATGAAGGGATGAGGAGAAGGCAAAGGTCCGTGAGGAGTGACAGTAAACTACAAACAAGGAGGCAATGGGAATATCGTAAGCAAAGTGGCGAAGGCTAACAATTCAGAACTGAATAAATGTATTCCATAATACGATGCCAGCTGGCAAGTCGGGGTATCTGAGCAGAGGGGGTAATAAACATGATAATAATCTGTCTCTAGTCTATCATATTAAACCGAGTTAATGCACCAACAAAGCGAATCCACGGTCAGTTGTGCCTAGCGCAGCATCATGCCATTTCTAAAATTATCTGGCCGGCATGCCCTCATTTAGCTCTGGTATTGTCAAGAACAGAATATTGCAATACATTTGTGCCTGGACAGAATATTGCAATACCTTCAGGGATTGCCAAGGTAAACATTACCACAGCTGTTACCGCTTCACATTCAAACAGCTAGTACAATGTTAAATTGAATACTGGAAAGCATATACAGCCTGGACTAGCTCTATGTGGAACAAAGGCAGCTTAAATTTAAGAACTCTTGCAAACAAACCCTTATGGGAAAATGAACCATTTATTCGGAACACCAGCTAGCCAGTAAGATGAGTCCTTGTCTCTCAGCTAAGGACTGTAGGCAGACATACTGTTTCCAGTACATAACATATAATTAGAAGGGGCTTTTACTCAGCCCCTTGCTCTTGATTGAATGGCTTTGTTGTCTATCTCAGTTATCTGTTTTTGATTAAATGTCTTTCCTCCCTTTTCTTCTGTTTGGCCAGCCAAAAAGCATATTGGTCTCTCAGAGTTTTGATTGGATGAATTTCATCCTTCCACTGCATCTTTGAGGAAACTCTTATTGTTTGTCATTTAGCACCACTTGGGAGGGTGTTTGTTTCCGTGCTGTCATCCCTTTTTAGGTTTTGCCTAGCGAAAGCTGCGCTCTGCGCAGCTTTTCGCGCAGGCGAAATCCTGTTGAGAACTGTAGGGTGCTTTGGGTCGGCCCTCGTCATTGATTGGCTGGCTCCGTAAAAGGAGCCTTGCCATTGGACGAGGGGCCTGTCCGTCAATGCCGGACCAGACACGGGGGCGTTCCTGACATTCTTTGCCTTTTGCCGACGTCACGCGACGCCGGGAACGCCCCCGAGTCTGGTCCGGCATTGCCGGCACTACTGCGTCTCTTCTCCCCCGTTTCCCGCCCCGTGACTGGCCGGCCGGCCAATCCTAGCGCGGCCGGCCGGAAGTGCCCGCCCCCCGCAGCCCGGGGGAAGAAGGAAGACGGCAAGCAGTATGGCGGCGCCCGCGGGGCTCCCGTGGCCTGGAGGGAACCGCCGCCGTCGACGTTGCCGGTCTCCCATGCCGAAGAGGGAGACCGGAGAAGTGCCAGAGAGATTTTCGACGTTGCCGGTCTCCCATGCCGAAGAGGGAGACCGGAGAAGTGCCGCCGTCGCAAGGTGCAGGTGAGTCGATTTGTTTTTTTGTATTTTTTTTTCCCCTCCTCTCTTCCCCTGAGGCTCCTCCCCCTCGCTAAGGCTCCAGCACCCCTCCACCCCTCCGTGTCCAGCAGCAAAGGAAATGCCACTCGGTCTTCAAGGCGCTGTTGGGCTCCCAGTCAGGGCTGCGGCCGAATAGAGGCATCGGCAGGCGAGCCGCAGCCTCCTTTGTGATCCCTCCCCTTTCTTCTTTCCTTCACCCTCCCATACATGTCTCCTGTCCCTCCACCACACATTATTGTGTATCTTCTGGTCTCCCCTGTGTCTCCCTCCTTTCTTACGCTATTTCACTCCTCTCGTATCCTGCCGTTTTCTGACCTCCGAAACCTCTTTCCACGATCTTTCAGCTTAGGCCTGACCCCACCCCAATTCCTTTGCCCCGCGTTCCTCTTGTTTCCATATTTGTTTTCTTACCCCCAACTTTTCCTTCCTTAAATGCTTCTCCCTCAGACCTCTCCCTCCTTACTTTCTTCAAACCCCTCCACCCCGCCTCCACTCCCCGGCGACGGTGCACCACTATCTCACAGGTGCCCCGCCCCCCTTCTATCACCTTCACACTTCACCTTCGTCCTCTTGCCTCGGACCCCCACCCCACAAGCACTCTGCTCCTCGAGGTATACGGGGGGGGGGTCTGTTGTGTCCTTGTGTAATGTAACTGGTGCTTCATGTAAAGCCTCCAAGACCTTCGGTGCGAGTTCGAGTTACATAAAACTGAAAAAACAGCCACAGGGCCGCTGCTGTGGGCATCACCAAAGCACCCCCGTCCTCTCTGCAATCAGAATTCACTGGTGTGTGAAATCTGCGCTACAGAGAACCTTCAAGAGGTGTCAGCTGTGAAGAGGGGTCACAGAGGGAGGGGCATAGGAGTCAATGCAGTGCCAATTTATACCCAAGGTTAATTTATAAGGGAGAGTCAGACCTGTGTCCCACCCCTACTTACTAACACGGTGAATGCCACATTGTGCTATATCTAAGCATGTAAATAAAATAAAGTGTTGCATGCAGCACCTCAAACCCGAAGCATGCCCATGCACATTGTGCCACCCACACTTCCGCCAGGTCAGTGCCCCGCCCTCCTCTCTGTGGTGTCAGACCTCACTCGTGTATGAGGGTGTCCAGCAGGAGTGTGTCAGATTCCCCCAGCTGAGTGTGGAGCACACACAAGACAATAACTCGGACACCTGGTCCCCGAGGGGTGAAGCAAACTCTCCCACATTGTGGGTGGAGCTCTCTCAGCACATATTAATAAGATCAGCAACATGCTTTCTTATAGCGCTTCATACCTTGTTATTATGGTGAGCCAGTGAAGGGAACAAATCCCATCCCTGACCGAGAAGTGTTAAGGGCCAATCGGGCTGCTGCAATATGGGCTATTTGAAGCTAATTAAGGCAGGAGGCATTAATGATGAGGTATAGAGAATTGCAGTAATCCAATTTAGAGGTCACCTGAGTGATGATGACAGATTGGTGCAGTTCCATGAAAGGGTGGCTCTGTGTAGGTGGCTGTGTGTGTGAGGGTGGCTCTGAGTAGGTGGCTCTGTGTGTGCGGGTGGCTCTATGTGAATGACTCTGTGGGTGGCTCTGTGTGTGTATGTGGCTCTGTCTGTGTGGCTCTGTCTGTGTGTGTGTGTGGCTCTGTGTGTGTGTTTGTGCTCTGTGTGTGTGTGTGTGTGCAAATGCAATAGGTCTCGCATTTGTGGGAGATTAAGCTATTGGCATTGTAAATGACAATGCCATTTATTTATCTGTTTTCAAAACCAACACATAAATACAAAATTTGTCATTTACAATGCCAATAGCTCTAACTTTTACAAAGGCGAAACCGTTGCATTGTAAATGCTTGTTCCACTTTATCACCTCTCCACGCACCCACAATCTTTGTTTCCATCTCCTCTGCTCTCCTCTGCTCCCTGTCCCACTCCCCACCACACTTGCCATGAGATTTGTTTTAAATAAATATATATTTTTTGAGAGCCAAGTACTAACCGTGCCACTCACTTTCTTTCTCACATTTTAATTTACTGTTCTACAATGTCCGTCCGACGTAATAGAATGGTAAATTAAAACTTGCCACCATGCGTCATTATGCATGTCCACGCATGTCTCATGACACATGATTGTACGCACATGAGGAACACATCTGTGTCACATCTCATGCGTGCACATCAATGACAATCTTGTGGGAATCTGCAAAATTACAGAACAATTTGTAGTAAATAAGGTCAAAAAATCCAATAAAATTGTAGGTACTGGTTTAATGGGAGCAGCACAGTACTCTCTTCTTCAAGTCCCAGCAGATAATGCCAGTACAAAACATTTACAGATAAACAATTCCAATGTAGAATCTTCTAACCCATGCATGTGCACAAATCAAAAGAACAGTAGATTAAAAGGGAAATACAATGTATATTATCTTAAAAGGGAAATGGAAAAGATAAATATAAACTGAAAATGCTACACATTTCCCCCTTAAGAAAATCAATGACATAAAGAAATGCATTTAGAAACACGTCTGGTATTCCAGACCTTACCATCTTGTGTAACAACACTGTTACGATTTACCTTCACAATTTTGATTGGTTTACCAAACTTGACATCACTTTTTGAGACAAAACCTGGTTTACGAATTCTCACCCAATCACCACACTTAAACGTTGGTACTTTAACCTTCATCCGAACATCATAATAGCTTTTGATCTTATCTTGTTTAACTTCAACTTTACGGGCAACTTCTGTAACATCTACTTTAACTTCATGTGGAATAGTGTTTTTTTTAAACCACCACGGACACATTTTAGATGTGGGATCCCTACCTCTTAACAAGCGAAAAGGTGATATCTCAGTAGTCGCATGAGGTGTTATCCGATATAACCAAAGTCTCTCTCTTAACCTCTCTTTCCACAAACTACCAAAAGTGCGAGCCCAAAGAATATATTGCTTCAGTACTCTGTTGTATCTCTCAACTTGTCCGTTGCCCTGTGGTTCATACAACGCTGTAGTGACATGCTTGATACCACAATCTTTAAAAAACTCCAACATTTCAGAAGATTTAAATTGTACACCATTGTCAGAAATCATCATTTCAGGATAACCCTCTCGAGCAAATAGTTCTTTCAAAAACAAGATTACACTTCCTGAATTAGGATGAGAGATAAGTTTAACTTCTGGCCATTTTGAATGGTAATCTACAACCACAATGGCAAATCTACACTCCTGTGGTAAAAAATTGAAAGGTCCAGAAATGTCTATACCTAACTTTTGCGTGTATCAAGAGGGAGAGAGAGGACCAGAAAGCTAGTCCTTATCCCCCGAATTATATGTCAATAAATCAAAAATGGACTAGCTAAATAATCAAAAGAAAATAAATTATTTTAATTTATCAAGGACTCAAGTATGCTTTGTCAATGGTTTGAGGCACCTGGTAGGTGTGCTCATAAAGCCCTCACCCACCAACCTAGTTGGTGGCATGCTTCATCATCGGGCCCACCCAGTGACACCTAGCGTGTCCCGGGTGTGCTTCGACGCCTGAAGACAGCGGAGCAGGTATGTCGCTGTGTGTGCGGTGAAGACTGTTATGGATTGTGAATTTATACCTAACTTTTGCCATGGATATTCTGGCCACTTTACAGGTATCAAAGGAGCTGGATTACATCTACAAGCCTTATCACTCTCTATACAATCCGGGCATTCTCTCAGAAACCTATCAACAAACCTATCTACCCCTGGCCACCAGACATTTGACCTAATCAATCTCTTCATAGATGACATACCCATATGACACTCATGACTCAGTTTCAAAATAGAATCCCGAATGGCAATAGGTGGAACACATTTACCAGTTCTAAAAATTAAATCACCTTCAGTAACTAGTTCTTCATGAACATTCAAATATGGAATAATATCCTCAGACACCTCACTCTTAGGAGGCCAACCCTTCTTGATATAATCTCTTACTTTGCAGAGTAAAGTGTCCTCACTCATACTTTTTTTCCACATTTCTTCAGATATAAACTTACAATTTTCAGAAACAGACTCTGTAATACTAACTACGACTTCATCATCTTCATGTTCATCAACACAATGACATGGCAGCCTGGACAAACAGTCTGCAGTAACATTCAACTTTCCTGGAACATACTCTATGTCGAAATTGTACTCTTGAAGGCGTGACATAAGTTTGGCTATACGAGCAGTAGCTTTAACCACCCCTCCAGGAGATAAAATGTTTACTAAAGGCTTATGTTCGGGTTCTCAACATGAACCTGGCACCCCAAATGTAATTGCGAAAATGTTCCACTGTCCATACACACCCTAAAAGTTCCTTCTCAATAACAGCATATCCTCTCTCCGTGACAGTGAGTGTGCGATAAGCAAATGCAACATTCCACTCTTCCTTTCCAGAACGTTGTGATAAGACACAAACTTAACCGTACAGACTAGCGTCTACTGTCAATAAACACATCTTATTTAAGCAGAAAGGTCTGAGAGTTGGAGCAGCAACCATATCAGCTTTTATGCTTTCAAACACACTTTGTTGTCTGCTACCCCATACAAATTCTACATTTTCCTAGCTAGCTCTCTAATTGGTTCCATTTTTGTGGCAAAATCTTTGATAAATTTGCTGTAGTATTGACAGAGACCTGGAAACGACAGCAACTTATCTTTACAATCAGGTGCAGGTGCCTTTAAAATAGCGTCATCCAAAGATTTCTTCGGAGACACCCCATCTTTCGAAACTGTGTGACCTAAATACTCTACCGTTTTCTGAAACAATTTACACTTCTTACTCTTAATAGTCAAACCAGAATCACTCAAACCTTTACACACATTTCTTAAATGTTCACTATGGACTTCGTCATTCTCCGAGAAAATGAGAATGTCGTCCTGAAAGCATTTAACATAATCCCCCATATCCTTGAAAATATGACACATTGATCTTTGAAAGACGGACGCCGCCGAAGCTAACCCGAACGGCATCCGCTTGAATTGGTACAACCCTTGAGGGGTGATAAACGCCGTCAGGTGTCTACATTCTTCCGTCAGCTCTATTTGATTTTATGCCGTTCTAAGATTGAGAGTTGAGAATACCGTGGCACCACCAAGCATACTCACCACCTCATTTATGTTGGGAAGGGGATGGCAATCTATAACAATATTTGCATTTAAAGCTCTCAAGTCAATGCAAAGTCTCAAAGATGTATCTGGTTTTCGGGCAAGAACCACTGGAGAAACCCACTCAGAGGATTCAACATCCTCTATCACTCCATTGTCTAACATCTCTTTTACAGCATTACCCAGTTCCTCCCTGACATTAAGTGGCACCCCTCTAAGTTTTTGTACTACAGAAACAGCTCCCTCTTTGAGCTTGATAGCATGTACAAAACCCTTCAACCTACCTAAATTTTCAGAAAACACTTTAGGAAATTCTTTAGCTAAATTCTTCCATCTGCTGTCTTCCTCTATAGTCACAATTGACCCTTCTTCTGAAAACATATCATTTAACACCGTGACAGGTTCTTTACTACGTGAATTTAACATGATCCCTAACTTCCATTGATCCCTCCATCCAAGTACATCAACACCTTTCCTTGCCACATACAATTTGATAACCGCAGATCTTCCTTTAAAATGAATAGTGGATTGTAAATAACCAATAAAATCGATGTTTGACCCAGTAAAACATAGAGCGTTAATGTCTGGTGAGGATAGATCTTTCTCAGATAGCTTCGAACCATACTTTTCAGTGAAGTAGTCTTTAGTTATAATGGTCCAGGGAGAACCAGAGTCAGCCATCAATACGAGATCTACTTCCATAAAACTAACAACACATTTCATGGAATTCAGAACTTCACCTTCAACCATCCCAATGTTTATCAATGAAACCACCATGCCACCTTCCCTTATCATTTCTCCAGCATTTGAATTTTCACATTTGGTACAAAGAGTTTCATATGAAGAATTAGACCGTACACAAGAAACTTCATTCTTCTTAAAATGACTAACATTGCGATCACTACTCCTCCTCTTTTCATCTCTGCATGCCTTAGAAAAATGACCAATCCTGCCACATTTACTACATTCTTTACCAATTGCGGGGCAGAATTTAAAGGAAGCTACATGATTATTACTACCACATCTGAAACACACTATTTGATTTTTTCCAACATTCTTATTGGGTTGAAAATAATTTTTCACAATGCTCATAGCACACACCTGGTCACTAGATTTGTCATTCTTTCCACCTTTAGCATTCTCCTCTATTGTTTTCATCCATTTATTGGATTGTTCAAATGCCTTAGCAGTAGAAATGCTTTCTTTTAACGTAGGATTCCCTAAAATCCATAACTGTTCTTGAGTTTTCTTACACTTGACATTCACTATAATCTGGTCCCTTATCATTTCATCAGTAATCTCCCCAAAATTACATGAAACAACTAACGATCTCAAAGCAGTTAAAAAATCATCAAAAGTTTCAGACTCTTTTTGTGCCCTGGTGTAAAATTTGTAACGATTGAGGGCAATACTGGTAGTAGGCTTAAATCGTGTTTCAACACGCAACATGGCTTCATCAAAATTACCCAAATAACCAGGTACAGGAGGTAGTGTTCTAAAAATGGCTTGTCCTTCTGAGCCTAAACAATGGAGAAAAATATTTTTCTTTCTCTCATTGCCCATTCTTTCTCCATCTATAGCTTTTAAATAAGTTAAAAACTCCTCCTTCCACCTATTCCAAGGTATAGGTGGATCTCCCTTACTTTGGAGAAATTTCGACGGTGGATCAAACTGCATAGTAATTAATATGCACAATCAGGCTTACAAAACACAATTAATACGCTAAAATAAAATTGTGCACATTAATGTAGCGTGTTAAGAGAAATATGAAATTAATGCCAAAGTTATTCCCAAGTTATGTACCAAAGTTATTCTCTAAAGATTAAAAACAGTTTCAGCGTTAGAATTGGTTCTTCGAAATAGTTCAGGTGAAAAATTGTTGCCGCGTTATTATGACAACACAAAATGACCGCCGATGATGTAATACGTCGTTGCGTTGTGATGCAGCGCCGTTACGCGGTGATGTAGAGTCGTCGTGCACTCGTACTCCAACGAGGTTCTAGAAGCAACAACGCAGCAATGCAGTCAGACACGAGACTCCAGAATTCGCCACGCGGGGTCTGCGCAACCACAGGTTTTTGAAAAGTGCTTCAAAGTATTAAAAATTCATAACTTCCTTCAGGATGCAGATAAAAAATTGGTGTTTCGAATCCAACAACTTCTCGGTGGTAGAGGATGTAATTCTCCTCAAAGCGGTACAGGATGTAGATCTCCTCATGCTTGCCGAAATCGAAATTTCAAAGTACTCGAAATTCCGTATCCAACCAGACTCATACGAATTCCGTGTGCAATCACAAGTGGTTTAAATAGTACCTGAAGTTGTATAGGTAGAAGATTGTAATCCAAACGTGAGTTCAAAAATTCACCAATTCCATGAATCTTCCAAATTTGTACCACTCCTGTGCTGAATGTAGAGTAGATAGGTACAGGATACCTCGTTGCCAAATTTGTAGTAAATAAGGTCAAATAATCCAATAAAATTGTAGGTACTGGTTTAATGGGAACAGCACAGTACTCTCTTCTTCAAGTCCCAGCAGATAATGCCAGTACAAAACATTTACAGATAAACAATTCCAATGTAGAATCTTCTAACCCATGCATGTGCACAAATCAAAAGAACAGTAGATTAAAAGGGAAATACAATG
This sequence comes from Lissotriton helveticus, assembly GCF_964261635.1. Taxonomy (NCBI): domain Eukaryota; kingdom Metazoa; phylum Chordata; class Amphibia; order Caudata; family Salamandridae; genus Lissotriton; species Lissotriton helveticus. The sequence goes on along the minus strand of NC_136068.1, from coordinate 1,117,382,805 downwards.
TATATTATCTTAAAAGGGAAATGGAAAAGATAAATATAAACTGAAAATGCTACACTATGCTTGTGGCCATAGAACCTCGTAGGCAGGGACTGAGTTATCCTACAATCATAGTACCCATGAGCCAGGGACCGACTAGCTATAGTGTCTCTCTTGCCCTCCTGCTCACTCACAGAGGAACAAGTGTTTAGACACCCCAGAACAAAACACTCTCGACATTCTTAGGAATCACGGTGACAGGACGCACCCTTCCGCTCTTACACTCTTACTTATCCACAGTAAGATTTGACAGATATACAAGAAAAGTTTAAAATGTTTATTTAAACTATCGTGCTCTAGTGTGCAGTATCCATGCCACAATAAGTAAGAAGATGCCTAACACAAATACAGTCAGCATAGTAAGTAATCCATAAATCATAAAAGGAGCTGTCATTGTATAAGACAGGGTAAACTAACTCCCCCTTCTCTTCTACAGAAGCAAAGCGATTATATATCAAAAAGATCTCTGGGTGTTTGCTTTAGACCCCATACCTTAGCATGCACAGATGAATGTTCTACATATCCAGTAAAGTTGCAATCTCGTCCGTATATTTGCCTGTCTCTGCATACTTATATGACAAAGAGTACATGTTCCGAAACAACAGCTGCATGTGTGTGTTTTGTCTATGCACTAGAGCCTGACAACAACAGAACAACAAGAGGCTTCATTGCTTGACCTTGTCTACTGTGTTCAGACTAAATCCCAGGAAATTTAAGCACACAAAAATAACAGTAAGTTCTGTGTGAAAGTACAGAGTGGCACACATCAAAATATGTGTTTTAATTATTACACATTTAATTTAAAACAGCATTTTAGACAAAATGGATGCCATTATTGTCATTCAGGCCTGCCTCCCCATGCATATCTTCTCTGCAAGGGCTCCTCAGAGTATGCTGAAGTTGGCATGTAGTAGTTTATTTCCACTGTTATGATTGCAATGCTTTCGAATAAATATTTCTTGTTTTCCATGACTTTTAATGTTGTTAAGCTTTCTTCCACTACCTTCTGCTGTAATCACTAGGCTATTCATTTGCTGAAAGTCCTAGTGTTTAAATGTTTCATATTAGTAAGATCATCTCCAGGTGACCTTGGCATATAGGGTGTAAAATGAGTTTTCAGAAATGGAATGCTGCTTGTGAGGTAATGTAATGGCATGCATTATTTGCGTGTTCTGATTTGCTAAGAAATTATACTTTTGATCAAACATGATGATTATGCACAAATTGTGTTTAAGAATCCCTTAATTTAACCAGATTCTGAGAAGACTTTCATATGCCCCATATGACTGCTGTCTGACTTCCATCTAATTTTGCTGCTCATATGGGACTTGGAATAATTTCTGTGTTTCTACATTTGAGAGTCTTCATGGCATTGACTCGGTGCTGCTTATTTTTTGAATTGTGCAATAAAATTCTTTCAACTGTTATTGATCTAGAACTCAATTATTGAGTGGGTACCATTTTGTATTTAGACAGTTTTGATCTGCTAAATTGATGTTTAAGGGGGTGCCTTGACAGGCAATTCAGACTGTGGGAAAATTGTGTAAGGTATATTTTCAGGGTGTTCAAATATTTTGGATGTTTACACTTATGGTTTTGCTCCCACAAATTCTGGTAGTAGAGGATGGTTGCATGTTAAAAAGCACCGTATTACCTTATTTTACCAAGAGACTCCTTCTCTTATCTTTTATGCACAGCCCAGGGAGATTTTCCAGCGGAATTCAAAAGTGTTGAGATTTTGCTGACACGTCTGACTTGCAGTGCTGTCCCTGAAAACTTTGGAGCATAAGTATGAATAAGGCAGTATGTGAGATGTGAATCTTGTAAGGTATTTGTGGTACATTGCTGAAATTCAAGTTTGTAAAAAGGATTGTTATGCTATGTGTAAAGCGTTTGGGTATACTGCGTTACTTCTGGACTCAAATGGTGGTTTGATCACTGTTGTGCTGATGTATCAATTTTTTTGTTAATTTTGTTTATAAACAATTTGTTTTGTTATTGATTGGTTTGGGTATCAGATTTGCCGACTTCCAACATCTCAATATATTGTGTTTTTTTTACGGATCTGCATAAGGTAGTGTGTAGGTCAAGGTGTCGCATGCTCATAAATAGGTATTTCAGAACTAACGATTTTTCCTTTTTTAGGGCTGTGTTTCCAATACAGGTTGGTGTACCATGTGTCTTAGTGCACGGGAGGGAGGGCATTAGCCAGGGAGGGTAGCCACTGGACAGGGTTTTCCTAGAGTGAGTCGTGGTTTGAAAACAGTACTGAAAGGGTGCTGCCCTTCTTGTTTGTTTCTACTGCTGATGAAATTGTCTTGCCTCAATTTACTAATTTCCCTCCTATTCGAGTTGACTAGACAAGGGCTAATTCTGTGTAAAGTAACTTAGAAAGGTGCTGCAATCATATTTCTAATTCAAAGAGAAGTAGCGCTGTGATTGGTTAGTCAGTCAAGGAGCCCTGCTGGGATTGGCAAGAAGTCACCACAAAGCCCCACAGTCTTTGGTTGGTTGCTGACAGAGTCTCACTCTGATACGTTGACCTTTAGCAGAGCCACACTGTTATTGGTCATTGTTCACTAGTTGTTTTCTATGATTTGTAGGTCAGTTTGAGCAAAAATAGGGGGTGCTGTATTGCAAAAACCGAACCTTTCTGTTGTACCTTCTACTGAGGATTAAAAATTACATGTCAAGGTAATGCCTGCACACAAAATGATGACAGATACTGGGTTTAAAATGTGTACCTATATATATGGCATGATTATAGTGCTTTTGATAAAGACTTACAGCTTCCTTTAGAAAGTACCTTTAACATTAGTGTGAGAAGGAGGATGCGGGGCTTACCTTCGGGTCATCCTGGAAAGAACACTCCGGCGTCCTGGGTCAGCAGAATGCACTCTGGGACTTGAAGGACGAACCGAGCCAACAACCATCAACATTCCCATATGCTGTCTCTTCACAGAGAGACTACGAGAGAAAACCGGAAGTGGGCGGAGAGGAACTCGGAAGTGATCCTACCGTCTCAATAAAAGGAGGGCGAGACAGGAAGGAGTTGTCTTGGACCAATGGCGGTGAAGCAGCGCGAGTGAAGGAGGAAGAGGACGGAGACTGCAGGAGACCCGGCGAGAACGACGCGGAGACCCAGGAAGATGTGGAGACCGAGGACGTCTGGGAAGGAGACGAGGATCCTGACGAGTGTGGACCGAGTAGTGGTGGTGCCCACTGGAGGAGGCTGGAGAGCGGCCGCAACTCAGGAGAGTTGCGGCGGTGCCGGGGAGTCATAGCGTCTCAGAGGACATGGGGGAGGGTGAGCATGAGGCGGGAGGTGCATCTAGGGAAGGGCATGGGTAGCACATTGTAGAACTGCGTGATACAGAAGTTCTGGTGTGTAGCGCAACATTTGTTTCGTTTGCTTAAAATGGGGCACTTCTATGTACTGGCACCGACAGTAAGCACTGTAGTTTTCCCCATTTCTCTCTTCTTTTCCCAACATATGTCCAACCTCAGAGTTCTAAGACACTTTTTCCTTTCCCTCTCTTTACATCACTATTCATTGAAGCTGTCCCTGGGCACTCCCTCCCAACCGACCTTTAATCACTCCCAGGTGACTGGTAGAGACTGAAAACCCTGATTAAACAGAGTACCTGACGGCTCCCTTTTGTTTCCTCTTCTAGGAGCCTCCGGGCGACACCATCAAGACCGAGGAGGAGCCCGGAACATCTACCCCGGAAACCCCGTCCAGCTCAACCCAGAGTGAATCTGGAGAAGACCAAGAGGAAATATACAATGCACCAATTGATAAACCACTGTCTGATAATGAACAGTGTACTTTTTGGAAATATATTCAGCCTCCTCGCCTGCTTATCAAACCCGCCCTCCCACAAGTAGAAAGCTAGATTTCCTTAGACAAGCAATGAGCAAAAAAAACACATTCAGTTTGAGGCATTAAACAAATGGAATGTAAAAGCTACAAAGAAGGAAGGAAAGAAAATTACAAAGCAAGGGAAAGTTTTGTTTAGCCAGTGGTTGGAGAACAAGTGAGATTGACAGGAAAAAATGTTAGAGGAAGGATGTGATGGCTGGCGTGAGAGGATTCCCTGCAGCAACTAAAAAAACTGAGGACATAAAGTGTACAAAGGAGGGAAAAGAACAGGACCATATAAAGAACCATATTACTGACTAGAAGGATCATTTTATTAATAATCTTTAGAATTCTAGACCTTCTCCAAATACTCACAGTACACAGAAAACTGGTTCTGGTCCTGGTAGAGTACTTGATGTGGGTGCAGCATGAGGTACACAGCTATGCAGACATAGAGGTAACCCACAGAGGTGATTGTTGGTTCAATAGTGAGTGCCCAAAGTAAAATTGTAATGACATAGTGCAGAGAACTAACAGAGATACACCTAGTGTTTCTAAAACTCAAATCGATCCACCTGTTACTATAGTCATGAAAGAAGAGACTCTTAAGGAGAGAACTATGAATTTTGGCCTTTTGACAATGAAATTTGGATAAATGTTACAAGGGACAATTGATTTAAAGAGACCATTGACATACAATGTTGATGAAATGGGGTAGTTGATTAAAGAAGCAGCCAGATGTGCAAACAAAGCACATGATAAATTAGAGGAATTCTCTAATAAGTGTGAGGTCAACACCAGCAAGATGAAGACTGAAGAAAATTATAAAATGGATTTTACTCATGACGGAATAAAATAATTGGGTTAGATGACTTTGAGAGCTCATATTAATCATTTAATCGAAAGACGATGGAATGGAGTGACTTGAAAAAATACAGGGAAAGATGGAAGAGTGGGACTGCAAGTAAAAAGAAGGTGAAAGAATGAGAGAGCAAAGCAAAGCAACTCAGAAGTGGGATCAGAAACGATTTGGGAATTTCCAATAAGAGAAGTAAATGGAGGAAATCTAGCACATGGGCAATGAACAAGAGCTGATCTTTATGCTTTTACTACAAACTTCCCAAAACTGAGAGGCGAGCCAGATAGGTGACAGAAGAAGGTTTATAGACTGCAGTAGCGGTCGGCAGTAGGCGTTTCTGTAGGGTGGTGACGTGGGCAGGGGGAGGGGCAGGGTGGGGGGTAGTAATGTATGGATTACAGAGTTTTACAGGTAAGTAAACATTTAAATAAATAAAATTAATTTCGTTGCGCGCACTGCATCACCAAATGTGCGCAGGGACAGACGGAGGATGGTAAAAGGGGGGGGTGCCCAGTCTTGTCACGGCGATTAGGAAGGGGGTAGGGCCCGCTTGAGAGAGGAAGGGGTCCCGCCGCGGACACTCACCGCTTGTATGTTCGCTGGCTCACAGTTCCATTTCTTTTTCAGGAATTCAGTCAGTGAAGTGCCGGCATGACTAGTCAGGGATCCCCCCGCTTTTTTCGCAGACGTCCCAGGTGGAGGATTCCCTGCCCGGAACCTCCCACGATGCACAGTTGGCGGCCGTTATGGACATGATACGGGCTAAAGGTGTGGCATGGGCCAGCGAGCTTCTGAGTGCCAATAGTCCAGGGGATTCTGGAATTGCCATGTCGGCCCCACCGGCGGGGCAGGAGCTAGTGGAAGAGGCAGGGCCCACCAGGTCCAAGAGGGTTCGAAAACCCATGGTCAGGGACTTCCCAGCAGAACTGCTGCCAGCCAAGGTCCGTACCATCGAGCCGGCAAGAACTGTACTGGTGCATGCGGCCGCCTCTCCACCCCTCTTCAGCGCCCCTGCCTTTCCTTTCTACTTTTTCCAGCAACCACACCCATGACGGCATGCCTGCTCTTTCTATTCCCGCTGGCCTGCAGATGTCCAAAGGCCCGTCCCCCATCGCCATCTCAAACTGACTGCCTCTACTGCGGGACTATCCTAAAGCCAAGGATGGGGCCGTGTTAGCTCAGGGCTTCCTGGAAGGTTTCAGAATCCCTTACCTGGGTCCCAGGGTTAGCAGGGATTCGGAAAACCTTAGGTCAGCAAGGGATCACCCCGAGGTGGTCGGGGAAAAATTGCTAAAGAATTGGCTCTGGGGAGGGTGGTGGGCCCTTTCCGGCTTCCTCCTTTCCCAGATTTTGTGGTCTCGCCCTTGGCTGTAGTCCCCAAGAAAGAGCAAGGGTCTTTCAGGCTGTCTTTTAGGCTGATCCAACACCTTTCCTTCCCCGATGGTGACTCGGTAAATTCATGGCTGGAGGAGGGCTCATGCTCTGTCTCCTACTGCTCCCTGGACATGGCCATAGACATCGTTAGGAGGGCTGGGATTGGTGCGTGGTTGGTGAAAGCCGACATTGAGTCAGCATTCAGACTGCTGCTGGTCCACCCGGAGAGCCAACACCTTTTAGGCTTCAAGTGGCGGGGGGACTTCTTTTTTGACAAATGCATGCCCATGGACTGTGCAGTCTCCTGCGCCTTTTTTGAGGCCTTCAGCTCTTTCCTGCAGTGGGTACTCTCGCTGAAATACAATGTCAAAGCAGTGACCCACTACCTGGACGGCTTCTTATTCATTGAGAGGGATGGTACGCAGGAATGCAGCAAGGGGCTCCAATGCTTTATGGATCTGGCCAGACACCTGGGGGTGCCGTTGGCACCCAGCAAGACTGAAGGCCCTGCGCAGGTTCTCACTTTCCTGGGTATCGAGTTGGACACGGTTAAGGGTGTGTCTAGACTCCCTGCCGTGAAGGTGCAGGCCTTGCAACAGGACATTCAGTATCTGCTGGGGAGAGACAAGGCGCCTATATGGGTCATCCAGAACCTCCTAGGCAAGCTCAATTGTGCTGCAAGAGTCATTCCGGTGGGCAGGGTCTTTGCAAGGAGACTGGCGAGAGCTACCGCGAAGGTTGTTAAGCGACACCACTTTGTCAAGTTGTCCCCGGGCCTGAAGAAGGACCTGGCCATGTGGGTAGAGTTTCTGTCTGACTTCAACGGGACTTGTATCTGGAGGGCTCTTTGGGTAGACAGTCCGGAAATCAGCATGTTCACGGACGCCTCAGGCAGGGAAGGCTTTGGGGCAATCCTGGGCGAACAGTGATGCGCACAGGAGTGGCCCAACGCTTGGCGCAAGTGCGGCATCACGTCCAACACCACGGTGCTGGAGCTCTTTCCTATTGTCATCGCTCTTCACCTTTGGCCTGAGTCCTTGTCTGACAGAAAGGTCCTATTCTGGTCCGATAACATGGTGGTGGTTCAGGCAGTAAACGGGCAATCAGCCAAATGCCTGTTGGTGCTATGCTTACTGAGGGAGCTTGCCAGAGGGAGCCTGCGCTGCAAAATAGAGTTTAGGGCCAGACATATAGAGGGAGTCAAAAACGTGGCAGCTGATGCTCTCTCTCATTTTCAGTGGGAGCGTTTCCGGGCGGCCTGGCCGAAGGTGAGAGCAGAGATGACCCCCTTCCCACCAACCCTCTAGCGCATCTTGGAGTGGAGCAGGAGTTGAGAGCCCTGGGGGAGAGATCTTTGGCCCCAGGTACAAGGAAACGCTATGGGAGCCACCTGTCTGCATTTAACAAAGTAGTGGAGGACATGGGCCTACAAGGGTTATCACTGGAAGATAAATTGCAGGCTTTTGTAGTATGGGCCAAGAGACAAGGTAAATCCCATTCCAGGGCCTGTGGTCACCTGGCTGCAGTTAGCCACGATGCCAAGCTGAGAGGTGGTCAGGACCCAGCAAAGCCCTTCGCGATCAGGGCAGAATTGAAGGGTTGGTCTAGGGAGGAGCCGAGGGTCCCGGACAGCAGATCCCCCATCGATTTTCCCATCCTCCGAGCCATGCTAGATGAGCTAGCCACCGTAACCCACTCTCCCTTTGAAGCTATCCTGTTTTCAGCAGCATTCTGCCTAGCTTTCTTTGGACCTTTCCTCATCAGCGAGTTAGTGGCTCGCTCCAAAAGTGACAGTTCAGGGGACGCCTTGGGGGTGGCGGACATTAGCTTGGACCTTAGTTTGTCCATACACCTCAGGAAGTCCAAGACAGACCAGGCAGGTAAGTGGGTAGTTATTGAGTTATGCCCGCTGGGGGATCCTAGGTACTGCCCTGTTTCACTAGTTAGGGCCTACCTCGTGCTCCTCCCCCCAGCGCCCGGGTACCTCCTCACCAAGTACCAATTGGATAAAATCATGATTGCATGTCTTTCCAGAGCAGGCTTACTTAGCCAGGGCAAGAAGTTCTCCAGCCACTCGCTCAGAATAGGTGCGGCCACCGCGGCTTTCAAAGCGTGCAGAAAGTGGGGCGCTGGGAGTCCCTATGTTACAGGTGGTATATCCGCCCATGAGGTATTTAGTTTGCAGTGTTTTGTGTCCCACCGTTGCGTTTTGTGTGCAGTGTTCTTTGACGTGTTGTAATAATTCATATGAAGAGATTAATAAAACAACAAAGTTTGTCCTTTGTCTTAGCAGGGTCGAGAGTGTGGGTCATGGGGCACTCTACCATCTCCAGGTTAGCGCGGTGGGCATCGATCAGGAACTGGACACGTGGATTCCCAAACACAGAGTTTGTGTGGTTAGGGTTTCCAGGCATGCGTTGGAACAGCCTCATGAATAAACTCGAACTATCTCTAGCCTCAGTCGGAGCACCTCCCAACCACTTGGTCATTCACTTGGGGGGCAACGATCTCACAAATTTAGGAAGAACTGTTTTACTCCACAAGATGAAGAATGACTTGGGGAAAGTCTGTAAACGCATGGAGCAATTTGAGGTATGGTGGTCAGAGATCGTGCCACGCAGGGTGTGGCTCGGTGCAAAATCCTGTGAAGCAATAGAGAGGTCTAGGAGAAGAGTCAACAGCGCCATGCGCAAGTTCACCGAGCAGAGGAGCCTGGGATTTGTCAGGCATGAAATGATTCAGGAGAGGACCAAGGGCTATATTGAGGGTGATGGGGTTCACCTCTCACCTGTAGGGTTGGACCTTTTTCTCCTGGACATACAGGAAGCACTGCAGTTGAAAGGTTGCAGGTATAGACAGGAAGCTATGTAGTGGGGGGGCCCGGGCAGCGACGGTTGCCGCTGCCCGGGCTGTGGCGGAGTTACAGGGCAATACGGAAGCAGAGAGGTGCAGCACGGTACCTCAGTGGGCACATAGGGGTGCCAGAGCCTAAGACCAGGGGCCTCAGGGGAGGTTCTTGGAACCTGTGTCGGCGCCCCAGTAGTAGTTGTGGGCCTGTGCAACCGGGGGCTTGCCTAGCCACGCTCCACCCCGCAAGGGGTGCGAGTATAATCATTACCATAAGGGGCAGCACATAGGTGGTTCGCCACGGTGCTGCCTGGCTCATCAGGTGGGCAGGTGGCGAGAATGCGGCCTGCCCTTGGATCGCCCGTAAGCTAACCCACTATGATTGCATAATGTTGTATGTAAATAAACCTGCAGCAGCTTTCCCCAATCTAATAACACTGGTGTCTAGTGTGTTATTTGCGGGATGCATGCTTGTGTTGCGGGGTGGGGGGGCCTGTTGCCATGATGTTACTATACGGCTGCCCGAGGCCACCCGGTGGCCACTCAGGAGGGCAGCCCTTTAGTAACAGAAGGTTTCCCCCCCGCCTCCCCCATTCTTGCTCACCCACTCCTCCCTCGGGCAGGAGGAGTCCTGAAGGAGCATGGGAGGGGGCAGGCTGTGATGTCACGTCTGGTGCAGCAGGCAGGGCGAGGGGTACTTAAGTCCCCCTCGCCATTTTCTCTGCCTTTTTGCTGCATCGGACGCGTCGTGGTGGCCTCGGCTGTTGAGGACACACATTTTACCTCCTGACCGCTCACCCCGTGTGTCTGGTTTGGGTGGGGACAGTTGAACTTTTTAATGTGTTAATTTTCGTTGCAGGCGGAGTTACAGGGCGATCCGGAAGCAGAGAGGTGCAGCACGGTACCTCAGCGGGCACATAGGGGTGCCAGAGCCTAAGACCAGGGGCCTCAGGGAAGGTTCCTGGAACCTGTGTCGGCGCCCCAGTAGTCCTTCGGGCTGTTGTGGGCCTGTGCAACCGGGGGCGTGCCTAGCTACGCTCCGCCCGCAAGGGGCGCGAGTATAATCATTACCATAAGGGGCAGCACATAGGTGGTTTGCCACGGTGCTTCCTGGCTCATCAGGCGGGCAGGTGGCGAGAATGCGGCCCGCCCTTGGATCGCCCATAAGCTAACCCACTATGATTGCATAACGTTGTATGTAAATAAACCTGCAGCAGCTTTTCCCAATCTAATAACACTGGTGTCTAGTATGTTATTTGCGGGATGCATGCTTGTGTTACGGGGTGGGGGGGGCCTGTTGCCATGATGTTACTAAACCCACCGCAGATTATCTCGCTCCTCGCTCCGCTCTGCCCGCCGTCCGTCGGTGTGTGCTCTGATCCGGATTTCTGAGCCATTCAGCCAAGAGAGAGGGCATCCGACTCCATCCAGCGGCCCCATGTTTCAGATGATGCCTGAAGAGAGAACTGAGAGAGACCCCCAACTTCATTACATAAGAAATAGAGCTCATGGGATGGGGTTTCCTCTAAAAATGTCCTCAGCCGTACATGGGCCCAAGGCACAACTGAGGCTGAAGGCATGTCCGGTAATATAAATGGAAGATATTCCCACAAAGTGCAATAGGGTGAGCGAAGGTCAAGTAAGTGCAGAAAAAGTCATAGGACTTCCATTGCTGGTCCTATCTTAAGGGCCTGGAACTCCTTGGAGGGTCCTCCTTGCTGTGGAGAAAATCTGTTAGCAGACAATATTTTTGTGTGAAGAACCAAAACATATAGCTGCGATGGGCCGCATAAGATAAATGGGCCAATCATAATGAGAGCCTCAGTGTTGAAGTGGTGTCAGAATTTCTATATACATCATTTAACAGCTTCATCACAAAGTGTTTTCAGGGCACCCTCCACACACCACAGGGCTCTTGCATCCCTGTGTCACAGTTGGATAAAATACAGTCATTGTTTTGGCATAACATATTAACCCCTATCCCTCGCTCTCAAATGCCTGTTTTTGATTATTCCATTGACATTGTATATGTGGTTAGACTGCATGATTTAAACCACGCTAACAGGTATTACTAGAGGAAAAAATCAGTAAGACAGTGAGGGGCAACGGGAAGAAGACCGGGTTTTTGGGAGTTAGGCCTTCATACGTGTTTCAGATTGTTATTTTGATTTGGTGTGTTTGAAAGTGGTCAGGTGTGGCCAGGCACAGCCAGCACAGTTAACAGAGGTGGGGCAGGGTCGGGAGTGGTATGGGGTGGGGAGGATTGTCAACAAATGGCAGGATAGGAAAAGTAAAATAAAAAAATAAGTACAACCACTTACCTTGTGCTCACTGCTTCACAGACTCATCGATGTGGCGAGCACAAGGTACGCAGTGTTATTTTACTTTGCCTATCCCATCATTTGTTGACTTTCCCACCTACCTCTCTCCTGTTACCTGAGCCAGCTGCGTCTGGATGTGACTACTTTATTATACCTTCAGGCAGAGTATTTTTCCCAGTGTGCAATATGCAGAGCTCTACATCTGAAGGCTTTTCAAATGCAAAGTTATATGTCAGAAGTTTCAGTTTGTAAATTGAGACGTACGCCAATTAACCTTTTCTGCCTATGCAAAAGGGGGCAAATTGGTATGGAATATTACAAACAAGGGGGCCCAGTTAGGAGAATGTCATGCACAGCAAGTCACCTTGCTGCATTGCACTTCGTGACACGGAAAGGCAGGATTGCACCGCCTTTAAGGCAATACGGTGCATTCCTGCTTTCCCCCCTGTGCTGGTGCCCTTTTGGCAGCTTAGCGCAAATGCAGGCACTTTTGCAACATGGTGCAAGGGTCAGTCAGTCAGATTAGCTTTATTCGATTTTTGGTTTAAAATCATAAAAGCAGCAGCAATACAAAAATAAATACCTTAACATTACATTACAAAAGTTAATTTCAACTACTAAAATAGAATTAAATGGATATGACAAAACAGCTAATCAATGTAGGACATTTCATAACAGCTGTAAATAAAAAGCGGGTCATACATACAGTGCCACAAAATAGCTAATGTTTAGGGGAAGAGCGTCGGGCAAACCTATGTTGGCATTTTGCTTATTAAGTGCTTACAACCGTGTCAATTATGCAAATACTATTGAGTGGCCTCTTAAAAAAAATGTGTTATGAGAAAATACGATTTGTAAACCTTTGATCAAATCTATTAAAGGCTAGATGGCTAGTAGCGCTAGATGTATAGGGTCCCCTTCCCCAGGGGTTGTATCTCTTTGTCATTAATCTGGGCAACGGGTTGGGTGAGATAGTTGGGTAAAAATCATGCAAGTCACAGATGCAGATAGGCCAGTCTCCTTCGTTAGGCAGGTAGGATCGTAAGTATGGGTTGGTGTTCTTATTCTTAAATTTAATTAAAACAAGGTCTCCAGAGGTGTTTTTGGCAATGTACCTATCCACCCCACCCTCCTGACACTCAGGATTCCACCATCTAGATCTGGTGGCAAAGGTCTTTTGTCCTGTAGCCAGAAAATAACTTTGTTTAGCAGCTCCTGGTATGTTTCATGTTTTCCCTTTCTAAGTGGTGGAACCCCGGAGAGGACAGTCACGTATGGGGCAGCATCAGGGGGTAGGTTGATGTGTGGCGTTCTTACTAGATCTGCTCTGGCCGCTGTGTAGTTGGTTAACAATGGTTTCAGTGCCACTTTAGGACCTATTGCAGTAGGTGAGTTAAGCGGGAGTGGACGTATGTTGCTTTGAACATTCTTGTGAATGGATGACTTGGACTTGACAGGGGTAGTGGGCAGATTAGAATGAACGGGTATTACCAGTTTCTTGGTTGGTGAGGAATTCCTTTTCATTTGTATCTCAATACTAGTCAGCCTATCCCCCAAGTCGTTAAGTTTTGTACCCAAAGGTGATATAGCCGATAGGAACAATTGCTCAAGCTGAGCCAACAAAGTCAAATGGGTGGTCGAGACAGGGTCATCTGTTGTGTCCAGATCCATATCCGCCTTTGATGCGATTAGATTAAAGGGGGATGTAGTGGGGCTAGTGTATAACTTTTTAGTTTTTGGTGGATTCTCATTAGCATTTGCCCCATCATACTTCCTTTTAGTATTGAAACCCCGAGACAGAGGATTGGACTCATGTATGTCTTTGTTTAGGGGTAAGGGTAGGGCCCGCGGAGTACCACTTACATAGTCAGAATTTTCGCCCACGATTGAAATGCTTGAGGGGGGTGAATCATCCGGTACGTACTTGGTGCCACACAAAGCATTAAGCTCCTCCCGAACAGACATATTTAATGCACGGTCCCCCGCAGAAGCAAGAATAAGCAAGTCAAAACGTAAAATGGATCTCAATACCTGATCCAGTGGACAGATCAAGTGGGATAGCCCGACCCGGCCTCCTCTGGCCTTAGAGGGCCCGCCCTTTGCCCGGGCTCAGCCCGCGCGCGGTCCCGCGACGCGGAGGTTGCGTCCCTTTTTGTGCGCCTCCTGGCACGAAGAGTGCGAGTTGCGGCTTCCGCTGCCGCTAGGGCGTCTGGGCTTTGAAGTCCGGGTGTATTCTCCCCTCCGCGCTGCGGCCGCTGAAGGATGTGGATTGCGGCGGCGGGAGGGGAGGAAGCAGGACCCAGAAGTGGCGGTCTCCGGGACGGCAGGATACAGTAAGGCTTGCCCCCAAGGTGTGCTCTCGGGCCCCCGCTCCACAAAGGTTGCGTCCCTTTTTGTGCGCCTCCTGGCGCGAAGAGTGCGAGTTGCGGCTTCCGCTGCCGGTAGGGCGTCTGGGCTTTGAAGTGCGGGTGTATTCTCCACTCCGCGCTGCGGCCGCTGAAGGATGTGGATTGTGGCGGCGGGAGGGGAGGAAGCAGGACCCAGAAGTGGCGGTCTCCGGGACGGCAGGATACAGTAAGGCTTGCCCCCAAGGTGTGCTCTTGGGCCCGCGCAAGGGTGCCTGTATTGCACGTAGGATTGTTTTTGTGCAGGAAGGGACAACTTCCTGCACAGAAACAACCCTCAGCGTCATATTCCTCTTTCTATGTGTGCTGCAAAATGCAGCACACATAGAAAGAGGAAGTAATGAGGACAAATAAAGATATTTATCTTTGGACGCATTTCCAGTTCTACCAGTTCTGGTAAACCTGGGAATGCACCAAAAACTATGGGAGTTGCGTGGGAGTTCCCTCACAATGCATTTGAAACACCTTCCCAGGGCAAAGTAAAGCATCACAGAACTTTGCACTGCATTGCCTCACTCCAGATTCATGGAGCCACTGAGGGCCATACAAAGTGGCCTTGCATGTCTTCATAGGTCACTTGTAAGGTTTGCGTCGCTCTTGCACCACTGTACATTTTGCAAGAGCAACGCAAACTGGCTCAGAAATAGGCCCCATATTTTTGTGAATAATGCCAATTTATACTTTGTAATTTTGTAAATACTCGTGAGCATTCTTTGGCACGTTTATGTTTCATATTTGTAGAGTGCATGGCTGCCACAGACAACACATCCCAACACTATGAAATTGTCCTTGTGATTCGAATTGCTAAGAGAAAATGTGGCTGTTAGAACAGCCAATGCAATGGTATACTGCAGTTATACAGACCTGTAAGGATAGTGGAGGGCCTTGGAGGAGGCTGGGCTTGTGCCAAGAAGTACCTAAAAGCCACTTTTGCCCCCACCTGCCCCAAACCCCCTTCCTCAAAAAAAGAAGAAAAGCTTGCTGAAGCTGTCACCGATGTCCTGGGGTGCTTTTAGCTACTTAGTGGATGCCAGCATTTAAAACCTCTGAAAATGAGCGGGAAATTCCCTGCTTTGTGTGGTTTTCAGCTCGTCTTCAATGCCACCATATGATATTGGCTCCTCACCAGGTGAAGGGATAAAGGGAGCCGATAACATGGTGGCACAGTGTGAGTTGGCAGGTTTGGTTAGGTGTGCAGAGCAGGCTCCATTATAGGCTTGCAATCTTGAAGTATATCCTCAGTTTGCAATCACTAGTAAACAACACATTGGCAAAGCCAATAGGTCTCAGCTTATAAACTCTGAGCTAATGGCTCTGAAAATGCTTGATGGCACTGGAGTGGCACTGGTGTGGGAGCAAAGTTGTACCCCAAAATTTAGACACACATAAAATTTGAACACCCTGAAAATGTCCCTTACAAAGTTGTCCCGCAGATTGAACTGTGAATCAAGGCAACTCCTTACACATCAATTTAGCGGAGTAACACAGTTCAAATAAGTAATGGGGCCCACTCAATAATTGTTTTTTAGACCAATAAAAGTCAAACGATTTTTATTGCAAAATTCCAAAAATGAACAAAATCATCATGGTGCGAGCAAAAGCATAATTTCTGACCAAATTAGAACATGAGAATAAAACACATAAGCACCAGCCAACGTATTCAACACCATCTATGCAAATGTCATCCAGAGATGTTCTAACTGATGTGAAACATGTAAACAATAGGACTTTCAGTGAATGAATAGATTAGTGATCACAGCGGAAAGTAGCCAAAGAGACCTAGATAACATTGCAAGTCATAGAAAACAGGGAAAAGTTCATCAAAACCAAAGTAATCACAACAGTGGAAATACACTACTACACGTCAGCTTGACTTTGCTCGGTGGAGCCTTAGAGCAGAAGATGTGTGCAGGAGAGAGTGATAGTAATAGCATACATCGAGTCTAAAATGGTGTTTTACATGAAATGTGGCATACCTAAAACACATTAATAAACATACTTCTATACATTATATGAAATGTATTTCAATTGCAGTTATATCAGTTTAGCGTTGACATGAGTTCACATACAAAAGAAAATATTATTCACTATTATTGGTGTATAAAATAGAATCTCAGATAAACAATCTAACAAATCCCCACTCTAATTATTATGAAATCACTAAAACAATGAAAACTTTATTAATCAGAAACTCATTGAGTCTGCATAATTTTTTACTTTTTTCTGCAATTCAATTCCAACTTCTTCAACTGGTTGTAGACTCAATCGCTGTTTTCAGATCAGTTTCTCTTTAACAAGCTCTCTTTACCCTTGTATTAACAAATTTTAATTAAGCACCCAGAAACGTTTAGCAAAAGATACAAATATTTGTACAAATTATTGTGATTATTATGGGGGTTAATATGAGGGACAAAGTCCCCCCCCCCCATAATATCAATCTATTCACCAACCTACCCTATCTCCCTACCACAGGATCTTACAGCTTCTCAAGTGCTGTGTTCTCCAAAATACTGAACCTCGCAAGAGATGTTAGTTAGATGCATGATTAGAATTAATAAAAGGACTGTCTTCTGGGATGAAAGTGCAACAACTCTTAACCTTTAGTACTTTACAAATGCCACCTTCCTTTGCAAGCAGGATAACTATATCTAAGCGGTTCTCCATGACCATAGCTCTAATAGCTATTAGTTCTGAATGTATTTGATTTAGTGATCCCACTGTACTTAAAGCAGGTCTAATAACTAGCGTAGAAAAATGTCTAATTGTCAAATGTTTATTGCCACACCCATACAAGGAATAATAGCACCTAATATATCTAAAACTACTTGTCCATATCCTCACTTCACTCTCTTCAAACTAACGACAACATCCATTTCATCCATGCGAGAAACTTTAGGAAACACTAAAGCAAGATAACAACATCCAACCCAATTTCACAGCAAATTAAAATAAGCAGTCATACCACACACAATAAATTCCTCTCCAAATTGGTTCACCAACAACCAAATATTCACCACTCAAAATATAACTCTTTACACACTTACTCTCTCCCACATATTCAGCCCTGCCACCTGTAGAAGGTTCACAATGCACCAAACACATTTCACCTCTTTAGTTTCCCAATTCTATAACTAGGGTGTGGATTTGACAATCTAAATTCTTCCTAAACCCTAATTTGCTCTGTTATAGCAGCGCACCAGAGACACAGGGCACCAACTCGGAACGCCGGAGGAGACAGAGAGCGTCAGGACAAATAGCAACGCACCGTGGACACCGGACGCTGAAGGTACTGAAGATGGAATCACCCAGGGGAGAGGGTGCCTGAACAAAGGACAACTCTACACAAGAGCAGGACGCCAAGGGATTCCCGTTGCCCCGGACGTAATGCGGATACCCGGAAGGTAAGCCCCTAAGCTAGAACGTGAAGCGTTGCTGCTTGAAGACGGCTGAATTTTAACCTGGCTGGTTTGCTGCTGCGCATACGTGTCCCGGTGTGGCGGCCATCTTAGAAGTTCCCGTAACTCCCAGTCCGGCAACTCCGACACTCCCCAGCAGAAGAAGAAAGGAAAGTGCAAATGAAGTAGATCTCTTGCAAGCTCTCACGATATATGTTTCCGGCATAGAAAGAAAAATCCAAGTTTTAAATTCCATAATTGAGCGGGTGCAGAAAGATCCTCACACAACGTATCATGAATGTCAATATTCCAGCACCATGCATCAACTAAAGTCCATCCCTGCGATTCTGACAGACATTCTGGTAGAAGTTAAAAATACAACGGACATTGTCACACCTGTTGATAGCACCTCTACTAAAACAGCTGTGACTTAGCAGAACTCCATATTTCCTCCGGGTACTTTGGAAGGCACAGAGGAAACGGACGGCATCATAAGAGATTCAAACTCAGATAAGCAGACAGAAACATCAAAGACCCGTCAATACGAAGTAATTATCAAACCAACCACCACCGTGATGACCTAGCGCCTGATGTAGCAGCTTCAAAATCATGGAGTTGCCAAGTTATAGCACAGATTTTCCATAAACAGGACCAAGATCGATCCCTTTCAAATGGCCACCAGACGAATCCGCATGAAAGAACTTCCGGAAAAGGGCTTGTGGAAGACAAGATAAATAAGCACCATACTGAAAAGTCATCTGAACTCAGACACCAATCCGATAATCACGGAATGAATATTTCTCCATTAGACTCAACAACAACGCAGACAACCAGTCACAAAGACCTCCGGCAAGCATTCCTGTCTTTCAAAGATCTAAATAAAGATGGCAAATCACTGCAAATTCCACGGGTAGAACAAAAAAGTATATCCCAATACTTCCCCAAACACTTAGAAGCCCAAATCAACAAAACTGTGGTTGAATTGCAGCAATCACCAAAACCCAGGCACTGTTTGACAATTCAATCAATCACTCCCCATCATCAGGAGACCAAGTCAAACTTCAAAAAACAAAAGCAGATATGATCAAACCTGTCGGCATAAAAAAAAAACTTGCCCCCAAATTTCAACTGAGGGGAAAATACCATCAGGAGAAACCATATTTAGTGGAATTTCTGCAGGCCTTCATCGCCATAGAGCTGATCGCCTGCAAAGTAATGAAAGACAAATTTGCCCAGAAGGTCTAGTAACATTAGAATTGATTCCACACTACATTTCAAGAGGAAACCACGACATTCTTAATAGTAGTGCAATATTAAAGCTTGCAAATTCCATTGAAACACAAAAACATTTAAATACAAACCACATTGTAAGTATCCAATTCAAAATACTACCAAATCTAAAAGGGGAGAGAAATGACGGTCGTAACTTGGAGTGAACCAAGATTCACAATGGCAGTTTGGAGTCACAGAGATTTCTTTGCTAAATGGGAAATTGAAATAAGAACAACAGAAATAGAACGATACCCTGGCTCTCTAAGCCCAACAGCAGAGTTAAGATCAGCAATGGACAGCGGATTACTCCAGGGGGCAGTAGGACCCACAGTAAATGCCCAGGAGGGCTGGTCAAACCTATGCATCATCCATCAAGTTGCACCAGAAGCAGCCAGTCAAGTCCGAAAAGTTCTTTTTTCGATCACTCAGGACACGGAGATAGAGGAAAACAAGGCATGAAAAAGTAACTTAAAACTGTGCTCTTGGAATATCAACAGCTTTGGCAGAAAGGCAGACGAGGTAGAATTGCAAACTTAAAAAAAAAAAATTACATTCTCCAATTTCAGGATACCTGGACCATGGCACCCACTCCGATCAACAGTTTTAAAGAATTTAAGCAAAATGCCACTGAAGGTAAAGCATCAGGTAGACCATCTGGTGGTCTATCAATCTACATAAGCACAAGCATACCAAGGTCCTATGAATTGATTGAGCTAGGACAAACTTGGATCCAATGTATAACATTTTTGCTATAGCAAGATCCACTCAATGGTTTGCAGTATAACAACAATGAAAAGCTTTTAATTATATTCACCCAGCATCAAAAGCAAAACAGGAGAAAATCATGGCCCTCAAAGCTCTGATCAAATCACTGCAATCAACTTTTCCACAGGCAGAAATTGTGCTGTCTGGCGACTTTAATATGTTCTTATTTCAAGTGGACCACGCACAAAAGAAACAACAAGTTAAATTAAAAGGGAAGATGATTCCCCCAGCAATTACAAATTATCATAAAAAAGATCGCCATGACCATCTCTGCGCTTTAATTATAGCCGATACAGGGATTATAAGCTTAAACGGTCATCTCCCGCAAGACCAACCAGCGAAACCAACCAAAATATCTAAGCATACATACTCTGTCCTAGACTACACAATAGTGGATATTGAGCTATTACAAATGATCTCTAGTTATAAAATAACTCATAAACTAGAGTGTGGTCACAGCCTTTAGTTAATTGACTTCCATATTTACACGTCAAGAGCAGCAGAAAGCAATGATCTATCTGAAGTCCCGAGTCTGTACAATCTAAAAAGGCTTGCGTGGAATGGCAAAAATGCTGGTGAATTAATGAATTACCTGAAAAATTCACAGTCAATTACACTAGAACAAAACTTGACACAGCCATGGGTAACTTCAGAACATATGATCACGGTTCTGATTTCCAAATTTCCAGCACAGAACAGACACCATGGAAGTACCCTAAGGACAAAAACAACAGCGCCTTTTGGCTCCTTAGCGGTGAAAAAATAGCATTCAACTGAGAAATTAGAAACCTACGTGGAAATGCCCTAACAACGAGCGAAGGGGAAAAGCAACAAATACATCAGTTAAGGCAGAATTCTAAAAAAGAAGTTTGGATGGTAAAGAAAACACAACAAACTGAAATTTGGTTAAAACTGCTGGTAACAAGTAAATCAAATAATAATAAAGAATTCTGGGCGGAAATAAATAACATAGTAAATGGATCTTTCCATCAACATAGCACAAATATTCTAGAGGCAGACTGGATAACCCATTTAGCCAAAAAGAATATGGATGAAAACACCAAATATCATGTTAAGAATACAGATCACAATGCAGTGCATCAACCAAAAAAACATCAACTTCGCTTGAGGAAAACTGGATCTGAACTAACCAGGTCGAAATGGTCATAACAAAACTGAGATCCAGCAGAGGCTCAGGCCCAAACGGCTTACCAAATGGACTTTTTAAACAAGACAAATCGTTTTGGGCAGAATTTTTCACTCCATTATTCAACCACACTTTTCAAACAAACAGTATACCAGCTTTTTGGAGTGGTAGCCTTCTGCATCCCATATTCAATACTACTTTAGTAGTTCTGCATGTTTCCGTTTGTGGATACTTTCTTGTAGCCTCTCCTACAGTTTTAAAGGTGTGGCAGTGGATGTGCACTGTCCTCACATTTCCATGCCTTCATTTTCCACCTACACGACCAATTTTTGAGAAGGTATTCCCCATCATGTGAGCCTATTCCTATACAAATATCCACATGTACACCTGGGTAGTACATTTTAGCCTGCATAATATTGAACAGATATGGTGGACAATTACATTGGCAGATGGATGTCTACTACTGCAAGTAGTTCACTTGGAACTCATGTTGAGACCAAAATATAATACAACAGCAAATACATGTCCCAAGTCAATCTAAGTCAAAGCCTTTATAGTGAAACAGAGGATACCTGTCAAGCATCAATCTAAATCAAAACACATGCAAAACAACCAGTATGACATAGTTAAATTCAATACATCCAAATTTAAATTCATTTTAGATTTGAAATGTAGGAAAAATACACAAATAAAAATATGCAATTATGTGAACAGTGAAGGAGTTTTTTGAGAAGCTCCAAGTGGAAAAAAACATAAACAAAAAAGAGATTGGTGACAAAATAAGTGAGAATCAAGGTACATTGGTATTTACAAAGACAGCCTAATTTGCTTGATGCATGAGATGGCACTGGGCAATTCCCACAATGTGCAGTTTGAAACAAAAAGTCTATCTATGGTGGTGTCAACAGTGTTTCAACCCTGTGTCACGTATGAGGGTCTCATCAGGTCCGTCCGAGGGTGACCTGGGGTCTAATGACGTAGGCAGAAGTAGCACAAGTGCTATGGATGACAATGAGGTAATGTTTGTATATAATAGATTACATAGAATACATACTGGTTAGTCTTGCAAGGGGAGCCTGTGTACAAGTAGTTGACTCAGGACTCTAGGTAGACCCGCAAATAAAAAGGTTCCCGGGTGATGCCTGTATGGTAAATTGTATATAATTCAGATTATGAAGGTTGCTGTGATACTTTATACCCCTAATCTATCAGCCGCTTACTTAAGGCCACTTTAGAAGATGATAAGCAAGCACAATGGTTGAAATTCACCAGGGTGCAAAGATAAAAAGTATCATATTTACAGGTTTTTTATTTTGTTTAACTGTTTTTATTAACAGAGCTTGCAAGACCATACAGTGCAAAAACATTTCCATTAGTATATCATGGAGTGATCACAGAAAATCGATAACAAATTGGTCATGAGGGAATACAGAAGATATTACTCATCGAACAAGCATCTATTCGCCCACACCCAACCCTCTCGCCAGGGTACCCACACTTTTCCCCTACCTTTGTACACTGTTTCCTCAGCACGTTGGCACCAGTCTAGGTCACGTTTCCATTCCTCCAGCTTTGGGGGTTCGGGTGCCCCCACCCTCTGGCAATGTTGCACTTTGCTATGCTCGCTGCCAGGGCCAACCATATTCCCAAATATCTGGACCAGTCAGATTCGCCTTTGATCATTAGTAAAAGCCACTTCGGCTCCAAGGGGACAGTCTCTCCCACCACTCTGGTCATAGTGTCTGGGACTTTTTGCCAAAATTGAGCTATCTTGGCAGAGTCTCATAAATTATGCAGGAAAGAACCCTCTTGCTGACATCCCCTTACGCAGAGCGCTGTTGGAACCCTACCCCATGTGTATAGGCAGGTACAAGGATAATAAGTATGGTGTACAATCTCGAGCTGCACTAGTTGAAATCTAGAGCGCATTGCGACCTCTTGAGGGCTCTGAATTGCCTCCTGCCACTCCTTGTAGATCTTTGAACTTAGGCCTCTCGGAGGGTAATCAAGGGGTCTGGTAAATTATATATCAGTTTGCGATATATCATGGAAGTTGGCTTCTCAGAGATGGGGTCAAGTAACAGTCTATCCTCTAACGGGGAATAGTCCGGTATCACGACCCTGCTGTGTATGTGGGCGCGCAGAGCATGTGTGAGTCTCATATAATGGTATTTCTGGGACTGGTGTAGACTGTATTCCTTCTGGAGATCCTCAAACGTGAGGGGGAATCCCCTTTCCAAACGTCCTCCAGGTATTTGATACCAATTAGTTTCCATCCTTTAAAACTGATCAGCTCGGCCACCTCACGCAGCAGATCTCCCATCCATAGGGGGGGGGGTCCTACTAGTCACTTTTCCCGCCCAACCAAGGAGTCTATTAGCCTCTCTCCAACAATGTAGCACCACTTTAGTGTGTTCAGGCCACTCCGGTCATGATCTACGAGAATATAAGAGGTGCTCACAATTCCCTCTTAGAAAAAGAAGAGAGTGCAAAGCCCACCTTGTTTTGTTTGCTCCACAATTTAAGCAACAGATCAATATTATTTATGATATGTTAGGTATATTTATTTGTACCTGTTTTTTTCACTTCAATTATTTAGAAAAAATCATTAGTTTATGTCAGAAAAAACGACACTACACATATATCACATATATACAAACAACTTATGCAAAACAATCATCAAAAAACATTATTACGTAAATATATACATTCACTATACACAACATAGATTCCACATTTCTTAACTGTTCCCAAGGCAAATATCAACTCTTTGCCTTCCTGACCATCAATGATTATAATAAAGAGAACAGTAGTGAACAAAGTCACAATCAACCAGAGATATTACATAGTAATTCACAAGTCAATAATCATAAATAATTCAGAATTTTTTTTTATATCTCCATTCTGCCGACGCGTTTCGAACACCAATAAACACTTATGGGTTCTCCTCAGGGCTTTGTCACTTTTATCTCTCCTGTAGCCGTCTACTCTCCTATATTTGAGTCTTGGTCTTTGGGATGCAATCTTAATGGTTCTGTGTATGCGCGTACCCCTACAGCTCTGCTCCCTTTTTGACCTGCTTGTATCCAACGTTCACTTTGGGGCGCCTCACTTCGTATGTATGATAATTTTGGCCTTGCGGGTAATCTCGTTGCAATCGGTCTCACGGATTCCCGCTGTGCACACCACGTTAAACCATTCTGGTGCTTCTCGCATTCGCGCTCTCTTTTTAGCTTGCTACAGCGTCTCATTCACCTCACAAAAAAAAAAAACAATTCCCTCTTGGCATGACCGCTTTGTCAACCCTGTAGGCTGGCTCGTCCACTCCCACATATACTCAGCCCAATAATACAGCCGATGTCCGGGATGGCCAGGCCAGCATCATACACTCCCTTTTGCAACTTGTGAAGCGTGATTCTCGGGGAGCAACCCTCCCGCACTAGTGTCCGAACAGCCTGTGCTATGGGTTTGAAAATAGCCAGAGGGACTGGGTAGGGGGTGTTTTGCAGGATGCAGATACGCTGTGGTAATAGCATCATGTTAAAAAGGGCCTCCCTACCCATGAGGGAGAGCAGGAGGGTGCGCCAGTGACTTACATCTGCACCTAAACTGCTCATTTGGGGTTCAAGATTCCTGTCTAGGAACACCTTCTGGTCTCGTGTGACATAGATGCCCAAGTACTTAAAGCCCTCAGACACCACTGGAGCCGAACACCACGACGGAACCCTGGGGGGGGGGACCCGACAATGAAAAAATCACAGACTTTGACCAATTAATGTTGTAGCCAAAATAGCTACTGAAGAACTCAAAAATATGTAATACCCGCGCTATTGAGTTGTAAGGTCATGCCAGATATAGAACAATATTGTCGGCGTAGAGGGAGATACGCTCCTCCCACCCCCCTGGTGCCGCTGTACCCCAGATCATGGGATCCCTCCTGATCCAGTGCACCAACAGCTCCATCGTGAGAGCCATATTTACAGGTTTGATCCCTAAATTAACAGGTGACAAAAAAGAGTAGGTTTTTAGAGGACCGGGACTCAGCCAACTTAAAGAAGGCCTTTGCTATAATCAAAGTAGATCAAGTGCCCTTGGACAAGCGATCTTACACATGAGTGTAGTAGTACCCGATGCAGCTGGAGGCCCCCAATGGAGATCAAAGTCTAGGCTGTATTGCGGCATGAGCGTCATAAGCGTCGAATTCCCAGTTGATGAATCTCTAGCAGGTAAGTGAGGATGATCATTAGTGTCTGTGAATTTGGACTACAGAAATGGAGCGATATACCAAACCGAGCTTGGGCTGCATTGCATCCTTATGGGGAGAAGGCATGGCCATATCTATGGGTGTGTGGGGGCCTGGTAATAAGAGCGTCTCAAGGATCACCTGTGCCCATCAAAGACATGGAGCACTTTGTGCCCTGACTGTGTGGATGCAGAGCAATATTCTGATGTGCCACAGAATGAATGCGGAAAAGGCAAAAGACCGGCAATCTGTTGAACTTGTAAATTAAGTGTGCCTAATAGGAAACTAACAGAGGCAAACTAATCAGCTAATATGTATGATAATCAATAGTACAACTACAATCAATGATCACAGAAGAATTACAAATACACACAGGGTGTATTCCTTATGTGCGCACAAGATAGGCTCAAATTTCTATAGTAAGGAACCCAAAAGGGGTGACAGTACAAACATACT
The DNA here is from genome assembly GCF_964261635.1 of Lissotriton helveticus. NCBI lineage: Eukaryota > Metazoa > Chordata > Amphibia > Caudata > Salamandridae > Lissotriton > Lissotriton helveticus. The sequence goes on along the minus strand of NC_136068.1, from coordinate 1,117,357,823 downwards.
TAATTAGCAAATCCAAAGTTGCCACTAGACATTTCACACAAGAGTATGCCGGTTTAGCAAAGCAGAGCAAGTTGGCAGGCACAAGGTCATCTAGCTAACATAAACAAACACAAATGCAATTAAAATGTCACAGAAGGGAGTTATAAACAACAAATCAGTCTGACTTAAAAAAAAACAATAAAACAGAGGGAGAATCTGCGAAAATGACTACAGAATAACTTGGTGGGTTGAGGCAATGGTTACAAATATTGAGGTCAAAACTGAACGAGTCTTAGTTCATAAGTGCAATGAATTTACGGCACTCCTCCATGAAGTTTAGTCCATTTTTTATGGAGTTGCATTTATCGATCCACTTGTACTCCAAACGCTGGAAAGTGTATCCTGTGTTCCACCTGTGGGTTAGGGTAAGGCCTTCTCAATGACCTGTCACCTCAGATCATCCACCGAGTGGTGCTGTGCAAGAAAGTGTTAAACTCTCGGGCAGTCTCATTCCATTACAGTGTGGAATAAACCAGCAATTTTGCGGGAAACGGCCTTTACAACGAAGCCGTTTCCACGTAATCTTTAACCACGCATGCAGTACAACGCATGCGTGGTTACCACTAATGCCTTTACCACGCATGCCTTTACTACGATGTTTGTAGTAAAGGCATATGTGGAAAAGGTAAAACAAATAAAGGAGGGGCTTGGGGGGGGTCTCCCCCCCAAATAAAACAACTCACCATAAGTCACGTCGGCATCATAGTCGTTTAAGAGAAATCGGGAAAAAAATGCCGTTTTCTCTTAACGACGTATGACGTCACCACGCTAATAGTCGAGGAAATGTTTATGCGTGGTAAACGAATTCCGTTGTAACGCATGTGTGGTAAAGGCATGCGTTGCAACGGAATTCGTTGTATCATCATGTATTCCAATTTTGCAGTCTGCAACTGTAAATGATTTTTTATCAGGAGATGGACAACACCCTAGTAAGGCTGATTTAAAAAGGAGTCTCTTGAGTGTAAGGGCCGCCCGTAGAGACGAGGCCTTAAATTCTAAGAAAACAGTTACTTCTTACCTTGAGGGTCCCATGGTTATGGGTTTACAACCATACCTCGTTTTTATAACCAATGTACAACATAGATTCTACCTAACCAGATTAAGACTGTGCACTTTACATTTCTTATTTGCATTTCCAAAAAGTGGTGCGCCATCATGCCGAATTGTCCATGTGATGGCAGGTCTAAACAAAGTACCCTTCACTTTTACTGTTTTGTAAGTTTTATACAGAAATTAGAAAAATGTATCTCCATCCCATTTTTAAAATTAACAGCATGTTTTCCTATAAAACTGCTTTTAATCATCTGCGGAACTTGGAAAAAATGTCAGTATGTAACGCAGTTATTTGTTATATAATGATGGCAATGAAAAAAAGGAATGAACTTGTTCCCTTAGAAAGATTGAATTATGAAGTAATGTAAGCGCACCTGTTTAGCGTTGTGCTCATTTAATCTATGTGATGAATTGGCGTCTCCTGATGTTTTTTTAATTTAGATGTGTTTCCTTTTTAACTATAAATGGATTTTAGAATTTTTGTATAGTATGCTTTTGTGGACATTTTGTATGATTCGAATAAAGCTTGTTTGACTTGACTTGACTTGATGAGTGTAATGGACCCCTGATGGTGTGATGAAGGGGGTGTCACCCGATAAACTTTGCACGTTATAATATGCCATTTAATTGTACTTCAGTTAAGTTCCCTTTGCAGATTCCTTCCAGATGCAGATCGGATCTCTTCCCAACTTTGCTCTGATGCTTTCCCGATTTCTCAGTGACCCCTTACGTTTTCCCTATGGACACCTTCCCTGATTCCCTGTTTCCTTGAGTCATTGCTACCCGAATGGACTTTGAGAGGTTTATACTTCAGTGCTTCTTCAGATTTTTACTTAAGTTTGGCTTGTGTGTGCTCTGTAGATCTTAATATGTTTATCAAAGTAAAAATGTATGCTACTGTAGGATTGCCTAAAAATGCTAAAGGGGACACAAGAGAGATGGAAACGAGGGGCAAGGATAGATTGAAGAAGGGAGCATGACTGAAGGAATAAGAAATTCGTTTGGAGTAGACAGGTCTCCCCCAAAACTCACTTGACTGAGCAATACTACAATATAGGTAACCGGTGTTAAGTGTTTGATTGCTGAAGAGTGGTGAAGAGTGGTAGAGCAGGGGAAGGGAGAGAGAATAGGCCAGGCATAGCGGCCCAAGTCTGTTGATGCAGGGTGTAGCAAATATCGGTAGTGAAAGCAAGCAGGGCATGGAAGAAACCAAGAAACAATGATACAGCATTAAAAAAATACATATTATGGAAAGCCAGGAAATGACTGCCTCCCCTTCAGCACAGTATCTAGTGTGAGATGTATATATGTCACTACATCACAACCTTGACAACCTTGTCAATATTTACATCACCACTAAATACTTTACATGTATTTTATCATCACAATAGCAACATCACATTGTCAATGATTTTACATCCTCATTTCAATGTGTCCTATGTTAACACATTTAGTCATGAAACAGGACACAATAGATCACTGTTGTGACCCCTGAACAGGCAAACCCTCAAACTAACTACAGCACATAAGCCCAACGTGCAACCCTAACACAATACCCTATCCCTAAAATCTACTCTTTACCCATACCTCTATCCCCTAATCTAACACTAAAGCTAACCCCAAATCTCCAACCCCCAACCATAACCAACCTAACCTCCAACTCTAACCATAACGAAACATAATTCCTCACCTCGACCCCAAAGACAGCCACTGACCCCAAAACAGGGTTGAACTGCATAGAGCATGTTACTGGACAATGTGAATGATGATAAAGTAATAACTGGTGATATAAATGTCTAACAAGGTAATTATGCACGTAATGTAATCGGAGACAAGTCGATCTATTTTCTTATTTACTGTGTCTTTTCATATAGTACAAGGTATTATAATAATAGATAGTCCCAATTTAGGGTGTTAAATTTATTGAATTTGCTATCAAATTGATTCATTTCAGAACATAGTTTTAAAAAGTGTAGTACATTACCGTTTTTTTTGCTTATTGAATGCGAATGAATAAAAGAAACAGATTTTGCAAAGAAAATTTACTCTGGTAAACAATTCATTATATGTAGTCACTTTCTTTATAAATCTATCAGTGCCTTTTCCTCAGGGGAGCCCCATTACTGATCCTACCTTCTCCTTTATCAATCATCCCATTAATGTAGCTCAAATACTTGGGTTTGTCGGTGGGCTCCCTGATACTAACGCAATTAGCGGCATATAAAATGAACAGCGCTAAATATTATCGCCGGTTTGGCGGCAGAAAACTGCTGCTAAAGCGGCGATAATGGGCTTGATAATATGCCCTTGAGAATTCCAATAGAAGTTCATGTTCTGATGTGAACATGGGCTTCTATTGGAATTCTCCAGAGCATATTATCAAGCCCATTATCACCACTTTAGCAGCAGTTTTCTGCCGCTAAACCGGCGATCATTTTAACGCCGTCCTTGATAATATGCCCTTAAGGTATTTTGACAATGAGAGATTCAGAGATAATTTCCACATATATGTACACATACATGTATATATATATATATGTGTGTGTATATATGTATGTGTGTGTGTGTGTATACATATATATATATATATATATATATATATATACTCACTGAAAAAAACAGGTTTCAGGCACGTTATAGTTAGAAATTAGCATTTAAAAAACCTTAGAAATTCACAAAAAAAACTATAGGTTTCAGACACTTTATAGTTAGGAATTAGCATTTAAAAACCTTAGAAATTCACTGAAAAAAACATAGGTTTCAAGGGTGTTATAGTTAGCTGGACATTTCACTCGTACAAAACCATTGAAATTCACCCTTTATAGTTAGTTCAGCTAACTATAACTCGCGCGCCCGCAATGCACTGCTGATGATGTCACATATTACATCACTCATGACATGGTCAGTGACATCACTCATGACATCTCAAATGACATCACTCATGACATCACTGATGACATCATCCAGTGAATGTGTGTTTTTCTGAAAATTAAATATGTTTCATCTATGCATAGCTCAAGGTCGATGGAAGAATAAATGGGTATATAAGTGTCTAAATTGATTATTTTTTTGTAAAATTGATTGTATAACTGACTGATTAAGTGTATCTTAATGAATACATGGGTTAATGTGTAATGTTTAAATATGTAAATATCTGTATCAGTCTCTCACTTTGTATATAAATGGCTGCATGGGTTAATGAGTAGCTACATGAGTGTCTATGTGGGTTATTAGTTGTTTTTTTGAGTATCAGTATGAGAGTCTAAGTGTCTGTATGGTTCGGTGGGGGTATTACTTAGGTGCATGAATGAGTGACTCACTGTTTGTATGTGTTGAAGACAGCATGTGTGCAGGACTGTATAGGTGGATGAGTGTGTGTATGGGTGTGTTAGTGAGTGAATGACTGTCTCAATAGTGTCTTTATGAGTAACTACATATGTTTTAAACTAGTATATGTGACTATTGGTGTATATAAGTGAGTATATGTGAAAGTGAGAGATTGGAAGAGTTCCTGTACAAATAAGTAGGTGTTTCTATAAGTGATTGTTTAAGAGAGTAAGTATGTGTAAGTTTCTGTAGAAGTAAGTGTGGTAGTGTGTGTATAACTGTATATGCAAGTAAATGGATGTTTGATACTTTGTTTGCATGTGTGACTATGTGTGTGAGTAACTCTATGGATGAGTGGTGGTGTGTAACAGGATGTATAGGCGTATGAGTACATATAATGAGTGAGTACATGTATGAGTGACTGTTTAGGGACTGTTGGTGAATGAGTGGATGTGTGTGTAGATCTTGGAATTACCGAATAGGTATGTTGTAACTGGTATTGGTATGTCCATTGTTTTGAAAATGTTAATTTGGATTTTTGAGTGTGTGTATCAAAGGTTAGTTTAGGGTGAGAGGAGGTCTGCCACAGGGATGATGTCATCAGTGATGTCATTTGAGACATCATCAGTGATGTCATGAGTGATGTCACTGCCATGTCATGAGTGATGTAATATGTGATGTCATCAGCAGTGCATTGTGGGCGTGCGAGTTATAGTTAGCTGAACTAACTATAACAGGGGAATTTCTATGGTTTTATATGAGTGAAATGTCCAGCTAACTATAACACCCTTGAAAGCTATGTTTTTTTCTGTGAATTTCTAAGGTTTTTAAAATGCTAATTCCTAACTATAACGTGTCAGAAACCTATGTTTTGTTCTGTGAATTTCTAAGGTTTTTTAAATGCTAATTTCTAACTATAACGTGTCTGAAACATATGTTTTTTTCAGCAACGTAGCTCCGTGGTGCTTAGTGGAGGTACCTGGGGGGCTAGTTGGCCCCCAGGGACCTTAAGATTGAAGAGGAATTAATTCCCCTACCTTAAAACGCACCACAGAGCGTGTTTGCACACAAGTCACCACAGGCCCTCCCTTTACCACCGTGCAAACGCGCCCTGTGGTGCGCTTTAAGTTGGGGGATACTGGAGGTTCCTCGTGGGCTTGTTGGCCCCCCGGGACCCCCAGTATTCAAGGTTAATTAGTTCCCTATCTGCATTCGCCAGTGGGCGCATTTGCAGAGTGCTGCAGGGAGGGGGCGGGGTCTCCGGGGCGATGCTGGTCTTTTAAAAAAAAAAAAATTTTAAGAAGGGGGCTGTGTGGCCCCCCTTCTTTTCCTATTTTATTGGCTCTGGGGACCCCATCCCCCAGGGCCTGACCCCTATTTATTTATTTTTTTAAATTGGAAGGGGGGCACGTGGACCCCCTCCGGAGGCCATAATTGGCCCCGGGGACCCCATACCCTGAGGCATGGCCATTTTTATTTATTTGGAGGGGGGCTGCATTCCCCCCATCCCCTGAGGCTGGCCTTTGTTTTTTTTTTTATTATTTAATTTTTGAGGAGGGGGCTACGTGGCCCCCCTCCTGGGCCACTTCTAGCCCTGGGGACCCCATCCCCGGGGCTGGCCCTCTCCTTTGGGGACCATGGGGTTCCCCAATCCACCCAAGGTCCCGCCTGCTCCATGCCTCCTGCGGGAGCCGCCATTGCTTTTCCACATGGGGAGTGCTTGGATGCATCCCCATGTGGAAAAGCAATCAGCTTTGGTTTTTGAAAGAGAGAGCAGCTCTCTCTTCCAAAAACCAAAGCAGAGTTTGCTATGGCAGGGCGGCAGCCATAAGGCTCCCGCCCTGCCATAGCAAACTGCTGTGTCCCGGGGGTGGGCACCCTGGGACACTGTAGGAGCCGGCACTGAGGGGTGGCAGTCCCCAGGGCCATTGAGGGCTCCAGGAGGGGGCCACGCAGCCCCCCTCCCACCATTTACAAAGCCCCAGGGGGTGGTGATCCCCGGGGCTGGGGGTCCGTCACGGACCCCCCTCAATTGTAATAATCAGAGTACCGGGGAGGTGGCGGTCCCCGGGGCATGTGGGGCTGTTCAAGCCCCCCACACAGGTAATTTTTGAATAAGCCCCGGGGATGGCTGTCTGCAGGGCTGCGGTGGGCCATGTGCCCCTGTCAATATTTTATAAAAGCCCCGGGGGTGGCGGTCCCCGGGGTTTGGGAGCTTTTGAGCCCCCCCACCTATTTACTATAAAAGACCCGGGGGTGGCGGTCCTGGGAGGTGCGGGGGGCAGTGAGCCCCCCCAAAAATACTTTTGAAAAGCCCGGGGATGGAGTTTACACTATAAACATTGGCCCCAGGGCTTGGCCCATCCGGGGGCTAATTAATAACGATACGCGGGAGCCCGCACTTCGTTTTTAAAAATGTCCGTGTCCGGATCCGCGGATCCATCTTGCATTTCGCCATTGAAAAAAATAAGAGATTTGGGAGCCCTGGGGGTCTTTGAGGGACTCCCTAAGCCGGCCTAGGGGGTCAGGGTGTTTCTACCCTGCCCCCTTTTCTTTATTTTTGTATTTATTTGACTGATTTCTTGTGCCTTGGTTCTAACGAGGCACAAGATGGCTGCCAACACTCCCTGGCTTGGAGTGTTGACAGCCAATTAGCATGAAACTCGTGATTGGGAGGGCGTGCGGATCCTGCGTGCTTCTAGATGTCGATATTTTTTTAATTTTGATTTTCTCAGCAACTACTGAACGGATTTGCACCATTTAACAAAAAGAGTTCTTTCTGAACCAAGGGCTACCTTTTTGACAAATTTGGCCTCAATTCCGTTCAGTAGTTCGGGCTGTAGCCGCGTCTAAAGTTTCCTATGGGAAATTGCATGGGGAAAACAGGAAAAGAGAAATAGAAAATAGGAGCGGACCGGAGCGGCCCATAAGTTTTGAAAATTTCGCAAAGATTCGTCAATCGGCGCCAAAGTTATTGAGAATAGAATGTTGCGATTTTCCTATGGTAACTAGGTCCTAACTATAACTACCTACATATATATATAAATATATATATATATATTGTGACCAAGCTCCCTAGAGGAGTGAAACGCATTATGGAAGGCACTTGCCTGAGACAGTTTATGCCGTAATAAACTGACTTTCCTGCTTTGAAACTACTATTTGTGTGGAGGTCGTTATTAATTCGCCTGGAATCAAGAGGTCCGTGCTGCAAGCTGTTTGCTGCTGTTCCCGGACGGGCAGGATTTGTTTATATATATATATATATATATATATATATATATATATATATATATATATATATAGTCCTTCTCAGGAATGGATGCATCCTGCTCAAGAGGAATCACAGATACAGACCTCACCACTGATCAAGGAGATAGTGCCAATTAGATCTGGTAGAGGAGTGTGCCTCAACAGGACAATACCGTATTTAAGGGTAAACTTTTTAGCTCGCTACGAATGCACTTAGGCTGTACATTACTACTACACTTAATTGGTACTAGTGTTGTTATTGGCGTACCCAGGTATGAAAGGTACCCATTGGAACTGTGTGTTTGTTATTACTTCGATATCTCCTGTATTCTAAATAATTTATGACATGTAACTGTAAAGCGCTCTGATACCCATGTGTCATGTTCGAACTATATAATATGCGAAATAAAATATGAATAAAAAAATACATTTATTGGGGGTTAACCCACGTGGAGCAAGTAACTCAGTCCGGTTATCTGTTAGACCCTTCAGGAATTTGGATTTGTAAAGATATTGCAAAATGGAGACTTGTAAAAATGCCAAAATTTTTGCAAAATCCATCACAAAATCTTCTTAAAAAACTTTGTTGAACCCTCCTTTAATTGACCATGCACTGCCAGGCTGGGGTAGTAAAAGGCAGGTGGGTAGGAGATACGTGTTTCCATTATCTCTCCTGCTGAGCGTATGACAGCACTACAAGCTATCTGGAAACCTTTTTCCAGTCCCTCCCTCCTCCCTTGCAATTTAGTCTTCTCTACCGTCTCTGTCACCTTTTGAAGCTCACTGCCCCTCCTCCCTCTGCACCACCCTCAGGCTTCGAGCAGTGTGAAATAGATGATGCTGCAGGGAGCTGTTAAGTAACTCCCGCCTCCACCCTCCTACCACCTTGCTATAAAATGTGAGGACGGTGGAGGGAGCCAGATTAACAGCTCCCTTCAGCAGAATGTTTTCCACACTGAGAAGAGATGTGTCAGGATGGTGCCAGATACAGCACACATTTAAAATTGAAATCTGCACTCTCTCTGGCATCAGACATGTCTCTTTCCAGCTCGGGTGCGCTGCGGGTTGCTGGTTTGCTGATAAGCCCACAGTATTTTTGGGACAAGCCCATTGTGTACCAGCCTGTCGCACAAATACTGCAAATGTTGCTTTTTGTTGGCTGCAATTTAATAATTTTTGGTCGTAAAATATGGCAAACCATTCAGCGATTTCCTGGGGGGTCTGATCTGTGCCGTTTCTAGTTATGAATGTTTCTGCTATACTATCCTCCGAAAAGAAGCTGAGGATTAGGCTCGAATGAAAGCTTGCATTAGCACCGTCTACGCAAAAAAGGTATATCGCCCCTAGATATGATAAACCAATTCATTTAAAGAATCATCAAGGAATAACTATATATTAGAACAATCAGTTGATGAACCCAATATGCTCAATTACAAAATAATTTCTTTCTCATGTGATTACCATATTGGAAACCTGGTTTGCGTTTAAAGACTTTTGGTGAATAGCCAAATCAGTATTTTGGAGTAAAGATAGGAACAGGTTTTATTGTGCAACCATGTAAAAGATGGGATTAATCATGATGGCAGTTGTTATCAGCAAGACCTGGTATAGACAGTTGGTTATTATACATTTAAGATGGTATCAGGATAAACCTAACTAAGATATGTAAAACAACTTCAACCTGACATGTATGTTGAGAAAGTAGGATGGTCAAGTGGGCCACTGCGGAAAATAGTTTATGGCACTAGCACACAGGGCTCCATATAGACAAGAAGTAATTTAGCATGAAATAACGGATACAAAAAAAAAAAAAAATATATATATATATATATATATATATATATATATATATATATATATATATATATATTCAAAAGCAAAAATAAAAACGCCGCACTCTTCTCGGGTGGTTTTCAAAGCGATTTATTCCAGCTCAAAAAATCTTCCTTCACCTACGCGTTTCGAACAAAACTGTTCTTGATCACGGTAGTTACAAGTCCGTCTTTAGTTTCTGTTATTTGTACCCTCATCTCCACTCAGACAGTTAGGAGGCATTGTGGTAGGGGTAGTTCTTTTTCCTCTCTGCTTGGTTAAGACCATTATCGGATTCTTTCTACAAGCACAAAGCCAAGTTGGGTATTATTTCTGTCAAGTGATTGTAACCGCCTGTTGCTAAGGCTTGTCGGTCTTTGCGGGCTGAGTGCCCAATGCCGTATTATAAAACAGAGATATACTATCTCCTGTAATTCCATTATTAGTAGCTAAGTGCTATAAATAGGATTTTGTTATATGGCTTATGCGTTTGTGTGGGAACCCGATATTGACATTCATGATACAAGATTATGGCAGCTTTTGCGATAAGCAGTTGTATTCAATTTTATGTTACATTAACACAAAGTATTTCTACATTTAATCCACAATGTACTTGGAGCACCTGCAAGTCTACATTGCGTTTGCAAAGAATTTTATTCTCCCAATTTTGTGATTCTTACTATGCTATTCATATCCATGAATCGCTTTCTTTACTCGTAGAGTTATCATGTCAAATGCCTGTTTTTGAGGCTTTCATCATACTTATATTTATGCAGTTTTTGACAAATCTCATTTACGAAAAATGATGGAAAAATGGTGAAAAAGTAAAAATAATGGAAGCGTTTGTGGGAAACAGGACATAACCCACAGTTTTTACTACTGTTATTAGGTATACAGTTATCTATTTACAAAAGTACATACAGTTCCTCGTCCCCGTTCAATCCAGGTGGGACCTTAGTCTTAAATCTGATTATGAGCCTCGACTCTAGGCGTCTTAGTTTTTGTAGACGATTTCCTCCCCTCTCATTTTCTGGCACCATTGACCGACAAGCCTTAGCAACAGGCGGTTAAAATCACTTGACAGAAATAATACCCAACTTGGCTTTGCGCTTGTAGAAAGAATCCGATAATGGTCTTAACCAACCAGAGAGGAAAAAGAACTACCCCTCCCACAATGCCTCCTAACTGTCTGAGTGGAGATGAGGGTACAAATAACAGAAACTAAAGACGGACTTGTAACTACCGTGATCAAGAACAGTTTTGTTCGAAACGCGTATGTGAAGGAAGATTTTTTGAGCTGGAATAAATCGCTTTGAAAACCACCCGAGAAGAGTGCGGCATTTTTATTTTTGCTTTTGAATAAAACACGAGTCCAGTCCTTGGCTCATCACAAGCACCAGCTGAGAAGCCGCTCTTCCTTGAAACAAGGGACGTTTGCTGTGCAGTATCAGTTACAAAGGAGGGAGCCCAGCACCGACAAGTCCGTGAGAAAAAGAATCAACGAGCTGCTTGTGGAGCCGGTGAGGCTGTCTAACACGAGGGATTGTTCGAACTAGTCGGAAATAATCACCCTATAACAAAACAGAATCATCATTGGCAAACCGCTAGCGCTAACGGACTTTAAACACACCAGCAGCAGAAAAGAGTCACACCTGTTTTCCACCCGGTCGAGCGCCGACGCGGAGGTGCCGGAGGGCATCGAACGGGACGGGAGTCTCCTGGGTAAGTAAGCAATTAAACATGGTGGTTGATTGAATGTTGATGGTGGAACGTTGCTGCAGCGAATGCAACTCATGAAGTTTTGACTACAAGTTACTTCGGAATCTTGACGAACTTAGTCATAGCATTATCTCGGCTTATGCGTCCAGCTCTATGAGGCCAAGTGCCCATTAAAAACACAAATCTTCCTACGCTCTAGCAACAAGTCATATCAACCAAGCAGCCAGACAACAGCATAGATAAGCAGAACAAATAAACACGTAAAGTCAGTGTTCTTTCTTCTGATCCAAACAAATCATATACAAAATACTGTTCTCTTGGCTTAGGCCAGTTCCCCTCTATCTGGAAGGAGGCTATGCTAGTCCCTATCCTGAAAAAGACGAATTCAGACCCTGGCCAATTTACTAACTATCGCCCCATTTCCCTTCTCCCTCATTCAGCTAAGATCTTGGAGAAAGCAGTTCAACTGCAATTGGCAGAATTTTTGGAGACTAATATGCTCCTACACGATTCTCAGTCGGGATTTAGAACTGGCTTCAGTACGGAGACGGCTCTCCTGGAGGCCTCCGAGACTATCAGAGAGTGTGTGGATAGGGGCGAGGAGGCTATGTTGGTCCTTCTCGACCTATCCGCCGCCTTTGATACGGTTTCCCATGCGATTTTATTGGATCGCTTGAGCCAGGTGGGCATAGGAGGTACAGTGTTGACCTGGATCAGCTCTTTTTTGAAAGATCGTTCTCAGAGGGTTTTTCTAAGGCCTTTTAAATCTGCTGGGAAACCCCTCCTCTGTGGTGTCCCCCAGGGCTCGGCCTTGAGCCCTCTGTTATTTAATGTGTACCTTGCTCCACTGGCCAAAGTGGTAGAATCCTGGGGAGTCAGAGTGATCTCCTATGCTGATGATACTCAGCTGGTGTTTTCTTTTAGGGATCACTCTGACACCTCCTTTGCCAACTTCCGCCAGTGTCTGAATAACATATGTAACTGGATGACCACCAACCATCTCAGGCTTAATACTGACAAGACGGAGGTAATGTTTTTTAATCAGAAAACGACTATTCCCTCTAGCCTGTGGTGGCCAACGGTTCTTGACCCCCCCCCCCTATTCCAGCTCTCACAGTTCGCAATCTGGGTTTCCAGTTTGATAACACCCTCTCCTGCACTCCCCACATTAACAAAACAACCTCTGCATGCTTTGCGAAATTGTGTATGATTAAAAAGATTCTTCCGTACCTTCCGCTAAATGCTCGTAGAACTGTGGTCCAGGCATTAATCACGTCTCACTTGGACTATGCCAACAGTCTCTACGCGGGTGCTCCTTTGTATCAGATTGAACGTCTGCAAATCGTGCAGAATGCCGCGGCAAGACTGATTGGAAATATTCCATATCGACAATCTGTAGCATCCTATCGCAAAAAATTGCACTGGCTTCCTATCGCACGACGTATCCATTTTAAGATTCTGATACTTGCTTTTTGAGCCTTGAACAACCTCGGCCCAGGCTATTTGAAAAAACGGCTTGTTTTATCACAATCCGTTAGATCCTTACGATCCAATAGTCTACGTCTCCTGGTTGTCCCACGCTTCCGTCTTTCCAGAGTGGGCGGTAGAGCATTTGGAGTATCAGCCGCCAGACTGTGGAACAACCTCCCCTTGGATCTAAGATTTGTCCCCACTGAACCCATCTTTCGCCGCAAACTTAAGACTTGGTTGTTTTCCTCTTAAATTTCTGTTTTCACACTTTCTTTCTTGGGCTCGTTAGTTGTTAGCGCCGGGACACCCCCTCGGGGGTAGCCGTGCGCTCTATAAAACCCAAAAATAATAATAATAATAATAAAATGGAAAGGAGAGCGGCAAAGCGCATTGAAAAAGCGGAGAGCTTATTCTCCAAATCTCAAACAGCTCCAGCAATAACAGATCCCAAAGCAAAAACCTCTACAAATACACAGATCACCTTGAAACAATTATTCCAACAATTAGAAAAATTATTGCGAAAAGAGATCTCACGAGCATGGGAGATAATCACTCTCGAAAAGTACCTTGAGTTAGGATTAGTACCGAGAGGTCTTCGCATCTTCACTCTGCCAAATCACCCCGATACCAGTGCAGAGATGCTGGAAGAATGAGGGCGGAACAACATGGACTGTTCAAGGACAATGATATTGATCATAGTAAAATATGTGAAGAAAGGAGTAGAGGAACTACATATAAAAATAGAAGGAATGGAACAACAAATCAAAGCCTCACAAGAGGGAGACGAAGAAGCAAAAAAACTAAGAGCAATAATGGAAAATAACCTAGACAAACACGAGAATGAAATAGAGGAAAGAAAACAACGGAAGTTCAGAAGGGACGAGTACGATTATGCAAATGGTGCAATATTTACATTTGCGAAAAGATTCGACGCTTTGAAACAACAAGGCGCAGCTAAACAATTAAAATCAAAAGGAACACTACCTGGAGCCAGCGAAACGAAATCAGACGCCAGCGAGGGAGAGCAGAGAACAAGAGCGGAGAAAACAACCGCAGTAAAGAGGTTTTCTTTTTTAGAGGAAATGGAACTGCTGTACTTGGATCAACAGAATCCAAAACCAAGAGGGAGAGGTTGAGGCAGAGGAAGACCTGGGGGCCGAGGACGAGGCCAATACACAAATCTAAACCCAAGCGCAAAACCAGAAGAGCAAAACACTCCAAGATATCCATTGCGCAATCGCACTCTAATAAGAAAATGATTAATGAAAAATACAATGATTCAGTTCCAAATCTGATAATTAATCTATCCAACTACACATTATCAGCAACAGAACAGAGACTACTCAATAAAGGTTTGACCTTCAGCTCTGAAAAACATCATGACGGTGTGGAAACCAAAAATGACATATACAAGTATATCCGTAAGTTAAAGCTAAAGAAATTCTTTGCAAAAACTCCGATTAAAACTGTGGATGAACCAACAAACAAAGAAATTTCTTCTCAAAAAGGATACACCATCTCAGATATACCAAGTTTAAAGACAGCCTACGAATTGGCACATGATGAGGATGAACTAGCAATAACGGATACACAAATACTTAGAGATATGGAAGTTCCACACAATGTACATCCGAAAACAAGTTTCAGAAATCAATCCAAATTCTGCCCAGTGCTGCATCCAGGTAACCGAATTGATGCATTCCAAGATCTAATCAATGCGGACCTTGAAAACATGAAGAATAACAACAACAATAAAAAGGAAAATCTGTCCTGGAATGAACGCCAAGCACTAAAGTCCCTTAAAGAAAACCATACAATTGAAATAAAACCAGCCGACAAAGGCGGAAACATCGTGATCCTTAACAAGAAAGACTATATAGAAGAAGCCAACCGACAACTCAATGATTCGAACAATTACACAAAACTGAAAGACAACCCAATGTTGGAGATGACAACACAAATACATCAACAAATAACACAATGGCAGGAAAAGGGGTTGCTCAGTCAAGAGGAAAAGAATTTCCTAACGGTTCACAATCCAATTACACCAACGATTTACTTCCTGCCGAAAGTTCACAAAACTTTAAATAAACCACCGGCTCGTCCGATTATCTCGAGTTGCGGTTCACTGTACGAAAACATTGCTTCATACGTAGACTTCTTCTTAGCTCCAATAGTACCGACATTAAACTCCTTCATTAAAGATGCTGGAGACTTTCTCCGAATCCTCATGGAAACGGAATGGCAACCCACATACCTATTAGCCACAATCGATGTGGTGTCGCTTTATACATCAATTGACCACCAACTTGGCCTACAAGCAGTCGCATACTTTCTTAAACAACGACCGATAGGGGAACTTAATCATACAACCATGCTTCTGGAAATGATTAGAACATGCTTAACAAACAATGTATTCCTCTTCAATAACGTGGTCTACTCTCAGAAACGCGGAACTGCCATGGGAGTTTCCTTCTCTCCAAGCTATGCTAATCTCACCATGGGATGGTGGGAGAAACACATAGCTTGGAGAGAAGAAAACGATCCATATACCACAAATGTGGTTCTGTGGTTAAGATTTATTGATGATCTTTTCTTACTATGGAGAGGCACTCGACAAGAACTACTTCATTATATAGCGATACTAAATAACAATGAAGTGGGTTTACAATTTACATTCAATATCCAGGAAAAGGAAATTGACTTTCTGGATACCAAGGTATACATAAAAAATGACAAAATACATACAACCTTGTTTCGAAAGAAGACCTCCACGAACAGCATTCTTCATGGAACTAGTATCCACCCTGTGTCACTAAAGCAAAATGTACCATATGGAGAATTTTTACGCATGAAACGAAATTGCTCGGAACCAAAGGAAATGGAAAACAAATTTGAAGAAACCGAACAACGTTTCATAAAAAGAGGATACAGCTTAAAGACTATAAAATTCGGAGAACAAAGAGCCAGAAAAAAGACAAGAACAGAGACTCTAATTGAAAACAAGAAAGTAAAATCAAAAAGAGAAGATGAAAAACCACGTCTAATCCTGACTTACTCCAAAGAAAGTGTACAAATCAGAAAAATAGTGTAGGAGAGTAGGGTCTGCTATCCTATGGTCACCCCAAATTTTTGCTTTTTGCTTCACTGGTTTTCGACTACTGAGGCTGTGGGCCTGCTAATCAGACCCCCAGCCTGCTGTTCTCTCTCTAAATTAGTAATACATGTTATTGGAAATGGGATCCCCGGCTGGCCAGGGCTTTCGCCAAAGTCAGTCAGAGACCACCACACCCAAGTCAGGGCAAGGGAGTTACACGCCAAGATAACCCCTACTCACCCTCTAGGTAACGTGGCGCGAGCAGCAAGGCTAAACTTGGAGGCGATGTAGGCTAAGTATTTGCGCACGCACCCCAGCAACAACAACCAAAGGCCCACCACAAAGGAACTCCACACAAGGTTATATAAAAATAGCCTTTGTATTACACCAAAACACATTAGATAAAACACACACTTTACAATGTGCCAGAGGCATGGGCAGAATTTACAAGGGATTATTTACAAGACAGGGCCACCTGGACCACTGTCAGGAATCAGCACTTTTAGAAGTAACAATACAATACTTGTAGGCCTAGAACTTAGAACATAGCCTATCAGACAGTACCTTCCGTCCTGGTTGCACGGGATAATGCGAGTGACCTCCTTAGTAAGCTTGAGCGGGCGACCCAGCGAAGCGGCGCGGCTCTGAGGAGAGCGGCGCTGCTCGAGGCTTGGACGGGCTGCCGGCACGGTACAAGCGTTTCTCTGGGGCGACCAATGTGTGCGGCTCAGAAGAGGAGGGGGAGGCAGGATGCGGGCGACCCAGCGAAGCGGCGCGGCTCAGGGGAGAGCGGCGCTGCTCGAGGCTTGGACGGGCTGCCGGCACGTGCTGCCGAGGGGAACGAGCGAGGTACACTTCAGCGAGGCCCCAGGGGCCCAGGGAGATCAGACAAGTCCCAGCAATTTGGCAGGGAAGGCACCATAGAGTCCACTGGTCCTGGGACTCTGGTCAGGGGGCAAGCTCAGTATCAAGCCCTTGGAATATCACTTAGCACATAACAGAAAATCACTGTAGCAAAACAAGTAACTACTGGTAATCAGGTAAGTACCCCTTACGCAGTCCTAACCACCCTAGGAACAGGTCACGCAGGGAACCAGGACCTTACTAGCACCACCTGTACTAGCAAGAACAACCAACTAAATATCAACATACATTTAGGGGTATAGACCTGGGGACAAAACACATGATGTATCAACAACACATTCAGCGGTGTAAGGAACACATGACGCATCAACACACGTTCAGCGGTGTAAGGAACAAGGCACATGATGCATCTACAACACATTCAGAGGTGCAGCACAGGAGAACACATGATGAATAATCTACCCATTCAGAGGTGTAAGGAGGGAAAACACACAGTTGCGCAAAACTCAGATAAGTCACCACCTGTGACAGTCCCTGTGTCCCAATGTCAGGGCCTAAACGTGGCAGTTGCCCACAAAGTGCTGGGCAACTGGTGCAGGGAAAGTTAGAGCAAAGTTGGAGCCTCGTGGGCTCAAGAACCACCACTGTGGCACTGCGGAGCCTCTCTGGGCTCCTGGACAAGAAATGGCGCCCTGAGCCTCTCTGGGCTCTTAAAACGACTGTGGGGGCAAGAGCCTCTCTGGGCTCGAAGAACAGGGGTGCCCCTGAGCCTCTCGGGGCTCGTCACGAATGTGGGCAGGGGGGGGCCCTCTTGGGGGACCCCAGAACAACTGGAGAGCCACTCGGGGCTCGACGAACCATGAGGCCGGGTTGGAGCCTCTCCGGGCTCCAGAACAAAGGAATGGCCCCGAGCCCCTCTGGGCTCACAGAACGATGGGGCCGGGTCTGAGCCTCGCGGCTCCAGGAACAAAGACCGGGCCCCTCGAGTCTCTCTAGACTCGGGAACACAAGGGCAGGCAGGATGGAGTCCCTCACGGGGGACTCAGGGACCCAGAAACAACTGGGTCAGAGACGCGACCCGGGGCACGCCCACATTCACCAGGCACTTCGGGAGGCGGCGTCGGCTCCTCTCGGCGGGGCTTCCCTTCTCTCCTGGGCTGCGGCGGCAACATCTCCGGTCTCCCTCCTGACCCGGGAGAGCGGTACAGCAACAAGGGCTTCCCCCAGGCAGGGGGAAGCAGAAACAACTTCTTCCCGGCCCCGCCCACAACCAGGCGGCGGGCCGGACATCTCCTTCCTGCCCAGACGAGCCCCGGACAGCGGGGGCGGGACTTCAGAGTCCTCGGGCTGGCAGCCAATCATGGCGCGGCCCGGGGACAGCATCATCAGGAGGCTCGGCCGGCTGGACCAATCCCAGCGCGGCGGCGGGCGGGGCTTCCTCCGGCAAACCGGAAGTCCCGCCCCGCATCAGGCACCGTCGTGCCTGACTTCCTGTTTTGCGGCGCTCGGGCCGCGGCGGTGAATCTCGGGGGCATTTCTGAGGGGTGGCACCCTCGAGATTAAAATAAACAGCGAGGTGGGCACTCGCCAATTAATTAAATAAACGGGGTGGCACCCGTATTTAAGACGAAAGTGCAACGAAGCACTCTGGGGCACCAGAGGGGCAGGAGCGCTTCCCTCAGAGGGAAAACGACAGCGCTCTGCCCAGGCATGAAAAATAAAACGCTCACAGCGCTAGCAGGACACAAAGCGCTCCAATGCGCTAGGGACAGCACACAAGCGCTTCCAGGCGCTAGAAGCCACCAGTCAAGCGCTCCCAGCACCACTAGACAGGACAAAGGGCCTCCAGGCGCCTCAGGGGAACACAAGTCCAGCAAAAGTCCAAGCACAGCGCTAGAGGGGAATAAACAGCGCTCCCAAGCGCTATAAGGGACCAAAGTCCAGCAAAGCTCTTCAGAAGTCCAGGGGCTGGGCAGGGCCCAGGGGAGGCAAGCCTTCCCCCTGGGCCCAAGCAGCAGCACGCCCCTGGCAGATTCAAGCAGCAAACAAGAAAATTTTCATGGGGTCACAGCCCCTCTTTTATACACCTTTTCCCTTTGTCTTTAGGTGCAGGGTGGGGGCAGAACCAGTCGCAGCTGGTCTGGGAGTACTGTTGATGGCCCAACCACCCATTCTATTCACTGGCAGGGCTTGGGTCATCAGTCACACCACAGGGGGGCGGAGCCAGCATTGTGTGGGGAAAACCCAGCCCATCCAGGACACAGGTACACTCCTCCCACACATCACTCATGCTAATCTCCCACTCACCACCGGGGCAGACCCACACAGACTTCCTGGAGCCTGGCATCCCAGCCAGCTCCAGCCAATCACACGCCAGCACCCTCACAGCACACGTACAGCCATGTCTAGAAATGGCGCTTCCCTTCTAGACACATACATGCTGCATACACCATCTCGCAGCATTCACTCCCCCGAGTTCACACATACCAAACTTGACCATGCACACCTCACGCATCAGGAACTACCAGGGACACAGACATTCCCCATGCATTCCTATGGGAGGGCAGGCCAATCTCACACACGCACTCAGGGAGAGCACGCACTTTACACTGCGCCACAGTGTCAAAGTGCGCAAAGGACAGAAATCACTATAATTTAAGGCAAAAAGTTCAGGGGTGAACCTGCCACAAGGCCCAAGTCCAACACAACCCCCTTCCAGCCAAAACGCAGGGGAGACCAATCACCACCGTGATGGACTTCCCTGCTTGGGGCGATAGAACACGGACGCGGGCCCGCACTGCAGGGACACCCTCCGGTTCTACGCCAAGTTGATCCATAAGACAAGCACATCCTTAAAAAAAAAACTGGCCCAACTAGGCTACCCCACTGGTACTCCTTAGCTGTCCACGGCTAGGACCAGGCCCTAGGCCACCTAGATACCACTGGTCCTTGCCAATCCACAGAGTGGGGGGTAGTAACCCCTGGCCTGCACTAGCCATTCTCCACTCCCTCTCAGTGTAGTTCCAAACTACCACTGATCCTTCAACCTAGGGTCCGCACCCTCAGGCTGACCAGAGGTCACGGGCAAGAATGCCTCACCCTACCTCTACTTCTGAAGCACCCTCCAGAACACAACTCTCCCACCAGTTTAGGACCTGACTTCCTCAGCAGCAGTGACCACAGTCAGACCAGCACAAGAACGGTGTAGTAAGGCGTTGCACTTTGCGGGTTGCCAGATGCGGCGCAGGCGGCGGCTCGTGGACCGCGTCGAGACGGGGACGGCGAGCGGCATAGACTGCGCGGCCGAAGGCAGACGCGGCTCAGTGCGGTGCCTACAGGACACCAGGCTGGTCATGACAGATAGGTCACCACTCCCTTAACTGGTCTACCACCTGGGATTCAAATTCACCGGATGCACAGGGGTCAGACTCCCTCTGACCCCCTTCCAGAGTTCTGCACCCTCCCACTGTAGAACAGGGTCCCTCCACTTAAGGTAGGCCCCACCTGCTCTCAGGGTAGTACCACAACACTCAGCCAAGAACCCTAAAGATCCCTGCTAGGCCTGTACCACCCCTTCTGGGAAACACAGGGTCTCTTCACTTAAGATGAGCCCCACCTGTGTTCACAGGGGTACCCCTAGAAGACAAACCGGCCAGGACACTGGCTACAGTCGCCCTGCCGTCCAGGACAGGCAACACCTGAACCTGGCTCCCTAACCTAGGGACGCTACCCTTTGGTTAGATGCCTGGCGCACCAGGACTTCTACAAGTTGAAAACAAAAATCTAAGACTTTCTCTCCTCCTTCAGCAGCAAGGCAACCACTGCAGGTCAATACCCCATACAGCTTACCCGGTTCCTTCTCTTCAGGCAGGAGTTCCCTCTTGTAACTTCAGGACACTACATACAGTTGCCCTTACGTCCAAATCCGGAAACACCGGCTACTGGCTCCCCAACCGAGGGACGTACCCTTTGGTCAGATGCCTGGCGCACCAGGACTTCCTTGAGGGTGACACAACTAATGTGTCGTGTACAAGTCTGCCTGACACTCAGGACAGAAGTGGCATCACCATGGTCACTCCCTGGCGACACAACCCTTCTGGTTGGCCCCTGACCCACTGGTTCTTCCACTGGGGAACCTATCCCCCTCGCACCCCTCCATCTGGACTTCTGCACCCTCCCAACTGGAGCGGTACTGCCAGACACCAGAACTACTGGAACCCTGGTTACAGAGGTTCCACGTTCTCCAGACACTCTGGAAGATCCTCCTCAAATGACCTATTGGTACAGCCTAGGCCCCCGACCTGATGTTCCCTCTAGAAACATTCCAGGCCCTGACACTGGGTTTCGGGCACCTGGAGACATGCAGTCCCACCCACTCCTTCTCCTCTTGAGACAGGACGTGAGCCCCTACACCGAGACCTAGCTGGGCTACACTGAACCTCTTCCACCACGCTGGGCTGGAAGACACCTCAGACACTCCTTTTGGAATCACTCCATCCCCTATGCCTCTCTCCTCCCAGAACATTACCAACTCCAAAATTCTGTCTCTCAACAGACCACAGAAATCAAAAAGCAGGCTCCACTATCTGCAGACGTTCTTGGGAAAAGTTCAACACACAGGACTTAGGTATCTGAACAAAACTAGCATTCAGCAAGCTCCCCATCCAGAGAACTCACAAACACATCCAGTGCCACACACCATTCATCCACACACACCCCTCCCCAGACTGGTAAGGCAGTTTCTACCACCCCTGACTTCTCAACCTGACCACACTTGACACAGGTACCATTACTCCAGGGCAGGGACGGGGGACACATGCACTGGACACACTTATGCTGCCACCACTGGATCCCACCCTTCTGGTGAATCCAGAAAACACACTGCACTTAGGGGGATGATCTACCCTCCCGAGCTAGGGACACCTAACTCAAAGTGCACAAGAAACACATTTCCACAGAAATGACATTTTCAGCAAACTTAAACAATAATCCCCAAAATGTTGTTATCTAAAATGCAGAGTTTTGTGGTGCAGCCAGCTGCTACCAAGGTACAACGCAAACACAAATCCTTATCCCACCGCTTGCCGCCAATGTTGGAAATGGGATCCCCGGCTGGCCAGGGCTTTCGCCAAAGTCAGTCAGAGACCACCACACCCAAGTCAGGGCAAGGGAGTTACACGCCAAGATAACCCCTACTCACCCTCTAGGTAACGTGGCGCGAGCAGCAAGGCTAAACTTGGAGGCGATGTAGGCTAAGTATTTGCGCACGCACCCCAGCAACAACAACCAAAGGCCCACCACAAAGGAACTCCACACAAGGTTATATAAAAATAGCCTTTGTATTACACCAAAACACATTAGATAAAACACACACTTTACAATGTGCCAGAGGCACGGGCAGAATTTACAAGGGATTATTTACAAGACAGGGCCACCTGGACCACTGTCAGGAATCAGCACTTTTAGAAGTAACAATACAATACTTGTAGGCCTAGAACTTAGAACATAGCCTATCAGACAGTACCTTCCGTCCTGGTTGCACGGGATAATGCGAGTGACCTCCTTAGTAAGCTTGAGCGGGCGACCCAGCGAAGCGGCGCGGCTCTGAGGAGAGCGGCGCTGCTCGAGGCTTGGACGGGCTGCCGGCACGGTACAAGCGTTTCTCTGGGGCGACCAATGTGTGCGGCTCAGAAGAGGAGGGGGAGGCAGGATGCGGGCGACCCAGCGAAGCAGCGCGGCTCAGGGGAGAGCGGCGCTGCTCAAGGCTTGGACGGGCTGCCGGCACGTGCTGCCGAGGGGAACGAGCGAGGTACACTTCAGCGAGGCCCCAGGGGCCCAGGGAGATCAGACAAGTCCCAGCAATTTGGCAGGGAAGGCACCATAGAGTCCACTGGTCCTGGGACTCTGGTCAGGGGGCAAGCTCAGTATCAAGCCCTTGGAATATCACTTAGCACATAACAGAAAATCACTGTAGCAAAACAAGTAACTACTGGTAATCAGGTAAGTACCCCTTACGCAGTCCTAACCACCCTAGGAACAGGTCACGCAGGGAACCAGGACCTTACTAGCACCACCTGTACTAGCAAGAACAACCAACTAAATATCAACATACATTTAGGGGTATAGACCTGGGGACAAAACACATGATGTATCAACAACACATTCAGCGGTGTAAGGAACACATGACGCATCAACACACGTTCAGCGGTGTAAGGAACAAGGCACATGATGCATCTACAACACATTCAGAGGTGCAGCACAGGAGAACACATGATGAATAATCTACCCATTCAGAGGTGTAAGGAGGGAAAACACACAGTTGCGCAAAACTCAGATAAGTCACCACCTGTGACAGTCCCTGTGTCCCAATGTCAGGGCCTAAACGTGGCAGTTGCCCACAAAGTGCTGGGCAACTGGTGCAGGGAAAGTTAGAGCAAAGTTGGAGCCTCGTGGGCTCAAGAACCACCACTGTGGCACTGCGGAGCCTCTCTGGGCTCCTGGACAAGAAATGGCGCCCTGAGCCTCTCTGGGCTCTTAAAACGACTGTGGGGGCAAGAGCCTCTCTGGGCTCGAAGAACAGGGGTGCCCCTGAGCCTCTCGGGGCTCGTCACGAATGTGGGCAGGGGGGGCCCTCTTGGGGGACCCCAGAACAACTGGAGAGCCACTCGGGGCTCGACGAACCATGAGGCCGGGTTGGAGCCTCTCCGGGCTCCAGAACAAAGGAATGGCCCCGAGCCCCTCTGGGCTCACAGAACGATGGGGCCGGGTCTGAGCCTCGCGGCTCCAGGAACAAAGACCGGGCCCCTCGAGTCTCTCTAGACTCGGGAACACAAGGGCAGGCAGGATGGAGTCCCTCACGGGGGACTCAGGGACCCAGAAACAACTGGGTCAGAGACGCGACCCGGGGCACGCCCACACTCACCAGGCACTTCGGGAGGCGGCGTCGGCTCCTCTCGGCGGGGCTTCCCTTCTCTCCTGGGCTGCGGCGGCAACATCTCCGGTCTCCCTCCTGACCCGGGAGAGCGGTACAGCAACAAGGGCTTCCCCCAGGCAGGGGGAAGCAGAAACAACTTCTTCCCGGCCCCGCCCACAACCAGGCGGCAGGCCGGACATCTCCTTCCTGCCCAGACGAGCCCCGGACAGCGGGGGCGGGACTTCAGAGTCCTCGGGCTGGCAGCCAATCATGGCGCGGCCCGGGGACAGCATCATCAGGAGGCTCGGCCGGCTGGACCAATCCCAGCGCGGCGGCGGGCGGGGCTTCCTCCGGCAAACCGGAAGTCCCGCCCCGCATCAGGCACCGTCGTGCCTGACTTCCTGTTTTGCAGCGCTCGGGCCGCGGCGGTGAATCTCGGGGGCATTTCTGAGGGGTGGCACCCTAGAGATTAAAATAAACAGCGAGGTGGGCACTCGCCAATTAATTAAATAAACGGGGTGGCACCCGTATTTAAGACGAAAGTGCAACGAAGCACTCTGGGGCACCAGAGGGGCAGGAGCGCTTCCCTCAGAGGGAAAACGACAGCGCTCTGCCCAGGCATGAAAAATAAAACGCTCACAGCGCTAGCAGGACACAAAGCGCTCCAATGCGCTAGGGACAGCATACAAGCGCTTCCAGGCGCTAGAAGCCACCAGTCAAGCGCTCCCAGCACCACTAGACAGGACAAAGGGCCTCCAGGCGCCTCAGGGGAACACAAGTCCAGCAAAAGTCCAAGCACAGCGCTAGAGGGGAATAAACAGCGCTCCCAAGCGCTATAAGGGACCAAAGTCCAGCAAAGCTCTTCAGAAGTCCAGGGGCTGGGCAGGGCCCAGGGGAGGCAAGCCTTCCCCCTGGGCCCAAGCAGCAGCACGCCCCTGGCAGATTCAAGCAGCAAACAAGAACATTTTCATGGGGTCACAGCCCCTCTTTTATACACCTTTTCCCTTTGTCTTTAGGTGCAGGGTGGGGGCAGAACCAGTCGCAGCTGGTCTGGGAGTACTGTTGATGGCCCAACCACCCATTCTATTCACTGGCAGGGCTTGGGTCATCAGTCACACCACAGGGGGGCGGAGCCAGCATTGTGTGGGGAAAACCCAGCCCATCCAGGACACAGGTACACTCCTCCCACACATCACTCATGCTAATCTCCCACTCACCACCGGGGCAGACCCACACAGACTTCCTGGAGCCTGGCATCCCAGCCAGCTCCAGCCAATCACACGCCAGCACCCTCACAGCACACGTACAGCCATGTCTAGAAATGGCGCTTCCCTTCTAGACACATACATGCTGCATACACCATCTCGCAGCATTCACTCCCCCGAGTTCACACATACCAAACTTGACCATGCACACCTCACGCATCAGGAACTACCAGGGACACAGACATTCCCCATGCATTCCTATGGGAGGGCAGGCCAATCTCACACACGCACTCAGGGAGAGCACGCACTTTACACTGCGCCACAGTGTCAAAGTGCGCAAAGGACAGAAATCACTATAATTTAAGGCAAAAAGTTCAGGGGTGAACCTGCCACAAGGCCCAAGTCCAACACATGTGCTATAGGGAGTGGAGTGGTGTGGCTCACTGGTTAGAGGCAGCAGACCCGGGAGCAGAAGTCGGCCCGGGACCAGGGTTCAATTCCCGACGCGGCAGGGTCCTGGACCAGGGTCAGTGGACTCGACAATTCTCGCCTCGGTGCCTACTCTAACCTGGGGTCCCACTTGGCAACTCTGGGCATTAGCTTGCCTAATCTCCACAACGGCCCCATCAACGTCGGGGATGCCTGGCTCCACCTTGGGGATTCCCAGTAGGGACCATCCCACAGGGAAAGCCAGGACGGGTTCCCCAGCGGTATACAGTGCCGGGATGCCCCTTTGCTGGGGCAGCTGTGCGCTTTACAAGTATACGACATTTAACATTTATTTAACATAGGTACATACCACAATTGGAAATGGACTCCTTGTCAGCCCCTGTACCATGCACTATAGGTGCTCAGGGCATAGGTGCCACCACGGCCTACCAGGGGCTGCAGTATATCTTTTGCCACCCCTGGCTGGTTCTTAAATTGACACAACTGGCTGATCACTCAGCTGGGGCAAGATGGTGTAATCACCCCTTGCTTAGATATAGTATACCTATATCTAAACCTATATCTGGACACATATAAACCTGTGAGTCACTCCTATGGAAGGCCTTATCAATTCTGGAGGCAGAGTGCGTGGTTTAATGTGAGATGGAGCTCTAGCATGAGCTGAGCCTGTCTGCAGCTGTCGGGAACAAATCCCTAAGCTGTTCCAGGATAATGCCATACCATATACTATTAAGTGCATTATAATCCTCGCGGTTATATAGCAACTTTGGTTTGGCTTTATCAAAACATGTCGTGTAAGGTGTCATACGATTTGGAACACTATCCCCTCGCCAGTTCTAGCGACGGGGATAGCATTCCACCCCTCTAGAGGGAGAAGACATGTTACTTTACTGAAATGCGGTTGATTTTTAAAAGAGCCTCAGATCCACAAAATGGATGCTTCTGCCACAGACACGGGTCTGACCCCCTGCAGCTGACCGAAACTCAGCCAAGGTGGCCTGGACAAAGGGTTTCCTGTCGCAGGGAGGTGTCCCACCTCCCCAGACAGGAGATAGTGGATTGTAGCAGGGAGGTTTGAAAGAAACCAGACACTGCATGGGGAGCACAAGGCTGCCCCTTGCATAATCCGGCCAAACCGGTTCTGGGGCACACCAGCCCCCGTCCCAGCGCGGCCTGGATCAAAGGAAAGGGGTGTGCCCACCCCCTTCCTGGGTCCCACCCATAGGAGGGGACCTAGCAGGTAATCCAGCCCCCTAGATTGGTATACGAATGGGAGCAGTGCCAATGCACTTCAGATTATCCTGATGAAACATAAGAAACGAAACTCTGGACCCTTCGACATCTTACTCAACGTAGAAGACTGAAGAATCTCCCTTGTGGTCAAGGAGTGACCACCCTGTGCAAACAGGCACCATCCAGCACCTC
This sequence comes from Lissotriton helveticus, assembly GCF_964261635.1. Taxonomy (NCBI): domain Eukaryota; kingdom Metazoa; phylum Chordata; class Amphibia; order Caudata; family Salamandridae; genus Lissotriton; species Lissotriton helveticus. The sequence goes on along the minus strand of NC_136068.1, from coordinate 1,117,331,197 downwards.
GACGTCTGCTTTGTTGCAGTTCCCGCCAGAACTCGAGCGACAGAGATTGACGAGATCAAGCTTGCCTGCCTTCTAACAGCCCGATCCACAGTCCCTGCAGAGCTGAGACCCGTAGAGGCGACCGGAAGAGTGGGGCACGCCATCTTGAAGAGACCACGAGATGCTGACCGTGCAGCCCACGAGTGACCCTTGAAGCTGTACACCGGGGTTTGAGAAGCCCCAACCCTGAGCCACTCTTGCACCGAAGTTCAGCCCTCCACACTCGACGAGTGCTGCGTGGGGCCCTTCTGCGTCTTTTGGCTCAACGTGTTGGCCCGGTCACTTGCCAGCTGGCTTGTGGCCCCTGTGCCAAAGAAAACCAAAATATGACTTGTGATTCTGGTTGCTCCAGATTTGCACCCACTCCCCTGAAAAGGAGTACCCACTCTGACCCTTCTGGTCCGAGTGAGAAGCAATCTTCCAGTTCCGCATGGATTGCGTTTGCCAAGTGTTGTTTGCTCCAATCTTGAAGCCGACAGCGCCGACGGCGAGAGCCTTTGTGGGACAGATCGTGACCCGCTCCTGGACCTCGCAGATGCCCCAGAGCCCATGTGACAGCGGAGAGAAGCTCCTCGACAACCACCTGATTGAGCCCGACATTGCCTGGTTCCATCCTGGTTCCATCCTGGTCACTGCTGAGTGACCCAGACTCTGTCCCCTCTGCTTTCAGGTACTTTACGACTCTGATCCACCCTTGGATCACACCAGACACTTCTCCTTCACTTCGCCTGCAGCATCTTCAGCTTCAAGCACCCAGAACCTTCACGACGAAACCCGACGCCACTTCGACCCTATGCACCCGCTTCCTGTGGGTGAGGTAACATTGCAACGCCGGTGTTCCCACACTGGTACACACCTCTAGGGTCTGTGTCTAAAGTTTTGTCCTTCTAGGTTCAGCGGAGAAGTATCCTAAAACTCTATTTGTGTAACTTTTACGCCCCATTGACTTGCATTGGTGCATGCGTGTGCTTTAAGCACTGCACCCGAATCCCGCGGGCTTTTCCTGACTTCAGCATTGCTTGTCCCGACTGCTCCCAGCAATTCCCTAGGCCCTAGGCCTAACCACTGTTCGATTGGTATCTCTTATACCACTTTCTTAGTATATGGTCTGAGTGGCCCCTCGCCCTCATCCATAATTGTGCAACTTTGTATGTTATACTCTGCTTTTGATTTAACGCTTGTGCCCCTTTATTCATAAAGAGTACTGGGGATTATTTGTAGAAATAAATACATATGTTTTTATAATATACTTGTGTGGTGTCCTTTCATTTGATATTACAGGACTGTGATTGGTAAAACAGCTCGCTTAACACGACCTCTTGAGTTAAGCCTTTAAGGCTGCTTAGTCTATGCTACCATTAAGATAGCTTGTCTACAAGGTTGACTTACAACCAGACACCATAAGGGATAGCTTGAACTGATACAAGGTGGTTCCAGAATTGGAAACATCATATATCAGGCCAACTTCTCACATTGGTGCGCAGCGGTGCGGATTTGAGCTTGCTGTTGTTTTACCATTGCAATCTTTTTATCAAATTGAAAGATCACATCAAGTACCTTAGGTACATATAAATCAAAAGCTTAGCATATTAAGTTCTACTGAACTTAGTAGTTGTAGATTAAAGGGAGTAGCACACCCTGACTACAACTCACTAGCAAGGTACAGTAGGAAAACACTTAGTGTAGGTAAGTGCACCACTTACACCTCACTAGCAGTCATGTCTGGCACAGGTGAAGCTCCAAGCTCTCTGCCTGTGACAGTTGACCTTACCCAGGCAACTTCCAGCTATGACAAACTTAGCCACAACGACTTGTGTGCCTTGTGCATACCAAGAGGGCTAAAAAGGGGCAGAGGTCCCACCATTCCTACCCTGATAGCCATTCTAGAACAGGATGACTTAGATAAGGCGAGGGCAGCTCCCTTAGAGTCAGGAGATGGAGTGAACCCCCCTGTAACTGATACCACTCCAGAGGAGGAAGAAGAAGAGGAGGTGGAGGAGGAGGATGACTCAGATGTAGAGGATCTTGAAGATCAGGATCAGAGGGGTAGCCAGGTTATAGTTGCCAGGCTTAACCAGGCCAACTTAAACCTACTGGGGAATGGAGAGGGCCAGCGCCTCCCCAGATCCCAAAATATAATTCTCCCAGGCAAGAGAAGAGTGAGATCTCCATCAGGGGACTCTCATATTTCTAGTGCCTCAAGAGAATCTCAGAGAGGGATGACTTCCTCTCAGAAGATAGAGCATAGAGCCAGGATGAGGGCTGTCAAACTCCAGATAGAGAGGGAGGAGGTAGCCCTGGCTCAAGCTAGACTTGCCTTGGCAAGAGAGCAGACATTGTGTGGCTTAGATGCCACTGGTGGCAGCATAATTCCTAGAGAGAAAGACGGGAGCTATGATAATAGAAACCTGACAAAAATTGTGCCCCCCTACAAGAAAGGGGATGACATCCACAAATGGATGACTGCTCTTGAGAGAGCCTGCATGGTACAGCAGGTTCCTCAGGATCAGTGGGCTGCAATTTTATGGTACTCCTTTTCTGAGAAAGGGAGGGATAGGCTCCTTACAGTTAGACCTGAGGATGCCAAAAACTACTCTGTCCTGAAGAGTGCTCTTATTGAAGGGGATTGGCCTAACCACTGAGCAATACAGGTTGTTGTTCAGAGACACCCAAAACGCACAGACTCAGGACTGGACTGATTTTGTCGATTGTGCCACTAAGGCTCTGGAGGGTTGGCTGCAGGGAAGTAAAGTCTCAGACTATACAGGATTGTACAATCTTATAATGAGAGAGCAGATCCTTAATAACTGTCAGAAGCAGCTGTTGCATCAATACCTTATTGACTCTGATCTGACCTCTCCCCAAGAATTGGGAAAGAAGGCAGACAAATGGGTCAGAACAAGGAATAAGCAGAAACCCCAGAACCAAGGTGGTGACCAGAAGAAAACAGACCAGAAGGGTGGGAATCAGAAAGATAAAGAAAAGGACCAGAAGTCTTCAGGCCCCCAAACTAGTAATAAGGAGGGTGGTTCCCAAAATGGCAACAAGAAAAAGAAGAATGATGGCCCAAAGAAACCTTGGTGTAATACCTGCAAATCAGTTTCACACTGGGGCAGTGAATGCACCAAGAAAAATCCAGTCCCCACCACTGCAGCTCCTAAAGCACCTGCACCCCCTAGTACAGTTAGCAGTGGTGGTACACAACCTAAGGGTATAGTGGGGTTAACCTTGGGTACTGAGATGGAATCTGGCCTAGTCAGAAGCCCTACTCAGGCAGTTCTCCTGTATGATGTGGACTTAGCTTTGTCCACTACATTGAGTCCCAGTAACCTGGGCAAATATAGGCAGACGCCTTTGATAAATGAGAAACTGGCTCAGTCCTACAGGGACACATGTGCCAGTGTCACTATGGTGACACCTGACTTTGTGGACCCTGGACAGATTGTACTAGGTGAAAGTTACCTAGTGACCAATGCAAGCAACTCCACTACTTCACATAGTGTGGCTGTTGTGAACTTCTCCTGGGGAGGGGTAGATGGCCTAAAGAAAGTTGTTGTGAGTGCAGACCTCCCAGTAGACTGTCTGTTAGGCAATGATCTTGAAAGCTCAGTTTGGTCAGAAGTGGAGTACAGGACTCATGCAGAAATGCTAGGGATTCCAGCACATGTCCTTGCAGTGACAAGGACTCAGGCTAAGAATTGCCTTCCTGAACCAGTGGTGGATCTTGGAACAATAGACCAACCACAACCCAAGAGAAGGAGCAAGAGGGTTAAGGCTTTGTCTTCCCCCTTGCCCCAGGTTGAGGATCAGATTTCACAGGAAACTGATTCTGCAGTCCAAGAGGAGACTGTCTCAGAGGAACTTGAGCCTGATCAGGTTGAGTTTCTGGGGACAGGGGGACCCTCAAGGGCAGACCTGGGGCAGGCCCAATTAGATTGCCCTTCACTTGAACCCCTCAAACAGCAAGCTGCTGCTGAGGCTGCAGGGAATGCTCAAGGTGCCCATAAAGTTTATTGGGATGAAGGACTCCTTTACTCAGAGGCTAGAGACCCCAAGCCTGGTACAACCAGGAGGTTGGTTATACCTTTGAAGTTTAGGGGTTTCCTTCTCACCTTGGCCCATGATATTCCCCTTGCAGGACACTTAGGCCAGAACAAGACTTGGGACAGGCTTGTTCCACACTTTCACTGGCCTCATATGTCAGAAAATGTCAAGGTGTTTTGTCGCTCCTGTGTCACTTGCCAAGCCAGTGGTAAGTCAGGTGGCACAACAAAGGCCCCCCTGATACCACTACCTGTGGTGGGGGTACCCTTTGAAAGAGTTGGAATAGATATTGTGGGTCCCATGGATCCTCAAACAGCATCTGGGCACGGATTTATACTGGTGGTAGTGGATCATGCCACCAGGTACCCAGAGGCAATTCCCCTGAGGACCACCACAGCACCTGTGGTGGCAAAAGCCCTCATTGCAGTTTTCTCAAGAGTGGGCTTTCCAAAGGAGGTACTTTCAGACAGAGGTACAAACTTCATGTCTGGATATTTAAAAGCAATGTGGAAGGAGTGTGGAGTAAACTACAAGTTTACCACACCCTATCACCCACAGTGCAATGGGCTTGTGGAGAGATTCAACAAGACCCTCAAGGGAATGATAAAAGGTTTACCAGAGAAGCTCAGGCGGAAATGGGACATCCTTTTACCCTGCTTGCTCTTTGCTTACAGAGAGGTCCCCCAGAAGGGGGTTGGCTACAGCCCTTTTGAACTTTTGTTTGGCCACCCTGTGAGGGGTCCACTATGTTTGGTGAAGGAAGGATGGGAGTTACCTCTCAAAAAGCCTAAGCTTGATGTTGTGGACTATGTACTTGGTCTCCGCTCCAGGATGGCTGAGTATATGGAGAGAGCATCCAAAAACCTGGAGGCCAGCCAAGAATTGCAGAAAGCTTGGCATGACCAAAAGGCTGTTCTGGTTGAGTTCCAGCCAGGGCAGAAGGTGTGGGTGTTGGAGCCAGTGGCCCCAGCAGCACTCCAGGACAAATGGACTGGACCCTACCCTATCATTGAGAAAAAGGGAGAAGTCACTTACTTGGTTGACTTTGGAACCCCTAGGAGCCCCCACAGGGTGCTCCATGTGAATCGTTTGAAAGCATTTGTGGACAGGGAGGACATGAGCTTGCTCATGGCCACAGATGGGGAACAGGAGGAAGAGAGTGACCCTCTCCCAGACCTGCTTTCCCAGAACCCTGATGATGGTTCAGTTGATGGAGTAGTCTTGGCAGGCAGCCTCACTGACCAGCAGCAGATGGACTGCAGACAAGTTTTGCAAGCCCACAGACACTTGTTTTCACTCACACCCAGTCAAACTAACTGGTGCACCCATGAGGTGGACACTGGTGACAGTCTGCCTGTGAAGAATAAGATCTACAGGCAACCTGACCATGTCAGGGATTGTATAAAGGCTGAGGTGCAAAAGATGTTGGAGCTTGGAGTGATTGAGCCATCAGAGAGCCCATGGGCTAGCCCAGTGGTCCTTGTGCCAAAACCTCATACCCAAGATGGAAAGAGAGAAATGAGATTTTGTGTGGACTACAGAGGTCTCAATGCTGTCACTAGGATAGATGCACATCCCATTCCAAGAGCAGATGAGCTCATTGATAAATTAGCTTCTGCTAAGTTTCTGAGCACATTTGATTTGACAGCTGGCTACTGGCAGATCAGACTAGCTGAAGAGTCAAAAGCCAAGACAGCATTCTCTACCCCTAGTGGACATTATCAGTTTGTGGTAATGCCCTTTGGTTTGAAGAATGCACCTGCCACTTTCCAAAGGTTGGTGAACCAAGTCCTTGCTGGGTTAGATGACTTTTGTGCAGCATATCTAGATGATATTGCTGTCTTTAGCTCCACCTGGGAGGATCACCTGATCCACCTGAAGAAAGTTCTGGAGGCCCTGCAAAAGGCAGGCCTGACTATCAAGGCTACCAAGTGCCAGATAGGGCAGAGCAAGGTTGTATACCTGGGCCACCTAGTAGGTGGAGGTCAGGTTCAACCACTGGAGAGCAAGATCCAGACCATACAGGACTGGGCTCCTCCAACTACCCAGACACAAGTCAGAGCCTTCTTGGGCCTGACTGGGTATTACAGAAAGTTTGTGAAAAACTATGGGTCCATTGTGACACCATTAAAAGACTTGACATCCAAGAAGATGCCAAAAAAGGTTCAGTGGACAGTTAGCTGTCAAAAGGCATTTGATGACCTGAAGAAGGCCATGTGCTCTGCACCTATCCTGAAGAGTCCTGACTACTCCAAACAGTTCATTGTACAGACAGATGCTTCTGAGTTGGGGGTGGGAGCTGTGCTTTCACAACTTAATCAAGATGGTCAAGACCAGCCCATTGCTTTTATTAGCAGAAGGCTGACCCCCAGGGAGAAACGTTGGTCAGCTATTGAGAGGGAGGCCTTTGCTGTGGTTTGGGCCCTGAAGAAGTTGAGGCCATACTTGTTTGGAACTCACTTCCTAGTTCAGACAGACCATAAGCCCCTCTTGTGGCTAAATCAGATGAAGGGTGAAAATCCCAAACTGCTCAGGTGGTCCATTTCCCTACAGGGGATGGACTTTACAGAGGAGCACCGCCCAGGGACTGACCATGGTAATGCAGATGGTCTCTCCAGGTACTTCCACTTAGAACATGAAGACTTATCTGGTCAAGGTTAGTTTAATGTCCCTGCGTTTGGGGTGGGGTTGTGTAGGAGAGTAGGGTCTGCTATCCTATGGTCACCCCAAATCTTTGCTTTTTGCTTCACTGGTTTTCGACTACTGAGGCTGTGGGCCTGCTAATCAGACCCCCAGCCTGCTGTTCTCTCTCTAAATTAGTAATGCATGTGCTATAGGTACATACCACAATTGGAAATGGACTCCTTGTCAGCTCCTGTACCATGCACTATAGGTGCTCAGGGCATAGGTGCCACCAAGGCCTACCAGGGGCTGCAGCATATCTTTTGCCACCCCTGGCTGGTTCTTAAATTGACACAACTGGCTGATCACTCAGCTGGGGCAAGATGGTGTAATCACCCCTTGCTTAGATATAGTATACCTATATCTAAACCTATATCTGGACACATATAAACCTGTGAGTCACTCCTATGGAAGGCCTTATCAATTCTGGAGGCAGAGTGCGTGGTTTAATGTGAGATGGAGCTCTAGCATGAGCTGAGCCTGTCTGCAGCTGTCGGGAACAAATCCCTAAGCTGTTCCAGGATAATGCCATACCATATACTATTAAGTGCATTATAATCCTCGCGGTTATATAGCAACTTTGGTTTGGCTTTATCAAAACATGTTGTGTAAGGTGTGATACGATTTGGAATACTATCCCCTCGCCAGTTCTGGCGATGGGGATAGCATTCCACCCCTCTAAAGGGAGAAGACATGTTACTTTACTGAAATGCGGTTGATTTTTAAAAGAGCCTCAGATCCACAAAATGGATGCTTCTGCCACAGACACGGGTCTGACCCCTGCAGCTGACCGAAACTCAGCCAAGGGGGCCTGGACAAAGGGTTTCCTGTCGCAGGGAGGTGTCCCACCTCCCCAGACAGGAGATAGTGGATTGTAGCAGGGAGGTTTGAAAGAAACCAGACACTGCATGGGGAGCACAAGGCTGCCCCTTGCATAATCCGGCCAAACCGGTTCTGGGGCACACCAGCCCCCATCCCACCGCGGCCTGGATCAAAGGAAAGGGGTGTACCCACCCCCTTCCTGGGTCCCACCCATAGGAGGGGACCTAGCATGTAATCCAGCCCCCTAGATTCGTATAAGAATGGGAGCAGTGCCAATGCACTTCAGATTATCCTGATGAAACATAAGAAACAAAACTCTGGACCCTTCGACATCCTACTCAACGTAGAAGACTGAAGAATCTTCCTTGTGGTCAAGGAGTGACCACCCTGTGCAAACAGGCACCATCCAGCACCTCGACATCTGCTTTGTTGCAGTTCCCGCTGGAACTCGAGCACCAGAGATCGACGAGACCAAGCTTACCTGCCTTCTAACAGCCCGATCCACAGTCCCTGCAGAGCTGAGATCCGTGGAGGCGACTGGAAGCGTGGGGCACACCATCTTGAAAAGACCACGAGACGCTGACCGTGCAGCCCACGAGTGACCCTCGAAGCTGTACACCGGGGTTTGAGAAGCCCCAACCCTGAGCCACTCTTGCACCGAAGTTCAGCCCTCCACACTCGACGAGTGCTGCGTGGGGCCCTTCTGCTTCTTTTGGCTCAACGCGTTGGCCCGGTCACTTGCCAGCTGGCTTGTGGACCCTGTGCCACTGAAAACCGAAATACGACTTATGATTCTGATTGCTCCAGATTTGCACCCACTCCCCTGAAAAGGAGTACCCACTCTGACCCTCCTGGTCCGAGTGAGAAGCAATCTTCCAGTTCCGCGTGGATTGCGTTTGCCAAGTGTTGTTTGCTCCAATCTTGAAGCCGACAGCGCCGACGGCGAGAGCCTTTGTGGGACAGATAGTGACCCGCTCCTGGATGATGCAGATGCCCCAGAGCCCACGTGACAGTGGAGAGGAGCTCCTCAACAACCACCTGATTGCGCCCGACATTGCCTGGTTCCATCCTGGGTCCACTATTTGTAAAGAAGGGGGACCCCTACTAATGATGCATTCACTACTTGTAGGGAAACATATAAGAACTAATTTACAAAACAATAAGTAGTGAGATATATTGTTAAGCCAATGAACCCAAGAAGAATACTACCTAACTACATAAACAATGTGACATGTAATGAAGAACTGATAAAGTCAACACTTGTTATTGTAGTATAAATTGATATTTTTGTTTTATTTCAATCTTTTTAAACATTTTTGTAGAACATATTTAGTTTATAAAAATATACATTTCTAAGTTAAAAGGTATGTGATAAACATATTTGTCGTCAGAGTGAAACAAATGAAAAAATGAAAATACAAAGTGAACAACAAAGATGACTCCGATGTTAAAAAGGGGGCTTGGATGGAATTAGCAAAGCGGTAGATGGAACTCTACGCGCGTTTCGGCATTAGCCTTCTTCAGGAGTCCGTCATTTGCAGTGAAACAATTAGACACAACACTAAAAAAAGCAATTGAAAAGACATGTCACTTGTCATAAATTACTCATAAGCTTATATGCTCATTCTATGCATAGTATATCATTCTTGGGTCTAGGTCTAGCTATTGATTATAACATATTTGATACTACATTGATTTAGACATATCAAAAAGCAGCTATATGGTCACATCATCAGTTTTAAAACACATCTATATTTTTCATGTTCGCCTAATTCATATGTGTATCTATAAACCATACATCAGTACATTATATTTTTGTCATTTATTATACTAAAACCAAGTGGTCTACTAATAATAAACCCACAAGGGTCAAGATTGAGAAAAAGAGAAGAAGTAAAGAGAAAATAGAATGTGAATGATATTTAGGAAAATTAAGTAAGTGAGGCATTGATGTATATGACAGGCCACTCTTATCTCTAGATAGATGTAGATTCATGTATAACACTACTAACAAAGGAGAGAGCTGAGGGGATGGATAATGCGTATTACATTGTCCTATGATCTACTTACATAGAAATTTGAAGGCACACTACTTTCCTGTTGATATACGATTTAGACAGCTCTTGTTGAAGATTAGCTTTTTCTTTACTAGTCTTAATTGAAACAGAGGGGAGAGCATTATTTTAGCATTCCTTCTGGCTATCTTATTGTAAGTATAGCAAAGACCGACATAGATGGTTGCATTATTATCAAAAAGATATTTATTATATACCTTCTTAGTATCTGATTAACTTTTAATATGTTTCTCGTTGAGACTTGCTAGTATCGCAGTATTGCTTAAAAAGATGCTGAACGCTCAAGCCAGTAACAAAATGATTATACCTTTATGAGAGGAGAAAAGAAAAGAAACCATGGGGGAAGGTGACATTAGTATCTATGAAAAAGAACTTATTAAAGGTAATAAAACATAAACCTATCGCAGTTACCTTATCTTATTATACTGTCTCTGCAGAAAACGGGGTGCACTAGTTAGAGACTGCTGCAGTCAGCTTTTATTAGCAGAAGGCTGACCCCCAGGGAGAAACGTTGGTCAGCTATTGAGAGGGAGGCCTTTGCTGTGGTTTGGGCCCTGAAGAAGTTGAGGCCATACTTGTTTGGAACTCACTTCCTAGTTCAGACAGACCATAAGCCCCTCTTGTGGCTAAATCAGATGAAGGGTGAAAATCCCAAACTGCTCAGGTGGTCCATTTCCCTACAGGGGATGGACTTTACAGTGGAGCACCGCCCAGGGACTGACCATGGTAATGCAGATGGTCTCTCCAGGTACTTCCACTTAGAACATGAAGACTTATCTGGTCAAGGTTAGTTTAATGTCCCTGCGTTTGGGGTGGGGTTGGGTAGGAGAGTAGGGTCTGCTATCCTATGGTCACCCCAAATTTTTGCTTTCTGCTTCACTGGTTTTCGACTACTGAGGCTGTGGGCCTGCTAATCAGACCCCCAGCCTGCTGTTCTCTCTCTAAATTAGTAATGCATGTGCTATAGGTACATACCACAATTGGAAATGGACTCCTTGTCAGCTCCTGTACCATGCACTATAGGTGCTCAGGGCATAGGTGCCACCAAGGCCTACCAGGGGCTGCAGCATATCTTTTGCCACCCCTGGCTGGTTCTTAAATAGACACAACTGGCTGATCACTCAGCTGGGGCAAGATGGTGTAATCACCCCTTGCTTAGATATAGTATACCTATATCTAAACCTATATCTGGACACATATAAACCTGTGAGTCACTCCTATGGAAGGCCTTATCAATTCTGGAGGCAGAGTGCGTGGTTTAATGTGAGATGGAGCTCTAGCATGAGCTGAGCCTGTCTGCAGCTGTCGGGAACAAATCCCTAAGCTGTTCCAGGATAATGCCATACCATATACTATTAAGTGCATTATAATCCTCGCGGTTATATAGCAACTTTGGTTTGGCTTTATCAAAACATGTCGTGTAAGGTGTGATACGATTTGGAATACTATCCCCTCGCCAGTTCTGGCGATGGGGATAGCATTCCACCCCTCTAAAGGGAGAAGACATGTTACTTTACTGAAATGCGGTTGATTTTTAAAAGAGCCTCAGATCCACAAAATGGATGCTTCTGCCACAGACACGGGTCTGACCCCTGCAGCTGACCAAAACTCAGCCAAGGGGGCCTGGACAAAGGGTTTCCTGTCGCAGGGAGGTATCCCACCTCCCCAGACAGGAGATAGTGGATTGTAGCAGGGAGGTTTAAAAGAAACCAGACACTGCATGGGGAGCACAAGGCTGCCCCTTGCATAATCCGGCCAAACCGGTTCTGGGGCACACCAGCCCCCATCCCAGCACGGCCTGGATCAAAGGAAAGGGGTGTACCCACCCCCTTCCTGGGTCCCACCCATAGGAGGGGACCTAGCAGGTAATCCAGCCCCTAGATTCGTATAAGAATGGGAGCAGTGCCAATGCACTTCAGATTATCCTGATGAAACATAAGAAACAAAACTCTGGACCCTTCGACATCCTACTCAACGTAGAAGACTGAAGAATCTTCCTTGTGGTCAAGGAGTGACCACCCTGTGCAAACAGGCACCATCCAGCACCTCGACATCTGCTTTGTTGCAGTTCCCGCCGGAACTCGAGCACCAGAGATCAACGAGATCAAGCTTGCCTGCCTTCTAACAGCCCGATCCACAGTCCCTGCAGAGCTGAGACCCGTGGAGGTGACCGGAAGCGTGGGGCACACCATCTTGAAAAGACCACGAGACGCTGACCGTGCAGCCCACGAGTGACCCTTGAAGCTGTACACCGGGGTTTGAGAAGCCCCAACCCTGAGCCACTCTTGCACCAAAGTTCAGCCCTCCACACTCGACGAGTGCTGCGTGGGGCCCTTCTGCTTCTTTTGGCTCAACGCGTTGGCCCGGTCACTTGCCAGCTGACTTGTGGACCCTGTGCCACTGAAAACCGAAATACGACTTGTGATTCTGGTTGCTCCAGATTTGCACCCACTCCCCTGAAAAGGAGTATCCACTCTGACCCTCCTGGTCCGAGTAAGAAGCAATCTTCCAGTTCCGCGTGGATTGCGTTTGCCAAGTGTTGTTTGCTCCAATCTTGACGCCGACAGCGCCGACGGTGAGAGCCTTTGTGGGACAGATAGTGACCCGCTCCTGGATGTCACAGATGCCCCAGAGCCCACGTGACAGCGGAGAGGAGCTCCTCAACAACCACCTGATTGCGCCTGACATTGCCTGGTTCCATCCTGGGTCCACCCTGGTCACTGCTGAGTGACCCAGACTCTGTCCCCTCTGCTTTCAGGTACTTTACGACTCTGATCCACCCTTGGATCACACCGGACACTTCTCCTTCACATCGCCTGCAGCATCTTCAGCTTCAAGCACCCAGAACCTTCACGACGAAACCCGACGCCACTTCGACCCTATGCACCCGCTTCCTGTGGGTGAGGTAACATTGCAACGCCGGTGTTCCCACACTGGTACACACCTCTAGGGTCTGTGTCTAACTTTTGTCCTTCTAGGTTCAGCGGAAGTATCCTAAAACTCTATTTGTGTAACTTTTACGCGCCATTGACTTGCATTGGTGCATGCGTGTGCTTTAAGCGCTGCACCCGAATCCCGCGGGCTTTTCCCGACTTCAGCATTGCTTGTCCCGACTGCTCCCAGCGATTCCCTAGGCCCTAGGCGTAACCACTGTTCGATTGGTATCTCTTATACCACTTTCTTAGTATATGGTCTGAGTGGCCCCTCGCCCTCATCCATAATTGTGCAACTTTGTATGTTATACTGTGCTTTTGATTTAACGCTGTGCCCCTTTATTCATAAAGAGTACTGGGGGTTATTTGTAGAAATAAATACATATATTTTTATAATATACTTGTGTGGTGTCCTTTCATTTGATATTACAGTACTGTGATTGGTAAAACAGCTCGCTTAACACGACCTCTTGAGTTAAGCCTTTAAGGCTGCTTAGTCTATGCTACCATTAAGATAGCTTGTCTACAAGGTTGACTTACAACCAGACACCATAAGGGATAGCTTGGACTGATACAAGGTGGTTCCAGAATTGGAAACATCATATATCAGGCCAACTTCTCACAAATAGTAACTAAATACTGGAGTGTGCTGAAGAAGGATCCGGACATTGACAACATGATTGACGATGCACCCATGATCTTGCATAGAAAAGCCCCATCCATTGGAGATACCCTAGTCAACAGTCACTTTGTCGACAAAAAAGAGGAAACATGGTTACAAAAAAGACAAAAAGGATTCACTAAATGCATGTCATGCAAAGCATGCAAAATTGGGAAAAATGTTAAATCTTTACTTGATCCAAAAGGACAACCATTTGAAATCAAACACAAGATCACCTGCGAATCACACTATGTTGTCTACTTTTTAGAATGTGATTGTGGAAAACGCTATATAGGGTCGACCATCTGTGCTCTCAAAAAACGGATGTTAGAACACATCAGAGCTATACAAAACAAAGACCAAACTTATGCTATAGCGAAACATATGATGACACACAGCAATAAAACATGGCAAAATATGAAATACGCAGGGATTGCAATGGTGCCAGAAAATGACAGGGGAGGAAATCGTCTACAAAAACCAAGACGCCTAGAGTCGAGGCTCATAATCAGATTTAAGACTAAGGTCCCGACTGGATTGAACGGGGACGAGGAACTGTATGTACATTTGTAAATATATAACTGTATACTTAATAACAGTAGTAAAAACTGTGGGTTATGTCCTGTTTCCCACAAACGCTTCCATTATTTTTACTTTTTCACCATTTTTCCATCATTTTTCGTAAATGAGATTTGTCAAAAACTGCATAAATATAAGTATGATGAAAGCCTCAAAAACAGGCATTTGACATGATAATTCTACGGGTAAAGAAAGCGATTCATGGATATGAATAGCATAGTAAGAATCACAAAATTGGGAGAATAAAATTCTTTGCAAACGCAATGTAGACTTGCAGGTGCTCCAAGTACATTGTGGATTAAATGTAGAAATACTTTGCGTTAATGTAACATAAAATTGAATACAACTGCTTATCGCAAAAGCTGCCATAATCTTGTATCATGAATATCAATATCGGGTTCCCACACAAACGCATAAGCCATATAACAAAACCTTATTTATAGCACTTAGCTACTAATAATGGAATTACAGGAGATAGTATATCTCTGTTTTATAATTCGGCATTGGGCACTCAGCCCGCAAAGAACGACAAGCCTTAGCAACAGGCGGTTAAAATCACTTGACAGAAATAATACCCAACTTGGCTTTGCGCTTGTAGAAAGAATCCGATAATGGTCTTAACCAAGCAGAGAGGAAAAAAAACTACCCCTCCCACAATGCCTCCTAACTGTCTGAGTGGAGATGAGGGTACAAATAACAGAAACTAAAGACGGACTTGTAACTACCGTGATCAAGAACAGTTTTGTTCGAAACGCGTAGGTGAAGGAAGATTTTTTGAGCTGGAATAAATCGCTTTGAAAACCACCCGAGAAGAGTGCAGCGTTTTTATTTTTGCTTTTGAATAAAACACGAGTCCAGTCCTTGGCTCATCACCAGCACCAGCTGAGAAGCCGCTCCTCCTTGAAACAAGGGACGTTTGCTGTGCAATATATATATATATAAATATATACGTCAGCGAAAAGCAAATAGCCTAGAATGTAATGTAATGAGTAGGCCAACACTATTTTAAAATGGAATCCAACAGTGCCAGAGGCATCTGAGAAAGCCACCGCCGAAACGCGTCATGCCAGGCTCTGAATAAACGGTTTCTCCAAGCCCCGCCGTGTCCCCTCGTCTCTTTAATGAAAGAAGACAATTTTTGGAATATATATATATATATATATATATATATATATATATATATATATATATATATATATATAAAAGCAATTAGCCTAGGATGTAATGAGTAGGCTATAATCTTTGATTCCCTTCTCATTGACGATAGAGTGTTTTGTATGTATATGATTCATAAAATACATTTCCTACTGGCAATTTCTAGCTATGTGCGGATTAAGCTTTCATAGGCCTCTGGAACCTGTAACTATTTCGGGTACATGTTATTAAAGTTTGAAAGCCATTTAGAAATCTGAGGATCTTTGATCAATCAATCAATCATATTTGTAGAGCGTGCTACTCACCCGCTAGGGTCTCAAGGTGCTGGGAGGAGGGGGAGCCGCTATTGCTTGAACAGCCAGGTCTTGAGTTGTTTCCTGAAGGAGAGATGGTGCTGGGTCAGCCGTAGGTGGGTGGGGAGGGAGTTCCATGTCTTGGCCGCCAGGTAGGAGAAGGATCTTCCTCCGGCGGTGGCTCTGCGAATTCGTGGGACGGTGGCGAGGGTGAGGCTGGCGGATCGAAGCTGGCGGGTGGGTGTGTAGAATGTGAGGCGGCTGTTGAGGTATTGGGGCCCATGTCGTTGAGAGCCTTGTGTGCATGGGTGAGGAGTCTGAACGTGATCCTCTTGCTGATGGGGAGCCAGTACAGGTCTCTCAGATGGGCAGAGATGTGGCTGTGATGGGGATGACCAGGATGAGTCGTGCAGAAGTGTTCTGTATGCGCTGGAGTCTTTTCTGGAGTTTGGCTGTGGTTCCAGCGTAGAGGGTGTTCCCGTTGTCCAGACGGCTGGTGATGAGGGCCTGGGTGACCGTCTTCCTGGTTTCGGGGGGGATCCACCGGAAGATCTTTCGGAGCATGCGCAGGGTGTTGAAACAGGATGATGAGAAGGTGTTGACTTGCTTGGTCATGGTGAGGGAGGAGTCCAGGGTGTAGCCCAGGTTGTGTGCATGGTCCGTGGGCTTGGGGGCGGTGCCCAGTGCAGGGGGCCACCAGGAGTCGTCCCAGGCAGAGGGGGATGGACCCAGGATGTGGACTTCCATCTTGTCTGAGTTCAGTTTCAGACGGCTGCGCTTCATCCATTCCGCGACGTCTTTCATTCCTTCCTGGAGCCTGGCTCTGGCGGTGGCGGGGTCGTTGGTGAGGGAGAGGATCAGCTGGGTGTCGTCAGCGTAGGAAATGATGTTTAGGTTGTGTTGGCGTGCGATGGCTGCGAGGTGGCTCATGTAGACGTTGAAGAGGGTGGGGCTGAGCGAGGATCCTTGAGGAACGCCGCAGATGACTTCGGTGGCCTCGGATCGGAAGGGGGGAGGCGGACTCTCTGGGTTCTTCCAGAGAGGAACGAGATGATCCACTCCTGGGCCGTCCCTTGGATTCCGGTGTTGCTGAGGCGCTGTATTAGTGTGCCGTGGCATACGGTGTCGAAGGCTGCCGAGAGGTCCAGGAGGATGAGGGCAGCTGTTTCCCTGTTGTCGAGCAGGGACCTGATGTCGTCGGTAGCTGCGATGAGGGCGGTCTCGGTGCTGTGGTTTGCTCGGAAACCGGACTGCGAGGGGTCGAGGGATCCGTTTGTCTCGAGGAAGGCGGAGAGTTGTTTGTTGACGGTCTTCTCGATGACTTTGGCAGGAATAGGGAGGAGCGAGATGGGGCGGAAATTCTTGAGGTCCGTCGGGTCCGCGGTGGGTTTCTTTAGGAGGGCGCTGAGCTCGGCATGTTTCCAGCTCTCCAGGAAGGTGGCGGATGCGAAGGAGCTGTTAATGATGTCCCGGAGTTGGGGTGCGATGATGGAGTCGGCTTTGTTAAAGATGTGGTGTGGACAGGGGTCGGTTGGGGAGCCGGAGTGGATGGTGTTCATCATGCGGGTTGTGTCTATGGTGCTGACCGAGGTCCAGGTCTTGCGGTGGAAGAACGAGGCGAGTGAGTCGCAGAGGTCTTGCGAGGGTGTGATGTTGTTGTTGCAGGCTCTGGGGTTGGAGGGCTCTTTAACGATGCTGAAGAGTTCCTTGCTGTTGTGGGTGTTGTTGTCTAGTCGTTCTCTGAATGTTGTCCTTTTGGTGGTTCGGATCAGCTGGTGGTGTTTGTGGATGGCGTTCTTGAGGACTTTCATGTTTTCTGTTGACTGGTCGTGGCGCCAGGCTTTCTCGAGGGTACGGCAGGATTTCTTGGAGTTTTTGAGGTCGATGGTGAACCATGAGGCTTTCTTGCTGCCGGGTCTGCTAGGAGGATTCTTCAGCGGTGCCAGGTCATTGGCGCAGTTAGTGAGCCACTGTGTGAGGTTGCGGGCTGCTTCGTTGGGGTCCGTCGTGTTGGTGGGAGGGTTCTGGCTAAGGGAGGTGGTGAGCTGGTCGGCGGTGATCTTGCTCCAGCTTCTTCGGGGAACCTGTTGCGGGTGGTGGTGGGTCGTGGTTCTCCTGAAGTTGAAATGGACGCAGCTGTGATCTGTCCAGTGTAGTCCGGTGGAGTGGCTGAAGGAGATGTGCTTGCTGGAGGAGAAGACGGGGTCAAGCGTGTGGCCGGCATAGTGGGTGGGGGTGTTCACCAGTTGCTTGAGTCCGAGGTTGGTGAGGTTGTCCAGCAGGGTGGTGGTGTTGTTGTCGTTGTTGTTTTCCAGGTGGAAGTTGAGGTCCCCTAGGAGGCTGTAGTCTGAGGAGGTGAGGGCGTGCGGGCTGATGAAGTCTGCGATGGCTTCGCTGAATTGTGTGCGTGATCTCGGGGGTCTGTAGATGAGAGTGCCTCTGAGGGTGGTCTTGGGGTCGGTGTTTATCTGGAAGTGAAGGTGCTCGGCGGCGGCGAGGGTGTCGTCGGAGTTGGTCGTGATGCGGATGGTGTTTCTGTGGACGATGGCGATGCCTCCTCCGGTTTGGTTGATGCGGTCCCTCCGGGTGATCTTGTAGTCATCCGGGATAGCTATGGCGATGTCGGCGGCTGAGGAGGCGTTCATCCAGGTTTCTGTGAGGAAGGCGACGTCTGGTGATGTTGTGTCGAGGAGGTTCCAGAGTTCGACAGCGTGCCTGTGGATGGAGCGTTTGTTGAGCAGGATGTATTTGAGGTGATTGTTGCTGGTGCCTGGCCTGGCGGGTGCGGTGCTGGTCCGGAGGCAGGTGAATTTGCAGGCTTGGCAGGTGAAGGGTCCGTAGGTGCGTTTTGGGGTGGCTCGGTGGCAGGTGGGGTTCCGGCCGGTGTTGAGTGTGTGGAGGGTGGCGGTGACGTAAGTCAGTCGGGTAGGCTGGTGACGTTGAGGGCCAGGGGTCCTGGCACTGGGCGTGGTCCAGGCGCGGACGGGCGCAGACGGGCTTGCCTCCAGCAGCGCGGCCGCTTCACGGCCTCCATATGAGGGCAGAGGGAGGGAGGAGCAGCTGGGAGGTGGGAGCGGGGTGACCAATGGGAGTGAAGGGTCGGGGCCACAGGGCTCAGCGGCGGGAGAAGAACCGGGGAAAAAATGGCGGGAAAAGACGGCGGGAGGGGGACGACAGAGCACAGGGGTACAGAAGGCAAAAACACAGGGGCTGAGAATGCAAAAAACAAAGTGGCACTGGATACCAAGCGCAGGGGTACAAAATGAAAGAGGGAGCGAGCAGTCAAGCAGCCAAAAGGGCAACAGAGGTTCAACCCATAGGGGGCTGCGTGGTGGATGGGGGGAGCAACCTGCCTGGTGACAGGGTCAGTGGTCGCTCTCTACCACCCCTTCGCGGCCTCCATATGAGGGCAGAGGGAGAGAGGAGCAGCTGGGAGGTGGGAGCGGGGTGGCCAATGGGAGTGAAGGGGGCGGGCCGCAGGGCTCAGCGCAGGGGAAGAACTGGGGAAAAAACGGCAGGAAAAGACGGCGGGAGGGGGACGACAGAGCACAGGGGTACAGAAGGCAAAAACACAGGAGCAGAGAATGCAAAAAACAAGGTGGCACTGGATGCCAAGCGCAGGGGTACAAAATGAAAGGGGGAGCCAATGGAGTTCCATCAGGATCGGATGGACGTAATCATATTTCTTCAAGCCCTGGAAGAGAGGTGCTGCAGCATATAGGGTACCCTTAAGGAGTTCCAGCTTGACATGTTTGTAGCATATTTGAATTTATTAGTACTACTTAGTTCTTACCCATTTCTACGACTTCTGTATGTGAATGTATACCTTGAGGATGTAAGTATTGTACTCATAGTATATGTTATGTCACCTGGTCATTACCTAATGTCTACTCTGTGACTCAACAAACTATTGTATACACAAATGTAATGCAATGTGATTTCCATCAAAACTGCAAACCTTAATAAAATCTGTGATAAAAAAAGGAGAGTTCCAGCTTGGAATACTAGAGGCAATGGAGCAGCGAATTACTGCCATACAGATGCAAGAGTACAAGAGCTTGAACAATAATTATTAAGTCTCTTTCTGGAAAACATTTTTCCATTCTTTTGAGGAGAGAGCTGGGAAAATGCTTTTTTTTTGGCAATGTGTTCCCTGAGGGGGATGTTGGTGTCCAAGGCGAATCCAAGTGGCTTGTTATTTGGTGAAAGTTCCGGTTTGAAGTCGTCAAGTTTAATGTCATTAAGACAGGTTTTTCCTATTTCTTTCTTGTTGCTTCATGTAGGCACTTTGACATCCAGGTCTGGTTGAGGTGCAGGTAGTGTTTGAGGTATTGGCTGTCTGGAGCAGAAGAGACTTCAGTTATAGTTGTGTACCTTCAGCCTTTTGGTGAATTTTACTGCTATTATATATGAATCCCTCTATCTGAAAACCTCTATATGGAGCATCTAAGGGCTCCATGTAGAGGTTGAAGATGTGAGGAGACACATGGGGTATGAAACCCTGAATGCTCTGCAGTGGACAGGGATCTTTTAGGGCTTGGAGGTCCCATTGTCAATGAACTGGTGTTGATTGGGAAGGCAGGAGGAGTACCAGTGAATTACAATATTCGTGAATCCCATTCAAGACCCTACAGTGTGGGTAAAGGTTGGTTGATTGACAGCAAGGCGAGGTGGCAACTGAATCAGACGCCTGCCACGCCAGAATACGGAGATCGTTCCGCCCGTTAACTCATCAACACTTGAAAACACACGGAACCATCCGGTGATAAACACAGGAAAATATAGTGCTACGAATGTAGCAGGGCATCGGAAGAGCCCCTTGACTTTCACCTAAAGAGCCAGCTTTCCTCACTGTGAGAACCCGACTGGGTCGTCACGTGAGTCCTTCCTTCTACTTTTTTCACCACACGGGACATGTCACTTTCATATAAGCTGCACCCTTTTACTATCCGGATGTCCCCACATTAACAGTCCTGAGGAGACCCCGCATTCATAGGAGGGTCGAAACGCCGTCGACAAGTTTACGGAATGGACCATCACACAGCTAGTGTCACTATTTACCTAGGCTGTTGATAATGTATATTTTAATGGTCGCTTCTTGTAATTTATGGAAACCTCTTGTAAATTGTTCACTGTATATAGTCACTTTTTTGGTTCCATGTTTCACTTGGGGACACAACGCACAATGTGTAACACTTTTTGAATTTAAGAAAATGTTTTATACTATGTTTCAGTGCATTTATAAAAACGTTCATGAACAAACTGTGTAGAGAGTTCAATTTGCCCTCAGATATTACTAGGTCCTTCACAGGCTTACTTCCATTGTGCGTACATATTGCTTAAGTTCTTTTTCCTATTATCCACTGGAACCACTGTTTTCCTATATATAACCTGCACCCTGGTTCCTTGTGAGTAGGGTTCCCCTGTCCTCAGTTGTGTCATATGTGTCTGTGGCCTCTCTGTAAAATCTAGACATGTAAAGGTGAGACACTGAAAATTCCTCACTGTTGCAGGAGAATGCTTGCTGATTGGAGGTTTCAATCCAAGAATCCTAACAGGATTCAGAAAAAGTCCCATATTTTCTTTGTGCTTTGCTCCTATATGATCTCATCAGTTGATTAGCCTTTGGTTTTATGTAATTGCTCAACAACCAAATAAGGATCGGTGGGTTCTTAATTTTGCTTCAATATATATGCTTTCATATCCCTGCAGTAATCACCATTGCAATAGGATGGTTGCAAGACTATGCATAAATTAAAAAAATAAACCCTTTACTTTGATGAAACAATATGTTGGGACGATAAATATTCTAATAGAAATGATATGCTGATTATGTACCCATATTGGTCCCTATTCTCAATCTGTATTTTGTAGTATGTTTAGGAGTACTTTAGTAGTAGTATTCACAAACCTAAGAGTGTAAATATTCTAAATATTGTAAAAATTGTACATGAGAGCCTCGTTGCGATGTCAGGTGGAAACATTTCACCCGACATCGTCTCGGATTCAGGAAACGACCGACTCGCGGTTGGCGGTTCCTCCCAAACGATGATGATGCGATCGAACACTGTTCGGTCGAAGTCCCATTGACTTTAATGGGAGCCTGTGTTACGACCGACAGGCTCCTATGGGGAAATGGAGTGTGTGCGGAAAACGCTGCACCCTGTTGCAGGCACCCTATTGTACATGCCACACAGTGCAGGGTTTTACAGGGGGGTCTCTTAGGTACACCCTCAGGCCCAAACCGGTGTCTGCAAGATAAATGGGGGCCTGCCAGGGACCCCCAAAGTGTAAAGCAGACTACGTCATCTCTTACCTTGTCCTTTCACCTGAAGCCTTTTGGATGACGTAGATGATTTCGCAGAGACGCAAGGGACCAACTTCCCAAATAACTAACCCTAGACTTGCAGATTATATTTATACAGCAAGTGTAAAACTAGAAATTGGGGAGGAGGGCCGGTACTGGACGTCGGATGATTGGTTGAATCTTGCTGTCGACCTGCGAAACAACAAGTTTCAAGGTTTTACTTATTTATCCTATATTCTTAGAAAAAACTCCTGACTTATCCCCTAGTTAAGTGTGTGTGTTCTATGATACTTAAAAGCCTACCTGCGAACAGAGTATTCTTGGCTAGCGTCCAGTATGTCTTTGTCTTGTCTTGTTGGTCAAGTCGTCAGGTGATTTTCTGGTGATTATTCTGAGTGCGTCTTTCCTTGGAAATTGCTAAAAGGCAAAGAATACTATCACAAAGAATTCTACTTTTAAAATTACATTATTCCCTTAGGCATTTCCTAACAAAACCTTACTTACTTGAGACTGTTCTTTTATTGCTGAAAAAAAGGGGTCCTATATTGTATGAAAAGACTGGTTAGTTTTCACAATAGAAAGATACAACCCTTTTTTATGATTAAAACCAGAAGGCCTTTCTTGTACCTCAACTAGAAGACTCATTACAATTATATTTGAAAGTAACGAACATTCTGAGCTTTTGATGAAATCACAATAGTATCTTGTATTATAATTCTATGACAGATTGTCTTTTTGAATTATTTTTTTATCACAAATAGTCTCTTGAATTATAGATGCCTTGACTATCTTCTTTTTCTTTGTAAAATGTCCTAAAAATTGTTCTTGACCTTTCTTGCGAAGGGCGCCAGTAATGAACTGAAAAGATTCACTTATCTCTTTCCATCTTTGTTTTCGCAGGTATCGGAGACTCTGATGGACTGCTGGAGAGAAGCTCTGGATGTACAAGTCTTCTAACAGGTAAGTTACTGCATGAAAGTCCAGACGTGATCCTCCATTCCCAAAGGCGGAAGGCAAAGCGTCTTCTAGAAGGCTGGGTGCGGTTTAAATAGACGACCGCACCCAGCCGCACACAAATGAACGTGCGCACGTTCACGCTAGGCCAATGCGCTACAACAAAACTTGCAAACAGTTTTGGCTCTGCGCGGCTTGGAACAACTTCTCCCGAGCATTTCTCTGCTTCAAAACCAACATTAACTCCTCAAGCATTTCCCTGCTAGAACCAACGTGAAAGGGAACACATAACTCGGACATCTTAAACTGAAATTGCGTTAATAACTATGAAATACTAAATACCAAATCAAAATGATTCTAAATACTTTATGTTTACACCTAATCACACTGATACTAGGGCGTGCAAGGTGCACGGGAAAGGGGTGGGTTTTTTAAGATAAAAATGAGCGCCATTAATACATGGAGGAAAGCTGGGTTCGTTTTAGGGCGTGATCTAGCGAGAAGTTGGTGAATCATGACACAAAGTCAGTTTCTGACAGACATTTCGTGTCGGACAGACAGACTCAGAAAGGCTGTTGGAAAATGGCATCCTAATTGCTCGGTCGGAAACGCTGTCCGTAGAGCTGTACAATACAGTTCTGACCGACACAAATTCTCTGAGAGCTGGTTGGAATCAATTCGGAATAACTGTGGGGGTTACAACAGACTGCAATTATTGTAAACTGACTGAGTCAGTCGGAAGCGTTCCTACACTGTGAAGGAGATTCCGACTGTTGGGAGGAGGCTTTCCGCCCAACATCGTAGTAAGCTCCTTAGTAGTGAATATGGGAGGAACGGAAAAAAACTGCATACTTACTACTAAATGGGAGGGGTAGGGAGAAGTAAGGAGGGGGTTAGGGAGTTCTGAGAGAAACTGCAAATCTAGAGTTACTACCACCGATAAGGACCTACAACTGTCGAAAAAGTCAATCAACACACATGGCCAACCACTTGTACTGCAACACACAACCATAAATAATATGAGGGACTTATAATAAAATGCCACAAGATGTAATGTTAAATTAAATTACATTATCTAAACTACTTCAAAATATAAATGTCACAATCTGGCCTCTAAAACCAGATAAAACGTACCTGTGGAATGAGTCTTCCTTGTTCCAATTTGGTGATGCCCTTGTGTTCGACAGATCCCAGCTGTCTGACCTAGCAAGCCAGGCAGTATTTAGGAAGGACATGACAAGGCAAGGGAGCTGGTTCTCACAACTCATTGCTCGAATTACCTAGAGTGCCTCACACCCTGGATTTGGTTCTCAGCCTTTCAGAGCCTGCAGTTTAGTTACAGCCAGGTTTTCCATGTTTAATATGCCTAAACATTTGTTTTTCTTCTTTCTGCAGAAGTAAGGAATTTTGTTTTATTTACTTTATGGAATCATATTTGCCATGGAAAGAATTTCAAAGGTGAGAGCCACATGATTTTGGAAACTTAATTAAGGACTAGATTGTGTCCTTTAAGAACATTTGGGAATCTGGATAGTAACCTATTGAATGATATGTTTCTTGGTTTTTTCATTGGTTGATGAATTTTCCAGTCTAGGAGGGATACAGAGCGCTTATTAATTTGCTATTTGCTATTCTCTCTTTTATGTTACATCATTTGATTCAAGTGGTTCCCTGAAAAAGAAATATTTGTTGGAAAAGCAATATTTGCAAATAATGTGGTATTTATTTTGTGCAACTGACACAATAACCTGTGGAGCAATATACATTGGTGAAAAGTTATCATTAAGGAAGACATTTTTGAATAAAATCATATTTGCATAGTAACATAAATATTTTGCATTTAAAATGACATTGCTACATTGCACACAGCTAGGTTTAATGTTGGACTCGGCCTCAATTTGGCCTCGACTCCATGCAGTTTTTCAAAAGAATTATGTTTTCATCCCCGTTTTTATTTCCCACTGACATTGTGTGCAGCAAAATGTGGACTGATGCTTTGTGATGACACGCTGTTCTTGGAAAGCCTCGGTGGAAATCCTTTTGTAAAACTGTATCACACAAGGTTTCTTCCTGCTCAACCACTGTAAGTCTATTCATTTATCAAACTACCATTATGTTTGTGCAACTATATTTGCTCATGTTATGCTTACTGTGAAGTTTCCATTAGTTTCCATTGTTAATTTCATTAGAAAAAGCCATGACTCTGGGGCTGAGCCAGCCTTTTTGTAGCGAGCCTGTAGGGATTTTGCCTGATTTTTTACCATATTGATTTGTGGCATACTTTCAACCTAGAATGATTTACAGATTTTGCTCATGCTGTATCTGTTTCATTAAATGCTGCTAGCCTTTATGCAAACTGATATCTGAGCTTTTTGCTAATTCACTATGACTAAGGTATTATGCAATTTGATTGATTTTGAAACTAATCATATATTTTTGCCTTCTGTATTGCACTTTAAATTTATAATAAACCTTCATGGTTTCTTACTTTCTAATCTCAAGCCTTCGTAAGACACAAGCTTTATTTAATTAATTGCTATTTGAAATAGTGTTTTGAATCTTATCATTAGGGGCACATTTCCTCATCTATTCTTGAGGACAACGCTGTCCCTGATCCTATCGAGGCACTTTATCTCTATCTTATCAGATTCTCTAAGATAGTGTCAACAGCATTACTTTTAGTCTATTCCTGTGCCTTCTTAGGTTACATTATTACAATGCCAACCACTTTTTTATAAATTCAAAGAATTGTTAAATCCACGAGAGACCGTTATTTGTAAAAGGTTTACTCCATTTAAAGACCACAATCTCAAGATGGATAGAAGTCTTATGAATTCCTTTCGAATCTAGATCCTAGCAGTTAGTCATTCTGAGAGGACAGACCATGGATCTCCGAACAACTAATAAGAAAGCCACCAAGCCCCTTTGTTTTTTTTGCTTTTAATCAGTTTTACTTTTCACCATTTGGTGGGACCATTCTCATCTGTAAAATATCAATGAGAGACGTGATCAGACAGTGGGTCTGCTTTGCATCCATGTTGTCCCCTCCAGGATGCCCTTAAGGAATTTCTGAGAGTACAATGGGCCCTCAAATTCTATCTTAGCCATACAATATGGATCCAAAGGCAATTACACTAGCATACCTAGCTTAATGATATTGTAGTTGCAAGAGGATAATCAGACTCTTCTAAATGAATTAAGAGAATTGCAATCTTCCCCAATCTAACATTACAAGAATCCACTCCGTCCTTGCCTCCTGCCATTGAGCCTCACCCTCATCTGACTATAAGGTCTGCTACATTTTAATTTAATAAAAAAACAGAAAGATTTCCATCAACTCCTCTGGAGGCTACTTTGGAAGATTATGATGGAGTTCCTTTGGTACAAGTGGTTACCACTCATAAACCCCGTTGGCTTTCTGGGAAGGCTTTAGGCATTTCAATAGGAATATTAATAAGTTTCCAGTTGTTGCATTTTGCTAGCAGTCCGACTAATTTTCCGAATGAACAGTCAAAGTTGCTTGTGTGCTTTCCTATTTAGCAGGAACTGCAGCTTTGTGGGTTGTTCTGCCTATTTAAAGAGATGCTCATGTACTGTATTATTACACTAATATTTCGGAATTTTTTAAAGGAAGAATTAAAAAATATTTTTTCAAAACTTACTTTTGTTTAATAAGCCGACCCTGAGCTGTTGAATTTGAAGCAATCTGCAAATGTTTAAATACTTAGCTCACAGAGTTCAATAGGATAGTTGTGGAGTCTGGTTGGCCCAGAAGTAAGAGAGATTTTCTCTTTAGCAGAAGGTTACATGATAATTTAACAGACTTATTATCACAGATAGCTGAGTTGTCTCAAAATTGTTCAAATTTAATTGATTTAGTAGATAGAAGGAATTGGATGGTCAGTGTCAAAAAAGGATCAGGAGTGAAGAAGAGGAAAAAATTTCGAGAACGTAAACTCCATCCCCTTGCTAAGAAGCAGAATTATTATATATTAGAAGATCTCTGGGATTTGTCAGCAGACCCCATACATCATAGGTGCTGTCTCGCTCTTTTCCCCGGAAAGGTCCCTCTCCAAGTGTGTCCTACATATTTGTGTTTCCCAATAAGACCAAAGTACATTGTCCCAAATAACAGCTACATCACTATGTTTTGTCTAGGGGCTAAGGCCCGGCCAGAACAAAATAACAAGGGGCATTGTTGTTCGACCTTGCTCACAATGTTCAGTCAAATTCTCACGAACATGTAGAGAGTGAACACAGGGATGAGTTCTTATGTGAATACAGCCATTGAAGTTATTGCAAAATAAAGTCACGTAGTAACATGCACAAAGCAGCATGCAAACTGCAGCGGGCTCATGCTAAATAAGTGAAGACGGCAATGTCCCTATAGGCCACGTGACAATACCTTGCAAGTAACAGCAGGAGGAGTTCTGTCTCAGAAGTATTTTGAAACAGGACAGTTGCATCCTGTTGTTATGTTCCCCAAAAAATGATCTTCTGAAGAAAGCCATTACATAGTTGCAGTCAGAGAGATGTAGGCTATTAAAATAGCATTTGAGAATGCACTGAAACCATAATTACAGACTGTTCCAATTTACAATTCTTAATATGTAAAAGGGCACTTTCAGCATCACAGTTACAATGGGCTCATTTTTTTTTTTAGTGACTATGCTTTTGTAATCCAGTTTTGATAATGAAGTGAAAATGGAATAGCAGATGCTTTATGTCGTTATGGATATCCAGTGAAGGAGACTTCTTCTGTACCTCCATTGATTATTCCTCCTGATAAGATCATTGTAAATTAGTCTGGAGATTTCTATCCAGAATTGTTGAGGGCTTCTCAATTTGAAGATGTTGACTGGATAAAAAATCACGGTGTAATGTTGGTCATTGAACAATGGTTGGCTGAGGAGAAACTGTATGCACTTCACAAATAATTGAACAGAGATTTTGACTGGTGCCATTAGTCTGTTTTAGGTGGTCATCCTGGAAAAATAATAAGCTAATTTAACACTAGTTTTGGTGGCAACTATGTACAAGGATGCTAAAAGGTTTGTGGCTACATGTGACACCTGTACTCGGAGTAAAATTATACACCAGCTTCCAGTGGGTTTGTTCCAGCCTTTGTTGATTCCCCAAGGGTTGTGGCATACACTTCCTTGGATCTTATAGTGGAATTGTCGAAAGCTAAAAAAGGATTTGATACTATCTTGGTGGTTGTAGATCAGTTTTCTATAATGCCCAATTTTGTCCCGATAAGGGAGTTCCTACAGCCCAAGAATTGGCTAAGTAATTTTGGCAGAATATAACTAGATTACATTGTTTTACATAAATTGTAGTCTTGGATAGCTGTTTGCAGTTTTTTTTCTTCTTTTTGGAAGGCCTTCTTTAATCTCTTGGACATTAAAGTGTGATTATAGTCTAGTTACCATTCTCAAATGGATGTCCAGACAGAGAGAGTAAACCAGGAATTATAACAGTACTTACACTGTCAGATTGCCTCCGCAGCTGAGATTTGAGTGGAGTCTCTCTGGCTGACAGAGTTTACATATAATAAGGGATTTCATCCCTCACTTAGGTTCTCACAAATCTTCTGTTTTTATGGTTCCCCCCCGGCATGATTGATAATTAGTGAGATTGTTGTGCCTTTGCAGAGTGTAAATACTTTTCAACAGTCTGCAGATAATCTTAAAAAGATATGCAAAAGGGCACAGCAAAATTCAAAATTTGCAAACAAATGCAGCATAAAAAATATGTTGATGTATCCAGAATGGATGCTTCGGATTACCTGGTGCAGAACAAGTTTGGTTATCTTCCAAGAACATATTGCTAAAAAGCAGTAACAACTACTGACCATGATATATTGGACCATATGTAATCAATAAGATTATAATTCCTTTGGCAGTGAAACTTGATCTCACACCCAGGAGATCAACAAATTAGAAAATTATCTAAAAGAAATATATATTATATCATTCTAAAATAAAATATTTTAATAACCGTATTTAATTTAAAAATGTGTTTAATATTTTTGTATTACAATATAATTAAATTAAAATAAGTAGATATTTTACTAGGATTCACTTTTATTAATTTTATTACATAATAAAAATATTGTTTTAGAATTTAGGTGGACATTTTTTTAATTTAAACATCAGAAAAAGAAAAATAATTCTCTCTAATATATTCAAAATAATTATATTTTACATTTAAATGAACACCTTAACTGCTGAAGCTTTTTCGCCCCAGTGCTGAGCCCTTTTGCCTATTTGGGTATTTCGCTCTTAGACCAGCATACCTTCTTTGTGGTTGAAACCGGTGTGATACCCATGGGTGATCCTGCGAAGCTAGAGATTTCTGGAAAGTAGACAACAATCTGATTTCAGAAAGGGGTCCTTTGTGTGGATCCTTCAAGGGTTTCCTAAATATACTAACTGTTGAAAAAATGCGATATTTAAAATGAGCAGGAATAAAACAACCATTTGTGACATTTTCATCTGTTACGTCTTGTCGCAGTGGCTGATTACAAAAGCAGTATACCACCATGTCTGTGAGACCATTCTGATTGTGGGAATTTAGAAGATTGGTAGGTTGTCCCTGAACCTGAGGGACCCAGAGGCAACAACTGAGCTGCACCTTACAATGGTTTTTCATTGTGTTCTGAGTATAAGGCAAAACATATGCTGAAAATAAAGAGTCAAAGAAACCTATATATTTCTAAAATGGACATCATATATTGAGTTTTGGTGCAGTGAACATTTGTACATCCCTGAATTTGTACAGATATTAGTATTGTATTCAGAGGGCATTTTTCAAAAGAAGGGTGCCTTTAAACCAGTTCACATGCTCCTGGTAACTGAGCGGAACTTCAATGTCCTCGTACGGTGTGTCATCCGGGGTGTAAGTATGAAATGTATTTGTGTGTGCATCGGCAGGTGGGAATTTAACCCATGAATAGAATACTGTCCTGACTCGTGTGCCTCAATCACGAATGTTACAGTCCCACCTAATGCTGAGACTCCAAACTCTGCTAGTTTTAAAGTTGTTTATGTATATAACACATTCCTGTTTCCCATCCCCCGCTGCATCCACATGTAACACAGTGTTCTCTTGTTGAAAGAGTTTCAAGGCAAATGAGATAAGGTTTTGTGCACAATGTAGGGAACTACTATCCTTTAAGCTTGAATTAATCTACAGCCAATATATAGGATATGCCTCCTCAGCTGTGGTGGATTTTTTCCTTCCCACTCCAGACGTCTCTGGGTAGATGTGAGTAGGGGTCTCTGAGAAAACCACAACTGAACTCCTCAGATTTGACCATTAAATAAGAACCAAACCAATGTAGGCGGCGCCATGTCGTGTAGTTCCTACAAATCTATATAGGATCTGCGTGTTTAGGTTTAAATAATTTTTATTGAGGCAGCACAAAAAATCAAAACATACATGTTGCAGAAGAAATGGATTCGAAAAAGACAGAGGCCTGCGGACAACACAGAGGGCCCCCTGATGACAGTCCAGAAGCATTCCGACCAATAATATGAAGCAGGCATAGGCAGTGCTGCAAAAAGGAAAACAACTCCCTCTAAAGACCCCCCTCCCCCTAAACCCCCCATTCCCCATCCCTTCCGGCCCCCTCACCCTCCGTCCAGTGCTCAGGCCAATCCCACTCCTTTCCACCCTCTCCCCGTCAGGGAGGGACCACCTATGTGGGGCCCACTCCGGAATCTTTCCCATCAGGTGTGGTAAGCCGTAATAAACGAAGATATTTCGGGCAGGTGATTTCTCTAAATTCAGTGGCCAACAGGGAGTGAAATGGCTGCCAAAGTTCGTCAAACTGGTCTATATCCCCAGCGAGGGTAAGGGACAGCTTCTCCATTCCCAGCACGTGCCACAGCCTATGCAACTACCCCGTAAGGGAAGGGATCGCAGTAGTGTGCCAATGTATAAGGATATTCTGCACCGCTGAGCCCAGAGCGATGGCAATCTGCCGTCCCCTACGTGAGCGCAAGGGATACATTAGGCGGTTAGGAAGTCCCAGTAGAATATAGGCAGGGAAGCGAGGTAATTCGGTTTGAAAGTGAGTGTCTATGTCATCCAGCACTTGTTTCCAGTAGGATTGTAAGAGCGGGCAGTCCCATAAAATGTGTGTTAATGTGCCTGTGTGCCCACATTCCCACCAACAAGCGTTAGATTTGCTGCGGTCCATCTCCTGTATCTGTTCTGGGGTATAGTACCAGTAAGTAGATCTCTTGGTGAGTGTCTCTGTGAGCCCGTGTGGTATGCTGAGTGTCGGGCTCTATATGAGATTTGATCCCACTCTTTACGGCTCAATGCCCTACCCAGTTCCCGTTCCCAGCGTTCCCTGCCCGGGTTATGAATATGTGTGGGTGGCGGTTGCAGGAACTTGTAAAGATCGGATATCAACTTGGCGTCTGAAGTGCGGAATATAAGCCACTGTTCATAGGGAAGGAGTTTCCTATCCGCCGATTCTCGCACTTGTGGGTGTAATGCCCAGTGGCAGACCTGCAGATAGCGCAGCCGCTCCGTCTCTGGCAATGTGTATTCCTGCTTAAAGAGGGAGAAGGGAATGACGGCATCTGGACCATATACGTGGTAAAGAAAACGACATCCCGCGGGCCGCCAGTGTGTGAAAGCCCCCTTTTCCAGCCCCAGGGCGAAATTCGGGTTATCGACCAGGGGAGTAAGCGGCGAAGGAAAGGTGGTGAGCTCGTGTGCAGCATTGGTGGCATCCCACTCTTTCAATGGTACCCTCGTGACGAAGGAAGCATACAGGTTGGCGGGTCGGTGGGCTTTACGCAGAAAGGGGATTTCCTGGAGCGGGCGCCCTGCCACTGCCTGGTCCTGAAAGAGCCAGTGCTTGTCCGACTCCCATTTGCTTCATTCTACTAGATAGCGTAGTTGTGCTGCTAGAAAGTATTTGTGCAGGTCCGGTATCCCCAACCCCCCCGGCCTCCGGAGCCAGCGTGGACAACGTCCTCTTCAGTCTTGGTTTCCGGCCCTGCCAGATAAAACTAGAGAGGTCTGCCTGCATTTGCTGAATCCAGCCCATCGGGGGCTGTAATGGTAGTGCCCTGAATAGGTAGAGAATTTGGGGGAGGGCAGTCATCTTGACAGCTGCAATTTAGCCCAGCCAAGAAAGGGTGCCACGCCGCCAACGTCTCAACTCCTCCTGTATTTTCCCGCGTAGTGCAGTATAGTTGGCCGTCACCATGGCTGGCAAGGTGGGGGCTACTAGGATCCCCAAGTATTGCGCGAGGTCTGACGACCAGTGTAAGGGGAAGAGGTCCTGTAAGTACGTTTTGGTAGCAGGAGCGAGGGACAGGTCTAGAGCGACAGACTTATCTAAGTTCATTTTGAATCCCGCCACCTTCGTGAAGACGTCTATCTCCGCAATGCAGGCCGGTAGGGCCGTTCGCGGGTTCTCTAGGGACAGTATAACATCGTCAGCGTAGAGACTGATGGTGTGGGTGAAGCCGCCAAATTTCACCCCAGTTGCTGCAGGTGTCTGGCGGATCCGCTGGGCAAAGGGCTCCATATACAAGGCAAAGAGGAGGGGCGACAACGGACACCCTTGTCTCGTGCCTCTCTCAATGGAGAAGCTCTGTGAATTGCAACCGTTCACTCTCACCATTGCTGTAGGAAATTTGTAACAGTAAAGATGAGTGAACGAAATTTTTCCCCAAGACCCACTTTCGCTAGCACCCGTTCTAGGTATGGCCAATGTACACGGTCAAACGCCTTCTCTGCGTCGACTGCTAGCAGCAACCTCTCTCCGGGGACTCTGGAAGCTTTTTCAATGAGGTGGACGATCCTTTTGGTGTTGTCCACCGTCTGTCGCCCGGGGGATAAATCCCGCCTGGTCCGGGCCGACAAGGCCTTGCAGGTGGGGGGCTAATCGGGCCGCTAGGATTCCAGTATATAACTTTAGATCCACATTCAGAAGTGATATTGGCCTATAAGAACTGCACTTGGTCTTATCCTTTCCGGGCTTGGGGATGACCATGAAGGAAGCCCGCAGAAGGTCAGGCGGGATCGCACCGGGTTCAGAAAAGGAGTTGAATAGGCGAGTGAGAATTGGCGCTAGCGTCACACAAAATGTTTTGTAAAAGAGGGATGTGTAACCATCCGGTCCTGGGGCCTTCCCATGCTTAAGTTTGGCAATGACGGAAATTACTTCCTCAATGCGGATGTCCCTGTCCAGGTGTTCTGCCTGGGAGGGGGCCAAGGTGGGGAGAGTGACCGATTCTAAATAGTCGTCTGCCGTTTGGTTGTCTACCGGGTCACCCTCATAGAGGGTTGCATAGAAGCTGCAGAAGGCTTCCGCTATTTGGGCATCCTCAGTGATCGGGGCTCCGTCCGGCCCAGCGATCTCCTTCACCAAGTGCCGTTGGCGCGCCGCGCAAAGTCCATTCTCCAGCAGACGGCCGCACCTGTCTCCGCCGGTATAGTAGGCGTGCCGCAGTCGCAGTGCTGCATATTCCGCCCAGTCCATGTCGAGAGCCGACAGGAGTTTCCTCGCCACTTTAAGTTGCTTCCATATTCTGGGAGCGCACGTACGCTGATGCATCTGCTCAAGTTCGCGGACTTTCTGGGTGAGCTCGTCACGTTTGCATTGCCGCTCCTTATTCTCCGCAGAGGAGATGGCCAGAAATTCTCCCCTGATGACTGCCTTTAAGGCCGCCCATTGGGTAGCCAAGGAGGTGTCGTCGTTGGCGTTGTGCGCTAAGTAGTCACGGATCGTATCTTGAATGCGCATCACTACTGCTTTCCTATGGAACAAAGTGTCTCGGAGACGCCAGACTCTGGGGGGGTATGTTAGTGGCGGCAACATGATTGTGGTGGACACTGGCGCATGGTCCGATAGGGAGATAACTCCGATCTCTGTTGCAGTGGCTAAAGCGCACACAGGCCCCGTGACCAGAAGATGGTCCAGCCTGGCGTATGTTTTATGCGCGTTGGAATAGTACAAATATTCCCTATCTTGGGGGTGTGTACGGCGCCAGAGGTCATGGAGATCTAGTTCCGTCATCCTATCCTTACATCCGGTTGTGAATGTACCCGTTTAGGGTGTGCGCGGGGCTGACCTATCTAAGGCTGTTTCAAAGACCATATTGAAATCCCCCCGAGTATGATGTGTCTATCTGGTGTATCTGCGATGTCAGTCAGGGCCGAATGGAAGAAGTGTTCCTGATTCTCATTAGGTCTGTATAAGGACCCGACCGTGAACGTGAGGCCCCCTATCCTAAGCCGATAAGCAAGTAGCCTCCCCCTCAGTTCTGCGCATTTGTGAAGGACCTCCCCTTTGAAGTGCCGTGCAACCAGAATCGCTACCCCTGCAGTCTTATTGTGTCCTGACGAAAAGAGTTGAGTCAGGAATTTGTGAGAGCGGAGCCTGTGGCAGTCGCGTGGTAGCAGGTGAGTTTCTTGCAATAAGCATATGTCTGCCTGAGTGTTATCTAAGTGGGATAGTACCGTGCGCCGTTTGACTGGATTATTTAAACCCCTTACATTAAGGGTCAGGATCTTAATGGTTGTGGGCGGCATGTGTGACAGTGGGGACCAAGACGCTGATTTTCCAACCTAGTGACAAATGGTATTGAGGCATTTCCCAGGAATCTGAGACCTGTATGGAGCACTGGACAACCCTCCCTGGTTCCCCCCCCTGTCCCTCCCCCTCCCAACCCCCCAACCCTCCCAACCCCCAATCCCCCCCAACTCTCAACCGATTCCCTCCCAAACCCCAACAAGCAGGTCCCTGAAGTGCAAAATTGTTTCCCTACCCGCGGTTTCAACCAACTCCCCCTCACCCCCTGCGCCCTCCCGCCAATCCCCCCCCCAACAACCCCGCAAAACACTACTCATAGTCTCGGGTCTATCGGAACAAAGTTCAGGTTCGTAGAGTGTCAATGTAGAGGGTAACGTGGCAGCGGCTGACTCAGCGGCTCCCCTGCCCTTCCCCCCAACAGAGCTATATCATGAGAGCATACCCCTTGGCAATATCACCTTACAGTTTGGCCGTTGTATTGTCGACCACCTCCTGTACTGCTGCCTCTCGCTCCTGGTCAGCTGTGATGGGATCAGGCTTCGGAAGAGACCTGGGGGACCGCCGCCTCCTCACAGTCTGCCACCCGTCATCGGTGTGTCGCCGGGCCCCGTCCTGTGATCTATGCGGGAAGGCCTCCCTAGACCCAGCTTCCTCCGGCAAGTCAATGTCCAGCAGCGCAAATGTGTCTCGGAGTGATCGGAGTTGGTGCAGCGACCCCTTCCTCTTAAAAATGAGGCGAAACGGGTGACCCCAGGAATACGGCACTCCATTGTCTCTCAGGAAGTTCGTGGCAACCGTGAAGGCCTTTCGCTTCTGCAGGGTAATGGTGGAGATATCTTGGAAAAGGGCCACAGGGTCTCCCCGGAAGTGGATAGGCTGTTTCGATCGGGTCTCTCTCAAAATGCGTTCCTTCAATGGAAAGTTGGGGAGGAACGCTAGGATGTCCGGAGGGGGGGTCGGCGGGAAGTTGACAACGCTGTTTCCCTCTGACTTCAAAGGAACACCCCAGACCCGTATGTTGTTTCTCCGGGAGCGGTTCTCAGGATCCTCCGAGTGTGCCTGAAGGTCCACCTGCTGTTCCTGAAGACGGAGGATCTCCTGCTGCAGCCGTTCCACTTCCATGCTGCGGGTCTGGTCCGCTTCCTCCACTGCTGCCACACGCTCCCCCAGGCCATCTACATCACGGTGGAGTTCTCTCTGCTCCCCCGCCAGCTCCTGCTTCAGGGCCTGAAAGTCGTCCCTCAGAGTGTTGAAGAGGGAGGCCAGGAAAGCTTTTGTGATAGGAGCCGCGTCGTCGTCTTGGCTTGGAAGGCTGACCGGTGTCTTAGGGGATGACGACACCTGGGCCTTCTCTCCTTTTGGAGCGTTTTTGTGGAGCATATCAACTATGTTGCGGGACCCCTTGAGCCCCGCGGTAGCCATGATGCCGGTGGTCCGCAGTGGCCACGTGTCTGGGGAAGGCTCCCTGGGAGGCTGCAGGTGTCACCACGGTGGTGTAGGGGGCAGAACTCGCTAGGCCTGTGAGTTCGAGTCGGCTCTCGGGAGCAAGCACCGTCAGCTCCACTGGGGGACTCTGGATATTTCTGGGAGCCGGGCAGTGCAGGCCCGGGTCTGTTACCCTTCCGAGATGATCAGGAGCAGATGCCTCCGTGTTCGTGGCAAGGTCGGAATGGTAGAAGTTTGGATTCTGCTCACTTGGGTCAGCCGCGTCTCCCTTGTGTATCTCAGTTATGTTTGCGGTCAGTAAGCTGGAGAAGGTGCCAGGACTAATGGCCCCCCGCCGTTAAGCAGCACCTTCAGCAGCTCCATCACTCCTGGGCCCCCTGTTGATGGCTGGGGTCTTCACCGGGCCGCGGCCTACGTCTCCGCTGCCTCTGCCGCCATTCTCCTCTGTCTCAGCACTGGCCACTCATCAGGCGGCGGAGCCAGCCGCTGCACTCCAGGCCCGAGGGCCGAGTGTTCCTCAGAAGGGCTCGCACCCACACCGGGTGCCAAGGCTGCAGCTCTGCGTTGTTCACCTCGGGCGCTAGGCCCCGAGCCGGGGGTTCGAGTAGTTCAGCGGCCCGCTCGATTGCTCCTGGGTGTGGTGCTCGGTCGGGCATCGACCCCGAGCGGCTCAGGTCATCTGTCCGCTGCTCCGGGGGTGGCGGCCGCCGCGCGCGACCCCCGGCTCACTCCATTTCGTGCTGCAGGGCGCAGAAGTCACTCCGGGCGCTGATCACACCCGGCCTCCATTTCGCTGTCCCACACCGGCAGGGGTTCCAGCGGGCGGCACCACTCAAGTCACTGAGCGGAAAGCGCCGGAGCAAGGTATGGTGCTTGGGAGCCGTGGAATATAGTGTTCTTCAGAGGGGGTTGCACCCACACCGGACGCTTATGCTGTATCTCCGCGTGGCTCTCCTTGAGAGCTAGGCCCGGAGCCGGGGGCTCGAGTAAGTCAGTAGCCCATCCGGCTGCCCCGGAGTGTCCTCTCGTTCGGCTTCAGCTATGCGCTGGCCCCGAGTGGCGCGGGCCGTTCGTCTGCTGCTCCGAGGGTGGCGGCAGCCACGCGCGACCCTCCGCTCACCCTGCTTCGTGGGGCGTAAAAGTCACTCCAGACGCCGAGCACACTCAGCCACCATTTCGCAGTCACACACCGGCAGGGCTCTCGTCGTATGCTCCACAGCTCCGGCAGGGCGTCGCAGCTCAGATCTTCGAGCGGAGAGCACCGGAGCAAGGCATGGTGCTTCGTAGCCGTGGAATATATGATTTAAGGGGCAGATCACGCTATTACAAGGGCGAGAAGGGGTTCAGGGCCGGGGAGCCTCTCGGAACACGTCTGGTCAGGCCGCCATCTTAGCCACGCCCCCGATCTGCATGTTTAGACAACATAAACTAAAACATTGGTATCCATACTGATTCCAGACACCCCCAAATGATATGTTAGTCTGTTGACCAGCAAGCTCAAAATGTCACTTTGAGCCCCTCTTACCATGGAGCAAAAAGTTTCTGGCAACTATCGAACATGACAACTCTGACCCCTCAATGATCATGGAAGCAGTACAGTACTTTGCGCTCAGTCGCTCGTGCTCACTTTGTCTCAGAGAGATACATAGAATAAATGAGGGGGACATTTAAATAAGTATTTATTGAACCAGCTTCATTCTAATGTAAGATACATGTGCTGCAACATCCATGAGTCAGAAACAGATATATATGGTTATAACCACCAGTAGAGTAAAGAAATGATAGATTCTATCATAGTGCTAAAATAATGAATATATGCAGGCATACGAATACATGACAGTAATAATGCGTACTCCTACAATGCAACCCTAACTAGATCTACCTAAGTGTTCCTAGCATGTATGTAGGTTTACAGCCAAGACTCCCCTTAGGATAAAGCCAACCCCATTACCTGATGTGGGAGAGCGAAGGACCCTGTTGTGGTCTCGAGATGGACACCCCACGAGGAATGTCAGACCACTGCATGCTGGAGTGTCTGCGTGCAGGAACCTCAAGGTCTCGCGTCAGCGTTACAGGATGGAAGTCTTTCTCTTCTGGTTTGCCCAGTGAAGATGTAATGCTTATATACCCGAATGGTACCTTGGGGGGTTCCAGCTAAAGTGTACTATGGGCATGTCGGGCAATGATGACGATAGAGGTGACCCTTATACAGAGTTATTATGCAGAGGATGGTAATCCTGCTGTGATACTGAGAATCCTCATGCATAATGCATGAGGCTAGTTTTTGGAGAAACCACACAACAGTCATGTAGCACCTAACTAGGTAAAAGGTCAGCATCAGACCTGTTATGTAGAACAATGGTAGGACAGATGTAAGTAAAAGGTTGTGTAACTACCTAGGCCTATATTGGGGTACATTAGGGTTCATAACATTCTTAAACACTGACTTACATTTGGAAGGCATACATGCAGAGAAATCTAATTGGTAATGTTATTCTGCATTCCCACATGTCTCCCAATACAAATGGTCCCTCACTTGTGTGGGTAGGCCTGGTGCCCGTGACAACGAAGGGCCCAAGATACAACATAGACACGTCACATTTTCCCCCTAAAAACTGGCCCTTCTCTTGCAATGTGGGTAGCTGTGAATTTTGGGCCCTAAACGAGCCAGCGCCTACAGAAACCCAGCAAACCTGTAAATTTTGTAAAACTAGACAGTTAAGAGAATTCAGCGCGGGGTGACCTGCGTGACTAGTAACAGATTTTCTTATTCAGAAGCCTTTGCAGACCTAAACATTGACTAAAAACACACATTTTCATCATGTTTCTGTGAGGAAAAATTCTGGAATCTGCAGGGAGCAGCAAATTTGATATTTATTTATTTGTTTGTTTGAATAGCACCTGAATCGACCCCCGAAAGGGTATCTCTGCGCTGCGGACACAGCTGCAGGGCTAGCTGAAGAGCAGAACCACCCAGCATTTCCCCACGTCTCCTGTTAAAAATGGTACCTCACTTGTCTGGGTTGCCTTAAGTGGCTCTCACCCGGTTTCATACCCTGGAAACCCTTGCAAACCTCAAAAGTTGGTTAAAAACACACATTCTACTCACAATATGTGCAGGAAAGTTCTAGAATATGTGGAAATCCACACATTTTGTAACACTCAGAGTTTCCACATGTCTTTGGATAACAACAATACCCCACTTGCATGGGTGAGACAAGAGACCGCCACACAAAAGGCTCTTAAGTGCTACGTGTAGAGGTTGGCGACAAGGGGTAGCTGCTTTATTTGAGGCCATGCTGGGCCTCCACCCATGGAAAGTTATCAACTACATACACTATGCCTTGCATGAATCCCCAAAGTTTTTTTTATGCCCACATTGCCCTGCAAACCTTAAACTTTGGCTAAAATCATGCATTTTCCTTACATTTCTGCGATGGAAACTTCCAGAATCAGCAGGAATCCACAAGATTCCTAGAGCCAGCAACAGGAACAGATAAAGCCACGGTCAATGGGAGTCCCAATGTGGGACCCCCATTGACCAAGGTTTGATCCATTCCTTTTGCAGTGACTAGGCCCGGTCACACAAGTGGGATAGCATTTTATCAGAAGTGGGGGAGTGCAGGTTGATAGGAATTTATGGAGCCCTGTGGATTCAGGAAGAGTACATCAGAGAAATGCAAGGAACATTTGTGATTTTAAGGAACGTTTGAGAGTTCCAGGGCATTGTGGGTAAGAAAACATCATGAGATCTTTGCAAAGTAGTGTTGCTTTATCCTTTTAGGCATTTCCCAGTTGAATCTTAGACGTTTGGACTTTTATCTCCAGAATGGACTCTAGAGCTCTGTAAATATAAATTTCTCTGTAAGTACAGCTAATTACCATTAGCAAAAACTAGGGGCTCCTCAAGATAGATCCTCTTTACACCCCTTTATTGCTTTGTTTTTGCTGTAGCAACCAACACCATATAGAATTACCCCTGGAGCACTTTATTCATGGATCCCCCTTGACACAATGTTCTTTAGACTGACGTTACTGTCCACTTGATATTTACTGTAAGTACGTCCATACAGGGGGTTGGCCTGCAACTCCTAATTATTATGAACCCAAATAGACTGGCATTGTGCATATTTTTATAGTTCTGAAAATATAGGTATATTATACATCTGTTTCTGCAGAGTGGCTACAAATAATGAAGCAGACGATATATAAAGTATATACACCAGTGAAGCATCTCCCTTTTAACTACAGTACAGGTATACCATATCCTCTACCTTTTTGTGATTGGATAAAAAAACAGACGGCGTCACAGGTCCCGGGCTAAACTGCATCTATTTCCCTTTCTACTGCTCGGATAACACAGGCTCCTCCCGATGGTTAACAACCAAAAGAAACATTGATCTCGATTTCAGTACCGAGATCCATATCTTGTGCCCAAAAATAGGTAAATGTAGCTTTTGCTTTCATTGAGTCTAGCATGAACTGCACACTGGCTTGCTATGGGATTCCACCCATTGGAAGCCATATCACAAGGCCGCAAGGGTGCAGCCCCATATAGTGGCCCACATATGGCTTGTTAATATTGGCACTGAGGTGCACTGCTCATACACGTTTCACTCTTTAGGGATATAAGGAGGTGCATCTTTACAGCATGGTGTTCAGTGGTTGTATCAGCCATATTGCACACAATATTTGAGGTATATGTTTTCACCTATTCAATATTTTAAATTTGTATATATGATTATTTCCCATTAAAGTATTTGCACTGAACAAGTATCTTATATTTTGAAGAAGCGTTAACTGCTCATAAAAAGAGAGTTTCTATTTCAGGCCATGATAATACTTATGTGCATAAGTATCCTTAGTCCATGCCTATTATGTATTTGACACAGAGAAAGTTAAGACGGTCCCCTGATGCAGATACCCCTGCCGAAACACGCGTAGCTTCCATCTACAGCCAGGCTTCGAATTGTTTACAGCTCATCTGCTCCTTTTTCTATTTAATAATAATAATAATAATACAGAAGCTTATAGAGCGCGAACAGCTACCTCAGGGGAGGTGTCCCGGCGCTAGCGAGTCCTACAACAAGAGTGAAAAGTCAGGAGAAAGAATCGAGTTACTGCATAAAAAGCCAAGTTTTTAGGAGTTTCCTAAAGCTGGCTTCTGACATGGCGGATTGGATGGCAGTTGGCAGGGAATTCCAAAGTTTCACCGTGCCGGCCGAAAAGGACCTGCCTCCAAGTCTAGCTTTCCTCACGCGAGGAACAGTAAGCTTGAGCAAGGAGTTTGAGCGTAGCTCTCGTTTTTGGTGGTAGCGCGGGAGTCGGAGTTTTAAATAATTGGGACACGTGCCTTTTAGCGCTATGAAAGCCAGGGTCAGCACTTTGAACTTAATTCTGCTTGCCACAGGCAGCCAATGCAGCTCGTGCAGATGCGGAGAGATGTGATGCCTGAAAGGGACACGTTTTATCAGTCTCGCAGCCGCATTCTGCACGATCTGTAAGCGTTGCACCGCATATTTGGGTAGACCAAGATAGAGGCCATTAGAATAATCGAGTCGAGACCTGATTGTTGCGTGAACAACCGTTTTTCGACATTCGACTGGTAGCAGGGGCAGAAGTTTCCGCAGATTTCTGAGTTTATGCAGGCAGCCAGCGGTGAGCTGTTGAATATGCGGCAGGAAAGATAGGTTCTCATCCCATTTTACTCCGAGATTTTTTGCATGGGTTCCGGGAGATGGGGCAGGGCCCATTTCAGTTGGCCACCACAGATCCGGGGGGGGATGTTTAAGATTACCGAAGAATAGCACCTCCGTTTTGCTCGCATTCATTTTGAGCTTGTTAGTGTTCATCCATTTGGCTACGTCTTGAAGACAGCCCCTGATTTTACTGAAGGCTGCCTCAGACGTGTCTGAATATGGGAAGACTAATTGAGTGTCGTCCGCATAGGATATTGCCTTGACCCCCCATTTGGCAATCAGGGTGAAAAGCGGGGCCAAATAGACATTGAACAGCAGGGGGCTGAGTGCCGACCCCTGTGGGACGCCACACCAAAGGTTTTTTGGTCCAGAAGAGAAGGGACCCAGGGCCACTTTCTGGGAGCGATTGGTGAGGTAGGAGAATATCCAGTTCAGTGCTTTGTCTCCAAGGCCAATGTTCTTAAGTCGGGTCAACAGTCTGCTGTGATCTACAGTATCGAAAGCAGCTGATAGATCCAGGAGCACCAGCATAGCTGATGCCCCTGAATCTAAGGACCACCTGATAGACTCGGCAACCTCGATGAGGGCCGTCTCAGTGCTGAAACCGGCCCTAAAGCCCGATTGAGTTTCATGTAGGGCACCGCTTTCTTCAATAAAATTATTTAACTGTCATTGGATCAGTTTTTCAAGCATTTTGCCGGGGGGCTGCAAGGAGAGAAATGGGTCGGAGATTGCTCAGGTCACCCGGTGCACCTTGAGGTTTTTTTTTCATTTCATTTCATCTATTTGTATTTTCAACACACAATGAAGTCAATTAATTGTCTCTGTGTATTTTATTTTATGTATTAATACTTATCTGAAAATTTATAAAAATTTATTGTGAAACTGAATAATAAGTATTTCAGTATTCAACAAAATTAATTTAATAATTTGAGTGACTATGGGGCATATGTAGGTATTTCACATTTAGCGATTCTCAAATAGCGATTTTTAAGGAATCGCTATTTAAGAATTGCAAAATGGAATGTAGGTAAAAAATCGCAATATTTTTGCGAATCTCTAAAATTCCTTAATTGCGATTAGCAAATTGCGAATCACAATTAAGGAATGAGTGTTCCATTCATTCCTATGGGCCACGAGGCCCATAGGAATGAATGGGGAAACATTTTCAAATTGCGATTTTTTATGAGAAAATCGCAATTTGAGAATCGCAATTTCAAGGGTGCCAGGGTGTCCAAAGGACACCTGTTGCACCCCTGGAATGTGCCTGTAAGTACATGTGGCAACATACATGCCCTAAGGCATGTCTGTGTGCCACATGGCACTTTGAATTTTATTTTATTTTTATTTTGACAGGAAATCGCAAAATACCATCTACTTGAAGTAGGTGGTATTTTGCGATTCCTTAAGCCAAAATCGCAATTTTAAAGGCACCCCTATTGCGATTCCTTAAATGCTTGAGCAAAATAAGGAATCACAATTTTTGCGATTCCTTATTTTGCTAAGTGGCACCTACATACCAAAAGGCCATTTGCGATTCTGCGGATTCCGGAGTTTGCGAAACGCAAACGCCTACCTACATATGCCCCATAGTCATGTTGTGTATATATTTATCATAATGCACTTTGTTTCATGTATCATCTTTGGTGTGTAGCCTGACATCTATAACCTATAATTATTGAATAACTTGCATTTTCGATATATTATAACTGCATCATATAAAACTTGTAACAAAAAATTCTAAAACCCAATCAACAAATTTAAACCAAAAAAAACTTGCATTTAGCATTTGTCTTTCCCTCTAGTGTAATCTACGCAAAGCACACAGCCCTGGACTCTCCTTTGTTTTTTGACATGAAATGTTGAATTCACCAAATTAAGTTTTGGGGCCTTTCCTTTCATTGACGCTAGACCCACCCACACAAGAAGGGTAGTATTTTTTATCGGGGGAATACTTGACAGTAGGAATTTTGTGGATCCTTGTGTTTTCTGGAAGTTCACATCACAGAAATGCAATGAAAAATCATAATATTAGGCAGAGTTTGAGGCTTGCATTGTGGGTAAGAAAACGTGATGAGATTCACGCAAGACATACCACCCTGGACTCCAATAGATGTCTAATTTTCAAAATTAATGGGTCTGTTTGGTGACCTAACCAAGCACAAAACATGCAGCCTTTTACCATGGTAAGTGAGATGATATTGTGATTTAGCCCCACGTTCCTCGTATATATGTAAAAGCAACACCCAGAGTAATGAAATGTCCTCTTGTTTGCCATTGGGATGGCATTTTTTAGTCTGCCGTGGAGCATAAAGGCTGTTGTGGCTTTAGGGGTGAGGGGGGGCATGATCGCAGAATGGGACAGACCCACCACATTATTTTATTTAAAAAATTAGTCCTGCCATGCAGTGGAGTTTTGCCCTATATGCATAATCACTGGTGCCTAGTGGGCTTACAACTTCCCTGAGGGCAAATTTGGGGCAACCTCCCCAATAGGGACAACCTTCCTATCTGCCCTGGTGGGGCAGAAAGACACTATAGACCCTACTAGGGCAGGGTATAGGTTGATGCCCGGTTATGCCGTCCCATTCTTTTGTTTGTTTTGGTGCCATTTTGAAATGTTTGGTGTCTAGTGAGCTTTCAGCCCCCTTGGTGGGGGGGGGGGAAGAATTGGGATCAATACATCTATTCCCTCCTCAGGGTGGGCAGAAATTCTAATCGGCCCCAGGATGGAGGCGGGAGCGTGGGCCAATGCCCAGGAGGGTTGCTCCCACCTCAAAAATAATGCATAAATGCATTCCCTGGAGTCTAGTGGGTTTTCTGCCCCCCTGGATGGCAGATTGGGGGTGAATACTCCTATCCACCCTGCGGGTGGGTAGAAAGTATGATAGGCCCTGGAATGGGGGGACACAAGGCCATGTCCGGGGGGTCATGCCTCGACCCAAAAAATATGGCATAACTACTGCAGTGCCTCCTGCCTAGTAGACTTTCTGCTTGGAGGGCAAATTGAGGGTGAATACCCTTTTCTGCCCCATCAGGGGCAGAAAATCTATTCCACAAGGTGGGGAGAGCATGCACCTATGCCCAGGCCAGCTGCTCCCTCTCCAGAAAAATACTTTGTAAGTGCAGTCCCTTGTGTCTAGTAGGCTTTCTGCCCTCTAGGGTGGGCAGATGGGGTGAACAGCCTATCCATCACACAGAGGGGGCAGAAAGTCTATTGGGTCCTATGGTGGGTGTAAGTATGGGTCCATGCCCCCTGATAAATACTGTATAAATATAGTACTTGATGTCTAGTGGGTTATCTGCCCCTCAGGGCAGATTGGGGGTGAATACCCCTATCCACACCCCAGGGGGCAGAAAGTCTTTAGGGCCCCGGACTGGGGAACACAGGCAGATACTCAGGGACTCCTCCATCCCCACAAAATACTGCATAAATGCATCCCCTGGTTTTTAGCAGACTTCCTGCCCCCTGGCCAAAGAGTTTAATTGGCCCTGGGTTAAGGCGAGCACAGGCCCATGCCCATGCCCATGGAGGCTGTTCCCCCACCACAATCATATTCCTTATGTCCAGTGAGTGGATTCCTGCTTGGGGATCACTGTCCTGCACTAACACTCAAGGAGAAATCCACCAGGGAGCGATATCATTGGATAGGGTAGATTCTACCCTTTCCAGTGATATACGTT
Organism: Lissotriton helveticus; assembly: GCF_964261635.1. Classification (NCBI taxonomy): domain Eukaryota; kingdom Metazoa; phylum Chordata; class Amphibia; order Caudata; family Salamandridae; genus Lissotriton; species Lissotriton helveticus. Next base: position 1,117,286,258 of record NC_136068.1, on the reverse strand, counting down.
CCTTAGGAAATTGGTGTTGAAGCCCTGATATATGCTCCCAAGCACCGATGCAAGTGAAAGTGAAATGAGCCGATCAGCTAATTACACTTTCACATTATCTGCAATGACATCATCATGCCCATTGCCATTACAGAGGAAGAAAACACACCCTTGGTTGCTGTGGAAGCTCTTCCCCACAACTGAGGCAGAAAATACAAAAAGAAAATCTCTCTGAACCCTACCCAGCAATGACCAATGGCCGTCAGATGCACTAGAGTAGCATTGAGGATCTCGGCCATTGGCTGTTCGCCATTGGCCGATGCTTGCACTTAAAGGGTTAAGTTATTAATGTTGTAACGTTTTTATTTTCTACAACATTTAAAATAAATATATACATTTCTATTACAAAAATTATTTGCAATTATATTTACCTTAAAAATATTTCTAGTAGTTTTTTTTAACTTTAATAAATTTTTTCATTTCCTCTATATTTTATCATCAAGAGATCTCTGCTACTGTAATTACATTTTTTTAAATCATTTTATTAACAAAAAAAGTAAAATATTTATATTTATTTCTCAGGCATGATAAATTATGAAACATTATGGGCCTTATTTTGATGTCCATTGAAAACCACTGGTTGGAGACTTTCCGACCGACATGGAAGGTTTACATTTCAACCGTCAAATTACAATATCGGTGGTCGAAGTGTAAACCGGCTGGAGAAACCAAATGGGTTGCGATGGGCTCAAGTAGCCTGTTGGCCAGTCTAAAATCACTCATAATCCCTTAAGGACGGCGTTTCCGCCTTCCCGATTATGATGTCTGTTTCTGACAGCCTTTCCATGCTGGCCTTTCTTACATTGAAAGGCTGTCTAAAAACGACTTTGGAGGGCCCTAGCAGGGACCCCTTCTCGCCTGGCCCTTTGGTTGAGGCCCTTCAAACCCCTTCACAATGTGGCACGCAACATGAAGAGCCTGCCACATTGCCAAGGGATGTACAAAAACTTCCTATTAGAAATGGGTTCTCTAGTTGGCAGTGGTTGGTACCTTTGTCCAAATAAGGACACTTGCTTCTAGTCAGGGTAAGGGGGATACACTCCTAAAATAACCCCTGTTCACCCCCTTGGTAGCTTGGCACAAGCAGACAGGATTATCTCAGAGGCAGTGTGTAAAGCATTTGTGAACACATACAGAAATACAGTGAAAATACTGCAATGGACACCACACCAGTGTAGAAAAATAAGTGATCTTTATTTAAACCAAACAAGGCCACAACGACAAAAGGCCACACTGGAGTAATAAAAATAAGGCTTTCAAATGGTTGAAATAGTTCAGTTCAAAGCAATTTGCAGATGCAACACTTTTCACTCAAAGTACCATAGATGCGTTGTGCACACAAACAAAAAGGGAAGGTGATGCGTCCGTTCCTTACACTCAGAGAAGGTGATGCGTCGGTTCCTTACTTCGGGGGAGGTGATGTGTCGGTTCCTTACTGCTGTGCAGGGGAGGTGATGTGTCGGTTCCTTACTGCTGTGCAGGGGAGGTGATGCGTCGGTTACTTACCGGAGAGGAGGTGATGCATCGGTTTCTTACTGCATGGGGAGGTGATGCCTGGGTTTCTTACTGCATCCCCCAACGATGTGACAGACCTGTCACCTCAATGCGATGCAACGATCCAGGATGATGCGCAGGTTCTTGCAGCTGCACAGAAGGGCTTGCGTTGGAATTGGTGCAGTGATCTCAGACTTCGGTGACCGGTGCACTCGATGCGGTGTGTGCCAATTTCTCGAACCGTGGGCAGGTAATGCAATGGTTTCCTCGGCGATGCACCAGAAACAGATAAAACTGGGGTGAAGTCTTTGTATCCCTGAGACTTCAGATCAGAAGGTAAGATTTTCTTCATGCCCTTGGAGATCTTCCTTAAGCAGGGGACACGGCAAACAGTAAAGTCCTTTTCCCTTTCCTTGGCAGAAAGTAGCCACTGCAGGCCAATTCCAGATAACAAACAGCACAGGGTCAATATTCCTCCTCCATTTCTGCTTGGCAAAGGTTCCTCTTGATTTCCCAGAAGTGATCTAAATGTCTGGGGTCTGGGACCCTCATCTTATACAGTAAATCTCTTTGTTCTCTAGTGCAGAGAAGCTCTTTGCCCAGCCAAAACCAGTTCTGTCCTCTCTGGTGCAGCTTCCTGGAAGGAGGTGGGGACAGCATTGTGCAAGTCAGACCAGGCCCATTCAGGTGAAAAGAAATCTCCTCCCCCTACTCTAAATGCAGCCTTGGTCTATTCAGCCCTGCCCTGACTCATCAAGACTCTCTGGAGCTACTGCACACCTCCAGCCCTTGTCACTTCAAAGCCAGACAGTCAAATCACATTCTAGCAGAGGCACACAGGGTGGCTAGGCAAGAAAGTACTTACTTTCTAAAAGTGGTATTTTCAAACACAGAATGTAAACACCCCCCTCACTAAAATAGGCATTTTAACATTCTGAGTTCAGGCATACTACATTTTATTTTCCTACTTTGTTCCCAGGGGTAGTTATGTTTATAAGCAAACTCCCCATTCTATCCTCTAGGAACAGGTAGCCTTGCAATAGTGAAAAACAAAATTGGCAGTATTTCACTATCAGGACATGCCACACACACCAGGGCATGTCCTACCTTTCACATACACTGTACCCTTCCCACCGGGGTACCTTGGGCTTACCGTAGGGGTGACTAATATGTAAGAAGAATGTCTGACAAAATATAGACAGACAGAAAATTGACCTACAAAAATATCGACACCTAAATATCGCAGTCAAAAATATCAAAGTCCTATCTACATAAAGGTAAGTACAAAATGATCAACAACAAAATATTGTTGTAAAAAATATCAATATTCAATCAATTAAATTTCAAAAAGCTTTATTCGACAGCATGTCATAAAAGCAAAATTATACATCCTATTACAACCATTAGACATAAACATTATAAATACTAAATAGCAATAAAAAATACAATGTTAAAAAGTTATTAAATCTTTGTGGCTGTCGTTTACGAATTTAAAAAAACATTTTTTTTTAAAAGATATTTTAAAACAGCTAATATATACATAAAACAAGATCAGTCATCTTTTTAAGTGTCTTAGGGTTCATTGGCTGACTTCTACAGAGTTTAAAGTGCGAGTGTGTATAATCCAGGCCCACCTTAGAAATTTAGCAACAGCAATCGCTATACAAGGTGAACAATCTGTCTCCAATATCCTTAGCGCCTCAATGTATCTCCGGGTGCCCATATTAATGCACATTGGTTTTAGCCACTTGCTACGAGGGCTTGTATAGAGAGGACATACAAACAGCATGTGGGATACATTCTCAATCAGACATTTGTCATCCCGATTTGCTGACCACTTATAGCTGAAAGCTTTTACAGGTAAGGTTCCAGTTCTAAACTGGAAATACAGCTTTCGGTCAAGCGGACCCTCTATATTATCCCAATAAGCTTCACAGAGTGGGCGAGATTTAAAATCAAGGAACCGTCCTGTTAAATTAGTGTTTATACAGGTACTATGGGTGGACATCCAAATCATTTCCCAATACTTTTTTTTCAGAATTGTTTTTGACGGGAAACTTGGGACGTCTGCATCTACCCATAGGTGATCAAGCTCCAACTTTGTTAATAAGCCCCTTATCTCTTTAAGCCATTGGATAGAATGAAAGCGATCAGCCCTAATGATGTCCTTTAGTGCAAGGACGTAGTGAGCTAAGTCTGGAGTTGTCCAGATACACCTCCAATACAGTAGGGGCCGTAGCCGTACTATATCCTCAATTTTTTTCCTGCCAAGATCATATAAAAGCGGGATGGTAGGAGTACTTTGGGGGACCCCAACCAAACAACGTAGGAATTTATTCTCCGCCATTGTTAGTTGGTTCAAATAATTAAATCCCCAAAGTTCTGAACCATACAAAGAGGCACTTATGACCTTCATGTTATAAATCTCTAGGGCAGGAGTGATTGGCTTAGTAAAAGAAGCTCTGTGTTTAGTGGCTATGGCACCCGCAAGCTGGTGAAATTTTAAAACAGCCATGTCAATGTGACTTTTGCAGCCCATGTTACTCTGGAGAGATATTCCCAGATACGTAAATGCCTCTACCTGCTCTAGTGGAGTTCCATTAAAATTAATTGTGCCTTTGAAGGTTTTCCGCTGATTCAGGGACATGAACTTGGTTTTTGAGGTGTTTATCTCAAGTCCACTCAGTTGGCAAAATTCTCCGAACGCACTCACAGCCTTCTGGAGCCCACTCGGGGTCCGGGAAACAATCAACGTGTCGTCCGCAAGCATGAGAACAGGCACGCGGGCCCCAGCCAAGATGGGGGCGTCAGTGGGAGAACGGTTAAGATGATCCACAATACCGTTGATGTATAGTGAGAACAGCGTGGGTGCCAGCACACACCCCTGCCGAACACCACGCTCGACAGGAAATGAGTCGGTCACCTCACCCTTCATCCCCCATCTGATTCTGGGGTAGTTGTTCTCATGCAGGTGGACGAGGAGAGTCAATAGCTCCGGGGATATCCCAGACTCAGCGAGAACCCTCCAAAGTTTGGAACGGGGGACTAAATCGAAAGCCGATTTCAGGTCTACAAAGACCGCATAAAGAGTCCCCTTTGTTAAGGCCACGTTCCTCCAGTAAAGTGCTATGAAATAAAAAACCTGGTCAATTGAACTAGTGCATGGCCGAAAGCCGGCTTGATATGAGGACAAAATATTGTGTTCTTCTATCCATTTTTGCAGTTTGTTTTGCACTAAATGACCCATGAGTTTTTGAGCTGAGTCTATAAGACTAATGGGTCTATAGTTACTGGGTAGAGATTTGTCACCCTTTTTAAAAACCGGAATTATTTCGGTACCTTTCCATGAGGGTGGGATTGGCGCACCCCTAGCCACAGAGTTAGCTAGACACTCAAAATACTGACACCAAGATGATCTATCACTTAAAAACACGTCAGCGGGGCTGCCATCCATGCCTGGGGCTCTTCCCCCGGTCACGCAATCTAGCGCTATGCTAACGTCTTTAATTGTAAAAAGCTGGTTTTGATAAAAAATAGTTGGGGGTAGTGGGCAGTCTTTCTCAGTTCGGTTACGAGCATATTGTGGTCTGAAGAAATCTACCCACTCTTGTTTGGCAACGTTATTTTGGGGGCTTCAGCTACACCTCCTTTGTCCCATTTCACAAAGGCCCAAAATTGTTTTGAATCCTTCGCTCCACAGGCTAATTTCAAATCACGCCATTGATCCTCATCCCAGTGTTTCTTTGCTACCTTCTGGGCAAGCCTATAAGTCTCGCTTGTTTCCCTTGTCTGGTTTTATGGTTTTCCTAAAAAGTAGTTGGAGTTTTGCGAAAAAGTGGATATGTGCCTCAAACATTATTTGGGGAAGATCTGACTTGTTAATGTGAGTATTTAGATTAGCCACTTCTTCGACAACCATGTTTTTCAGGACCTCCAGTTTCTCAGGGTTCTCAATTAAACGACCCCATTTGATGTGGCGCATGTTATTGGAAGCGACAATGTCCAAGGTGACCTTCCCACACCCCAGTTTCGGTTCTTTAGTCCCCATCTGCGCTTGATAATCCATACAGAGTGGGTTATGGTCACTTTCCATACTGGTTTTAACAGTCATATCTAACAGAGTGTGCCACCCTCTTATGTCCACCAGGATGTAATCTATACGACTAAAATGCCTAACATTGTCGAATGTATTTTTTCCCATGCGATCGGACGGAGTGCGTCCATTTGCTGCTCTAAGCCCTCTAACTAAGCATAGGGCCTTAAGCTGTATTGCTACGGCTGACCATCTTTTTACAGCAGGTAATTCAAGCTGGGGAACACCCCATTTGCTATCCTCCTCAGCAGCGAGAAACTGATCCTCTTGACCAAGAGGTTCAAAAGTAGTGTTAAAATCTCCACCTACTATAGTAGACACCTGTGTTGGGAGTGCCTCAATTTGCTGATCAAGAGCTGAGATTACCTCAGATATTTGTCCCCCTGCTGTCCCCCTCGCATAAATATTGTAGATAGCCACCCCTTGACCATTTTCCCATGTGATTTTAACTGACAGGATATCATTCGAAGGAGGACTAATTTGGTGCACCTTGCAGCATAGGGCTTGTCGAACCCAAATAATCAAGCCTCCAGCAGGCCGACCTTTAGATTTTTTGGTGGCTGAAGCATGAAAATTGAGGAACCCCAGACGATAAACTGGAGCCATAGACCAGGTTTCCTGAAAGAGGATGATGTCATACTGGTCAACAAAACTACACCATTCAGGAGATGTTATCTTATTATCAATTCCAGCAAGGTTCCATGAAAGAAAAGCCAACCCTGGTAAGGTGCTAAATGAATCCTGCGGGATTTTAGCTACTGGGCTCGCGCCCTCAGTCACTGGTTGATGTTCTATGTTTATGGGCACGAGGCAGTTCTTCTCTGGGGGGGCCCGTCTGTTTCAGGGCAATCATATTCCCCAAATGGATCCGAGCAAGTTAGTTGTCCGAGGTTCCTGCTCTCTATGGGCTGCCCTGTAAAGTGGGATCTCTCCAATGGGATTATACGAGGTATGGGAGCCGTGTTAGTTTGTGTCCCGCTCCAAACCTTAGGACCATACTTTCTGCCAATCTCTGTTGCCACCATATCTGCAGATCTATCAGTCCTCAAGAGTCAATCACATTCATTCAGGTCGGACAGGACCCCAAACCGATTTTCCAGACTAATACCTCCATCCCTAGTTTGGACATCCCTCCCCAATGTGCTCAACACAGGGGCCCGTTTTGACCAAGATCTACTAAAGTTCGCTATACTCCATCTCCTACTGTAGAAAAAGTCGAGAGTTAGTGGGATCATATCAGAATCCCTACGTTGTGGGGGGAATAAGTTTGCCAATATGTTTGGGAGTACCTCGGGTCTAGAAAAATTCAAGGCTATACAGTCACCCTTGAATTTTTTCAGGTAATCCCCAAGCCATGCTACCCTTCTGGCCATAATGATTTCCCCTGCTAACTGCTGTTTTCCCCAGGGAGATATCTTCATGTTTTACGTCAACCAATGCAGCGCTTTATCAATCAGAGAGGTTGTTGACTCTACCTGCCCAGGTGTCAAAGAAGGAGCGTTTGCCAGGACCAGAACTAAAGGAGAAGCTTCCACTACAAATTGAAACGAGTCGCGCTCTTGGCGCGGTTCTTTGAGTGTTGTTGTGGGAGCCTCTATGGCTACAGTTTGGCCCTCCTCACCTACTGGGGGCTGGGTGGGCGGGGGTTGCTGTACAACATTCTCACTACCTCCCTCCCCTCCTCCAGGGTGAGCCTCCTGGATTTCACACCCATTTGACACCAATGCTGATAGGCTACCTACTTCTTCCAATGTCTTGTTGAGGAGGCCACCTAGTCTATTGACCTCTGCAGTAAGCTGGTCGATTTTAGCCACAAGGGGTTTGACAATACCCTTGATCTTCAAATCGAGCATGCTTACTAATTTTTTTATTTGGTCATCCTCCAGTTTCACAGTGTCACCCTTCCCCGGGATGGCCTCATCATTATCTGGGATTTTGGGTGGAGAAACTAATCTTCTTCTAGCAGAGCGTGACCCCCCTCGTTTGGTCTGTACTTTCCTGCATGCTCTGACTGCTCTACCCACAGGGGTCGGTGGGTTCTGTACCGTAGTATCCAGGGATAGTTCTAGATCAACTGTGGGGGCAGTGTTTAGCTCGGGAAGTCACTGGCAGAGAAATCGGGATTAACGATATCACTGCTGTCATCCCGTACCGGTAATACTGGTGAAGGTTGCGCATTGGGCAGTGTGAGGGATGTAGGAGATATAGGGGAACAACTTAACCTTAACCGCATGCGTGCGGTAGGATTTCCGCCCGTACGCTGGGTTTTAGGGATTCGCACTTTACATGACGAGCTGGGCTCGTCATGAGCGTGCGAGGAGGCTACCTCATGACGAGCCCAGCTCGTCATCAGCGTCGAAGGGGTTAATGACTGCCGTCTCTCACTGTTAATTATACTCACAACCTTCACCAGATAGTTATCCAGGGTGTTTGGCACTAGGGGACCCTTTTGTTTAGACATGCCCGAGAATGATAGTTTGGGTGGTACAGTCAAAAAACGTTACCAGAGTACACAGGATGGAACAAGACACCTAGTACAAATACTTGAGAGGGATTTAAATCGGTTAAAGTCTCACTGTGTAAGGATCACGCAAGTCCACCAGCAAATAAGAATCAGGGTCCCTGGCCCAGCCCAGTCGCGTCCTGTCCCGGACTGTCACAGACTGTCCGCCCTTTGTCCGGGCTTCGTCCGGCGCGTCCCGCGGGACGAGAGACCAAGGGAGCCTTTATGCACCTCCTGGCGCTTCCGATTTGCGTCAGCGGCGTCCTTGCCGCGATGGGGCTGCTGGGAAATGTAGTTTAAGGAGGCCCGGCGGAGCCAAGCCCGGCCAGAGAACAAGCGGAGCAATGCCCGGCCCACAGGTGCCAACACAGGGGTGCAGGGGCTCGGCGGAGCCAAGCCCGGCCAAGGAGGTAGAGCGGATGTTTTAATAAAAATGTAAAATTAAGTAAATAATACATATAATTAAAATAATGATAGATATAAATATTAAAACATATTTAAAAACATAACTAATACATATAATGTTAAAATTAATTAAACATCTACATATAAATTAATATATATAGTTACTCCACATATTGCAACATTAGGGAAAGCGTTGGATAGTGTCAGGGTAAAAATTATTATTCCCACTCCAGAGAGTGCAACAGTAGGGAAAGCGCTGGATAGCGTAGGGGTAAAAATTACCATTCCCACTCCAGTGAGTGCAACAGTAGGTAAAGCGTTGGATAGTGTAGGGGTTAAAATTACTATTCCCACTCCACTGAGTGCAACAGTAGGGAAAGCGCTGGATAACGTAGGGGTAAAAATTACTATTCCCACTCCAGTCAGTGCAACAGTAGGGAAAGCATTGGATAGCGTAGAGGTAAAAATTACTATTCCCACTCCAGAGAGTTCAACAGTAGGGAAATTGCTGGATAGCGTAGGGGTAAAAATGACCGTTCCCACTCCAGTGAGTGCAACAGTAGGGAAAGCTCTGGATAGCGTAGCGGTAAAAATTACTATTCCCACTCCAGTGAGTGCAACAGTAGGGAAAGTGTTGGATAGCGTAGGGGTAAAAATTACTATTACAACTCCAGAGAGTGCAACAGTAGGGAAAGTGCTGGATAGCGTAGGGGTTAAATGAACATACTTATTAATTAAATATATATATTTTTTTAAATAACATATTCATGATTAATTTATGAACAAAGTATTCATAAATACCAATAAATTAAAATAAATATTTACAAAAATAACACAAAATTACATCCCACACTATTCCCCCTTTAACACACAACACACTACACATACAACAAAACACAATTAATTTAACTATCAATAATCAATTAATAGCAATTAATAAATTAATTATAATCTATATAGTTATAAATTAACTCATTAATAAATATGAATGCCCAATTAAAAATTACTTAACAATAAATTAAAAATAACAATAAATCAAAATTATTAATACATTAATTATAATTAATATCATTAACTACTTAATAAAAATGAATGACCAATTAATAATTAATTAGCAACTAATTAATAATAAATACCAATAAACAAAAACAATCTCATTAATTAATTAACATTAATTAAATTTAATTACTTCCCACCCTATTCCCCTATAAACCCACAACCCACTACACATACAAAATCACATAATCAATGTAATTATCAATTAATCATAATAATACATGAATTATAATTAATATAATTAACTAATTAATAAAAAATAATTACCAATTAATAATTAATTAACAGTTAATAATAATCAATGCCAATTAATAAAAACATAAAACATATAATTATAATTAAATTAATTCCCACCCTATTCCCCTATAAACCCACAAGCCGCTCTGATACCAAAACGCTAAATTTACTTTAACAAAATTACTAAACTCTAAACATTTATTTTAAAATGTATTAAAATACATTAGAAAAATGTTTAACATTCATATAAATACATACTAAAATACATAACACTTAAAAAAATGATATTATTGACAACTATATTTTTGCTTACGATATTACTTACTTCGATATTAAAAAAAACTATATTATTTACCTTGGGGTCGATATTCTGATCAACGATATTCTTGACTTCGATATTCTGTCCCTATGATATTGAAAACTCAATAGGTCGATATTTAAAAATCGATATTTTGACTGACCTCCATGTAAGAAAAGGGAAGGTTAGGGCCTGGCAAGTGGGGCACTTGCCAGGTCGACATGGCAGTACCAGACCGCACACAAGCTCTGCAATCACATGACTGAGATACATTTACTAGCTGCTTATGTGGGTGGCACAATCAGTGCTGCAGGCCTACTAGCAGCATTTGATTTACAGGCCCTGGGCACCCACAGTGCACTGTACTAGGGACTGACTAGTAAATCAAATATGGCAATCATGGATTCACCAATCTAGAACAATGATTTACAAAGGGAGTACTTGCACTTTTGCACTGAATAGCTGTGGCAAAGTGCCCAAAACATCTAGACCAGCAAAACAAAGTCCAACACACATCAAAAACACAGGAGGCAAAGGCGAAAATACAGGGGGAACCCACACCAATGAGGCCAGGTCTAACACTTCCATTTTACTAAGGGAGCTTGTGCTGCGGGCGTTTTTTGACTGCCACAATGCACTATGGGGTCTATTAGGATGGCGGGCGGAAAACCTCCCCAACAGCCATCGTAGCGGTAAAAGACCGCCTGCAAGGACCGCTGCATAATCGCCGGTCCCATTGTGATGTATTCCTATAGGTTCTGTATCGATCCCCCTATTCCTGACCCTATTCTGGTTAACAAGTTAACTAGCAGCCATCCCATGAGGCAGAAAACCCCCATGATGCAGGAACCGTTATCTGATAAAGCCACACTACGGCACAGGAACGTGTTATCTGATTAGGTCATAACGCTTGCCATCTAATTAGACAAGCGATATTCCTCCAGCCCCTGATAAGGCATACGGAGTTCTCAAAACAAATCAAACCTATGACAACCTGGGAAAAACCCTGCGGCCATTGTTTTGATTTCACCGAGAACTTCAGCAAAAGAATGTGCTAACGACCTGGTCGTATGACATCCTTATTGACGTATCTATGTCCATCCTTATGTCAATCTCGGCACCTTAAAGGTATAAATATTACCGATATTGCCCTATGCAAACACACGCGGTGGTGACGAGATCGGAGCAGCCAGACTTGCCGAATGTAAATGTAGGTGTACTTATATAGCGCAAACCTGTCACCCAAAGGGCATCCCGGCGCTTGCTTAGGGAACCCGTCCTGGTATTCCCCAGTGAGAAACCCCGGCAGGGTGTCCACAAGGTGAAAGTCAGGCATCCCGCCGCGAGGGGCCGTTGTGGAGATTAAGCAAGCTATTGCCCAGAGTCGCAGAGTGTGAACCCGTGAGTCGAGGAGGCACCGGGGCGAGAATTATCGAGTCCGTGGAATTTTTAGCCCAAGACCCGCCGAGGCGGGGAATTGAACCCTGGTCCAGGACTGATCTCAGCTTCCGGGTCTGCCGCCTCTAACCCCTGAGCCACACTTCTCCGCTTCTCTGAAGCCCAGAGCAGAGCAGACCCCGCTGGCGCAGCCCCGCCTTCCTGACGCGCTGAGAACGAGACGCTGCCTTTTCTCCTGCCGAGAAATCCAGCTCCGGCGCTTCCGGGTAGCCCTCGCAGGCAGCCTGGGATATCGAGACCAGAGACGAGAGATACCATCCCTCATCCATCCTAGATTCCAGGTACAGAACTGAATAACCCCTCACAGAGAATTCTTTAGTCAGTCACTTGGCAAAACAAACTTAACTTAAACTGTAACTTTCTATTCCCGCCCACGCATTAGACTTAGGTCAGGTACACGGGGTAGGCGTAGGTAGAAACACCAGTTGAGTACGATTAGTCAAATGTATATGTGTATGTAATATATCTTATTCATTTTAAACCTTCATATGGCTTAGAAACCATATCAATGTTTTTACAGTATTATTTTATACTTCTGCTTTTAATGTATGCACTTTACTTAACCATAAGTATTGCAATAATATCGATCCATTTCTCTTGTATGAGAAAAGAGACTGATCAATAAATAACATCTTTTATTGAACACGCCCGTCTCTTCCTTTTCTCTACAATCTGATGAGACTAAGAATGCACGTACTGACTGAGTAAAATAAATTGCCTTTTGTTCACACGACTCTCGAGATACACTCTTGATTAGGGGAGAGCAAAGTTGTCATGTTCTATGGTTGTCAGAAACTAAATCCCTTCTTGTCTATCCAGGGAGGTTCAACTCCTCCTTGCCTATTCGAGAAAGTTTCTAGTGAACTCTGAGCTAGCTGGCAAACCCAAAACTTTAAGTCTAATATCGACAGTAGTAGACCTAGTTAACGTCTGGTCTAGGCCTATACTATTGAAGGTATTATTCCAATGCGCAGAGCCTATTGGGATAATAGGAACTACACTACATGGCGCCCAACGTGTTTGGAAGGGCGATAAAACTAACGTAAGACATTTAGAGTAACTCAGTCGTGCTTTCTCACTCAGACCCCTTTTTCCCATAATACTCCAAAGACGTCTGGAGTGGGTGAAAGGTAATATCCGCCAAACCTCGCAGGAGGAAACTCCTATGTATGGTACTTGGTTTAGTCAACGTTGAAGGATAAACCGTTCCAAAATATTGTGCATCTAATCTTTGTTTCCATAAGAAACCTGATCTGCAAACAAACAAAGTAACCATCCTGTCGGTAAAATGGTAGACAGTGATGATGAAAGAGAGGCAGTTAGATTAGCAACTGAACTCGCAGCAGCTGATACTGCACTGCAAGAAGCAGACCAGGATATAATACTCATCCCGGTCATCAAAAGGAAATCTATAACCTTAAAACTTATAGAAAATGGACTGACACCTAGAGGTGGTACAGTCATATTCGTAATTGAAGCACACGAATATCGGCAGACAGAGGTATACTATTCATGGATACATTTTCCAGCAGCAAATGCTGTAACAAAGTACTTCCACTATTACAAAACAGAGGAACCTCCTGAAGAGTATACTCCTTTCGAGGAGGTGGAAGTACCACTTAAATTTCAAGAGCACCTGCTCTTATTTAATGGCGCCCTAAAACACAATAATCACATCACCAGGCTCGGTCCTTTAGGTAGACCAGGAGCAACGTGGCCGGTCCTAGCCGGATACACACCACATCCAGAGTTCGAAAGAATGCCTGCAGCAGATCTTTTAGTACAACTAAAACAAGTAATAAAGATACATAGACAATTAGTCCAATATGTGATGCGGACTTCAACAATTCAGCCAGCAATTAAAATTCCACAGCTGACCCCTCACCAGGGGAACACAAATAAAATTACACCACAGAACATACAATCCTGCCTAGGTAAAGTACCAGCTAAACGGGAACAAATACCATTCTGGTTAGCACAAAAAATCACCCAAATAGAGGCTGTGTTTCCAGACACCACCCCGTTAGAAAAACACAGGATTCTGACTATCTGTCTTCCAATGGGAATCGCACCACACATTGAGGACTGTGACACTTGGGGTACAGTCTTTGCTTCCATCTACATAAAAACGCACGGTGTTCCATCCATTTCGGTAATACCAGATGTGCTAAAACAAATTCAAGACGAATATGGTCCAGAACCCGCTTTAACTCTTGGTATGAAATTACTAAAAGACTTCAAGCAGGTCTCGGCTATATTATTAGCCAACATATAGGGAGAAGCAGCAAACGTGGCGATCCGCCAGAGGTTAAAAGAGACAGATATAGCAGACCAACCAGCTGAAATTGCCAGAATCATAGAAAAATCCTATGAGGAACTAGGTAGAGATAGTTTAGGTGGAATACCAGTAAAACCACAACTGATTGAAAGTCCTGAAAAAATATTTTTTAATAATAACTCAACATCACAAAAAAAGAGCTGGGATGGAAACAAACAATCCAATCCTAAAGAAAAGAAATTCCAGTCCAGAGGAAGGTCTCCTAGGCGAAGAGAAAAATCTCCGAACCAAAGACACAGGTCACCCCAGAGTGACCCCTCTGGGAAAAGATATAACCTTAGAAATAGGGATAATATAAAGAAGCCTGATAGATATCAAGACATTGATACACGTCCCTCTCAATCTTTTCAGACTTCCTCGCAGAAATCGGAAAGAAGAGGACGATCAGAACAAAGAGAAGAGCACGCCAAGTCCAAAGACAAGGAACCTGCTCAGCTAAAAAAGAAATTACAATTTCCAAAAAAGAAGGTAGCCAGTATCAAGGTAGTTAACAATGCCGAGAATACTGAGGACACAACTGAAAAACGGAGAATGGGCTCAGACAATGCTAGACAGCGCAGCAGAAGTGAGCATAGCTCGCAAAGTCCTTATGAATCATCTGGAGACAGTGGACACGAATGAATATCTTCAAGTGGAAACTGCAGACACCAGAGTTAGCAAACCTCACAAAATATATGAAATAACTTTACGTATAGAGGGGGATAAGACTAGAAAAATAAGGGGACTATTTTGGGATAATCTCTCCAAGGGCTATGACATCCTTCTAGCTGAAAAAGACTGGCCACCAGAGTTTGTCAGGGAGTGCCCTCATGGCAAAGAAATAATTATGCCTGCCTTCTCAAATCATATCCCAATTCATAAAAAATACACACTTGCCAGAAAGTGGGCAGTAGCTCAAGCTCCTGCTTTATATAAAAATCATGTAGGATGGGATGAGGACTCTCCTCCTCACAAAATCCAGTTAAAATCACAACCTACTGCACAAAGGCAGTACCCAATTAAGCAAGAAGCTAAAAAACAGGTAAAAGAAATCCTAGATCAGCTAGAATACCAGGGGGTGATTGAAACTTGCACCTCACAAATGAACAACCCTTTGTTTCCGGTCTCCAAACCAGACAATTCATATCGTCTAGTTTTGGATTACCGACATCTTAACTCATGTTGCAAAACTTTTGCAGTGCAAAACTCGCATAGTGCTGCACTAATGAATAACATAGTGCGCAAAAAATACAAAACAACATTAGACATCTCTAATGGATTCTTTTGTCAAAACATAGCACCAGAGAGCAGATATTTGTCTGCATTCTCAATAAATGGCACTCAAAAACAATTCTGTCGGTTAGCCCAGGGGTACAAGAACAGCCAGGGAGTATTCTCAGCGAGAGTAACAGAATTACTACAAACATATGATGACGAAGCATTATCCTATGTCGACGACATATACTTAACAGATGATGACTTGGATACAGAGCCTATTGGGATAATAGGAACTACACTACATGGAGCCCAACGTGTTTGGAAGGGCGATAAAACTAACGTAAGACATTTAGAGTAACTCAGTCGTGCTTTCTCACTCAGACCCCTTTTTCCCATAATACTCCAAAGACGTCTGGAGTGGGTGAAAGGTAATATCCGCCAAACCTCGCAGGAGGAAACTCCTATGTATGGTACTTGGTTTAGTCAACGTTGAAGGATAAACCGTTCCAAAATATTGTGCATCTAATCTTTGTTTCCATAAGAAACCTGATCTGCAAACAAATAAAGTAACCATCCTGTCGGTAAAATGGTAGACAGTGATGATGAAAGAGAGGCAGTTAGATTAGCAACTGAACTCGCAGCAGCTGATACTGCACTGCAAGAAGCAGACCAGGATATAATACTCATCCCGGTCATCAAAAGGAAATCTATAACCTTAAAACTTATAGAAAATGGACTGACACCTAGAGGTGGTACAGTCATATTCGTAATTGAGGCACACGAATATCGGCAGACAGAGGTATACTATTCATGGATACATTTTCCAGCAGCAAATGCTGTAACAAAGTACTTCCACTATTACAAAACAGAGGAACCTCCTGAAGAGTATACTCCTTTCGAGGAGGTGGAAGTACCACTTAAATTTCAAGAGCACCTGCTCTTATTTAATGGCGCCCTAAAACACAATAATCACATCACCAGGCTCGGTCCTTTAGGTAGACCAGGAGCAACGTGGCCGGTCCTAGCCGGATACACACCACATCCAGAGTTCGAAAGAATGCCTGCAGCAGATCTTTTAGTACAACTAAAACAATTAATAAAGATACATAGACAATTAGTCCAATATGTGATGCGGACTTCAACAATTCAGCCAGCAATTAAAATTCCACAGCTGACCCCTCACCAGGGGAACACAAATAAAATTACACCACAGAACATACAATCCTGCCTAGGTAAAGTACCAGCTAAACGGGAACAAATACCATTCTGGTTAGCACAAAAAATCACCCAAATAGAGGCTGTGTTTCCAGACACCACCCGTTAGAAAAACACAGGATTCTGACTATCTGTCTTCCAATGGGAATCGCACCACACATTGAGGACTGTGACACTTGGGGTACAGTCTTTGCTTCCATCTACACAAAAACGCACGGTGTTCCATCCATTTCGGTAATACCAGATGTGCTAAAACAAATTCAAGACGAATATGGTCCAGAACCCGCTTTAACTCTTGGTATGAAATTACTAAAAGACTTCAAGCAGGTCTCGGCTATATTATTAGCCAACATAAAGGGAGAAGCAGCAAACGTGGCGATCCGCCAGAGGTTAAAAGAGACAGATATAGCAGACCAACCAGCTGAAATTGCCAGAATCATAGAAAAATCCTATGAGGAACTAGGTAGAGATAGTTTAGGTGGAATACCAGTAAAACCACAACTGATTGAAAGTCCTGAAAAAATATTTTTTAATAATAACTCAACATCACAAAAAAAGAGCTGGGATGGAAACAAACAATCCAATCCTAAAGAAAAGAAATTCCAGTCCAGAGGAAGGTCTCCTAGGCGAAGAGAAAAATCTCCGAACCAAAGACACAGGTCACCCCAGAGTGACCCCTCTGGGAAAAGATATAACCTTAGAAATAGGGATAATATAAAGAAGCCTGATAGATATCAAGACATTGATACACGTCCCTCTCAATCTTTTCAGACTTCCTCGCAGAAATCGGAAAGAAGAGGACGATCAGAACAAAGAGAAGAGCACGCCAAGTCCAAAGACAAGGAACCTGCTCAGCTAAAAAAGAAATTACAATTTCCAAAAAAGAAGGTAGCCAGTATCAAGGTAGTTAACAATGCCGAGAATACTGAGGACACAACTGAAAAACGGAGAATGGGCTCAGACAATGCTAGACAGCGCAGCAGAAGTGAGCATAGCTCGCAAAGTCCTTATGAATCATCTGGAGACAGTGGACACGAATGAATATCTTCAAGTGGAAACTGCAGACACCAGAGTTAGCAAACCTCACAAAATATATGAAATAACTTTACGTATAGAGGGGGATAAGACTAGAAAAATAAGGGGACTATTTTGGGATAATCTCTCCAAGGGCTATGACATCCTTCTAGCTGAAAAAGACTGGCCACCAGAGTTTGTCAGGGAGTGCCCTCATGGCGAAGAAATAATTATGCCTGCCTTCTCAAATCATATCCCAATTCATAAAAAATACACACTTGCCAGAAAGTGGGCAGTAGCTCAAGCTCCTGCTTTATATAAAAATCATGTAGGATGGGATGAGGACTCTCCTCCTCACAAAATCCAGTTAAAATCACAACCTACTGCACAAAGGCAGTACCCAATTAAGCAAGAAGCTAAAAAACAGGTAAAAGAAATCCTAGATCAGCTAGAATACCAGGGGGTGATTGAAACTTGCACCTCACAAATGAACAACCCTTTGTTTCCGGTCTCCAAACCAGACAATTCATATCGTCTAGTTTTGGATTACCGACATCTTAACTCATGTTGCAAAACTTTTGCAGTGCAAAACTCGCATAGTGCTGCACTAATGAATAACATAGTGCGCAAAAAATACAAAACAACATTAGACATCTCTAATGGATTCTTTTGTCAAAACATAGCACCAGAGAGCAGATATTTGTCTGCATTCTCAATAAATGGCACTCAAAAACAATTCTGTCGGTTAGCCCAGGGGTACAAGAACAGCCCGGGAGTATTCTCAGCGAGAGTAACAGAATTACTACAAACATATGATGACGAAGCATTATCCTATGTCGACGACATATACTTAACAGATGATGACTTGGATACTCACTTGAAGAGAGTGAACACCATAATACTTGGGTTCGCAGCAGAGGGTTACAAATTCAACTTTAAAAAATCCAGAATTGCCCATCTAACAGTCCTGTTCTTAGGATACGAATTATCAAGTGAAGGCAAAAGCCTGGCTGACAATTTCCTAGAGAAATGTGCCGTAATCCAAGCACCTAGAACACTAAAAAACCTACAGTCAATTCTAGGCTTCCTAAATTTCGGAAGAACATACATTGCAAATTACGCAGAAAGGGTCAAACCCCTTTATGATCTAATAAAACCAGATTTTAAAAGAACCAATTGGACTCAAATACACACAGAAATTTTGAGATCCTTACAAACAGACATGATAATTAAAGCAAAATTAGAAACACGTGATAACACACGCAATCTTGTGATTCGAGTCATCCCAGGAAGATGCGGATTCACATACCTGACCTCTAATGAGGGAGAAAAGGTACCAATTGCATTCAAATCACACTTGTACACCAAGGCTGAAATGAAATTTAGCCCAACGGAAAAAATTCTTACTGCAACACAGACAGCTATAGCAAAAGAACGAGCCCTGGCACAAGGTAAACGAATAATAATCGTGACACCAATACCAGCCCTAGAGGCTGTAACAAAAGCAAGCATTCCAAATGCTAAAGCGCTCCATCCGAGATGGATACAATGGGCTAATTCTCTTGCTGCAACAGACGTGGCATACGAATTTGATCCTAACTTAAAAACACAAGAATTTCTCCAATATGAATTTGAATGTCCTCCGCCGACCGAAATTCTGCCTCTAGACCATTACGGCTGTATAATATACACAGACGGATCAGCACAACCCGCAGTAGGGGGTAAACAAGCATACAGTGCTGCGTGCGCTATCGTTAAAGGTCGCTGGCACGAAGGGAAATTTAAACCAGCTATCACTAAAACACAATCTCTAGGAGATTGTACAGCTCAGCGAGCTGAACTACTGGCGTTCAAGATGGCGCTTGAAAATACCGATCGAGAATTCCTCACACTCATAGTGTGCGATTCGTATTATTGCGTTCAGTCTTACAATGAATACTTGCAGATCTGGCTTCAGAATGGTTTCAAGGATGCGAAAGGTGGCACAATCAAGCATAAAATGCTCTGGGAACAAGTAGTTCTTTTACAGAAAGAACTACCAAAGACTCACGTGATACATACACTGAGTCATCAACGTGATGGCGTTCACGTTGCAGGGAATTCATTGGCTGATGAGGCCGCGAAGGCAGCTGTGCAAACGGCTTCCGTAGCTGCCATCACTCGGTCAAAAACAAAAATAGACAGCGAAATATTACAGGCTGTCAGCGCTACAGAAAAGGATTCGATAGAAACACTCCCGAAAGGCTTTCCAGTAAAATACTCATACATAACTGATGCAAACAATGTTCCTTTTGCTCGAATCCCTGGAGTGGGGGATAGGGCAATTCCAAACATGGAGCATAGGTTAGGACTGATAATAGCGGCACACGAAGGGCTTGCTTCTATACATGCTGGCGTCTCAGCCACAGTATCATTATTAAAACAGAGATACTGGTGGCCACAAATGAGAAGACAAACAAGGAACTATGTTTTAGAATGTGAAATATGTCAAAGAATGAAAGTATCAACGGTGAGACGCCCAGCGCAGACGCCCCTTCTAATCTCGGATAAACCATTAGCCTGTGTTTACCTAGACCACTGTGGTCCCTTACAAAGGGATGGTAACTATAAATATATCTTGGTTGCAGTGGACTCATGTACAAGATTCATATGGATGTGGCCCCAGCGAACGGCTGACGCCAGAACTGTTATAAAAGATTTGCGAGTCTTTATCGGCACATACGCAATTGGCATGCTGCATTCGGACCATGGTCCTGCTTTTAGCTCTAGAGCTTATAAGGAGGCCATGGTCAGCATGAGCGTGACATTGCGGTACTCTTGTCCATTTCACCCTGAGGGGAACAGAATTGTTGAAAGAAAAAACCGTGACATAAAGCAATCTATAACGGCAAAGGTATTAGGTTCGGGAGCTGGGTGGGTCAAACATCTAATAAGTGTCCAACGTAGTCTAAATAACCTGCCAAGAAATTCTCTGAAGGGATTCAGTCCGTACGAATTATTATTTGGAACTAGGATGTTAATCTCTGACCTTGACAGTCAGACTTCAGTGGTAAAGGAAAAAAGCTTTGATATCAAAGATCGTTTGGCTATTTTACAGGACTTAAATGAAACAAGAAAAGACCTGAGCAACATAAAGTTGAAACAGCAGCCAACAACCACTGAAGAACCACCACCTGTCCCAGCAAGACCTGTCTGGATTCCAAAAGTCGGGGATCTAGTCAGAGAAAAGATCGCGGTAAAGAAGGAATTTGGGCCTTCTTACAGAAAAGCAGTTCCTGTCTTGTCTGTCAACGGGACAAGATCAGTAGTACTACCGCCGCTTGCTGGTAAAAAGGAGAACCGAGTTGTATCCATCGACCTGGTAAAACCACAATCATGTGGCCGATAACAAATAGTAGGCCAAGTGGACTCCCCATAAGTAGCAAAACACCAAGGTTTGCTACCAGTACAGAGGTCCTAACAAAGAGGCTAATCACATTCGAAACGCCTACAGAAGAACAACAAGGACTATGCAAAAATGCAATGGAACTTAGACCTCTGAACACCCAAATAAAAACATTTAGCAGAGACACACCAACCTATAATGAAGTAACAAACGACTATGCAAGAAACAGTAATCCTGAAGCAATTGGAACAATTGACAGAACTGCATCCGGCTACTTCATAAACTTCGATGATTCCTCCGAAGGCTTCACTGAATCAAAAACACAGCCATCATCAAAAACCTTTAAAGATAAAGCTAAAGAACTTTTGAAACAACTGAAAGAAACATATCTGATTTCTCCATGGATTGAATTTTGGGTGGGTTTTGGTGCATTTATCCTCATACTTTGGCTCATCATGATACTAACTTTGGGACGCTTCATTGAGGGAAAATATGCTAAAATGGACACAGCAAGTCAGAAAATCAACTTGATCCTCAAACCACACACATCTTCACACGTCGAGAAAAGAGAACTTTCTTCAGTCAACTTCACAGCCAATCCTATACCGGGTGGGGTAGCATGGGATAACACTGACTATGAAATCTATGGTCCGGTTGAAATCCTGAAATATCCACACCAGATTAAAATCTCATTGAGTGACTTCGTAAAACCAAGCACATTTGCTGATGATTGGGACTTTGAAAGTATAAACAATATGATGTCTGACTTAGTGATGTCTGCTAAATTTACCAAACATGATTATTTGCAGGGTTCGACAAATTATGATAGTATGTACTGTTATAACCACTATGGTAACCATTTTTTACATAGATCTGCACAACCTAGAAATGTTTTAAATTATAATCAATGGGAACATTGTGCAACCCCTCCAAAAGGAAGCTCAAGAACCGTTTATGACAAATATTCATACTTTTCGGGTTTTAACACAAGTAATGCCGAAACATTTTATTTCAAATTGTCAAATAAGACAGGGACAAAGACCATGATAACCAACACAAAATTGATATATTCAGACTCATTCTTTGAACAAATGAATACTTTTGGTTTTGATTATTGGGACAAAAATGTTGAATTGAAAAGTGTTTGGGGCACAAAAGAATGGCAAGTACAGGGTATAGAATCTTTGTTTAGAGCCTGCATGATCCCAGAACAAATTATATTTTTAAATGACACTGTTCAACAAACTACCTGTCTTGGCTTAGCCAAAATCAAAGACTTAAATAAACCGTCTATTCCAAAACCAACAATGAACAGCAATAGCTCTACAGATGAGGAGATAGACATAAACTATGTATTAAACCAAAACAGAACACATCCAGATTGGAAACAGTGGTTGATCTGGCCCACAGATACTAATAACTGTCAAAACAGATTCCTGAACAAAACACAGGGGTTCAAAATGACCAGGCCAGACCCTAGATATCCCCAAAGACATCACCCAGGGATAATAACCACCTACAGTGTGGGCAAATTATGCCTTCAATGGCTACAAACTTCCACACTGGCAGAAATTAAGCAACACCTAACTTTACTTACTGATGGTGCTGACTTGCGTGATTTCACTATGGGACCACGCAAACAGCGTCAAAAGCGTTTCATAGCAGCCTCTGTATATGCAGCATACAATGAGGCCTGGAAGGTTACTCAAATTGAGACAGCAGAAAGGATACGGGAAATTCACCGTATTAATTTGGAAAAATCGCTTTCTGTAGTGGACAATGGGTTAATGACTCTGTCCTCCAGAATTTTTTCTCTGGACAGCATTGTGTCTTCAGCAATCGACATAATATCGCAAGACTTACTGTTGTTACAACACGGTCAGTCTCAATTACGTTCTATTGTACAGCTTGGCTGGACGTTACAAAATCTGGGTTCAGGCTATGTGCCTTGGCGTTTAATCAACACAACGTCACTTTTCAATATCTTTAACCTTACTGATAAACAAATCAGTATGGCCCAGAAGGGTGCTGATTATACAATCCTGAGCATTGAGAAACTCGAAAGATTACCAGTGACAATGTCAGAACGACCTGTCAGTGAATGGATAATACATGGGATAATTAATATTCCAATCTCAACCTTCAGGTTTCAATACTGCCAAAAATATATACAGGCTGGCATGTACGAAAAATTGGGAAAAGGGTACATTAAAACAACATGGGACTTGCCCTATTCAAATGCATGTGTCAGTAATAAAGGACAGAAAGTGTTTCTTAGTGGCAATAATTGTGTGATGTCACTAAGCGGTACACTTCTGTGTAACGGAATTAGTTTGCATGGAGCCTGTGAAGGGAACTCAAATAACCTTTCATGTCACCAGCTAGGCACACCTACTACAGAGATAGAACCATTCTTTCAAAGACTCTATAATGGGAGTTACATTCTAATTGTGGACCGCAGATGCTGTAGTCTTATGCCCGGGACTCCTTATCTCGTAACTACGACTGCGAAGGTCAAGTGCTGTGGACGCTTATTGTTCCCCAGCTCCCTTCCAGACAGGGAGGCAAGGGCATGGCCCAACTTGAAAATTACTTCTATTCGAATAGATACTTTAAGCAGAATGAAAACAGTGCTTCTTCAGACGCCGACAAGGCTCACGTCATCAAAAGAAACGTATGATCTCCTAGTCGCAAGGACGACTGCAGAGATACATTCATTGTTATCGACTAATTCCCCCATACATTTCGCAGAAGTCCTGAATGAAATCTTAAATATTTCTGATACCAGTGGAGTCTCAAAAGTATTTAAGACGGTATTTTCGATGGCATTAACACCATTCAAAGCCATACTGGGTATTTTTCCAGATTTCGTCCATTCGATTTTTGGCGGACTTCCCCTCATTTTAGGACTAATTGCAGGAATCCTATTCCTAGTCCTTATATTTCGTTATGGCAAACCATGTCACAGACAAAACACCTGCGACAAGGGAAGAAACAATCCTAGCCATTGGATACCGGGACCGGATATCAAAAATCCTGGGACTATCCCGGCTTAGAGACCTGAACATGACTTGGTTTCTATCATTTCGACCCATGTGGCATCGATGTCTTTTACCTGTATTAAGGTGCCTGCTATGCGGAGAAGAATGCGTGTTAGACACCTGTCTGACGCTACAATCGGATGCGCCAATGGATGCAGAAACATTGTTGAGTCCGATAAAGGCTCATGCTTTGTGCTGCCCTCAAAGGCTACCAATCCTGATGACGGCATTCGTGGAAGCTTCACCACTACGATTAAGGGGTAGTGAAGTTCAAGATGAAAGCAGCATCGATCAGGTACGACCTTCTGTCAGCGACATTAATCAGAATGTCAATGGAGACAATCATGCGCACGAATGTATGGTTACACCTATTTCCGAGTTAGTGGAACTCTCCCAGGAAGCTGTTGACAACTTTTTCAAGAGTCTAAATGATATGATGTTCTCACCAGAGCAGAAATAGAGACTTTTGAGCAAGCTCGTACACGGCGTTCCCTGATTTTGGCCTTCAACTTGAAAAACAAAATACCATGAACAATTTTCCCTCCAGTTCACGGACAGCAACTTTTTTCAGCAGCCCCAAAATATTTTTGCATATTTTTCGGGACACTATCTTCTGCTTAAAGTAAGAACTATTCTTGGAGAACTAAAATTTCTAATTTTAGATAGCTTATAGACATTAGCTGCCCGCTGGTATGTTCATAATTATTTTTATTCTGTGATGAAATGGTCTCGAACCTTTTTTCTGTATTAAGAGCCATTTCATGTGTAAATTCTCATATACATGTTAGTTATAATGTATAGATATGCGTGATTACTTTAGCATTATTCTACAGCTTGTGTGCATACATTACATGTGACTGTTTTCCGTATATTTGATATTTTCAAAATGCATTTATGTATTTTGGGGTGGTAAGGTATACACGATACTCTACAGTATGTTTTACTATGCATAGATTCGTAAATATGTCCATAGTTAGCGTGGAGTGGGTGTGATGTATTCCTATAGGTTCTGTATCGATCCCCCTATTCTGGTTAACAAGTTAACTAGCAGCCATCCCATGAGGCAGAAAACCCCCATGATGCAGGAACCGTTATCTGATAAAGCCACACTACGGCACAGGAACGTGTTATCTGATTAGGTCATAACGCTTGCCATCTAATTAGACAAGCGATATTCCTCCAGCCCCTGATAAGGCATACGGAGTTCTCAAAACAAATCAAACCTATGACAACCTGGGAAAAACCCTGCGGCCATTGTTTTGATTTCACCGAGAACTTCAGCAAAAGAATGTGCTAACGACCTGGTCGTATGACATCCTTATTGACGTATCTATGTCCATCCTTACGTCAATCTCGGCACCTTAAAGGTATAAATAATACCGATATTGCCCTATGCAAACACACGCTGTGGTGACGAGATCGGAGCAGCCAGACTTGCCGAAGCCCAGAGCAGAGCAGACCCCGCTGGCGCAGCCCCGCCTTCCTGACGCGCTGAGAACGAGACGCTGCCTTTTCTCCTGCCGAGAAATCCAGCTCCGGCGCTTCCGGGTAGCCCTCGCAGGCAGCCTGGGATATCGAGACCAGAGACGAGAGATACCATCCCTCATCCATCCTAGATTCCAGGTACAGAACTGAATAACCCCTCACAGAGAATTCTTTAGTCAGTCACTTGGCAAAACAAACTTAACTTAAGCTGTAACTTTCTATTCCCGCCCACGCATTAGACTTAGGTCAGGTACACGGGGTAGGCGTAGTTAGAAACACCAGTTGAGTACGATTAGTCAAATGTATATGTGTATGTAATATATCTTATTCATTTTAAACCTTCATATGGCTTAGAAACCATATCAATGTTTTTACAGTATTATTTTATACTTCTGCTTTTAATGTATGCACTTTACTTAACCATAAGTATTGCAATAATATCGATCCATTTCTCTTGCATGAGAAAAGAGACTGATCAATAAATAACAAATAACATCTTTTATTGAACACGCCCGTCTCTTCCTTTTCTCTACAATCTGATGAGACTAAGAATGCACGTACTGACTGAGTAAAATAAATTGCCTTTTGTTCACACGACTCTCGAGATACACTCTTGATTAGGGGAGAGCAAAGTTGTCATGTTCTATGGTTGTCAGAAACTAAATCCCTTCTTGTCTATCCAGGGAGGTTCAACTCCTCCTTGCCTATTCGAGAAAGTTTCTAGTGAACTCTGAGCTAGCTGGCAAACCCAAAACTTTAAGTCTAATATCGACAGTAGTAGACCATGTTAACGTCTGGTCTAGGCCTATACTATTGAAGGTATTATTCCAATGCGCAGAGCCTATTGGGATAATAGGAACTACACTACACCATTAGGATGGTCCGCAGTCGATATCCGACCGCGGCGAACGGATTCTGGCCATTAACATTGCGGCAGTCGCTGCTGCCGGCAGCACCGATGCGATGTTAAAAGGAGCATGTCTTGCATCTCCCTGCACTGTGTGGAAGGCACTGCACAGTGCCTGCCACCTGGCACAGGGAAATTTAGGTACCCCCCAGTGCACCCACACCCCCCCTAACACATTGGGGGCCCGCAATGGGCCCCCAGAACATGTCTCTGCATGCCTTTCTATGGCGATTCCACCGCCGCGGAAAGGCTGGCTACCGCCAGCATCATAATCGTGCCGGCGGTCTTTGGCCCTGATCCGCAACAATTGTAGCAGTCGAGATCCGCCCGCCAAGCAAGCGGGCGGACTGCAACCGGCGGAAAAGTAGCGGGTGGAAAATCACACCGCCACAATGCTAATCGGACCGGTGGGGTTCTGGGTTTCGATCGCAGGCGGATGGCCGCCGCCGGTACGGCGATTGCCACTGCTGGACCAGGGGCAGCTATCCGCCCACCATCCTAAAAGACCCCTAAGTATGGTCGCATCCTAATTGCGGTGTTGGGACCGCCGACCAGGAGGTACGTCGGTTCCGCACTCGCAGCAACATTGTAATGAGGCCCTATGTACAGAACTAATGTAAAATAATATAATTATTTTTGTTTTCAAATTAAAGCTACATTTAGTTTTATATTAAAAAGGGTTATCTCAATATTTTATAAGAAAATATTTGTTTTAATTATATTTACTTTTTTTTTCAACAACACATTTTATTCGGTTATGCATTTCAAAGTTGGGCACCATCCCTACAATGACCTGTAGGAGATGAAAAACGGACATTGCTGAAGTTCTGACATTATGATTATTTTTCAACACCTGCCAAACATGCAGGTGGTATAACTTAAACAAACTGCAGACAGTACTAGATCTCAAGACATGTGCATATGATATATTAACAGGGTGATCCATTATCATACAATACGGGATGGTCCGGTCAGTGATCATTGGGATATAGGGTCGCTTATAAGGGGGTCTGTGGGTGGCAGGGGGAAGCTCAATTCCACTATATGATGCCCATTGGGTCCAAATTTTCCTATGTGTGTTGGGGAAGCCCCGAGCTAGAAATACTGCTATTTCCGCCCCCAAGCATCTGTCAAGTTCAGTTTTCCATTTACCTAGTGTCTGGGAGATGTCGCTTTCCACATTTGGATGATATCTCGTTTGGCGATAGTGAGATCTAAAAACTATTAAGTGTTGCTTATATTTATTTACCCCAATGTCCTCTGTACTGTGTTGAAGGAATAGTCGTGGGTCGAACAGGAGCTCCCATGAAAGTACCTAATTTAGCCAGGATAGGATTCTACGCCAAAAGGGCTGTAACACCGTTCAACTCCAAACTGTATGTAAGAACATCCCATCCTCCCTCCCACACCGCAGACAAGCAGGGGACTGGATGACTCCCATCTGCCACAGTCTGATCCGTGTATAGTATGCTTGGTGAAGATATTTGAACTGTATCAGGCGGTACCGTGTAGATACCCCCGCACCCTGTAGGCTAGCTATGGCTTCGGCCCAGTCATCATCCGTCAAGTCAGGGATGTCAGCTTGCCACGCACGCCGTGTCTTATTGAGCGTTGTCTGTGTGTGGATAGTCAGCGTATGGTATATTTGCTAGATCTTGTGTAGGCCCAAATTTCCCATCAGCAGATCGCCTTCTAATGGGTTGAATTCCGGGAGGGTCTGAAGCGTGTGGATCAAGGGAGTCAGGGCATGGCGGAGTTGAAGGTATTTGTAAAATTGTGTTTTGTGTAATTTATACTCCTCCTTTAATTTCTGAAAGAAGTTCAGTGTGGTGCCCTGCATCACACAACCATGGGTTGATATCCCCAATAGGTCCCATCTCAGGAACGCTCCCAAGGTGGCCATTGGGTCGGAGGTATGTACCCTGCCATAGTGGGGTTGTTCCGGTTAGCGTCCCGCTCCAACCCATCTGCCGGACTGTAGTCCGCCACAGTTGTATCACTACTCTGCCTGCCAGAGGCAAAAAAATCCAGGCATGTGGCACTATCAAGGAATTGAAGGAGGGGGGTCCCCTCCATTACTGCATGCTCAATTGCGAAAGGCTGGGTCAGTTAGGGAGTTATACCACCATTCATTTACCACTAGTATGTGAGACGCCACCTAAAATGAATAGATGTCCGCCCTGCGATCCCCCCACAGTATACGGATTGTACACATTTGCGTAGCGCGACCCTAATCACCCCACCGTTCCAGAGAAATTTATTTTGTATGGCGTCGACTTGCGCAAACCAGGAGCGCAGAATATGATAGGGGAAGTTTTGGAGGCAATATAAAATCTAATCTGGGGCAGAGATCCCATCTTGAAGATGGTCGATCGCCCGCACAGAGACAAAGGAAGAGAGGACCAGACTGCCGTTTCGCCATTCACACTCGCAAGCAATGGAGTGATATTGTGCGCCCATGAGACTTTGGGGCATGGAGACACAAAAATGCCTAGATATTTAAAACCGTCTGTCCCATGGGACAGATGCGATGCCCAGGTACTGCGTCCTTGATGGCCGCATACTGAAAAAAACACTGATTTAGCGGGGTTAGTATGTAAGCTGTTAGTTTCCCCGAACACTCTGAGGATTTGCAATATGCGGGCCCAGAGAACCATGGGTCTGTCATAAAAAACAGGACGTTGTCAGCGTATAACGTGATGCCGTCCGATCTCGACCGAGACCAGTCGGAGCCACAGAGCACCGGGTCGCTCCTAACCCACGCTGCTAAAGGCTCAACTGCAAGGGCGAACAACAGCCTATCTCGGGCCTCTTTGGATAGGGAAGGGGTTTGAGCGGTGCCCGGCTATAGGAACTGATGCCGTTAAGTTTGTTTAGAGCAAGCCGACATACGCTATGAAGCGTGGACCAAAGTTAACTGCTTCAAGCATTTGAAAGAGGTATACCCAACTAAGAGAGTCGAAGGCCTTGTCTATATCAACCAATAGAATAGCGGCCGGCTGACCCAGCGCTGGGGCTGCTGCTATAGTGTTGTGTACTCTCCGGATGTTATGGCGGGTAGCTCTTCGGGGCATAAAGCCCAACTGGTCAGGGTGGATCAAATCTAAGACGCACATATGCAGGCAAATGGCTAGGACTTTCCAAAATAGTTTAGGCTCAAAGTTGATGAGGGAAATGGAGCGATATGAGGAAGGGTCTTCCAGAGGGTGACCAGGTTTGAGAAACAGAACTACTTCCGCATGTCGCCAATCATGTGGCAATATGCTTAAGTCCATGTCCTCCTGTATTGCCGCCAATAGATTGGGGCCTAAAAGGTGTATGTTTGGCTGTAGGAATTCCATAGGGAAACCATTGGGACCGGGGACCCGTACTGGATGTAAG
The DNA here is from genome assembly GCF_964261635.1 of Lissotriton helveticus. Lineage (NCBI taxonomy): Eukaryota > Metazoa > Chordata > Amphibia > Caudata > Salamandridae > Lissotriton > Lissotriton helveticus. The sequence continues at coordinate 1,117,256,712 of NC_136068.1, read as the reverse complement.
GCATTAATGTTAGCGCATATGGTCAGTGAGCTTCCGTGGTGGGATATCTGCCAGCAATTCTGCAATGAGATAGGCTGAGATCTGTTCGCGACGTAAGTAAAGGGTTGTGAAGTGCCCTGCAAACTCCCTGGCCACCCCCTCAGGCGACGTGCACAAGGTCCATTCCGTGTTGCGGATAGTGGGAACAATCTCTGGAGATTTGTCAGCCTAGAAAAGCCGGTGAAGCATTTTACTTGATTTGTCCCCCCATTGGTAAACTCGGTGTTGCGATGCCTCCTTGATCTGTTTTGCCTCCCCCATTAGATACTGCCGTAGTTTTTGTTGCACTTGCAGCAGGATGCACCGGACAGTAGAGCAGGGGTCGGTTAAGTTGCGATGCTAAGGCTGTCTGGTGCGGCTCTAGGGCCGCCAGTTGCTCTCGCCGTGCACTTTTTTCTTTGGTGCAATAGCTGATTTCGATGCCACGAACGGTTGGCTTTAGAGCTTCCCAAAGTATACATCGGGACGGGGCAGAGGGGACATTTGTATCGAGATACGTGGAGATTGCCATACGTAACATGTCCTGATAGTCTGGACACCGAAGGAGCCAGGGGGACATGCGCCATTGGGTTTTTTTTTTAGACCATGTATGAAATTTTAGAGTGACCAGAAAATGATCCGAGAGTCCGCGGGGAAGGTGAGTTACCTGTGAGAACCTGTGAAGGAATATGCTAGGGACGAAAAAGTAATCCAATCGGTATTGTGACCCATGAACTGCGAACATGTATGTGTAGCTATACTCTGTGGGGTGGTATTCCCGCCATATGTCTGCCCAGCCTAGGGTGGATACCAGTAAGTGCAATTTAGTGGGACCCAGTAATGGTTGACAGTCGGTACTGCGTTGTCGGTGCCTTGGCCCCATTGTGTCATTCCAGTCGCCCCTTAGAAGGGTCAAACCCTCCGGCAAGACCCCCCAGACTTCAGAAATCTTATCCATATAGGTTGCCACCAGCAGGGGAGGGGCGTATATGCTGCCTATGGTGACCTGTTCTCTGTCTAGTGTACTGGTGATGAATATGAATCTGCCCCTGAGACCTAACCTGTGAGCTATGTGTTGAAACAGGACCCTGTGGTGTATTAAAATGGCCATCCCCCGGGAACCCCTGGTAAACCCTGTATGATAAATATAATTGAAACCAAATCGAGCGAGACATGGAGCTTTGGTGCCTATGGGGTGAGTTTCTTGAAGAAGTAGAAGATCGGCCCCATACCTCTTGTCCTGAGGCAGGACAGCGCCTCGCTTGATTTTATTTCAAAGCCCCAGACATTCAATGAAACCACAGTAAGGTCCCCGATAGGGGCCTCTTCACCTAGCACCATTATCCCTTATTTCTAAAGACATAGCGATGACTAAATCAAAATCAAGACACTTGTCTGCACATTGAATAAGAACCATAAAATTACCTTCCCCTAACAAACCCCCTCCCCCATCCGACAATGCCACAAACTAGGAGCATCTGTTGTGGTGTGGGCACAACGTGTCCCCAACAGGGGAGACCTGGGCCCCCACACCAAAGGTACCCTGCCCACCCATAAAACATAAAAACAAGGGGGAGCACAATGTGTCTCAGGCCTGGTAGTCCCATGGCCTGGAATCCACTCCCACTCTGAGGAATATGTATTTGGAGAGTCTTAATGAGCAGCAATCCATGACAAGATGCGGCTGGCTACCGGAGGTGTGTCTGAAAGCTCAGGAGACCCGTTCTGGACTTGTGGAGTGACTGTCTGATCCGGATCTGTTGCGTCTTTTGGATTTAGTTCTTCGAGATCTGTTTCTGTCGTGATCCGCGGAATGAGTCTGAGTCCAGTAACGGTGGTGAATGTGGCCGGAGATGGGGGCGTTTGTGTGTCCACGCAAAGATGACCTTCGGAGTATCAAAGAAGAATGGTTTGGAGTTGAAAATCACCCTCATCCTAGCTGGATATAAAAGCATATATTGCAGGTTCATGTATCTTAATTTTCGCTTCGCAGCGGCGAAGGACTGGCGTTGTTGCTGGACCAGGCGTGTATAATCCGGGAACACCATTACGTGCCGCAACTCATGTTGAACGTAATCTTTATGTGTCTTACCATACTGCAGGATTGCATACCGGTCGGCATAGTTCAGTAGTTTTGCAATGACTGGCCAGGGTTTTTCGCCAGGGAGAGGTTTTTTGGTCAAGGCCCGGTGAGCGCGCTCCATCATGAAGCACGAAGATAGAAGGTCCCATGGCATAAGATCCGTGGGCCACTGAGTGATGAAGCGGGTCATGGAGGCACCCTCACATCCCTCCGGTAGGCCCACGAAGTGCAAATTGTTGCGTTGCGCTCGGCCCTCCACATCCTCCACCCTGGAAGCCAGCTCCTGCGATACCACGGTAAGTTTATTGACTTTTTTCTGGAGGGTGGAAACTGTGTCCTCGACTGTCGAGACCCTCGTCTCTGCCTCCGTGATGCAGTCGACTGCCTTACAGAGATCTTGACGCAAGAATGAGACTTCCGGCCCCACTACTCCAATCTTGGCATCTAGAATATGTCTGGCACTATTTATCAACGCTAGGAGGGCCGCATTGTCGGGCGTCGAGCTTGCCCCTTCACCTCCCGTGGAGCCCCCGGTGGGTGCAGTGAACTGGTCTTGGGATGTTGTTTAGGGCCAGCTCCGTTGGGTTTGTCCCTGCCCATTGTGGAAGAGGTCAAGGAGGTTATGGCCAATCAGGGAATACTGGTGTTTGTCACAGAACCGTATGTGCACCCGGGTACAGCCACAATGCGGGAGAAAGTCGCGGAGACCACACCGGGCCTCACCTTGGGATGCACCGTTGATGCCCTCACGGATCCAGATGTACCGCATGGGCCGCAAGCCACAGCGAGCTCAGCCGCTTCCGCCACCCACAACTGCCTGCCAAGGAGGCCCTATAAGAGGACCAGACTCGCCGGACCACCCGCAAATGTTGCTCCCCGGACAACATCCAGAACCAGGCCCAAGGATTTCAGTAGGTGCTCCAGGGTCTTTCAGATCCAGCAATGCCTCAACCAAGGACCCCAGACCGGATGCGGCGAAAGAGGAAAACCGCCAGCTCACCAGTTCACAATTCGCCAGGAGTAAGCCCTCTCACTCTCACACTTCTCTCAGGATCCACCATAGGCTGCGACATATGATGGCCCGCAATGGATCACACCACCCACACCGCGTTTGTTATGATGATCGCACCAGGTGTGTCCTGTCTCGTGAAATGGCCACAGTCAAGGCAAGGATATGGGCCCCGGCGCTGGTGTGCCCCGTGGGGAGATCTCCACCATGGCCGATGTTATCCTGTTTGACCCCCCCCTCCTGGCCACCTCCGGTTGAGCACTTCACTAAGGGGGAATGAGTAACGGTCAAGGCCTTGCCATCTATTTATTTAGTGCGGGGGCCGTAAACACAATCAACCGATCCTCATTTCTCCGAAGTTGCTGAGAGTATGTGGTAGGCTGTGCCAGGAGTCTCAGAAGATGGGATCAGCAGAAAGGCCCCTACCAAGGCCTGCCTGCATACACAGCACCACTCTGAAACCGGGGGCGGGAGGCGAAATTCCTTCTGTGTGAACATGGTATGGCCGCAGAGAGCTATGTGAGGGGTGTCGGGCAGTAATGCAGATCTACTCCTCCACGGATCGCTCACCTCTGGGGCTGGGGCTGCGGCCCAGCCCTGAGCTCTTCCGCCATGCCACTTCCGGCCGCTGATGTCTGCAGGGTAGCTTCAGGGCCTCGGGCCTTCCATGCAGAAGGGCGCAGCCGAGATCATCTTGCCGCAAGCCACTAAAAAGGTGGTAATTGCCAGTGCCCCGCAGCTGCCAGATCGCAGAGCCCCAGAGGCTCAAACTGGCACGGAGATCCTGGCCAACGCCTCCCCCGACTAATGGCAGAGCTTCTGGTGGGGGGAGGGGCAGACTCCACTTTGGCGCCAGGCCGAGTCAGTCTTCGGATCCTGCAGGTGGAGGCTCCCGGTGTGGTAAATCACTTCCTCCCAGCTGCACTGCCGCTCCTCGGTGTTCCGGGTGCCGAATGGGAGACCCAGCCTGCACCCCACCAGCGCTTGCCCGCAGCTCGATACCCGCCAACGGCAGGAAATACGATTCCTCTCTTCGTCAGGGTCACACGCCTCACTGATGGAGCACCTCTGAGTAGGATTATTAACGGATTAACGTCGGATTATGGAGTGGACGTGCGGAGCTTGATTAGGCTGCGTGCGCCATGATGGCTCTTCAAGCCACGCACCCCATATTTACATTTTTTAACGTTCAATTATTTTTCTATATACATTCAAGCTGTTAAAATAATTTGATTAAATGTATTACTATCTTATATGGAATTTTATTTTAATTTCCTGCATTCTTTTCTACGGCAGGATGGTGCAGTATCAGTGGTTGTCCATGTGTGTTGAAGACCTACTACTAATCCTTTTTGGCAGGAGTAACTTTAAACTCATAAATTTGGATCCACTCCCTGTTTCAAGGGGTGAAGACAGGAAAGTCTACATTTTTTATTAACCTGCACTCAGATTTTGGGAATAGTTCAAGTTCCAGAATTTATATAGCGCACTACTCACCCAGAGGGTCTCAAGGCGCTTGGGGAAGGGGTTCATTATTTATCGAATAACCAGGTTTTAAGTTCTTTTCTGAAGGAGATGTGGTTCTGTGTAAGGCGGAGGTGGGTGGGGAGTGAGTTCCAGGTCTTGGCCGCCAAGTAGGAGAAGGATCTACCTCCCATGGTGGATCTTTGGATGCGCGGGATTGCGGCGAGGCCTTGATCGGAGGATCTTAATTGGCGGGTGGGTGTGTAGAAGGATAGTCGAGTGTTAAGGCATTCGGGCCCTAGCTTGTAGAGGGCCTTGTGTGCGTGGGTGAGGAGACGGAATGTTATTCTCTTGTTGACGGGGAGCCAGTGGAGGTCTTTCAGGTGGCCGGTAATGTGATTTTGGCGAGGGATGTCCAAAATGAGTCTCGCTGATGCGTTTTGGATACGTTGGAGTTTTTTCAGTAATTTGGCTGTAATTCCGGCGTAGAGGGTGTTTCCGTAGTCCAGTCGACTCGTGACTAGTGCGTGGGTGACAGTTTTTCTTGTCTCGGAGGGGATCCAACGGAAGATTTTTTTGAGCATACGAAGTACGTTGAAGCAGGAGGATGAGACGGCGTTGACTTGTCTGGTCATTGAGAGTGAGGAGTCTAGAATGAAGCCCAGGTTGCGTGCGTGATCTGTGGGTGTGGGTGCTGTGCCCAGAGCCGAAGGCCACCAAGAGTCGTCCCAGGCAGAGGGGATGATCCTAGGATGAGCACCTCCGTTTTGTCTGAGTACGTTTTAGGCGGCTGTTTTTCATCCATTCGGCAACTTCTTTCATACCTTCGTGAAGATTGGTTTTGGCGGAGTTAGGGTCTTTGGTGAGGGAAAGGATCAGCTGGGTATCGTCAGCGTAGGAGATGATGTTAAGGTTGTGTTGACGCGCGATGGATGCGAGTGGACTCATGTAAACGTTAAAGAGGGTGGGACTGAGTGATGAACCTTGAGGTACACCGCAAATGACTTCGGTAGCCTCTGATTTGAATGGGGGAAGTTGTACTCTCTGGGTTCTTCCGGCGAGGAAGGAGAAGATCCAGTCCAACGCTTTTCCTTGTATTCCAATATTGTTGAGGCGTTGTATGAGGGTGCTGTGACAGACTGTGTCGAAGGCGGCGGAGAGGTCGAGTAGAATGAGGGCCACTGTTTCTCCGTTGTCCAGTAGTGTTCGGATGTCGTCTGTGGCTGCGATGAGGGCGGTTTTGGTGCTGTGTTTGGCTCGAAAGCCGTTCTGTGAGGGATCGAGGGAGTTGTTGTCTTCGAGGAAGGCGGCGAGTTGGCTATTGACAGCTTTCTCGATGACTTTTGCCGGGAAAGGGAGGAGGGATATTGGGCGGTAGTTTTTGAGTTCGGAGGGGTCTGCTCTGGGTTTCTTCAGGAGGGCGCTGACTTCGGCATGTTTCCAGCTTTCTGGAAAGGTAGCAGAGATGAAGGAGCAGTTGATAATATCACGGAGGTGGGGTGCGATGATGGAGTCTGCTTTGTTGAAGATGTAGTGGGGACATGGGTCGGTTGGCGAGCCAGAGTGGATGGACTTCATAAGGCGGATGGTGTCTTCGGTGGTGATTGGGTTCCAGGCGTTGAGATTGTTGGAGGGCGGTATAGGTTCTGAGGGGGGTGGGTAGGATTGTTCGCTGGTATTGTTTTCGAAGCTGTTATGTATGTCGGCAATTTTGTTGTAGAACAAGGAGGATAAGGAGTCGCAGAGGTCTTGGGAGGGGGTGATGTCGTTTGAGGCTGCGGTGGGGTTGGTGAATTCTTTGACGATATTGAATAGTTCCTTGCTGTTATGGGCATTGTGGTCGAGTCGATTCTTGAAAGCTGATTTCTTGGTGGATCGAATCAGCTGGTGGTGTTTGCGGGTGGCTGCCTTGAAGGTGGTCATGTTGTCGGTGGTTGGGTTTTTCTCCATGTTTTCTCTAGAGTACGGAAAAGTTTCTTGGATTTTTTAAGGTCATCGTTGAACCAGGGGGCCTTTTTGCTGTCTTGTTTGGTGTGATGGTTTTTCAAGGGTGCTAATTCGTCAGCGCTGTGAGTGATCCATTGTTTGAATTTGATGGCAGCTTGGTTAGGGTCAGAAGAGAGGGCGGGGTGGTTTTGGTTGAGCGATGTGAGGAGTTGGTCGGTGGTGATTTTGTTCCATTTTCTTCGGGAAATAGGTTGTGGGGGGTTGTGGGTCGAGGTGGTTTTGTAGCTGAAGTGAACACAACTGTGGTCCGTCCAATGGAGAGCTGTGGTGCGATCGAAGGAGATGTGTTTGCTGGAAGTGAAGATTGGGTCTAGCGTATGTCCGGGTATATGGGTGGGGGTGTCCACAAGTTGTTTGAGTCCGAGATTGGCTAGGTTATCCAGTAGGGTGGTGGTGTTGTTGTCGTTATTCTTTTCCATGTGGAAGTTGAGGTCTCCTAGTAGGATGTAGTTCACGGAGGCGAGGGCATGTGGACTGATGAAGTCAGTGATGTCCTCGCTGAATTGTTTACGTGTTCCTGGAGGCCTGTAGATGAGGGTGCCTCTGAGTGTGGTTCTGGGGTCAGTGTGGACCTAGAAGTGGAGGTGTTCGGCGGTGGAAAGGTTAGCGTCGGAGCTAGTCGTGATTTTGACAGTGTTTTTATGGACGATGGCGATGCCTCCTCCTGTTTGGACGGGGCGGTCTTTACGGATGATCTTGTAATTGTCCGGGAAGGCTATGGCGATGTCGGGTGTTGATGATGCATTCATCCATGTTTCAGTGAGGAAGGCGATGTCTGGTGATAAAACGTCAAGTAGATCCCAGAGTTCGGTGGCGTGTCTGTGGACCGAACGGGTGTTCAGTAGGATGCACTTCAGGTGGTTAGGGTCGGACCTGTGTTTGGGGTTAGTGGTTGTGGTAAGGGTCTTGACGCTGGTGAATTTGCAGGAGTGGCATGCGAAGGGCCCATGAGTACGTCCAGGGGCAGCTTCGAAGCATTGGGGAGCACGTCCGGGGTTAAGGGCTAGGAGGGTGGCTGCATCATACTTGATGCGGCCAGAGTGGGGTTTGCGGGGGCCAGGGGGTCTGGCGCTAGGCGCGGTCCAGGCGCGGGCGGGCATAGACGGGCTTACCTTTGGCGCACCTTCGGCGCGGCCGCAGCGCGTGGACGCTGCGCGTAGGTCCATCTGTCTTACATGGAGAGTGGAGGGGGGCGGAGCGTGGGAGGGTCAGCTGGGAGGCGGGAGCGGGGAGGAGACACGGGGAACAAACCAGGTAAACAAACCAACAAAATGGCAGTGGGGTATCTGAAAACAAAGCAGGGGCACAGTCGCCGATTACTAGTACACTGTTCAAAGCAAAGCGCTATAAATACAACACAATGCAGGGCCAATGAGCAGCGGAAATTAAATAAATAAGTTACAACGATACCAGGCGCTACGATATCGTCGAAGCGCTCGGGTTGGTGATTTTAGCAGCAAAGCGTCAGCAAAGCGTCTCGGGACAGGCAGGGAGCGAGGGGGAGCGACCTCTGACGAGCAGGTCCAGACGGTCACCCAAAGTATAACCCAAAGTAGAAAAGTAGGAGTCAATTTACAAGTAGTAAATTTACAAGTAGTAAATATACATGTGTAGATTTATCTTTGTGAATAGGCCCATACAGCCTGATTCATGAAAAACGGGATTTGCGAGTCTCAAATAGCGATAAAATGCGAATCGCTATTGAGAACTCGCAAATCAGAATTCATGTACATTACCGGAAAAAAAGCGACTCGCACGCGGGCGCTAAATCCGTTAGCGACTAACGATAATCGCAGAATAATCGCTATTTCCGGCTACCAGCGTCAGGAATGCGAGTCGCAATCTCGTGCGATCGGGAATGCGAGTCGCAATCTCGTGCGATCGGGAATGCGAGTCGCAATCTCGCGCGATCGGGAAAACGGGAAGTCGCTTTTCGAGCACAGTGATGACATCACAACCAGGAAGCAGGCAGTTCCCACCCCCAAACACCACAGTGAGGCAAACCTCGAGGAAGCAAAGTTGGAAAGCAGCAGCTAATCTGGTGATTGCGAAATTACTACTAAACTGCTGCCATGTCTGAGGAACCTGTTCCTGGCCCCAGCAACAGCACAGGGCGGAAGAGGAAGCTAAAGTTCTCACAGCAGGAGCTCGAGAACTTGATAGAAGGGGTGGTGGCCAACCACGACAGACTCTTTGGGATAAACTCCAGGAAGGTCCCAGAGCAAGACAAAAGGAGGATCTGGCTGGGAATAGCCTCCAGTGTGAACTCCGTGGGTGTGGCCGATAGGTCATTGGAGGAGCTCAAGAAGCGATGGTATGACCTCCGAGGTCGTGCCAAGGAGAGGGTGGCGGAGCGCCTTGGAGAGGCATCGGGCACTGGAGGTGGCGGACCTACAGTCCCTCCCAACACACCCTTGGAGGACCAGGTGGAGAACACCCTTGAGAGGGAGGCGTGCGTTGGCGTCACACTTCTGGACTCCTCTCGCCCCACCCAAGACACCCAAGGTAAGTGGCATGCGACTGCGACCCTGTCCCCTATGACCGTCCCTGACCAAATAGGCTCACATAATGTCCCTTAGTCATGCCTTTGTTGCGCATCAGGAAACGCCCTGAAGCATTGTGGGAGATGTAGTATGTCCACAATGTAGTAGTACCACAATGCAGCCAGACAGGTTCCAAAGTACGCAAATCCACAGCCATCCAGGGAATGTCACCCAGCATGCATGTAACATCAGCACGTCTGACAGTCACATGCAACTAATGAGTATCCACTTACCCTCACAGGTGGCGCAGAAAGCAGCGACAGTGAGAGGCTGCAAATAGATGAGGAGGCCCAGGAGGAGGATTTTCAACCGGAAACCCAGGCACCAGCCCCTGCCGCTGCAACAACACCAGCAGCCAGGCCCCCCACCGTTGTGGCCCCTGCATCTGCCGTTCCACCCACAGCCAGAGCCAGGCACCCCACTAATGTGCCTCCAGTCCCTGCCGCACCAGCAACGCCTGCTGTGACACCACCTGCAGCTGGTGCTACGACATCTGGGCCTGCGACAGCGCCAACACAGCGGCCAGCCACTGTGACAGGCCAGCAGAGCAGGCGTGGGAGTTCTCGCCATCACACCACAGCTCCAATCAGCAGGAGGGGCAATGGACAGAGACATGCCTGTTTGAGCGTAGAAAGACGCATGTTGAGGATCCATCAGCGCCAGTCACAGCAGCAAGGTGCCATTCAGCTCCAGCTACACAAAATTGGGCGCAATGTGGCCGGAGTGGGAGACCGCATAGACCGCATGACGGCGGCCATGGGCCGCATGACTGCAGCCATGGAGGCAAACACTGCTGCGATGATCAAGCAGCGCAGTGCAGCAAGCCGGCGCCACCACCAGCTCATGAGCCGGCTGGCCTCCTACAGCAGGTCTAATTATGTGGCTGCAAATGCCACCTCACAGTTGTCGCGGCGGTCACTCACACAGCAGCACCAACTAGTACAGTGCTGTGAGGACATCACCAGGGTCCTGGAGCACCTCACCACGGCGGTAACGGCACTACACCCTCCTGCTCTACCTGCCACTGTAGGGGGTGACGATGGCAGTGAGGGGGCTTCCAGCGTCAGCAGCCAATCTGCCACACTAGTCCCGCCACTTAGGCGCAGCACCAGGGCAACGCCAGGTACAGGTGCCCCGGAAGAGGAAGAGCCTCAGAGGCGCTTGGGCATTACGCGCAGGAGGTGCAATTGACTCTTTCAGAAAAACACTGGCACAGGCTGACTATAAGCCTGCCATGTCCTTTCACACTGCAGTATGAAGGAATACTGTTAGTTGTAAATAGTTGTACTGATTACCTTTTTTTTGTGAATGAAACAAATATATTTATTTTGCAGCACACATTAGCGTTGTGTAATCATTACATTTTGCATGCAATTGTGATTTGTGGGGTGAGGGAAGAGGGTGGGCTAGAAATTGTTCTCTGTGATGTGGTTGCGACGTCTGTGGCCTTCAGCTGGGTTCTCCCCGCGTGCATGGTGCGCATGTGCTGGTGGCCGGTCGTCCCCTTCTGATTCACTGCCTGAGATGTCAACAGGTATCCGGCGCTTGGTTGCAATGTTATGAAGCATTGCACAGACAGCCACAATGCGGCAGCACACAGCAGGACTGTAATACATGGCCCCACCTGTCTTGTGCAGTATACGGAACCTGCTCTTGAGCAGCCCAAATGTCCTTTCTATACAGTTCCTTGTCCGGATGTGCGCAACATTGTAGCGCCGTTGCTGAGGTGTGGCAGGGTTGAGGTAAGGGGTATGGAGGTATTCCCGTAGGGCGTAGCCACTGTCACCTGAATGAGAGGAGAAGATGTTGATTGCCTGTGCAGCGCAGTGACTTCATAGCAATGTGACATTGTCGACAAAGTGTACTTACCAAGTAGGTGTCTTTCCCCAAACTCTCCCCTGAGCAGTCGTGTGTGGAGTCCGCTGTGCCTGAAGATAAAGGAGTCATGGGTACTCCCTGGGTACTGGGCGACAATGTCAGTGATGATGGTCTTGGCATTGCAGACCATCTGTATGTTGAGGGAGTGGTAGGACTTCCTGTTGCGGTACATATACTCCGTGGCAGCTGGTGGGCAGATGGCGACGTGGGTACAGTCTATGCAGCCGAGGACATGGGGAAAATGGGCTACATTGTAAAATTGTAGTTTTGTCAGGTCCAATTCCTGTTGGCTCGTGGGAAATGTGATGTGGCGGTGGAGCTGGGTGAGCATGGCGTCAACGAAAGTGTGGAGGCAGCGTGACATGGTGGGCTGGGATATCCCCCAGCAGCCGCTACTATGCCCTGGAAACTCCCGGAGGCCAGGAGGTGCAGGCTACACAATACCTGCACATGTGTAGGCACCGAATTGTTTCGCCTTGTTGGGTGCTGCATGAGGGGGTCAAGTTCATGTATCAGCCAGATGATCATTTCCCCATTCAGCCTGTATTTAGCATATATCTGTTCTCTGGTTTGGCCCAGCAAGGTGACCCGCTGCCGGTAAATCCTTTCCTGCCTCATACGTCTCCTCCGTGCTGCTCGCTGTAGCCTTCGCCGCCTCACCACCATGTACATTCCTGGCATTGTGGAACGCCTAATGCTGCTGCTGAATGTCCTTATGTGTGATTGGTCAGGCCTGGACCTGTTGGTGATTGGCCAACGGTTTTTCAAATTTTACTTAATCATGGCTTTTATGGTTACCACCTGCTTTGAGTTGTCCTTAATTTGCGCCGCGCAAACTGCGAATTTGGGGTTTTTCGCAATTGTATATTTTTCATGAATGCCGATAGAGAATATATTGCGTTTCGCTATTTATTTCGCAGATTCCGTGGTTGGTCGCTATTTCCGTATCGCTAATGCTCGACTACCGGGAATCTGCGACTATTATAGCGTAATCGCTATTATATTCGCTATTATGTGTTTGCGAATTCGCTATTTTGTTCTTGAATGCCAATTCCGTAATTTGCACCCGCAATTGCATTTTCGCTGCGATTGCGGGCGCTATTTCGCTTCATGAATCAGGCTGTTAGAGTCTAATAAAAGACTCCCAATTAGAAAAATATAAAACCACATTTTTGAATGAGAGTTCAAACAACAGGGTAGTTTTTTTAATTTTGTTTGCGGTTACCGTGAATTGAAATGCATTTTCTATAAATTTCGATCATACGCTGTTTGTAGGATAGTTTGTCCAATTTACGTGGGACTTTGTGGGACTTTGTGCCAGATGTACACGGAGGACATTTCACTGCACGAAATTAGCCTATAGCCCGGGAGTGGAAAATAGTGAATTACAAAATTGCATGTACACTAACAAAGGAGGCAAGAGTAGCGGATTGTGAAAATTTGTAGTTGAAAGATTGGGTATCATAATTAGTAAATAACACCACCACCAATTAAACGCTAAATAAACTTTATTAACCTTTATTTTTCAGCTCTGAGGCTTGTGGGGGAAGCTCCTCCCCTCAAATGGAGGAGCCACCTGTGTTCAGCCCCCATAAAAGAACAACATGATTGGCAAGCTGAGGTACTATATAAACGATCTGATTGGCAGCTATGTTCCCCTTTCCAATAGATAGAAAGTATGACTGGAGTTGAATTTCCATGGGTGAAGAGTGAGACTGATAACTAAGCATCTATGTTAAATGTTTAGTCCAATAAAAAAAAGATCTTTAGGGGAACACCCTCTTCGCAAATTCCCCTTGCAGAAAGTCTATATCAGAATATTCACTTGTTGGGTGTACTATAGAAGTAGTAATAAGACATTTAAAAAAGACATTTAAATTGAGCTTTTAGCTCCCAGCTCCTAACATTCTCTGGAGGCAAGCTATAATTGACAGATTCCCTTTCAGCGCAAACATATAGTACTAAAAGTAGCTCCTTACACGGCTCTGGCAGTTCTATGGAGACTGTAACTGGCACTAGTTTCATGTTTTGTTTGACTATTCATTCTCTGATAAACCAGTAATAATTTCAGCTGAGCTTTCATGGATACAGAGAACAGCTAAGATCTGAGTGGGTCAGTACATTTCAGCAACCATAGTTATCCAACTGAGCTGCAATTGGGACTGTAATGCTCCTTTGGATACAAAGTATGATTGACATCCGAGATTCTATAGGTTGTGAGTGTGATTCACAGATGATATCCCATGGATACACATGGAACTTGAAACCATTGCTGGATGACCTAATATAGCTAAAGTCTTAGAGCCATGACATTCAATTGTATTAGTAGAATTCTCTATAGTGTTTTTGGTAGGAATCTTTTGAATGATATGAAGTAGTTGTATGATAATGTAAATTGAAGACGAGAGAAACTGCTGTATTAAGAATAGTATGTAAGTGGTGGGCATTGTAGGAAAGCATTCCCTACCATAGATATTTACATACTCCAGATTCGAGGTTATTAGCACGTAGATGACAGTTGTACTACAATGTATGTGGAGGAATAATATCATTTTTAGCATTCTCAACAGGGTGAGGCAGATGGCTACCTGATGAACCATCTTTGGAAAATGTGATGCTTCGGTCAGTTATAAAGCCCAGATCCTAGCTGGGGCTACTGGGACCTGGGCGGTACCCAGCTCTGAAGGCCACAAAGTAAAGGGCGAGAGGGAGGATTGTATGTCTTAGATCAAGACTTCTGTTTTCTCCCCCTTTCATTTGAGACAAGTTTCAATCATCCTGGTCAACCCTGTGGACATACAAAGCCTCCAGAGTGGTGAACGGATTTCATGCAATGGCACCTATAATCTGTGTATCATCTGCATAGGTCGTGATTTCAAAGCCATGTGAAACGAGAAACGCAGCTGACTTAACGATGAGCCCTGTGGAACGGTGCAGCAATGGGAGTATTGCACCGCTGGCATAGGAACTGATTGAGTACATCCGAGAAAAAAGAGCATGGCAACTTATGAGCTTGATTACTGATCACAAAGTTAAAGAGGCAGGGATAAGTGCAGAATGTGAGACTGTGTGAAAAGCAGCAGGAGGTCCTAAATAATAATGGCTATGAATCTTCAAGGATAATTCTGAGGCTGGCAAGCAAAAACGTTTCTGTGCAGTAAAGCTGTGAAATCTGACTGGGCAGTGTCTAACAGGGAATGTGACTCTAAACAATCGGGTACTTGAGTATTTCTGTTTCTCAAGAATTTTTACAGGAAGTGGTAACCTAGAGATTGCATGAAAATTGTTCAGGGCGTGAGGATCAGCAGAAGGTGTTTTGAGCAAAGGTTTGACCAGGACTTGTTTCCATAAGGATGCAACAGTCGTTGACAGGTTGCAAAGATCCACAAGATCAGGATATATATATATATCCTTCTCATCTGGAGCTAATGAGAAGATGCGTGAGGGGTAAAGGTCAAGAGGGGACCCTGACTTGGTGTATCCAATTAGAGTGTTGATGTTTTCAGGTCAGGGAGTCGCAGATCGACTTGCCCAATGAATATTAGATAGGCAGGTCGTAATTTGTGACCCCCAGTGATTGGCTAGAAACACAGTGATGATGGCCTGCAAGGCATCACCGATCACCATCCCTATGTTTGTATTCCAAAACGGGAACTCTTTTTATAATGCACCGAGTTCGTTAAAGGATCTGGTGCTGCTTAAAAAGATATGTTTACCATTTGGGGAAACATCAAGGAGAGCTGACACTTCTCACCTGGACCATTTTCTCTGCCACTGTCACTGTCACTGAGGCTCTGTTATCAAGGGGGGTTTTGTCCAAAAAGTGTGGCCGGGTAGGACAATTATAATTATAAGAAAGAAGAAGACCCGGTCACTCGTTTGTTGGTTCTGCTCAATTTTTATTTAGGGCAGAATCTTGCACTCAGGTATTTATTCCTTCTGTGCAACCTATATATTTTTTAGGAAATTCAAGAAAAGTGAATGTACTGATTTTTACAAATACTATGACTGTCCGAAGAATTACTTACTGTCCTGCACAAGGACACATGTATTTACATATATTTACAAACACAATTTACACATCACTTAGAAATACACAAAAAAATTTAACATTTAGATAATATATACAAGACAAACATTTGGGAGAAAATGACTCATTTAAGATTGAGAGTACCCTGTCCACATACTTTCTGTCAGGCCACTAAAGCTGAATATTTTTTCTTTTTCTTTTGGCCTGATAGCGCAAGAGGCTACTGGTGCAATCAATGTTCAATGTATTTACCAAAGCACAAAAGCCTTATGCGCAAAAAAACATTCGGACTTAAGACGAATGAAGGTCAAGAGCCTGTAAGCCGACGCGTTTCTGAGCCTGTCTGTGTACTTGGCAGGCTCGTCTTCAGGGCTTTGGGGCTGGGTACCTTTTTGTTGTGCAGTCTCTATTATCTGATCTTCAGATCGATTTCTTTTAGGGGACTCCTTAAGTTGTGTTTAACAGCCAAGACGTTTTCGAGCAGGTTATCGGTCTCCGTTATGAGCGGTAATTGACGCTGGCGTTTTTGTGTTTTCAGCGGGCGCGAAGCGCCGTATTTCTTTGTTTTGGGACGCCACCTCTTGTTAGTCTGTAACCCTCGGCGTTGCACGATGTAGACGTCGAGTCTGTATTGGAGGGGGCGTTGCTCAACTTCTAGTTTGTTTACGGTGGATGCGGTTAGCGCTGTGGATGAGTCGCTAGGCACTGCTGTTTACTCCAGAGTTCCTCAGATGAGAGAAAGGCCTTTCGCCGAGGGTTACAGACTAACAAGAGGTGGCGTCCCAAAACAAAGAAATACGGCGCTTCGCGCCCGCTGAAAACACAAAAACGCCAGCGTCAATTACCGCTCATAACGGAGACCGATAACCTGCTCGAAAACGTCTTGGCTGTTAAACACAACTTAAGGAGTCCCCTAAAAGAAATCGATCTGAAGATCAGATAATAGAGACTGCACAACAAAAAGGTACCCAGCCCCAAAGCCCTGAAGACGAGCCTGCCAAGTACACAGACAGGCTCAGAAACGCGTCGGCTTACAGGCTCTTGACCTTCATTCGTCTTAAGTCCGAATGTTTTTTTGCGCATAAGGCTTTTGTGCTTTGGTAAATACATTGAACATTGATTGCACCAGTAGCCTCTTGCGCTATCAGGCCAAAAGAAAAAGAAAAAATATTCAGCTTTAGTGGCCTGACAGAAAGTATGTGGACAGGGTACTCTCAATCTTAAATGAGTCATTTTCTCCCAAATGTTTGTCTTGTATATATTATCTAAATGTTAAATTTTTTTGTGTATTTCTAAGTGATGTGTAAATTGTGTTTGTAAATATATGTAAATACATGTGTCCTTGTGCAGGACAGTAAGTAATTCTTCGGACAGTCATAGTATTTGTAAAAATCAGTACATTCACTTTTCTTGAATTTCCTAAAAAATATATAGGTTGCACAGAAGGATTAAATACCTGAGTGCAAGATTCTGCCCTAAATAAAAATTGAGCAGAACCAACAAACGAGTGACCGGGTCTTCTTCTTTCTTATAACTGTCACTGAGGCTGTCATCATGATCCCCTTTCACCCTGAGGCTCAGTTACAACCTCCTTTGAAGAGTCAGTAACAGGTCATTGGTTTGCAACTCACAAAGTGGTGTCAAATAGCATACCAAAATTGCAATTTGGAAGGAATGACCCCTTCACACACATCCCAAATTATATTTTGGTATGAGTCGCAAAAATCGATTTTACTAGTCGCTATATTACGGTTGCAAACCCTGGGATTTTGCTCATTTGCCTTTGTCCAGACAGCCAGCAACGAAAATTAATCATCTTTTGGAACACAAATGTCCGTCTTTCATTCCTGCCAGGGGGAGGAACAAAACACGTACGTGAGTGAGTGTGTTGAACATAACTGTTTCCGTTCAGTAGTCTGGGAGTTACTGAATTGACCATATTGTGTAATACAGAGAGCTCTGAAGTGAAAGCGTTCTTGGATGAGAGCGCCTAGAAGGCTATAGAGTTGGTGCCTGTTGAGAGTTCCGTGTTCTTTTGGATACACTAATGATTGAGGAGAAGAGGGCAGAATAATCAACAGTAGCCAGATGTTTACTGAGATGCCTAGATGCCTACTGCTAAGCTTTTGCCATTGAGTTTCCATTCCATATGATTCCTTGATGAAAGATATGTCTTGAGATATTGAGAAATGCTTTTTGATTGTGATGAGTGAGATTCCACCCCTATGCATTTGAATGGTGCTGCTTGCCCTTATGGATAGGAGCACCAGAAGAGGAGCAAGTGCACTGCTTGAAAAGGTGTGCCAGGCTCTTCTAGATTTTGACCCATTACTTGTAGGAAACATTCTCCAAACTAGGGGGCCTATTACGATTGCGGTTTTTCCGCATCCTCCGGGCCGGCGGAAGCCACCGGCGGCCCGGAGGATGCGGAAAAACCACAGCGGACCCACCAAAGACCCACCGCCACATTAGGATGGCTGGTAGGTCCTGGTTTCCGTCCGCAGCTTTTCCGCCGCGGTTGACTTACATGGTGGCGGTGTCCCTCAGACACCGCCAGCCATATTAGGATGGGCTTTAAAAAATGCATTTCCCGGGCGGGTTTTCCGCCGTGGAAAAGCATGTGGAACTTCACTGCGGGTGCCCGTTGTGGGCCCCCTGGGTGAAGGGGGGCTTGGGGGTGCACATGAGGGGTACCTACGGTATCCCCCTGCATTTGTATGCAGAAATCGGCAGGCACCGCATGGTGCTTGCCGCTTTCTGCATACAAATGCAATGTATGCATTTTTACCATTGCGGCGGGTGCAGCTTGAAGCCGCACCCGCCGCAATGGTAAAAATAGAGGATGTGACCGCCAGGGTGGAGGTCACATCCTAATTGGACAGGAGGGAACTCCGCAGGCCATGCGGAGGTTCCCTCTTCCTCTATGGTCGCGGACGGACTCAAGTCCGTCCGCGATCATAATGGGCCCCTAGATTTGAAAATGATCAAGACAACCATCTAGTCAGAGTGCCAAACATTGTTCACAAGACCCAGAGCCAGAACAAATTTTCAGGTTACTCACTAACTGTGTAACGACCAGACTTTAGATTCATTGTATTTAAATATATATTCATGTGGCCGTCTGGGAAATCTAGCACGAGTCAAGCAAATGTGAACCAGTGCTAGACGCTCAACGTATAGCGATGAGCTCTGGACAGTTGGGTGTCATCAGCATATGATTTTAGAACTGGAGAAAGATAGGAAACAGGTGACTGCAGTATGAGGGTGCTCCCCACCTCTCTTGTGGCGGTAAAAGACAGGGCAATTGCCACTGCATGTGAGTCAAGAGAAAGCCCCACCGTTCAATCTTTATTCATGGACCAGACCATCCTACTCTCTGCAGCCAAGCCAGCCTCGCAGGGAGAAAAGATCATATGTGGATATGTCAGCTTTCAAAACAAGTAATACCATTAGCTATGGAAACTGCACATGGCATTCTGAATCATGCACGGCGGCGTTCCCTAGTTACACCAGCTCGCATTACCGAGCTGGGGGTTTACTGGGGAAAGCAGGCGGTGACAAGTACACCCATAACAGCAGGAGGCGAGCATCAGCTCTTTTCACTCACTCTATCCTTCAACACGTATTTGTTTAGTTCCAGCCCTGTCGAATGCAGGGCAACTGCTAATGACAGAAATGTTTTATTTATCAAGCGATCTGTCTCCCAAGATCCCAGAATGCACCACGAGAGTGTTGCACACCATAGCCCCTCATTTCAGCTTTCTCTGTGTTTTAGGGCGATGTTTATCAGACTTCATAATTGGAGTTTGTCGCGTCCCATAAATAACTCCCAATTAAGACTTTTTCCCCAATAATGGGGACTAGCATGTGGCTTTTGGTGTTTAAGATCTCCACATCCCAGTAATGGTGGGCATTTTTTCCCTGATAACTTTCGGCAGGTTTAATCTGCCAGTATTTATAGAGAGAAAACTGCAGAAGTGTGGTGTTAGCTGCCCAACTCCTAATTGTGATATGTGTGGTAATAGGAGTTACTGAACACATCGCAATTAATCAAGCCACTAGCAGTGAGGGCCGATTGTTAGTCATTTTACATATATACGAATCAAATCAATTCTGGAATAAATTCAAATGAATAATTTCTTTTAGAATGGGACAGGTATTTAGGCTGCCTAGATATTGAAGCGGTTGTGGCAATGAACACTGATGGGGTGGCAGTGTTGAAACGCCTCTATATGCTAATGGGGAGATGCTGTTATTTGCTGCACATCTTAGTTGGCTGGTGTCACACGTCTAGCCAAGGAAAATGCTGGGAGTGCTCCCTGTTGGCTAAGATTATGTAAAGGTGGTTTGTGTGTGGGTTGAGCAGATGGCCTGAAAAAGCAGCTGTGCACCTGCCTGCTGACATGAATATGGAAGTGCTTGCACTAACGCATGAGCGACTGTTACATTAGTGGTAGCTGTTCCAGTGGTGTTTAGTTATGAGATGCGTATACTTGTTTCCATCACCTTTAGAACTTTTTATGTGCTGTTTTTAGGTGTCACCTACAGACATCTTCAGCTGTCTTTTGTTGAAGATCTATACTCTACAATACAATACCGAGCATGGGATTTGGGCCAGCACCATGATGATGATTGAAGGATGACTTTCTTATCTAGCTCAATTTCCTGTTCCTAATTCAATGGCTTTCTTCTATGTACTGGTTGTTCCACCCCTGGAGCACTGCTACTTTACTTTGCTTCTGATATGTCCTTCCATTACTGACTTGAGGGGACCTTTTTTCAGATCTGTTTCAGCACTACATGTCAGCTGCATAGTGCTGTCGGGCCACTTGCTTCTCTTTGTAGACTTCCGCATACCAAATGTAATAATTTTAATTTTACAATTCGGTAGTGTCCGTCGGCCACATTGGAACAGTAAATGAAAAAATTCAACAAGGCCTCCGGTGTTTCACGACACCTGTGACTCATGCATCATGAAACATGCACGCACAGAGTGGATATCTTAGAAAGTCTTTTCCTAAAATCAAATTGATGGTCGACATTTGTGTGCAAACGTCGTAATGCACCGCAAAGGTTTCATGCTTTCTCGTTCCAACATTTTAGAAGGTAAAGTAAAAATAAAAGATTAAGTGTGTGGAAGCGCCCGTGCAAACAACTATTGGTAAAGCCAATAATTTAGCATTCTCCTTTTAAAGGTGATACATATTGGCTTTGCCACTTCTTTTCAATGTGAGACAGCCACATTTCGCTATGGCTGCCTCACACTGTATGTCTTTTCCTAGCATTAATTTCCAAGTTTGTGTGTGGAGTAAAAAACAGAGTTGCTTGTTACGTGTTGGATATGGTGTGGTATCAATCTAAAATAAAGCTGCACATGTCATAATATTTGGGCAATATTAAAATGGTACTCCTGTCCCTTCCTTGTGCCAACTTGTCAAACCAAAGATGGCAGATGTTTTTTAAATTGTATGTTTATATATTTTCAGAATAACAGCATACTGGTTCCTTTGACTTTAAACACCAGACATGGGGATGTCAATATTATGTTCTGTGATGTTATGTGTAAAGCACACAATCCCCTGCTAGGGGCAATCTGGTGCTGGTGTAACTATCTATCTGTCACCAACGTGAAGTGTCAACAATAATACGATCAGCCACTCTAAGAAAAGAAAACCACATGCTGTTTTGCTTTATAAATGCTCCTCTAAGGACAAATAGCATGCCTCTTTTCACAATTGACATTCCTCTTGAGCAACCCCATTTCAAAATGCTTTTAATGTTCTAGAGAGGCTACAGTCAAGCAGGCATCATCCCTTTTCAACACGGATGGTATAGGTATATGCTGTGCTTGGACCCTTTGGGTGCCTGGACTGTCAAGGAGAGTTAAAAAAGATGGTTAGGTAGGAATAAAAACCGGAGAACGGTAGAAGGTAACTTACTAGAGTGTACATGATAAGAGAAAGAGAGAAGCAGTTGAATGTCTTAGCCCCAGACAAGGATGGAGGAATGGAATTGCCGCAGGGATTCTGCTCATGAACAGAACTATGCTTGGTACCATAGAACATTAGTAGATAGGGACTGAGTCACCAACCCACCTAAGCACCATGAGCCCGAGTCTCACTAGCTATAGTGTCTCACTTGCTCTCCTACTCATATCCAGAGAGACAAGTGAATTGACACCCCAGAACACAACACTCCCAACCCTCTCAGGGATCGCAGTAACAGGACACTTCCTTTCCCTCACACACTCGCACTCGTCCATAATAAGATATGACATAGACAAGAAGGAGGTTTGAAATGTTTATTTAAACTATTGTGCTCTAGAATTCAGTAATACGTGCCACAATCAGAAAACAACTGCCTAGCAAAAATACCATCAGCATTGTCAGTAAATCATATATAATAAAAAGTCCTGTCATATTATAAGACAGATCAGCCTAATCCTCTACCCATCTCTACAGAAGAAAACTGATTATACAGCAAAGATCTCTGGGATTAGTAGCGGACGCCGTAATTTAGCATACACAAGTGAACATTCTACATCTCAGATACAACTGTGATCTTCACTCAGAAATCTCTTTCTCTGTTTCCCTGCTGCATTGCTGTGTGTACCTATATGACAAGGTTTACATGTGCATAAACAACAGCTGCATTTCTGTGTTGTGTCTACGGTGCCAGTGCCTGACCAGAACAAAATAACAAGGGACATTGTTGTTTGACCTTGTCTGCTGTGTTCCGACTAAATCCCAGGAATGAACAGAATGAGAAAACAACTGCTGGTTCTGTGTGAAAATACAATGTGGTACAAAAGCAAACGTGTTTATATAGTAACATGTGCAAAGCTAATGTGGCCTGTGTCGTGCACAATTAGGCTAACATTAGGAAAACCACAATGAGTCATGTACGGAACTCATGACAGAATGGAGGCTTACGGAAGGCAGCGTGGGACTGTTACAAATGCTTGCAGCTCAACTCTTGGGCCACACAACTAAGTTACCACAAATAGCCCATAACCCACTAGCCACATTAAGTCTTCTCCAGTGTAAACCCACATTGACTGTGCAGGTATTCCAAACTTCAGTGGTGCATGCTTGGATCTCTTGTGTATTCCTCAAGGGTGCTTGCGGAATACTGCCCTATTCCCCATCCGATTCATGTAGCTCAATAGTTTCCAGCTTTTTTAAACACTTTATTTAAACGTTTTGAAATTAAACTCCTTGTGATTAACAGTTACATGTTTCTAGTGACAAGCTGGCAAGAGGATATACTTGTAAGGCACATCATCATCACTTAACAGTAGCACTCTTCACAATAAGTTATATAGGGAGCAAATTGCTGGTACACTCTTCGAGAGTCGTTTGTGCAATCTTCTTAATCACCAGACATGTGTCCCCACCACCCCGTCAGTCCAAATTAGGTGGGGGTACCACCTCCACATTCACTACAGACAGCAATGGCTTGGGGGGAGCCAAAGGGCCTGAGGGGTTTGCCTCTTCTGATATCTGAGGAGTCCGTACTCCCTCAAAACAAACCACCACATCCTGCAAAATCGCGGTCAACTTTTCTATAGCACAGATATTCCATGTTTTACATCAATATAAATCCAATTATGAACCACCGTTAATTTAGCTGCCAACAACAAGGATATCAATGTACCAGTAAATGTCAACAGAAACAACCCCATTGTGTCTACCTCCCCAGGAAAAATGCGAGAGGGATTAGGGGCAGACTGACTTCGGAGACATCTTTAATTTTCTAAACAACTCACTCCCAGACACCCTGTACATGCTCACACATCCGTGCTACATGCGAATTTAAGTGCCAGTTTCATCACATCCACACCAGCAACCACTGGAACCTCCAAACATTACCTCTGGGCGCACCAGTGTCAAGTACCATCTAAGCATATTTCTGTACGCGTTTTCTTTGTATTATACACAGATTGAGGAATTAGTCACCATTCTCCAAATAAGAATCGACGAACACTCTGAAATTTCCAAGTTCATGTTTGCATCCCTCTTCTGGACATAAAACAGCATTTACAGGGATTGAGTGGACGCCAAGGCTTATTAGATCCATGTTATGGCCTGATCTGTCTCTATATCTTGGAACATTCCTTCCATTTTAGTCAATTATCTGCTTCCACCCACTCTCACTGTAGGATCTTGTGTAAAGCGGAACAGTTGGATGATTCTGCACAGATCCCGTGGTCTCAAGAGGAAGCCGTCAGGACTGCCTTAAATATTCTTCTGTCATACTGCATGTCTAGGACCACCTGTCGACTCATGGACAGGTCGAGTAATTATAAGACATTCCTTGTAGATAGTCCGGATTTCCAATAACATGAGTGAAAGGTTTGGGTAAGTCATTACACGTTGTGACTTCACTGCTTTTCACCTATAGTATAGTGTCATCTAAGAGGAAGTTAGGAAACTGCCCTGAAGCTTATGTGTACCTGGTGGCAACCAGAGCATATTAGATAAGTAGACCCCACAGGGCTCTCACTCCACACAATAAGGTTTTGTTTTACATTGAGAAGACCAAGTCAAGGCCGGAGTCAGCTGTACCTCATATATATCTACAAATGTCTGGAGGGCCAATCTCTCCCTTCTTCTGAGATCTGTACAACAAGTACCTCGCTGCACAATCTGATTTGTCATTTCAAAAGAATGACCACATCTTTTTCTGGATGTCCTGAAGTACATTAAGAGGACAAATCAGGGACAGTATTCCTGCAACATGCAGAATAAAACGAGGAAGGTATTTTTGACACTATTATTTCAGCCCAGCCTTGAGATGTCCAACTGCCTCCATCTATACAAATCATTGACAAGGATGCCCAGTAGTGGGGGGACGTTGACCATATATGTTTGACAGATGTCTGATGGCCGGACTATGCGTCAGTAATCCACACTGGACAAGGGCCACCTGGAACCATGGTGTTTCGCTGATTACATGCTTCTGTAAATGTGTTGTCCCATACCCTTGGCCACGGACTGATAATAATTGACTTGAAAACCTCAAACCCCTTTGAACATCTCAAAGTCTTCTAACAGTTTAGGGAGTGAGACAGAGGGATTTGTCAAAAAGCACAACACATCGTCTGGGAAACAAGGCTGCCTAAAATGTTTTCTCTGCTACTGATATACCTGTCATCTAAGGGTTAGAGGTCCCTTTTTGAACCAGAGCCACCATAGTTAGTGCAAAAAGGAACAGAGACAATAGACAGCCCTGTCTCATACCTTTTGTCAAAAGAATCAGGTTCAACAGTCTGGATGTCACTGAAATGGGAGTTAAAGGTGCTTGAAAGTTTGCTAATATCAAGGCTTGGATTTTGTGTTCTAACCCAGTCAGGGCAGATCTGTATGCGCTTTACCCTTCCATCTTAGTGTACGTACAACCTACTGTGAACTTCTATTCTGACCAGAAATGTTCTCCGTTGTGCTGCTTAACTTTGCTGCCTTGAATAGGCAAGGGTTTCCACATCCATGCAACAGGGCAAAGTAGCTCTGCGCGCTTTCCTCCTGCCTTGTCCCTAGTTCCACTGTTGCCCAGGTAAGGAAAAACATTTTTCTCTGCTTCCTCTGTACAAAATGTGCTCCTAGTCCCAGGTGATTCACTTTCTTGTCGATGTCTCAAATAATTCTCGAACTTCATGGCCAGCTAAGAAGTGCTATCCCTCTGCTTGGGAGCACACCTCTCCAGCTTTCCCCAAGAGTGTTCCAGTAGTCAGGCCTCTCAGATGGCCCATGCCTATGAGGGGTGAGGATCTCAAGCTGCTGAAGTTATCATGGTCAGCTTCTCCTGAAACATCCCGCTGCTCACTCTGCTCCTCCCCTCTTTCAGAGAGCCGGTTCACCACTGTCTATCTCACTCCAGACCTACTACTTTCACAGTGTCTTATCACTTCATCTCCAAAGGGACTTACATCCATACGAGCAGCCTCCACTCAGTCCACCCAAAACAACCATCTTGATCACGTTACAAGACAGAGAGGGATATCTTTCACCAAAGCTAAATTTTAGACCCTTGTAAGGAAAATGTATTCTCCTGAGGCCATAAAGATGTATTTATTTATGTACACTTACCCTGTTCTGGGCCTGTGATACAAATAAAAGAAAGGTTCTTCCGCTATAAGTGGCCTGATTTAGAGTTTTTTAAAAAGAGTTACTATCAGCCATAGGGCGGTCTCCCCCCAAAGATTTGCCTTCACCCCTCATATTCTTCTGAATTAGGTTTGTTGGCCATAGTAGTCTGTGCAACTTACTACTGCTAGCCAGTAATAAAATGTTGTGTTCACTCACTAAAGCATGTTAAAATTGGCTAACACCTGATTGTCAAATGTAATTTACTTACAAGTCCCTTCTAAAGTGGTATATCATACACCCAGGGCTGGTCAAGAAAATACTGCTAGTGGCCTACAGTACTTATTGTGCCACCCACTAAAGTAAAGCAAAACATTGATGGACAGAATGCTGCTCAATGTCAAACATTCACCCCAGTACAGAGATCTGGGCCTAAATCCATTGTGTTTTTGCTCCCCATGCCATTCTAGTTCAGACCCAGCTATATGCAAATCAGTCTTAACTCTGTTCTCCATGGGAGCAGTCCAGTCCGAACTGCCAGGCCAGGTCCTCCCTGGACTGGAAACAAGCATCCTGGGACTGGTTTCGGGGTATCACCCCTCATCAGCCAGGATAGCTTGACTCCAGTGGCATTGAGAGGTGGGACCCATGTCTGGGAATACCTGTCCCACTCTCGGTGACAAATGAAAAAACAATTGATGGACAGAATGCTTCACAATGTCAAACATTCACCCCAGTACATAGATCTGGGCTAAATCCATTGTTTTATTGCTCTCCATGTCATGCCAGTTCAGACCCAACCATATGCATATCAGTCTTTAACCCTTTTCCACATGGGATGACCTGGCTTGGCAGTTCGAGGTGGACCGTTCCCATGTGGAACAGGGTCAAGACTGATTTGCATATGGCTGGGTCCAAACTGGAGTGGCGTGGTGAGCAAAAGAATGATGGATTAAACCCAGATCTTTGTGACTGGGGTGAAAGTTTGCATTGTTTCAGCATTCCGGCCATCATTTGTTCCTTTTGCTTTTGTCGCCCTAAGTGGGAAGGGTATGTCCAGACATGGGTCCCATGCTCACTGCGCCACTGGATTCAAGCTAGCCTGGCTGCTGAGGGGTGATGCCCTGAAACCGGTCCCAGGATGCTTGTTTCAGTTCCCGGGAGGACCTAGCTTAGCAGTTCTGGCTAGAGTGTTTCCATGTGGTACAGTATAAACAGAGACATTGTCTCCTGTGGACAAATGTAATTACTAGACAATAGCAATCATAAGCGCAATGGCAGAGAGATATTACACCATAAACTGCAGGATGTTTTGTAAGTTCAAATGTTTATATATACATTGGGACCACTGCCTGCTCTTAAAAAATATTTTCCAACATACTCACAAAGGGGAAGGGGATCCCTTCCCCTTTGCGAGTGGTAAACGGTAAGTGTTTTGCGGCCGCAAATGGGGTTGCAAAACACTAGTACATAGCATGTTGACTCGCTGTTAGGAAGGGATGACCCTTCCTAATAGCGAGAGTCGCAAATGCTATTTTACGAGTCAGGGACTCACAAAATAGCATTTGTACATGCTATTACACTTTTTTGCAGCCGCAAGCAGGAGGTTCTCCTGTTTGCGGCCGCAAAAAAGGGTCATATATCTGGCCTTTAGTCCCCATACAAGAGACCTATGTGAGGAACAGCATGTTTATGATCAATCTAATTGACAAAGTGCCCTACAACATTGAAACTGACTGGCTTGCTACACTTGACATATCCTCAATATGCACCAACATACCTCAAGAAGAGAGCATCCTAATTATAGAGAAACTATTAGAAACACGCACCAAACCTGTGCGGGTCCCCACTAGTTTTATCATCTCTCTACTCAGGATTGCTTTACAATACAATAACTTTGTATCTGAGGGTTGTTACTACCATCAATGTTCTAGTACATCTATGGGTGCCGTTTTTGCACCCAATCTGGCGAATATCTATATGGACTCTGTATAGCAGTCTATTGCACTCTCTGCATCAAACATATACCGTTTCAACATTACATGTTGGAAAAGGTATATCTACAATATTTTTCTAGTTTGGTCAGGCCCGGAAAATGAGTTCCACAATTTTGTCACATAACTAAGTAATCAAAAACACCTTACCTTTACCTTTACAATACATAAGTCAGAAATAGCTTTCCTTGGCTTAGTCATTAAACATGAATAGGGTACATTGTACACAAGCTAGAATCGAAAGCCTACAGAGAGAAACACCTTACTGGCATAGAAAAGCCACTATCCTCGTGCACTCAGAGACGGATTGCCATTCGGGCAATTTCTACATCTTTGTAAAAATTGTTCACATAAAGAGGATTACACGAGGGAAGACTAGTTTTTAAAAACAATACTAATAGCTAGAGGTCATCCCAACATACTAGTAAGGCATTCATTGCAACGAGCTTGGATCTGCCCCAGAGAAGAATTACTAACCACCAAAGAAAAGGCACCTCTTGAGAAACTGGTTTGTGTCACTACCTTTGGTGTACACACAAACAAGATTAGAAGCTTAATAACAAAGAATTGGCATCTCATTAAGAGCATAGATCCCTTAATAGAAACTCCCATGTTTGCATACAAGTAGGGCAAGAATGTAAAAGATCATCTAGTGCACTCCTCTACACACGACATCACTAGGTCAAGGACCAGGACACTCAAATCAGTCTGGGGCTTGCCTGAGATTAAAGGCCATTTCAAATGTTGGAGTTGTGTTGCCTGCACCTTTACTTTTGACACAGATACTTTTGAACATGCTAATGTCAAACAAAATCTCAACTTTTTCTCCAACTTTAACACACGAAATGTTGTGTATTGTATATGGTGCCCTTCTAATTCGCCATATATTGGCCAAACCTCACAAACCATCAAAGCACGCATTGGACAACATTGACATTCTTATTTTTCTTCAATTTTGTGATGAAATTAAATCACATTCATTTATTGATATTTTAATGTGATATCTAAATTCTTCTTCTTATGCAATCTTGAGTCTGCTTGTGTTATGTCGAAGTGCAAATGATTGCCACATTGACCATTTCTTTATTGTACCATATACTACCCGGTTCCAGTGGTCTCACCGGTCACCCCATTGATATAAAACTCTCTAATGTGCAGATTTAACCTGCAAGGGTATGGTTCACGTTTTTTAATTGATTCATTAGGTAGGAGAACGAAACATTGTCCTACATAGAGGAATACATTGATAGGCTGATTCAGGGTCAATCCAACACCCTGTTTTCGTCATCCAACACTCCCAAAATAGATTTCTCCTAAACCCCTTCCGCGCTAATGACAAAGCCTCCTCGTCATGGGCGTTACCTGCGCTACGCGGATGACGAGCTGGCTTTGTCATAAACAATGTAGTGGCGTTCCTTGCACTACATCTTTTTCTGAATATGCAAGCCATTTTTCAAATTCCAGCGCACAGCGGTAAATCGCGGTAGCGCGGAAGCGGTTAAATGAGAAAATCAGCAAATTGGAGAGGGTTGAAAAGAAAGTGGTCAGGACCAGATTGCATGGCCACCTTCTCACAAAATATTTACAGGCGAACATTATACTAGTGGGACTCCAAGTTAAAAATGAGCCAGCAATCTTTGTTGATGTACCAAAGTTTAAAGAGGGCTTCAGTCATGTGGCTAACAATTGCTCGCGCCATTGGATCGTGCTGGGCATAGAAATCGCTTTGGAACAATTGGAAAAATGACTTAAAGAAATCACTGATCTTAAGCAGGAAAGCTCAGAAGACTGCTTTAACCAATGCAAAGGAAGCTCTAGAACATCTAGAGAAAACGGTCAGGGAATTTGACACCTGCAAAAACAACAGTTGATGGACAGAATGCAGAAAAATGTCATACATTCACCCCAGTACAGAGATCTGGGCCTAAATCCATTGTTTTTTTTGCACTCCACACCACCCCAGTTCAGACATGGCAATATGCAAATCAGCCTTGACCCTGTGCCTCATGGGAACAGTCCAGCCCGAACTGCCAAGCCATGTCTTTCCTGGACCGGAATCAAGCATCCTAGGACCGGTTTCTGGCTATCAGCCGTCTTCAGCCAGGATAGCTTGACTCCAGTGGTGTGGAGAGCATGGGACTCACGGCTGAGCATACCCATCCCACTTGGGGTGACAAATGCAAAAACAACAGTTGATGGACAGAATGCAGAACACTGTCATACATTCATTCAGTACAGAGATCTGGGCCTAAATCCATCGTTTCTTTGCACTCCACACCACCCCAGTTCAGACATGGCCATATGCAAATCAGCCTTGACCCTGTGCCTCATGGGAACAGTCCAGCCCGAACTGCCAAGCCATGTCTTTCCTGGACCGGAATCAAGCATCCTAGTACCGGTTTCTGGCTATCAGCCGTCTTCAGCCATGATAGCTTGACTCCAGTGGATTGGAGAGCATGGGACTCACGTCTGAGCATTCCCATCCCTCTTGGGGTGACAAATGCAAAAACAACCGTTGATGGACAGAATGCAGAACAATGTCATACATTCACCCCAGTACAGAGATCTGGGCCTAAATCCATCGTTTTTTTGCACTCCACACCACCCCAGTTCAGACATGGCCATATGCAAATCAGCCTTGACGCTGTGCCTCATGGGAACAGTCCAGCCCGAACTGCCAAGCCATGTCTTTCCTGGACCGTAATCAAGCATCCTAGGACCGGCTTCTGGCTATCAGCCGTCTTCAGCCAGGATAGCTTGACTCCAGTGGTGTGGAGAGCATGGGACTCACGTCTGAGCATACCCATACCACTTGGGGTGAAAAATTCAAAAACAACAGTTGATTGACAGAATGCAGAACAATGTCATACATTCACCCCAGTACAGAGATCTGGGCCTAAATCCATCGTTTTTTGGCACTCCACACCACCCCAGTTCAGACATGGCCATATGCAAATCAGCCTTGACCCTGTGCCTCATGGGAACAGTCCAGCCCGAACTGCCAAGCCATGTCTTTCCTGGACCGGAATCAAGCATCCTAGGACCGGTTTCTGGCTATCAGCCGTCTTCAGCCAGGATAGCTTGACTCCAGTGGTGTGGAGAGCATGGGACTCACATCGGAGCATACCCATCCCACTTGGGGTGTCAAATGCAAAAACATTAGTTGATGGACAGAATGCAGAACAATGTCATACATTCACCCCAGTACAGAGATCTGGGCCTAAATCCATCGTTTTTTTGCACTCCACACCACCCCAGTTCAGACATGGCCATATGCAAATCAGCCTTGACCCTGTGCCTCATGGGAACAGTCCAGCCCGAACTGCCAAGCCATGTCTTTCCTGGACCGGAATCAAGCATCCTAGTACCGGTTTCTGGCTATCAGCCGTCTTCAGCCAGGATAGCTTGACTCCAGTGGTGTGGAGAGCATGGGACTCACGTCTGAGCATTACCATCCCACTTGGGGTGACAAATGCAAAAACAACAGTTGATGGACAGAATGCAGAACAATGTCATACATTCGCCCCAGTACAGAGATCTGGGCCTAAATCCATCGTTTTTTTGCACTCCACACCACCCCAGTTCAGACATGGCCATATGCAAATCAGCCTTGACGCTGTGCCTCATGGGAACAGTCCAGCCCGAACTGCCAAGCCATGTCTTTCCTGGACCGGAATCAAGCATCCTAGGACCGGCTTCTGGCTATCAGCCGTCTTCGGCCAGGATAGCTTGACTCCAGTGGTGTGGAGAGCATGGGGCTCACGTCTGAGCATACCCATCCCACTTGGGGTGACAAATGCAAAAACAACAGTTGATGGACAGAATGCAGAACAATGTCATACATTCACCCCAGTACAGAGATCTGGGCCTAAATCCATTGTTTTTTTGCACTCCACACTACCCTAGTTCAGACACGGCCATATGCAATTTGGCGGGCCTGGATCCCGGGGGTGGCTCACTGTGGGCGCCATCTTGGATTGGGCAGTAAGTGTAGCTTTAGGCGCCATCTTGGAGCGTCCTCGCGCTCGCGCCACGATTGGAGAGCCTATTTAAGGCGGACCCTGGCTCTTGTCAGGTCTTGACAGATGCTGATTTTAACGCGCATTAATTGCTGTTGCCAGCGCTATTGCTAGCGCGCTTGTTTTAACTTACCCGATTTTGTCTTTTGCTTATTTTCTTTTTTGCACTTTCCCCTGGTTTTAACAGGGTCTTGCCCCCGTCCCCATTCCGCACATAATTGTTTCCCGCACTGCCGTTTTGGCGGGCCTGGATCCCGGGGGTGGCTCACTGTGGGCGCCATCTTGGATTGGGCAGTAAGTGTAGCTTTAGGCGCCATCTTGGAGCGTCCTCGCGCTCGCGCCACGATTGGAGAGCCTATTTAAGGCGGACCCTGGCTCTTGTCAGGTCTTGACAGATGCTGATTTTAACGCGCATTAATTGCTGTTGCCAGCGCTATTGCTAGCGCGCTTGTTTTAACTTACCCGATTTTGTCTTTTGCTTATTTTCTTTTTTGCACTTTCCCCTGGTTTTAACAGGGTCTTGCCCCCGTCCCCATTCCGCACATAATTGTTTCCCGCACTGCCGTTTTGGCGGGCCTGGATCCCGGGGGTGGCTCACTGTGGGCGCCATCTTGGATTGGGCAGTAAGTGTAGCTTTAGGCGCCATCTTGGAGCGTCCTCGCGCTCGCGCCACGATTGGAGAGCCTATTTAAGGCGGACCCTGGCTCTTGTCAGGTCTTGACAGATGCTGATTTTAACGCGCATTAATTGCTGTTGCCAGCGCTATTGCTAGCGCGCTTGTTTTAACTTACCCGATTTTGTCTTTTGCTTATTTTCTTTTTTGCACTTTCCCCTGGTTTTAACAGGGTCTTGCCCCCGTCCCCATTCCGCACATAATTGTTTCCCGCACTGCCGTTTTGGCGGGCCTGGATCCCGGGGGTGGCTCACTGTGGGCGCCATCTTGGATTGGGCAGTAAGTGTAGCTTTAGGCGCCATCTTGGAGCGTCCTCGCGCTCGCGCCACGATTGGAGAGCCTATTTAAAGCTCCCCCCTCCCGCGCAGCGGGACGCGCAGATGTGGACGCCGTCGCTTAGCCGGAGTCGTGCCTGAGTCCTGCCCGTCTGCGCTCGTCCGCGCTGAGGCAGCGCGGGGCAGGGCAGGCTCTGTCGTAATTGCTATCTCAGCGTTTTGTTGCGCTGCCAGGTATGATATCTTATACACGTTCGGAGCTGTTGGCCATAGGTCATCGGTCCAGGAGCTCTGCGTGTAAGCCTGTGGACCCCTTAGTTGGCCCTTACAGCTGCGTCTGTGAAGGCTGGTCTCTTAAGAGCCCAACCAAAATACGATCCTTGGAAAACGTCGTCCCTGTCATACGGCCTCGTGCTGTTTCGCGAGATCTCCGTATTTGGTGTCTTAATGTGAGATCTCTTGTAAAGCACCACTTGTCCATTTATGACTTGATAGATAAAGAGGATCCAGATGTTTTCTTAATGACAGAAACCTGGCTTCAGGACTCTGACTCTGCCATATTGAACTTGGCATTTCCCCAGAACTACACCATCTTCACCTCTAATAGGACCACTAGAGGTGGTGGCATTGCTATGGCTGTCAAATCCTGCTTCCCAGCAGAATGGAAGCCATCAGGACTACCCGCATGTGAAAGCGCTATTTTTAAAGTCGCCTTCTCCCATCAGTTCACCTTCAGTGGGCTGCTGGTCTACCGCCCCCCCGGCAATGACTCGGTATTTAGATCCGCATTGGCCGATATGGTCAGTCCTATAGCATTGGGCTGTGCCAATTTTAACATTCTGGGTGACCTTAACATCCATTTTGATAATGGGTCATCCACTACCGTTAGCTCCCTGTTGGCCGACTTGGAAGCTCTCCAACTTACTCAGCTTGTCACCCGTCCAACCCACGTTGGAGGCCATATCCTTGACCCCTTCTTTTCCACACTTGATGGGTTAAGGGTGTCAGATCCAAGGAGGATAGGGTGGACTGATCATCTACTTGTAGAGGCACTTTGCCCGGTCCATGACAAGCCGTTTATATCCAGGGAAAGGCTAACCCTTAAAAGGCCGTGGTACAAACTTACGCTGGAAGAGTTCTACGGTATATTAGAGCGGAAACCTCTAAACAATCTCACCAATGTGGAAAAGGCTACCAACAGTTTTGCCTGTGGATAACTGACGCCTTGGACTCTCTGATACCTTTACGATGGGCGAAAGGCCGGACAAAAGTACCTAGCCCCTGGTATAACGAGTCTCTGGCAGAATTGAAAAGATCCTGCCGTAAGACAGAGAGGGAATGGAGACGATCATATGACCCGGCCCTGAAAATCCGGTATTTCACTGAGTTGAAATTTTATCACAGAGCTATATGCAGAGCTAGAGCTGCATTTTATGCCCAGGAATTTGCCACCAGTACCAACCGCTCAAAACTGATTTTTAAGGTACTGAAGGACCTAATGAAAAATAGATCCTCATCAGAGGCGATTTGCACAGACTCACACTGTGATAAATTGGCCTCTTTTTTTGTGGAGAAAGTGGAAAAAATATATCACGGGTTCGACACACTCCACCAGGATCGAGAAGCCACTGTCTCTGATACATTGGATCATGAGCCTCTGGCTATCTTACCTGAATTGTCGGTTGAGGCTTTTGACAGACTCAGCCTCAAGGTCAAATCAGGTTCCCCGGCGGACCCGCTGAAGCCTGCCTTCATTAATACACTCTCCCCGCTGTGTCGTAACCCCATACTGGATCTCATTAATATGTCCCTGTCTTCTGGAACTGTACCCGCGGCCTGGAAGCAGGCAGTGGTTACCCCCATATTAAAAAAAGCAAATTCTGACCCCCGACTGCCAGAAAATTACCGACCTATCTCCCTGTTGCCTTGGATTGCCAAGGTAACAGAAGCGCATGTCAACTCGGTTCTGTCCAAGCATCTGGCTTGCAACCAGATCTTGGACCCCAGCCAGAATGGATTTCGGTCAGGACACAGTACCGAGACGGCACTACTTTACATCTTGGAACATCTTCGCCAGGTACTTGACTTGGGTCATACTGCAGCGCTTATATTATTAGATTTAAGCGCTGCTTTCGACACTGTGTCCCACCAAATACTTATCCAGCGCTTACAGGAGGCGGGAGTGACGGATGTCGCTCTCCAATGGTTCCGGTCCTTTCTGGCTGATCGTACTTTTAAAGTGGCTATACCACCTGGCCAATCCACTACTTACCCCCTGAAGACGGGGGTTCCACAGGGATCTTCATTGAGCCCGACTATATTCAACCTCTATGTGAAACCGCTGGCTGGTGTCGTCAAACAGTGGGGTCTTACGATGGCCTCATATGCGGACGACACACAGCTAGCGGTGACACTTAGCGGAGACCCCGAGGTAGCAGCTCCGAGATTCCGTGCGGGTCTCTTGGCAGTAGCCAGCTGGCTTCGCACCAACTGCCTCCAGTTGAATGCCACCAAAACGGAGGTATTGGTTCTTGGGAAGCACGCTGAGCTATGGGGTAATCAGTGGTGGCCGTCAGAGCTTGGTGTCACACCTATTCCAGTGGCTGGAGTGAGAAATCTAGGAGTCTGGGTGGACTCTGCGCTCTCCTTCAAGGACCACACCATGAAGGTGGCTGCCACATGTTACGGAATACTGCGTGGTATTAGGCCAGTCTTGAAGTACTTTGATCCCCCTACCAGACAGCTTGTAGTTCAGGCCTCAATACTATCTAGGCTGGACTACGGTAGCTCACTGTTGTTAGGGGTGAATCAAGCGGAGGCCTCTAGGCTCCAAAGAGTACAAAATGCCGCGGCACGAGCCATTGTGGGCCTTCCCAGACACTGTTCAGTGTCGGGTACCATCACGGCCTTGCATTGGCTCCCGGTCAGACAGCGAATCATGTTCAAGGCGCTGTGTCTGGCCTTCAAAATTTTGAAAACTTCTTCGCCACCGGCACTTGTTACTCTACTTACGCCCTATGTGCCGTCGATATCTTTAAGATCGGAGGGTCTTCATCTGGCTGTCTGTCCACGCTTCAGGTTGAGCAGGATGGGTGGCCGTTCTTTTAGGGTTCTAGCGGCTGGCCTATGGAACTCGCTACCAGTTCACATTCGAGCTCTTGAGGATATGTTCGCCTTCAGGCAGGCCATTAAAACTTTCCTCTTTCCAGTTTCTGGCTAATCTTTTTAGTGTGTTATGTTATAGCATCTGTCAAAGCGCCAGGACGCCCCTTTGCTGGGGCAGCTGTGCGCTCTAGAAATTTTAATAACATAACATAACATAACAAATCAGCCTTGACCCTGTGCCTCATGGGAACAGTCCAGCCCGAACTGCCAAGCCATGTCTTTCCTGGACCGGAATCAAGCATCCTAGGACCGGTTTCTGGCTATCAGCCGTCTTCAGCCAGGATAGCTTGACTCCAGTGGTGTGGAGAGCATGGGACTCACATCTGAGCATACCCATCCCACTTGGGGTGACAAATGCAAAAACATTAGTTGATGGACAGAATGCAGAACAATGTCATACAGTCACCCCAGTATAGAGATCTGGGCCTAAATCCATCGATTTTTTGCACTCCACACCACCTCAGTTCAGACATGGCCATATGCAAATCAGCCTTGACCCTGTGCCTCATGGGAACAGTCCAGCCCGAACTGCCAAGCCATGTCTTTCCTGGACTGGAATCAAGCATCCTAGGACTGGTTTCTGGCTATCACCCGTCTTCAGCCAGGATAGCTTGACTCCAGTGGTGTGGAGAGCATGGGACTCACGTCTGAGCATACCCATCCCATTTGGGGTGACAAATGCAAAAACAACAGTTGATGGACAGAATGCAGAACAATGTCATACATTCACCCCAGTACAGAGATCTGGGCCTAAATCCATCGTTTTTCTGCACTCCACACCACCCCAGTTCAGACATGGCCATATGCAAATCAGCCTTGACCCTGTGCCTCATGGGAACAGTCCAGCCCGAACTGCCAAGCCATGTCGTTCCTTGACTGGAATCAAGCATCCTAGGACCGGTTTCTGGCTATCAGGGAATTTGACACCAACACACAGGCCAAAAAAAATGGACAAACTATCAAAGGATATTTGTCTTTATGATAAGAAACTTGCATATCTGTACCTACAAGAGGACGACTTCAAACAAGACTCGCAAGGCCTTTTCCCAACAGAGGTCGAGGAGGGTACAGAGGAAACAGATGGTTTACGAACTTTTCAGAATCCTCTGGATCCAACAGCACTGGCAGCGAAAGTGACCAACCAGGCCCAAGTGCAGGATATCAATACCAGGAAGGGTGGTACCGACCACAAGCAGGACCGTCTTTTTTAGAAGATGCACAATTGAGACCACCAAGAGGGAGAAACTACAACTGGAACAGGGGTTAACCACGAGGCCCTCCTCAGCAAGGCCAGAACTTGGATGCAGGAGACAGCGAGGCCAGAATCAGAAACAGGTGTAGTTTCCTGAAGAGAACCACATCAAGATGCAGATGCAACGTCGGGTCTATAGGTGGTAACAAGAAGTAACCCGATCATCAACCTGTCTTCTCACAAACTTACTGATGATGAGACCAAGGTTTTGTGTAAGGGCGTTTCCTATGTACCTAGCACCTACCCAAACAAATTTAATATCAAAGCGGAACCCCATAGGTTTGTTAAAAAAATCAGGTTGAGGTACTACTTCAGCCATTCACCATCGGTGCCCACAACATCCCACACGGAACTTAGGATTCCTTCGACTTTTATGCCACTGAGCCATATGATGTCTCACCGGATTATGACACATGAGAGCATGGTACTCAAGGATGCATTGAAGGCATGCACCACCACCAAAACGCTATGTTACACCCAATGTCTCTGCCGGAGGCACTCAACTCCCTTAAGGACAACAGGTCAATTGTCATTAAACCGGCTGACAAGGGTGGAGCGATTGTAGTTCAAGATACCAATGATTACAAGACGGAGATTTACTCCCAATTAAGAGATGTGTCAGCTATGCATGGCTCAATACGGACCCAACTAAGGACATTAGTAAACTTGCCTTAAAGATTACGAAATCTAGAAAAGACTCTGGGTTCCTATCTGATTTGGAATTTAATTATCTGAAACAGCGGCAGCCATGTCTCCCTACTATTTATACCTCACCAAAGGTACATAAAGAACTGGAAAAACCACTGGGACGTCGTATTGTGTCTGGTTGTGGGTCGGTACTTGAACCCCTCTGCAAATTTGTGGATTTCCTTTTCAAACCTTTGGCTGAAAACACCAGGTCTTATCTCCGTGACACCATGGTAGCTATCAATTTGGTTGATGGGATGGCCATAGTCTCATTGTACACTAGCATTCCTCAGTGCCCTGTTCTAGAAGTAATAAGTAAGGCACTGGATACAAGACCACATCCATCACTGATTCCAATGGAATTCATCCTCCAATTGCTTGAGATTGCCATGATGAAGAATTTTCTCTTTTTCCAAGGGGAGTACCACCTGCCGACCAAGGGAGTTTCGATGGGCGCCAGCTTCGCCCCGGATCGGGCAATCCTGTTTATGGACAACTTTGAGAAAGAGTTAATTTACAGTGTACACAACCCATTTAAGAATCAGGTGATGCACTGGAAAAGGTACATCAATGACATGCTTTCAATATGGACTGGCAACCCAACAGATCTGCAGAAATTCCATGACTGGATCAATGTAAGATCCAATGATATTAAATTTAACATCCACCGGGATAAACATTCAATTGACTTCCTGGATATATGCAGCAAGGCTAGCAATCAGCATCTACACACTAACCTATCTAGAAAACCGGCAGAGAGAAACACTCTCTTGAGATATGGGAGCCACCACCCGAGAGGACTACGAGATAACTTTCCCTTCGGCCAGTTCCTCAGGATCAGGATGAATTGTTCCCACAAGGAAGCTTACCTTGACGAGTCAGATGACCTCATTAATCGATTGGTCGAACGGGGTTACCCCAGAAGGTTGGTAAAACGTGCAAGGAAGCGGGCATGGTTCAAACAGAGGGACTCACTACTGACACCCAAAGAACGCTCCACTGACACCCTGGATAGGATGATCTGTGTGACAACCTACAATACGAGGAGCAACAAATTGTGAATAAACATGGAAAATTGTTGCAGAAGATTTGGAGATACCTAACCCTTCCATGCACTCTTTAAAAAAAGGCAAAACCATTAGAGACTATGTGGTTAGATCACTACTCGGCACAGCGCCACAGCCCGCCATTCAAACCTTGTGGCAGTTACCAGAGATTACCGGCCACTACAAGTGTGGCAAATGTAAAGTCTGTAAACTTACTGTTGAAACTAAACAATTTTGTTGCCAAAAGCACAAGATTGACATAAAAGCACCCACGAGTTGTAACACATTTGACGTTATCTATGCTATCCTATGCCCCTGCGAAAAAATCGACATTGGCCAAACTAGACAAAATAATGGTGCCTCATCTTTATGACAGGAGAGGCAGGAAGTAAATAACATGCACGTCATTCTGTTGTAAAACCGTAGGATCATAGTCAGCATCTAGCTCCTTTCCCTCCGACATGGCACCATGCATGTTTTTACGCGCTTAAGAGGTGTCTGTTACCGTGACAGGCTGCAACTTGGATCTCTATCAGAGCTGCTGTCAGGTTGGTGCAGCACATGTTTGTTTTTCTTCGCAGTTGCATTGTTGTGGTGATCGAATTAAGCCTGCACAGCTATGACTGCTTAAACAATATCTACTTACATTATATTGTATTTTATAGTCCGTATACTATGAAGCCAATATTTAACTGCCATCTGCTTTTGTCTCCCTCCTTGTACCATCTCAAGCTCGTGCTCAAGTGGTAAGGTGTACAATTCTCAGCAGGTTGGACTATTGCAATGCCCTTTTGTTGGGATCCCCTGAGTTTTTGTTGGATAGGCTCCAAAGGGTCCAATCAGCTGCGGCCAGGTTGGCGCTGGGGCTTCCTAGAAGAGCACATGGGTTGTCCTCCCTTGTAAAACTGCATTGGCTTCCTATGAGGCAGAGGATACATTTTAAGGCCCTCTGCCTAGTCTTTAGGGCTCTCCATGGAACAGGTCCTGCCTCCCTGCAATCGAAATTTGCTTGGTACGCTCCAACAAGACAGCTTCGATCTTCCACGGCCAAGTTGGTGAAGGTACCAAGATTTAGGAAGGTCAGAGCTGGAGGCAGATCCTTTAAGGTGGCTGCTGCCAAACTCTGGAATCTGCTCCCGCCCGAGATCAGGCAAATTTCTGGACTTCTTCCGTTTAGGAGAAAGATTAAAACATGGCTGTTTCCCAAGGCAACTCTTTGAAAGGTCACGCTCCAGCTGCTAACGTCCGCTCCTCTGAACCAGTCAGCGCCAGGATGCCTGCAAGGTGACAGTGCGCTTAATAAATGTCTTAAATAAATAAATAAAAAATAAGTATGCAGACACCTTTACTAGGCAATTAAAAGCCCTTAAGCTACAATGCCATTATTTAACCGCGAATCGGCTTTTTGTCCCCCGCCTTGATGTAGGCACCTTAACGACACCTTAACTAAACTCATAAGTCCTTTCACTTTAACATTTTACCTGATATAAGCATTATTAACTGTAATGGTTTGGTGCCATCTCTACTGCTATCAACCTTATACTGTAGTGTAGTTCCTATATTCCCAATAGGCTCTGCGCATTGGAATAATTTATCCTATAGATTTGACGTAGGACTTAGGTCAGTAGGTCTCTATCGAATATACTAAACTTAATTGTGAGTGCCAGCTAGCTCAGAGGTCACTAGAATCTTTCTCGAATTCACAAGAAGGGATTCGTTT
Source organism: Lissotriton helveticus (assembly GCF_964261635.1). Classification (NCBI taxonomy): domain Eukaryota; kingdom Metazoa; phylum Chordata; class Amphibia; order Caudata; family Salamandridae; genus Lissotriton; species Lissotriton helveticus. Next base: position 1,117,216,764 of record NC_136068.1, on the reverse strand, counting down.
TTAACAACCACATAAACATGACAACTTTGTTTCCCTAGGACTGACTATCTTCAGAGTCGTAGAAACAATAGATAAGTATTTCACTCAGTCAATCGTGCATGCTTTGTTTCTACAGAGTTTGCAGAGAAATGGTTAGACGGGCGTTTTCAATAAAAGGTTTATTGAAAAGTCTTCTTTCTCATGCAAGAGAGGTGAACTGCTACAATCGTTAGACAGAATGTAAAGTATAATGTGTACAGCGAGAATAATATTATAAAATAATACTGTAATAGCATTGTATGGTTTCTAAGTCATATAAAAATACATACATAAATAACACAGGCTAAAATACTCAACTGGTGCTTCTAAAATACGCCTACCCCAATGTACCTAACCTAGGTCTAGTGCGAGGAAAGAAGTAAGTATGGACTTTAGCATAGGTTTAGTTTTTGCCAAGAATCTACCAAAGGTTTCTCTAGGTTCTAATCAGCTCCATACCTTAGAATGAAGGAGGTCTGGTATCTCTGTCTTGGGAGTCGATTTCCCAACAGCCCGCAAGGGAAATCAGAAACACTGAAGCAGGATTTCTCAGCAGAGAAGAGCAGCTTCCTGATCAGTGTTTCAGCTGGAGAGCCGGCTTTCTTCAGCACTTGCTGTAGCGAACTGCGGTGGGCAAGTATGTCGTCGAACTGCTCCGAACCATCGTGCTTTGCCATAGCAAGTGAAGGTATATTTATACCTTGAAGGTGTTTAGGAATGCCATGTTTGACATAAAGTCGGGCATATGAACGTCATGAATAAACCCCTAAGGAATAGATGATCATTGTGAAACTAACTGAGTTTTTGGAAAATCAATATTCAAGTAAGGGGAAGTCCCTTACGGTTTAAGCTGTTTTTCCAAGAAATTGTTGTGACGTTTGGTGACCATATGGAAGTAGCTATGCCTGTATTTCGGTTGCATGGGCTATGCCTAAATAAGAGCTTGATTTCTATGCCTATATAAGGGAATTGTACCTACATAAGGGCATGAATCTGGAAAATCCATTCGGAATCTAAAACGCCAATCAACAATACTGTCTCTTTAATGGGGCACATGAATTATAGGGTTTTATCACAACCCTCATTTCTTTGCAGGTTACTAATCAACCTTGTTGGATATTACCGTGTACTTTTTGACACCAACCACCTCCAATTGCGGAATGTGGTCACTTCATTTCTCTAACAGTGAGTCTTCCACAGAGAGTTGTTGCGTCTGGTATACGTATTCAAGTCACTGGTTCTTCATGTTGGCTATTTTAGTCTCTTTTTCGTCTCTGACAGTCCAGGAGCCTAAGAGCCTTCTATTTACTACACAGCAGGATCCATAGTTCTGTTTCACATTGGTAATTATCTCATAGATTTTCACATACACTGACGTTTCCTCTAGATCTTGTCACCAGATTAAGCTTGATTAATTGATTTCAGGTGATTGAGCCCCTCCCTTCATGAGTCCCCCATGGTCCTGATGAAGACCCCCCAATAAGGCGGAAATAACCTTTATGCTTTCAGGGTTCGAAACATCGACAGATTGTGCTATTTTATGTCAAGCATAGGCAACAGAGATTCTGTATCTGTACCTATTGTGTTATGACTTACTTTGTATGTTTATGCCAAACATTGGGTGGGTTTAACAATCTTTTGTTGTATGTAAAACCCATTACCTTCCCCTTTCTTTACACCAGCACTCAACTCTTCCCGAACACTCACCCCTCTTCCACCCCTCTTTTTGATCACCAATTGTATGTTTCAATTCGTACATTTATTGTCATATCTGTTTGATTCATTCTTATTTTTCCCCAATTTTGTGATGAAATTAAATCACATTCATTTATTGATCTTTTATGGTGATATCTGAATTATTCTTCTTATGCAAGCTTGAGTCTGCTTTTGTTATGTCGAAGTGCAAATGATTGCTACTGTGACCAATTCTTTAGTGTACTTCAGAGTGACTGTTTTGCCACACCAAGAAAGACGTATTTGCTGCTTGACACCTGCTCTTGCCTCTGAGGTCCTGCTGCTTGTGCCCTGCTCTTCTCCTTGAACCCAAGACTTCTGGAAGTGACTCCAAGGACTAGTTGGCTGGCATCTTAATTAGAGCCAACCATCTTGAATGCACACCTGATCCCTGCCTGAGTAAGTCCTGACCTTCAAGTAGTGCATCTCTAGTCCTGGACTCTTGAAAGTGGTGCTTAAAGTGCCCTGATAGCCCAAATCCCAAACTTGGGACTCTGAAAATATATGGGCAAAGTACTCTGTGAATCAAAAGGAGATCAGGACCTACCTGAAATGAATTAAATGAAATGAAATGAAATGAAATGAAATGAAATGAAAACAATATTTAATAAAGCGCACTGCTGCCGAGCGGCTTCCTGGCGCTGGGGGACCTGGAACAGAACTCACAGAAGGGGACACAAGGGAACCTGCTTGTTGATCTTCCAAAAGACCACTGCCTACTTCGAAAAAAAAGATTTGGTCAACATTCATGAAGGGAAGGGTTACCTTGAGGAACCCTTCCCATTTACATACTTACCACTTTCTTTGAGGAGGTGGTAAAAGATTAATGTTTTGAGACTGCAATTTGGTCGCAAAACATAAATACATACCACTATGGTTCGGTATTTGGAAGGGGCGCACTGAACATGCCTCTTCAAAATACCAAATCAGTATTGGGTCACAAATCCAAATTGTGATTGAGTAATTTCTTATCGAATCACAATTTGAGTTTTGTACATGAGAAAAATTTGATTTGAATCGATTTTTGGTTTTGTAGAGTGCTCGATTTCCCTGAGGCGTCTTGCCCCTGCTTCTATCATTAGCAAGGCAACACAGTGGCTAGTTGTTGAAGAGCCAGGTTTTTAGAGATTTTCTGAAGGTTAGAAGATTAGGACTGTTTTTCAAAGTCATGCGGAGGGCATTCTACCGCTTGGCCTTTCCTGAAATGAAGCTTCTACCTCTCCAGGAGGAACGCCTAGTTTTTGGAATCACCAGAAACTTGACTGTTGATGATCTCAATTTTCTTGACGGGGTGTACTGGATGAATCTGTATCTTAAATAGTCCAGGGCAGCACTTTGCAGTGCCCTAAAGGCTATGCATAGTGATTTAAATTAATAATTTTTTCTAACTGGAGCCAATGCAGCTTGACCAGGCCCAGAGAAATGGATGGATGTTTGGGAATGCCCAGCAGTAGCCAAGCTGATGCATTCTGCAGCATCTGTAGCTCCTGGAGAAGTCTTTTTTGGATATTTAGAAATAGCACATTGCCATAGTCCAATCCGGATAAGGCTAGTGCCATCACAACAGTCTTTTGAAGATCAGGTGGAATGAAAGGGCATTTTTGTAACAGTAAACATCCTGATTCGCAGAATCGGGCCATTTGCAACCACAAAACTGCTTTGTACATCTGGCCCCATGTACTGTACACTTCCATTCAATTAGTTGCCCTATGCTCATGCTTTTTCTCTGTCTCTACCTTCCTGCAACGTGACCAAAGTACTGTTGAACCCTGACCTCCCAGCTGCCCAATCTCTTGTACATCTTCTTTACCTCCCTGTTGCTTCAACCAATCCTCTATGCAGGGCAATGTAAAAAAACGTAATTCTCATAATATTTGGAGGAGTGTGGGATATAAATACATTTTTGCTTATGATTATTTACTTGAATTTTGGAGTTCACTGCGGGTTAAGGAAACCAACTTAAGTCTAGTATTAGAATTTTCTTCAATGTTACTATTTCCTAATTCCCACAATAAGGTGAAAGGAAGAGAGTGACAAGCGTTTTCAAGTACAGTACTTTTTTGCCTCAGAGACTCTGTTCAGAGACAATGTAATTCAAGGGAAATACGATATGAGAAGAATATCATTATTCAGTTATTTTTTGGTTATCTATTTCTTCGAAAACCAATACAAGTGATCCACAGAAGTTTGACACGAAGGGAGACATCTAGGCAGAGGTTCAACAAGTAGGTGTATGTTATATATATATATATATATATATATATATATATATATATATATATACATATATATATATATATATATATATATATATATATATATATATATATATATATATATATATAACAGGAACTTCGTCCGCATACCATCCACTGGACACAAAAGACGAATCGGACCCAAGCAGGTAATTTTGCTAGTCTTTATTTAGTGCAACCTCTATATATATATATATATATTGAAAATACCTCGAACCAGCACCTCCAGTAGTTCTCCCTCGAGAAGGATTCCACCAGAGACAATAAACGAGAGCCGACCCAAGCTTGAGGTGAATAATTTATTTGTTCTCAAATTTCGCCACCAGCATAACGTTTTGGCCTACCCAGAGGCCTTGGTCACATGGCGCTAATGAAGCAGCAGTTTCTTTTTAAAGTGCAAGTGTGCAAAAATCTGTTACATGATTGGTTGTAACCATAGCCAGAATTACTTACCACCTTTAGTGAAGACCAATCCTCATTTCTCTTGTATACTTCGTGGAATTTCAACATGAGAATACTTCATTTCATCTGCAAGAAATAAAGAGACATAATAAATATTAATACAAGGTACAATAAGGTGGTATAGGTTACATAAGTGAAATATAGAGATTGAGAGACAAAGGTATTAAATAATAACTGGCATCTGTATCTTAATACTACTGCTTCACCAGAAGAATATAGCAGCAGACACCTTGCAGAAAAGACTTCAAGAAAACAGTTAGCCACACTGCTTGGACAGGTAATTACGCTTAAGGTAGTAGAAATTAGAGTTGATTTGTGATAAAGGGAAAACTGCTAGAGTTGCTCTTTAACAGGAGGAAGACACAGATAAGAAGACACAAGAATAGTGGCAGTCCAGTCCAGCAGAAGGAAGACGTGGCATGTTTCTCTTTTTACTCTCAATCCCCTTTTCCTCCTCTTTGATGCCAGGATCTATATGACCTTGGTATCTTAGCATGGGATAGAGGAATAAGCATCTGCTCCTGCAGAAACTGAAGATTCTGGAACAGGTACTCGACAGATTGAAGTGCCAATCCAAAATACTTCCGCCCGAGCAAGATGGCTGAGGGTATAGATTTCAAGACCCTAGCGACAGTGTTGGATGGGATTCAGACACAATTAAGTGATGCTTTGTCAGAAGAGGAAGTTAGAAGGTCAAGTCAAGAAACTCAGTTTCTGTGAAGAAGGTTAGATGACTTATCAACTGCTTCTTTAGTGGAAACGAAGGAAAATAAGTCGCAAACCTTTGCCCCGGCTCCCTCAGCTGCTGAATTAACCACTCAGGTTATTCATGCTATGTCTCCTGCCATTCCCTTAGTGGCTCCCGAAAAGTTTAGTGAGGATCCACATAAGGCCCAGACATCTCTTACACAATGTTCCTTACATTATCTTTGCAAGCCAGTAATATTTAAGGAGGATCAGTCGAAGGTGGCTTTCATGTTGTCCTACCTGAGCGGAGACGCAGCAGTCTGGTCGGTGCCATTAGTAAATAACAACGATCCTATTTTGTATGACTTCGAGGAGTTTAAAAAATAATTTTTGAGAATCTTTGATCAAAAGTCAGTCTCACAAACTACTGATAATGAACTGCTGAATTTAAAACAGGGAAATAGAGATCTAGTTGCATATTTGGCGCAATTTAACAAACGTATTGTGGAGACCAATTGTCCAGAAGCTAAACATGCCTCAATTTTTTATCAAGGTTTCAACGATGAGTTAAAGGATGGTCTGGTGCAGATACCTAAACGACCTACTGAGGTTTCTGAATTAATAGATTTAGTCCTACAAATAGATCAGCGTCAGGGTGAGAGAATAAGCAAGCGGCGGAGAGAGGTTAAGTCTTTTCCTCCTCGTTTTGATCGATTCAAATCTGAAAACACCAAGATCAAAGAAACACATTCAGAAGTAGAACCCATGCAGATCGGTTTGGTGCGAGGACCTCTCTCTTAGGAAGAGAGAGAGAGAGAAGACGAAATGGCAAGCAATGCATGTATTGTGGTGATTCAGGGTATTTTTTGAAGGATTGTTCCAAGACAGGCTCCACCAGTAAGAGCAGTTGCTCTGGTGGGAGCTAAGGAAAAGTCAACTCCAGATCCTCAGTTCATGGCTAATACACTACAATCTTCGGCACCTCATTTGATTGTTTCAAGTCTTATTGAATTTAGTAATGCCAGGTTTGATGGTATCTCTGTGATGATTGACTCTGGAGCAACGGGTAGTTTTTGCGACATTGGGTTTGCTAAAATGTTGGGAATTGAATTTGTCAAGAAAAAGAGACCTGAAGCTGTTTGTGCTGTAGACGGTACCAATTTGTCATCCGGTCCCATAGTACATGATACAGAGGTGATTAGACTAACGGGGCCAGGTGAACATGTGAGCGTTCTGAGATTTAGTCTCATAGATGTTCCTCGATTTCAGCTCATTTTGGGGCTACCCTGGCTCACCGAGCATAACCCCAGAATAGATTGGTTAAAAAGAACCATCGAAATGGATTCCGAGTATTGCAAGAGTCATTGTCACCATTGGAAGTCAGAAATCGTACCTGTGTCATCATCACAACATTTAGCTAGTCAAGCCAATTCAGTTTGCATAGTGGCAACTCAAGAGATTTCAGTTGAGTACTTGGATTTGGCAGCAGTTTTTGACAAAAAGGAGGCAAATAAACTGCCTCCTCATCGAGACTACGACTGTAAGATAGAATTGGAACCCGGACCGACCTTGCCCTGTAGTCGCATTTATGCCCTTTCAGAGAAGGAGAATCAACATCTCAAAGACTATCTCGAGCAATACTTGGCAAATGGATTTATCCGTCCTTCTCAGTCGCCTGTATCTTCCCCCCTCTTTTTTATTCCAAAGAAGGACGGAAGCCTAAGAATTTGTATTGACTATCGAGCTTTAAATTTTGTCATAAAAAAGAATAGATACCCGCTGCCCTTAATTTCCGAATTATTGGATCAGGTCAAAGGGGCACATGTGTATACTAAACTGGACTTGAGGGGAGCTTATCATTTGGTTCGGATGGCTGAAGGTGACGAATGGAAGATTGCGTTCCGAACAAGGTTGGGCCTATTTGAGTACCAAGTAATGCCTTTCGGTCTTTGCAATGCTCCTGCTGCTTTTCCGCATTTTGTTAATGATGTCTTCAGAGAGTGTTTAGACCGATTTGCAGTCATCTACATTGATGACATTCTCATATTTTCTGAAAATATGCAAGAACATATTCAGCATGTACGAACAATCTTGAAGAAACTCCTGGAACACCAATTATTTGTGTAGCTGGAAAAGTGTGTGTTTAATTCCAGTCAAGTGGAATTTCTGGGTTTTTTACTCTCACCAGATGGAGTTTCAATGGATGATTCTAAGGTGAAGACAATTATGGAGTGGCCATCACCTCAAAATGTGAAACAAGTGCAAAGCTTTATTGGGTTTGCCAATTTTTATCAATGTTTCATCAAAAACTTTTCTGAGAAGGTTTCTCCTTTAACTCGGTTGTTAAAGAAAGGGGCCAAATTTGATTGGACGGAGGACATAGAAGGTGCCTTTTGTGAATTAAAGAAAGTCTTTACCTCAGCTCCCGTGCTGATGCATCCCAATCCAGAGGAGCCATTCTTTGTCGAAGCTGATGCTTCCAATTTGGCCATTGGAGGAATTTTATCTCAGAGGGACAAGACAACCGGTCAGCTGCATCCTGTTGCTTATCAGGCTCGTAAGTTGACTCCAGCTGAGTTGAATTACTCCATTGCTGATAGGAGTTATTGGCAGTCAAGGATGCTTCTCAGGAGTGGAGGCACTACCTGTTGGGTGCTCAGCACGAAGTTACAGTGTTTACTGACCATTGAAATCTTCAATTTTTAAAGTCTGCTCGAACTTTGACCCCTAAGCAGTTGCATTGGTCATTATTTTTTGCAGATTATAATTTTGTTCTGACTTATAAACCGGGTTCCATCAATGGCAAGGCGGATGCCTTATCACGTTTGGATACTGGAGAGGATTTTCCGGTTTTGAAAGAAGAGCTGATAATTCCTAAGGAAAAGATCATTGGTGTGATTCTATTTCTTGAATGGGAAAGGTGTTTGGATCATAAGTTAGTTTCATTCAACCTAGAAGAATGGGTCAAGCTTGGCGATAACCGGGAGATTAAGAATGGCCAACCATATTTCCAAGGAAAACTTTTTATTCCCAATAAAGAAATTCAAACTATGATTATTCAACATTCTCATGATGACTTGTTGGCAGGACATAAAGGAGTGAAGAAGACCTTGGAGTTAGTACAACGTGACTTTTGGTGGCCGTCCAAGGAAGCTCAGGTGGGACAATATGTGGCTTCTTGTAAGAAGTGTTTCAAGGGAAAGTCAGTTAGATTGGCCCCCCAAGGTTAACTACTTCCGTTGCCCCCTGCTCCTTATCCTTGGCATACAGTTTCCATGGATTTCATTGTTGAATTGCCCTCTAGTCAGGGTTTTTCAGTTATCTGGGTGATGGTGGATCATTTCACCAAGATGAGTCAGTTCGTTCCTTTAAAATCCATTCCTAATGCTACCCAATTGGCTTCCCTGTTTACACAGCACGTAGTTAAGATGCATGATATTCCAAAGGTGGTCATTTCTGATCAGGGACCTCAATTTGTTTCCCATTTTTGGAGGTCATTCTTAAAGAGATTGGATATTGACTCTCGTTTGTCCTCTAGTTTTCATCCTGAGACGGATGGTCAAACGGAAAGAGTTCATCAGGAATTGGAGCATTATCTGCGTTTGTTCCTGATGGTTCATGAGGGAGAGTGGACAGATATAATTTGGGCAGCAGAATTTGCTTATAACAACGCAAAACACTCAACTACAGGGTACACTCCATTTTATTTAAACTCTGGTAGGCATCCAAACACACATGTAGGAAGACAGGAGGGTAATGTTCCAGCGGTCGAGATAGTGGTTCAGAATCTTAAAAAGGTTTATAAGCAGGCTACAGATAATATAATTAAGGCTCATACTTCCTATAAGAAACAAGCAGTCAAAAAGAGGCGTTAAAGTCCTACTTATGAGTCTGGGGAGGAAGTTTGGCTTTCTACACGAAACCTACATTTAAAAGGGAGTCGTACGTTCCTGCCCAGATTCATTGGTCCATTCTTGGTTGAGAAGATGATAAACCCAGTCAGTGTGAAGATCCAACTTCCTAAAAATGTAGGGTCCACTCAGTGTTTCATGTTTCTTCGTTAAGAAAAAGTCCGCAAAATCTGAGAAAGAAGGGTCCACCAATGCCAGTCCAAATTCAGTCTGAGGAGGAGTTTGAAGTCAAGCGAATTATTGACTCCACATTTAGGAAAGGAAAATTGTTCTATTTAGTTGATTGGAAGGGCTTCGGTCCAGAAGAGAGAACTTGGGAATCAAAGACCAATTTGACGGCTCCTAGATTGATTAAGGAATTTCACAAGAGACACCCAAACAAGCCAAAGGAGGTGCAGGGAGGAGTTTTGGTGGGGGGTACTGTCAGGACTGGGCAGATGAATCCTTTTACTACCCATCAGCTACTCTCTGTGGTTTATAAAAATCCATCAGGGTCGTTATTTTAGACCAAGTAAATACTTATCTATGCAATGGTCTTCCCTGCTGTACAAAAAACTATTGACACAATTGGAGTGGAATTCTAAGATGGCCACCATTGATGATAGTTAGGTTGCCGGTCTAGTGTTTTGACCGTGCTCTGATCACAGCTGTGTTCGCTGTTCCTCGTTTGTTGAACTGCACACTTTAACTTGATTTTTTGTATGAAACGGTCGCGTCTTTCTGCCAACGTTTCATTTCCGGTTTCTGAAACATGGGTTACCGGTTCTGGGTCTGTCAGTATTTTACAGAGACTCGTTAAGGACAGTAGCCTATACCGCGACTGCGGTAAGTTTTTGCATATGATTATTTACTCGAATTTCGGAGTTCACTGTGGGTTAAGGAAACCAACTTATGTCTAGTATTAGAATTTTCTTCAACGTTCCTATTTCCTAATTCCCGCAATAAGGTGAAAGGAAGAGAGTGACAAGCGTTTTCAAGTACAGTACATTTTTGCCTCAGAGACTCTGTTCAGAGACAATGTAATTCAAGGGAATTACGATATGAGAATAATATCGTTATTCAGTTATTTTTTTGGTTATCTATTCCTTTGAAAACCAATACGAGTGATCCACAGAATTTTGACACGAAGGGAGACATCTAGGCAGAGGTTCACAAGTAGGTGTATGTTATATATATATATATATATATATATATATATATATATATATATATATATATAACAACAATGTTTAAATCCCCGGGGGGAAGAAAACGATGGTCACACCTGAAGACTTTGTTTCTGCTCCTTTATGGATGGAAAAAACACAGAGGCTTGTAGCGTAGTCCTGACATGTTTCGTTCCAACATGGAACTTCTTCGGAGGTAAGCCTTGCTCTGAAGCACAAACAACGCCCAATATTTAAAGGTCATTTCGTTGGCCCCAATGGCATTCTTTCGTGGAATCACTTCCGTTTTTGAAATGTCTTGTGGGACTTGTGGTTTGTGCTTGTCATCCGTTTGTTTTGTTTCACAGTCCGATTTTTTAAAGATTGTTTTTCCTTTATTTAGTGTCTCTCGTTCTTTATTCATATTGCCTTAAGGTTTTGAGACATCTGTTCGAGCATGTGATTCAAAAGAAAACGGGTTAATTTACAACCCTCCAGTGGGTAGAGCATTGTGCTGTAGATTTTCCCAGCGCATGTTTGCACTGTATGTTAATTTCAGTCCTTTTGTTCCTCATCCGATTTGTTTCAATTTTCGTTCACATTTCTTTCGTGTGTCAGCCCATGGCGATGTGTTCCCATGTAGATTTAAAATTTCAGGACACTTACTCAGATGCATGAATCAGAAGGCTGATTGTTCCCATCGTTTTGGCAGAAAGTCTTCACGGGTCAGTCCACGTTTAGAACTGACTCACAAACCAATACCGAGGTCCAGTCCTCGGCGGCACCAATCACCCTCAGTTCGGGTTTACCGAGTCCACAGCAAGGTTCTAGGCGGGAGAATTCAGGCGCTCTTGTGGTGGTGTCAGACCTTCGGCAGAACCACGCCGATATATATAACAACAATGTTTAAATCCCCGGGGGGAAGAAAACTATGGTCACACCTGAAGACTTTGTTTCTGCTCCTTTATGGATGGAAAAAACACAGAGGCTTGTAGCGTAGTCCTGACATGTTTCGTTCCAACATGGAACTTCTTCGGAGGTAAGCCTTGCTCTGAAGCACAAACAACGCCCAATATTTAAAGGTCATTTCGTTGGCCCCAATGGCATTCTTTCGTGGAATCACTTCCGTTTTTGAAATGTCTTGTGGGACTTGTGGTTTGTGCTTGTCATCCGTTTGTTTTGTTTCACAGTCCGATTTTTTAAAGATTGTTTTTCCTTTATTTAGTGTCTCTCGTTCTTTATTCATATTGCCTTAAGGTTTTGAGACATCTGTTCGAGCATGTGATTCAAAAGAAAACGGGTTAATTTACAACCCTCCAGTGGGTAGAGCATTGTGCTGTAGATTTTCCCAGCGCATGTTTGCACTGTATGTTAATTTCAGTCCTTTTGTTCCTCATCCGATTTGTTTCAATTTTCGTTCACATTTCTTTCGTGTGTCAGCCCATGGCGATGTGTTCCCATGTAGATTTAAAATTTCAGGACACTTACTCAGATGCATGAATCAGAAGGCTGATTGTTCCCATCGTTTTGGCAGAAAGTCTTCATATATATATTCACTGAAAAAACCATAGGTTTTACACACGTTATAGTTAGGAATTAGCATTTAAAAAACCTATGAAATTCACTGAAAAAACCATAGGTTTTACACACGTTATAGTTAGGAAGTAGCATTTAAAAAACCTATGAAATTCACTGAAAAAAACATAGGTTTTATACCAGTTATAGTTAGCTCAAAGTTTTACTCACATAAAACCATTGAAATTCCCACGTTATAGTTAGTTGGACTCACTATAACTTGCGCGTGCAATGCACTGCTGATGACGTCACATATTACATCACTCATGACATGGTCAGTGACATCACTGATGACACCATCCTTGTGACAGAGTGACAGACCTCCTTTCACTGTAATGTAACCCTTGAAACACATATTGAAAAATAGAAACTACAATTTTCAAAAAAATGGAGATACCCATACCAGTTACAACAACCAATTCAGTAATTCCACCATCTATATACACATCCACTAATTCACCAACAGTTCTATGTAGTCAGTCATACATATACTCACTCATCATATGAACAGAAGACATTGTTTTAGATAACGTTTAAAAAAAAAAAGAGTTCTTTTCAGAACTACCTCATTGTACCAAAAAAAGCTCTAATCATAAGTTTATTTATTGCCGCATTTTAGGAACAATAATTAAAAAATGCGGCAATATTTGGGACATATTATGAAGACGTGATAATTTCACTTCACTTTTATCGGCATAACGCAGTTTAAAATGCGCCGATAATTGCCTTCATAATATGAGCCATATTATCAAGGATGGACGATACAATATCGCCGCTTCTATCGACTGGAAACTGCCGATAAAGCGGCGATAATGGACTTGATAATATGCTGTATGAAATTCCTAGTGTGGCCCATATTACATGTTTTCGCATCTTAAATGGGCTTCGATAGGATTTCCATAGGGCATATTATGAAACCCATTATCGCCGCTTTATCGCCAATTTCCTGTCGATGAAAATGCATTCACTGTCCATTGTAATATGCCCCTATGGTTTTCAAAATTCAAATTAAAACGTATGTTATATGCGTTTATATCTAACATTACGAGAAAGTCATAACACCGCCTGCGATAAAACCACTTTACATGTGTTGCGCACAGACAGTTAATGACATGCATAGTAGACGTATGTTAAACTACTTGCAAATCCTGTTAAAAGGCAAAAATACTATCTCGTACACGGCTCCTGTTACAAAAACAGTTTAAATAAACTTATTTATCGTACGAGTGCCACGGGCAACATTGATGAAGCATTTGGCAGTGTTAACGTGGAGGTGTGAAAATGAAACTAAATCAACCCCCTCTCATATTTACATAGCACACATTAGTGCATATAAAAAGAACACTTGTTTTCACGCGGTAATGTTAACTGTCACAGGGATAGTATGACATATTTATTCAAATTATGTTCAGACTGCCTGTTTTGTAATTCTCTGCTAACATGCACTCTCATCATTAGAAGTGAAAGCATAATGCTCCTTCTATTTTCATTTAATGTCCCATTTTTTTCCTTTAGAAATCTACTTACCGTATACTACTAACAAAAATTATCACTATCTTAGCTTACTTCCAATAATTATTCGTAGACCAGCATCGACTTTTAACGCTTAGGAGTGATACAATTATCAAAGTTTAATTCTAAAACTAATGATTCCCAAACTGTACACCGCGGCTCCCTACTCCGCGTAATAAGGCGCCAAGGGCAAGGCGCACTCAAGGTTGCCTAACCGTCTGTAAATTCCACAGACGTCACTACCCTTTTATGTGTAACTATATCCATCTCAGAGAGCTGCGCGCTCCTCCCCTATGATAACGCTGACAGTCCATGCTAAAATGGCCTTGAATTTTACTGCAGCAGGAGCACCCCTCCCACGCATTGGAATCCTAAAAAAAGCTTCCTACCTCAATGAACAGAAGACATTGTTTTAGATAAAAAAAAGTAAAAACACCATCAAGGCTTATTATGAAACAGTTTCTGTTAAAAAGTCTAGGAATGAAAATTATTAAATCAGATTAACGTTCTTTCATTGTCTCATAAATTTTACACAGCAATACTTTAATTAACATATTCAACAATTCCATGGTTACTGCTTTTCAACTTAAAGGTACTAGCACCTATTCTGAAAGGCAATAGTCTTTGCTTCTTCTTTGTATGAAAGTATTTGTTAAACTACATATCTACATGCAATAAGACATACAACATACCTCCAGTCGCGCACCACACTATACTACACGCATATTTCTAGTTTAGGTGCTTTCATCTGCATACAGAATAACATCCAACACCTTCTTTAAAAAAACTCCTTACTTTTAAAAAACAGTTCTGAAAGTCAAGGGCGGATTACCAAAGTGGGCATGCGGACATGGGCCGAAAGGCCAGTGCCTCGTGACCCTCTGTAGGCCGTTTTTTGTCCCCTGCCCCAGTCCACTTAGAGTACACTTGAAAAGGGGAGAAAATAAAAAGCCGACCCACAGAGTACACAGAGACAGACTGCGAAAATGAAACCAGCCTCCCTGTGCGACCGAACACCCCTGCCCTACCAAACAATGAAGCTGATGCTGGGCTGGGGAGAGCTCATTGTTACAAAGAATCGACCTCCCTGGGGGGCAGTTGTTTCTGAGACCTTTCAGACATTTTCACCTCGGCCCTCCTGGGGCTCAAGCGGCCCATGCAGCAAGTTTCTAAAACAAACAAAAATGAGAGGTTGCATACACTGTGATGCCAACAAAAAGTGAAGTGTACTAGTAACAAAAGAGTACTATCCACAAGTACATAGATAATACTACATTAAATGGTAAACACTCAATCTGCCACAACACACTGGGAGGGCACTTCCCATACACCAGCTACACCTCAACTTTCCCCTGCCTACCTGACTATGTTTTGTGCTCCCCTGCCAGGATATTTTGCCGAGCCCTGGAGGCCTAATTAATTAACTAATTGCAGGAGCCTTACCTCTCTTCAAGTACTTCTAAGCTGAAGGCCTGGGAAGGACTAAGGGGCATATTATCAAGGGGGTTTATCTCCGCTTTTTTGGCTTTAAAAGCCAAGAAAGCGGAGATAAAATTATCTCCCTATTACCTAGCTATCGCTAACACCAGTTAGCGACAGCTAGTAGGAGATAGCGACCATCTTGGGCCCCACTTTGCATGTCAGTGATATTTATCACTAATGACATGCAAAGTGGGCGTGCCAAGATGTTAGCGACTGGAAACAGTCGCTAACATTGCTATCTCCTATTACCAACTTTTGGAGATATTTGTGCTAAGCGCGAATATCTCCAAAAGCTAACACCTGCCCTGAGCAGTTCTTAGCCATGTTATCCAATGGGAGGTGGATAACATGGCTAAGAGCATTAGCTCGGTAATGCATGAATATCGCTGACTTTTCAGCGATATTCATGCATTGCGGCAGTTTTTCATCGCATTTGCGATAAACCTTGGTAATACCAAGGTTTGTCTGCCATAAAAATCGCCGCAGCTCAGCGGTAAATCTTTGTCTCTAACCAAGCAATAGCGATAATTATCGCTATTGCTTGGTAATATGCCCCTAAGTCGGTTAGTAATAGCGCCGGCTTCTTTGCTTTTCAAATGCTTCTGTGTTAAAGGGCTGAAATAATTTTGTGACAGTAAAGGGCCTTGCTATTTGTTTTAGTTGCTCACCATGTTACCATTGTCACCTTGGTCTTGTGTCCTGTGGAACAACAGTTTCCTCCCACTTTCATGCCTTGTATATGCAAATGGTGTTTCATAAAAGGGCACGCCCCTTGAATGTGGACCACACCCATTAAATATGGACCACGTCTCATGAATTTAGCCCACTTTTTTTGTCACTGCCCGGGAAGATATGAAATCCCAATCCGACCCTACGTAAAGCCATGAAAACAACAACACTTACATTCACATTTTGCAATGTTATCTTTATATGTCAATTATATTAAATTTCACAGACAAACAAAGCAAATCCCAATATAGTTATTATCTATAAGTAATTGTCACTAACTGGTGTTAGCATCAGCTACATACTACTGAGACAATTTTATTTGCACTATCTTGCCTTTTAAAATTAAAAATACAGAATAAAACTCCCTTGATAATTTCCTGAAAAGTTCTGTAATACATTACATTTACCAGCAATTTTTTTACACATCAACATTAGTAAACTGAGTGACTGAAATGTTGCTCATTTCTTACAGTAATTTGTTTAGACACTCCTTGTAACTGTGCAGCTGATCCTCCATGGAAATGCTTACATAAAACACAACACTAGTATGACCAGGATACTCAAAGAAATAACACAGGGTTTAAAAAGAATTTTTATTATTTATACTTACCTAAGAAATAGTAATAAATGAAAATTTTTAAATATTTGAAAAACATGGTATCTGTGAAAGAAAAGTAAAAATATGGTTATAGTGTTATTTCATTAAACAAAGCTAAGTAGAATTGATTTAACCAAAAAGTGAAAAAACAAAAAACAGAAGGACAGAAAGAGACCGAGACAGAATATTTTGAAAGAAATAAAAGCACTCAAAGAATCACAGTCTGAAGCAAAGTAAACTGATAGCCAAAATGAGAGTATGATTAGTGATAATACACAAACCAAACAATCTCTGAAATAAACAGAGTAAGAGTACCTAAATATCTTAAAGAGAAAGATAAAATAAAGAATCAACACTAAGAGAAAAAGAGTCAAAAGGTAGAGTAACAGAAGATGAATAAAATACAAACAAACATGTAGTATAACAGAGACATATGAACAAAAATAAAGTAGGGTGAGAAAACTAAACTATAGATTTTAGATTGGAAATTATTCATAAATAAAGATAGCAGAGTAAGGGAAAAAAAATGTAAGATATAGTAAGAGAAAGAAATTAAGATTCAGGAAAGAAAGCCAATAAAAGATCAATGAAGGTCACTCTCTGTAAAGCAACGTAAGTTAGAAACTGAAGACATAGAAAGACTGAATAGAATGCTAACAAAAAAGATGTAAAAGTAAAAGCATGAGTTAAAGAAAATAACCATATCTAAACACCATTATCAAAGGAAGAGGATGAAGAAAATTAGAGTAAGAGATAGATACCCAAAACTTTCAGATATGATTAGTTGTGCTTACCTTAAAAATTTAATTTCTGTGGAAGACAATAAAGAAATCTGTTATAATACATACTTCTAAATCAAATGTAACAAAATATCTTAAATAACATATTTACTGTTTTATTTTTGCTGTCTTCAGATAAATTGATTTTCACTATAAACAGTGATTTCAATAGTAATCATCATGTAACAGCGGGGAAAAAAAACCACAATCAAAATGATTGTATTTAAAAAAACCATAAAAGATCTCTATACATACTATAAATACCTAGAAAAAAACATGTCTTAAATGTTTTTCTCTAATTCGCAATTTCTTGAGTAAGTACACCACATATTTCACAATTATAAACTAACTAAAGTATAGCAGTTACTTTAAAATACCACTCCACAAATAACCGTGCATCTATGTTCTTAAAACATTTATCTGAAGTCAACATTTTGATTACTCATTATTTTCCACATGTCCAAATACTATCAGATAAGTCCTTTTTTTTATGAGTACCTCTCAACAAACTCGCGAGTAAGTATGTTCTAGAAACATTTATCTGTATTCCACATTAATATATCTCATACATTTCCGCAAGGCCAAATGGTATGAGTTAAATCATTTTTTTTTAGTACATCTCCACAAACTTCCAAGTAAGTATACTCTAAAAACATTTATCTTAAGTCAACATTTCCATATATATCATTGTTTTCCGTATTGCAAAATAGTATAAGTTAATTCCAATGTCTCGTCTTCCAGAAACATTAATGAAACCTTACCTGATGCTATCACTTTGTCACATAATAGTTTCATTTCCATATTTGAACACCCTTAATCACATCATATTTCTAAAGGACACATTTTCATATCTTTACAGTATTACTCTGAGTCGTCCAACTAATTTCACTGAAATTTTGGTTGCAAAAATATCAGATAAGAATTTCTTAACTCAGAAGGCAAACGTTTCTTAAAACTTAATTGACTATCATTGCACAGCGTCCAACCAGTTGCACTCTTCAAATAAGCTATGTAATGTCCTGATGATATAGATGCCCCTTCATGAAAAATAATTGCTACAGTTACAAATGTTCTTCTAGAAATAGATATTTGAGAAGCCACAAAATTTTGAATTAAAGTTGACAATTTAGTTCCGTCAGCTCTGCATCGTTGAAGCATTAAAATAAGATATTGTCCATATCTATGAATAAATAACGTAGATAACATTTCTGAATTACATTGAGAACAGACCATGTTCTGATATGCATCTTTAACTAGTTTATTAAAGGACACTGTTTTACAATCTGGTAATGTTAAATATATACATCTTTCTGTGTGTATGTCAGTACTACTTGTAAATGAGCAATTATCACAAATATGTTCCCATTTATAAGAAAGGCCGAATAGACTATCAATACCTACACCTTCTTCTTCCAAAACTGTAAGCAAATACATAATGAATTCCTGACAATCTTGCTGAATATTCTGAGAAAATTGATTTAGTTCTGCACATATGTCTGAAACATTCCTTACTTCTGAAACACTTGCTACTTCACTATTACCACTAGTACATTTTTCAAGCACAGAATTTAAAGAACAACACACTGTCTGCTCCTGATTTTCTCTAATCTGTTCCTGTAACCTTTTTAGAAAAAAAACCACATTAACCACTACATTTGCATAGCAGTTGACACCAGACCTATTTTCAAATTTAAATCCAACAATCTCTGTAGAACTTATGTTTTTCTTACTCTTATCAATGGCAGTCTCATCTTTTTTCTTCTTTTCTCTAAAACTTCACTACATTGTTTCTCATTTCTCCTTTTCTGACCAACTATACGCTTTTTAATTAAAGGATATTGAGGTAAATGTGGAGCATATTCTCTTCTTAACCTATTATACTCCTGTACACATTTTAAATCTGCACTGATCTTTGTCTCATCAAAATCAATTAGATAAAGCCCAGATAAAGTTCTAACTCGTGATAAAGCAACATATCCCATACCCTCTTTGAATACACTATTTTCAATATTTACCAAAGCACAATCTACACTTAAACCTTGCGATTTGTGAATAGTCACTGCATATGCCAAACAAACTGGAAATTGTTTCCGACTGACATACAAGTCTTTTACAAGTAAAAAACGACTTGAGCAGCGACTGATTAGTTGAACTTCCTCAATTTCATCAAATTTTATTCGTAAAAATTCAATCTCATCTCTATTTGGGTAATTTACAAAATTAACAACATTACCCATTGCTCCATTCACCAGACCTCTTTCTACAAGTACATTTCTCCGTAAAATAATCTGACAATTTAAACATACATACAGATTCTTCTCTAAACCAGCAGTTTTAGATATAGATGCCTGTAGACTATCCAATTTTAACTTTAAATTATCAGACAAAACAATAGTACTTCCTTCATACTCTATTTTATCTTTTGCTTCCAGTTTCTTAATTTCTTGATTTTCCAACTTCAACATTTTCTCATTGAAAACTGAGCATTCTTTTAGAGTTGGCATCAAGCATATAACTGACTTATCTTTTACCTCTTTACTATATATTTTTTCTGCTACATTTTCTTCATTGGGAAACAACTTACATATTAATCGAGTTTGTAGAGTTTCTTTTGCATCTTCGGTTAGTCTTCCAATCCTTATATCTTGAAGAATATCTCCATATTTAGTATCCTTTGCTTGTCGCATATTTTGAATCAGTTCAGTATATTTGAAATGTGACCATATATTTACATTTCCAATACTGCCAAGGCACTTTCTGGTGTCTTCATGTGTCACAGTTTCAAATACAGATTGTCCTTTTACAGGAGTTAGTTGCAGTAGGTCTCCAAAAACTATGACATGTTTCTCTCCAAATAAAACATCATAGTCAGTTTTAAGTATCTGCTGCATTCTTAAATGTACAAAAGCAAGCATTAAATTAGATACCATGCTTACCTCATCAATAATAAGAAGTTTCATTTCTTTAAGAACTCTTGAAACTTCATAACAAGCATCTCCAGATAGCTTGTGATATTGTAATTTGTTTTCATGTTCAACTGGCAGCATCAATAAACGATGTAAAGTAATACCTTTAATATTATGTGCTGCCAATCCTGTTGGAGCTGACACCACACAAGATAATGATGACTGAGTTTTTTGCTGTAGATATGCAGTAATTCCTTTTATAAGAAAACTTTTCCCTGTACCAGCTTCTCCACTTACATATAGTCGAATAGGTTGAAATGAAATACATGAGCATTCTTTTTTCTCATGACGAAAACCATGCTCAATGTGCTCTGTCACTTCCACATATATTTGTCTTTGCTCAAGATTAAATTCCTTCTCCAAATCTTCTAAGTTTATTACATCCTCTTGAGCTTGCTCCATTGCTCTTTCCACCTCATCCATGGCAGTGGCTGCTTCATTTCGGATAATTGGTTCTCCCAGTGGATCCTGACTCAACGATGCTGAACTTTGTGTTTCTTGTGAACTGTCTTTAGCCATCTCCGCTGCAATTGTTGCTTCTTGCTCTATTTCGTCGGTCAACATTTTCAGATAATTACTAAAAGCAGGACATTCTATACTACTTTTAGATGCATTAAAAGAATCTTCATAACTTATAAACTCTCCAAGTAGTTCCTCTTCGGTACGCCATGGTTTAAAGAGTTGCAAAAGAGCTAAATAGTAAAATTCTCTTTTGTCTGGATTTTCGCAACTCAGTTTTCGGTGATTAATCAAATGTCCTTTTGTTTGTTTCACCAGACATCCTTCTTGTCCAATTACAGCGTAGATACCTTTTTCAACATTTTCTCTAATATTCCTTTTAAATGTGTATTTTTCAAGAACTTCATACAGACAAATATTTTCTAGCAGAGTACTTCTATTTGGATAGTATGTAGCCAACATATTTGTTTTCAAAATGTCTGTACTATTGGGTTCTTTCTGTGCTAAATATTCAATTTCTTGCACAGTTTTCAATACACGGTTTCGTGTTCCTGCTAGACCTAAACTCACCCACAGGATACTTCGAGATTTCGCATAAAGACTTGCTGATGACAATCGATCACAGCATTCATATGCTCCAATTTCTCGATGTGATAACATCTTTAAACTGTATGTATACAATTTCTTGCTTAGGCTCTTTTCATGAGAAATATCTTCCCACATCTCCTTCAATTCCGTCTTTTCAGATTTTGTGATGTAAGACGTTACATATCGAGCCACAGCAATAGAGTTGTCCGCAACATATTGTATATCCATGTTGGCATTCCACATGGACAAAATGACAGGGTTGTAGTCATTTATATATTTGGACTCTTCTCCTCTTCTTAAATTATAAGTATTTTTGGGTGATCTTCTAGTGATGTTATGTCGCAAAGATTACATCAAATTATTCACTCTTCCTTTTGAAAGTACTGGTCGTGCAAATCCAAAACGACATTTTGTATAGAACTTATCCTTTGTTTTGAATTTGCGCAGACAATACTTTCCACAACGATGTCTTTGAAACCGTAACACTTTTCCTCTTAAGTCTTTATCACTTGTACTGTTAGGTATGTCACAAGTGGCATATTCCTCAATAAAAGACAGTACAGTTTCATCTGAGTCTTTTCCAAATTTGGGAGCATCCTTGATCCATAGTAACATATGAATATGTGGAGCACCTCTAGCTTGATACTCTTTTCTCCAGAAGAAATCTAAAACTTCACCAAGCGGTGGATTCTTCTTGTTTGTAAGAAACGACATCATTGCTTCAAATCGATGATTAAAATATTGGCAAAGATTAACTGGATCCAACGAACACAATTCTCCTGGTGTCTTGTAGTTTATATTTTCAATATTTACATTCGCCTCTCGAAGATATTCAAGTAAATCTTCCCAGGCGTACTCTGCACAGCTTAGAGTTACAAACCATGTTGGTGCTCCCAAGTTTCGTAGCATGCATTTTAAATCTCCATGACGACGGTACCAATATTCATTAGTACCACGCTGACATGCCATTAAGTTAATTAGATGAGCATCCAAAACACTATCTTTCTGATGCACTTTATCCATGAAATCCTTAGCTGAAACATTATGTAGATGCACTCCACTTTTTAAGACATGGTGTACTGCATAAGAAAGACCAGATAAGTCACTCTCAAAGAGAAGATGAAACAAATATGGAATACATTGACGAAATCTGGGATCTTCTGCATATAACCTTGTTGTCCGGTACTCAGATGCAGGAATCTGCATAGCACGATCATCATATCGCGCACCTTCACCTGTTGGGAATAAGTGTGGGAAACAACGACCTTCCAAACTTTTTTCCCACACACTAATAGGACTTCCTTCTGCTTTTTTTCATCTGAAATAACCCAATTGCATTCCCCAATGCTTCTTTGGAATGCAGTGGATGAACACTGTAATGTTCATAAATTTCTTCACTTCTGGACATGTCGACTTTTTCAATTTGTCCAGTAGAGAAATCATTATTCTCTTCATCACTTACATCTTCTTGTTCTACATACATATTTTTATAGTATTTATTGTTTTTATTTAAATACAACGTTGCCTTCTTCACTTTCCTAACATCCACTAAATCTTGCCAGATTTTCTTACTCTTTGTAGGTACACCATTAACTAGAATAACAAGAGGATCCTCTTCTACATTCTCAATACCAATTGTCTCTATATTTTTCTTTAAATCAAGTGGCAAATATACAACTCTACCCTTTAATCCTCTTTGTAAATCTGTAGGATTTAATTTCCCAGTCTTAGGCTCCATACGAACAATAGCCTGAAAAGGATGTACACATTGAATCAAAATAGTCTCATAAGTATTTAAATCCTTCAGTTCCGATGGAATATTTATCAACTCAAGATTATTATGAACACCTCTAGCAGGCATTTTATTTTCATTTAATTTATTATAACAATATTTACAAATACGTTGTTCAAAACCCAAATCAAAATAGTTTTCTACCAGCAAATAAGTTGCAAACTCTCTCCACTGAGTATTATCTTCATCTTCACTTTTTAAATATAAATCAACTAACCTAGTTTGACTTTTGTAATGAATGCGTCGACAACACACACAAGTGAAATTTGGTTTTTCACCTGCAATGACCTTAAATTTTGTTATTTCCTGTTCAAATTCTTCAGTATTAAAATGTCCAACATTTTCTAACACATTTCCTTCTATAACTACATCAGTTTGTACATTCTCTTCGCCTCGACCAAAATAACTTACCTCAATCTCTGCACAAATATGCTTCACATCTAATACACATCCATGTAAAAGAGCACTATTTAACTCTTTCAATTTAAGTGCTGGACTTTTTGCATAATACATATTTCTGACTAATTTTCTCATTTTGGTATGATGCACTGCTAACATCCTAAAATGGTGAAAAACACTCTGGCATATTTTTTTTGAAAGACAAGCCAAAGAATGTCCTTGCAAACCTATTTTTTCTCTCACTCTGCACCGATCTAATTCTTGCAACAGTTCATTTTTTTTCTTTAAACTTTCCTTAGTGTACTTACGTAAGAAATTGCGAAAGAAATCAATTGAATCCTGTCGCACACTGCAAATACTGCTACAATTCCAACTATAAACAGGAGCATGAACAGATCCCTGTAAAACTTCTCCACCTATTTCCCCTTCTGTATTTCTGACCTCAATTTTCTCTTTCTCAATAGGACAGCCATCCTTTACTTCATACGCTCGACCACTGGTGTCAACTGCATGCAACAACTCGTTACTTTGAAAGTAACTCTCTTCATTAAAAAATGGCTCAGAGTTTGAAGTATGCATCCATTTACCAGAAAAGATTTTACAAAAATTACTTCTATTTATGTGTCTCTTCCATTTACTCTTAGCTTTTAAAACTCTAATTGCCTTATTTAGTGTATTTATTCTTTTCAGCACTAAAATAAACAATTTTTTTTTCGTCTCGAGCGCATCATCCACAACGTCCTCTATATATTTTTTTTTCTTATAAAAAGCAGATTTCCTTTTAGAAACTTTTTCCTTTTGTAATAAATTCATAACAACTCTCTTACGAAACATACGTTTCCTTATTTCCGCAAATTGATTTGTACGTCTTTTACTGTACATATTTTCTTCACCACTCTTTTCCAACACAGTTTTCTTTTTTTGTCCATTTCTCCTTGTAGATCCTGAAAACTGTTTTTCCTTAGCAATATTATCCAATTGACTTTTTCTCTGACACAATTTTGTAAAAAATTCCTTACTGCTCTTACCAGGAGCACTCTTGTTTTTGTCCGTCCTTTGTTGTGTACGTAAATCTTGTCCGTCTTTTCTCTTCAAATGGTATGTCTTTTTATACAGCTTTCTTTTCTCATTTCTCGTCGGCATACTGATTGATGTTTCTGATGTCAATGATAACCTGTTTTGAAAAAAGTTACAAAATATTATAGACCCCTACTTCCATATACCATACAAATTATAAGCAATACTTGATTTTATAACTTGAATAAAGACAAAGAAACAGTCTCTGGTCAGAGTAGCAAATCCTAAATTGAATATTGTTTCTAAATTTGTGACACTCCATATCTATGTTATCCTTACACATGTTTTGTTTTATTTATTTTTCTTGAGACATATAAGTACTATTCTGACTTTCAAGCATTGTCGATGTTGCTAATACTTTTTATTTTTATAACTTTAATCTTTTATCCACCTTTGCACAACTTTTACTGTCATTCCTAAAAAAGAGAATAATTATTAAGAGTACAACAATAATATTTTTAAACATTTTTTTATTTAATCATAAATAATTTTATCCATTTAATAATTCATATTCTAGAATCACATTTAGCATTATTTCATCTGATATTTCATTGTTATTTTCCTCTTCCACATTCTCTTCTTCCACCATCTCTAAGTATGCACTGTCAAATGTGCTGTCCAAAAAGTCCTCATTTTCAGATGAAATCTCATCCTCAAATACTCCTTCAAGTATTTCTTCTAGGACTTCTTGTGCCATTTCAAAATTGATATTCTCATTTTCATTCAAATCTTCCATGTTTTTATTAATTTTCTATCTTCTGTCTCCTTTTAAAAAAATATAAAGACTAGATTATATTTTTTTTATAATTAGTTAACCAATGATTACCTTGAGTAATCTTTTCACTACATACCCTTTCATACTTTTAAAGTCATTAACTACATTGATTATTATAATACCTTCATCTTTATTTTATTAAGAAACAGATACTTTTATCCTAGAGATTAACAGGTTTCTATTTAATTTTGTAAATTACAATTGTGCTACAGAAATATATTTCACTGTGAAATTTGCTTTCTGCATTTCAGGCTGTAGAACTATTTAAACACTTTCTAATTTTATTGTACAGATCTATTTTTAACTTTACCACTATAAACTGTCATTCTAACTGTATGCAAAGTGAAAGAATAACTCACAGTATACCAATTAAACAATCACTAAACCGATTGCTACTTCCCACAGAGGCAGTTGCTTTTACCTTTAACAACATACTCGTCATGTAAATTTCATCTAATGTAAAACATTTCATCATAATCATATGAAACCACAATGAGTCGCAACTCGTGGAGGCAATTATGGTGCATCAGGGAGACAAAGAGAGAAAGATCTTTGCTGGAGGGACCTAAAAACCAGGATACAGATAATATGTAGTAAATACATAATTTAATTATTTAAATACATTTTGCAGTGTGCACTACATTCCAAATTACGATGCTGTGTACACTGGAAAAATTATTTTATTAATTAAAATATATGCTTTCCTACATTTATCTATGTATCATATTTTAGATCTCTGTACCCTACACCTCCCCCTCCCTCGCTCCCAGGCCCTACCATTACTCCCTCGATGGCGTCCGACTGACCTCATCATAATACACTTCTGCAAATGCATATAATAGAATGCAAATAGATAGTACAGTCACAAAAATGCATCCGAATTGTCCATCACGCCAACAGCCATATCATAATATACCTCTATAATTACTCAATCATTACTATACACAAATGATACAGCATAAAGTTGAGAGTTAATGATGACTTAGCAAAAATTAACCAAGGTAAACAGCAAACTCTTACAGTCAAAGAATAGATAAACCCAAACTGTATATAAAATAACACATGAACCTGGCCAATCAAAAGATGGTAACAATTGAGTATAAAATTGTATTTCAAAATACATATGTACTACAAGCATGTTTAGATATGTTTAAAGTACAAATTAAAACCGTTATGTATAACAGAAGCAGTGTTAATTTTTTTAAAAAAACATGCATATTATGATAATCTTCTCACAAATAACTTATCATTTTAATTTTATCAACACCTGTAAAAAAAGATTTTCTGTTTCTATACTGTCACGTTCAACGTCAGGTTATTGCTTTTCAGCACCAAACACTCTAAAAAAAAATACACAACTGAATTTTAGTTAACATAATACACACATATATATTTCACAACATACACCCATTTTACCAAATATCATACCTATCATATACATTCCTTAATTTTCTATCCAATATATATCATAAAGTCTATGTTTAAGAAGCCTTATTTATGTAATCTTTGCGCCACCGGTGCGTCACTGTTTTATATGTTAAAAATAACGCACGGGCGGCGCAACACCTTCATAAATAAAGCCCAAGATATCTTTGTGAACCACATTTTTTAATCAAATTTTTCCCCCTACATTTTTTTTAAATCAATCACTATATACAATGTAATTTAACAAACATTACCAAGAAACTACATGCAATATTTTTGATAAGCACTACAACACAACCTTACTTTCTATATTTATTATGTAAATACATATACATTATGTGCAGGGAATTTTTTAACATAATAACGCTTCACACTTTCTGAATTCCCCCAAATAGGGCATATTATCAAGGGAGTTTATCTCCACTTTTTTCCTTCAAGAGCCAACAAAGCGAAGATAAAATTATCTCCCTATTACGTAGCTGTCGCTAACACCAGTTTGCAGCACCTATTAGCAGATAGCAACCATCTTGTGCGCCACTTTGCTTCTCAGTAATAATTATCACTAATGATATCCTAAAGTGAACGTGGCAAGATGATAGCAACTGGAAACAGGCGCTAACATTACTATCGCTTATTACGAAGTTTGCAGATATTTGCGCTAAGCATGAATATCTCCAAAAGCAAACATCTGCCCTGAGCAGTTTTTAGTCATGTTATCCAATGGGACCTAGATAACATGGCTAAGAGCATTAGCTCGGTATTGCATGAATATCGCTGACTTTTTAACAATATGCATGCATTGCAGCCGTTTTTTCTAGCATTTTTTATAATTAGCTGCTCAACGTCTGTCAACATTCCAATCGGAAGATATGCAACTGCATATATTCTACCGAACAAACGGTGAGAACATGGAAAGAGAAAAAAGTACACATTATCTAAGCGAGTACGTTTTCTCAGTGAGTGCACTATAGACCCTGAACGCCAAAACAAAATTTTTTTTTCCAGTAAAAAGTTACGTGGTGCGCGCACTCGATCGCGCAACCCTATTTACAAGACTGTGATTCACATGCTTTATAAGTAAAATTTAATGGTGCAAAGGCAGACGACACTTAAAGATCGTTTCAGATCTTTCAGTTTACTTATTTTGCCTATTTTTTAAATTTACAAAAATATACAGTTTAAAAAATTCTCATTTGCTGTTTAACATCTGTCAACATTAGAATCAGTGGAAATCCGAAAGTGTTCACCGCCATTTTGTAACTGCGAGTGAATGTATTGCACTGATCAAGTCATTTTCATCCAATGGGACCTAGATAACATGGCTAAAAGCATTAGCTCGGTATTGCATGAATATCGCTGACTTTTTAACAATATACATGCATTGCAACCGTTTTTTATAGCATTTATTATAATTAGCTGCTCAACGTCTGTCAACATTCCAATCGGAAGAAATAAAGAAGTGTTGCCGCCATTTTCTTAATGCGACTGCATATATTCTACCGAACAAACGGTGAGAACATGGAAAGAGAAAAAAGTACACATTATCTAAGCGAGTATGTTTTCTCAGGGAATGCACTATAGACCCTAAACGCCAAAATAACATTTTTTTTTTCAATAAAAAGTTACGTGGTGCGCGCATTTGATCCCGCAACCCTATTTACAAGTCTATGATTCACATGCTTTATAAGTAAAATTTAATGGTGCAAAGGCAGACGACACTTAAAGATCGTTTCAGATCTTTAACTTTACTTATTTTGCCTAATTTATAAATTTACAAAAATGTACAGTTTAAAAAATTCTCATTTGCTGTTTAACATCTGTCAACATTAGAATCAGTGGAAATCCGAAAGTGTTCGCCGCCATTTTGTAACTGCGAGTGAATATATTGTACTGATCAAGTCATTTTATCCAATGGGACCTAGATAACATGGCTAGGAGCATTAGCTCGGTATTGCATGAATATCGCTGACTTTTTAACAATATACATGCATTGCAACCATTTTTTATAGCATTTATTATAATTAGCTGCTCAACGTCTGTCAACATTCCAATCGGAAGAAATAAAGAAGTGTTGCCGCCATTTTCTTAATGCGACTGCATATATTCTACCGAACAAACGGTGAAAACATGGAAAGAGAAAAAAGTACACATTATCTAAGCGACTATTTTTTCTCAGGGAATGCACTATAGACCCTGAACGCCAAAACAACATTTTTTTTTTCAGTAAAAAGTTACGTCGTGCGCGCACTCGATCGCGCAACCCTATTTACAAGACTGTGATTCACATGCTTTATAAGTAAAATTTAATGATGCAAAGGCAGACGACACTTAAAGATCGTTTCAGATCTTTAACTTTACTTACTTTGCCTATTTTTTAAAATTACGAAAATATACACGTTATAAAATTCTCATTTGCTGTTTAACATCTGCCAACATTAGAATCAGTGGAAATCCGAAAGTGTTCGCCGCCATTTTGTAACTGCGAGTGAATGTATTGTACTGATCAAAGGGTTAGAACATGGAAGGGACAGAAGGTACAGATTATGTAACCGAGTAAGTTTTATCAGGTAGTCCAGTATAGACCCTGATTTTGAACGAAACTTTTTTTTTCTCCATAAAAAGTCACTTGGTGCGCGAATTGGATTCCGTACCTCTATTTTCAAGTTTGTAGACTATTACCTTTTCTCAAAGATTATTATCTGCACATATTAAATTCCCCAAAATTTACTTATTTCATTAATCTTTATCAAACTTCAACTTACAGTTCCGCTAACACAGTTACTATATTTTTATACCTTAGTTTGTGGAAAAAATAAAAAATTATTCCATACTAAATGTAATTCTCTTTAAAGGTTTTTCGTCCCGTAATTACACTACACTCACCTAACATCATTTCATTACGTCATTTCTCCATTTGTCATAAGTACACAGGGGCAGATTTATGAAGGCCTTGCGCCGCCGGTGCGTCACTTTTAACATGGGAAAAAGTGACGCACCGGCGGCGCAGGGCCTTCATAAATCTGCCCCACAGAGCCTTATTTATGAAGCCCTTGCGCCACCGGTGTGTCACTTTTAACATGAGAAAAAGAAACGCATCTATAGTGCAAAATTTTCATAAATGAGGCCCACACTGTCAAAAATATCAATGTCGCACATAATCGTACACATCCAAGCACTACCAATTGCATAACTTGTTTAACATAAAGCGCTGTAATATTGCATGTGTTTTCAAAGGTACACCGGTATCCCCTATAATGCTTAATTTTACCATAACACTCAACAGTAACTATTTATTTTCAAGCAATGTTAATTAGTTTGACTTTTTAAACGACAAGCTTTAGTCTGAAGTAGTCACTCTGCATATGTTTCTCTCTAAAAATTAACTTCACCCACCCACGCATGAGAACCTTCATGTGTGCATCTGGGCGCAAAAAACGACCTTGAACTCAAAGTTCCATCCCAAAACTTGAACAACAGCCTTATTGTCCCAAAATCAAGCTACCCGAGCATCTGTTCACAAACATATCTCATTCACTTAGCTAACACTCGTAGAAAACTGCATATCTTATTAAATAGTGACCTTCCTTTACAATTTTCTAAGGTGACTCTCATAATCTTTAACGCTCCTCCACTTCCCAGCTGCACTAATTTTTTTACAACTACTAACCAATGGTTTTGTGCTTTTTTTCCACCAAATTATTTAAAGACATTCTGCTACTCTCACTCCATACTCTCTGATCTATGTTTCTGGACATCCTCATCTATTACCAGCAGCTGCAATCTTTCTATTCCTATTTTCGTTATTACAAAATGGAGGTCCGTCCCGCCTTTGGAAACGAGCTGGAACACTTAGAACTATTTCGCCACAAGATGCTTGAATACTATGGCATCCTACCACTCGCGACTTTGAGTGCATCATATGGATTATCATTTCGATTTTCCTATTTCACCTGTGTGCAGCCTGTATTTCATTGCCTGAGCTGTGATTTCATGTGGCCCTGGACTTATGTCTCTGCAACTCGGTGTCTCCTGAAGTGAATTACAATCATCTCATGAATCCGTTACTTGATCATGAACAGCTTTGTTCCGACGGAGGGATTATGGCCTTTGCAGCGATACATGGCGTTCTGGGTCATTGGAATATATTCGCAGCGGCGCAAGATTTCTTGGCACACAGCTACATTGAAAATTCACCGACTTGCCCTCTGATGCAACTAGAGGCTCCACTAATTAATGACCATGTTTGTTCATTTCCTCTTTTAAATTGGATGGCTGACTTGTTTTCGGATGATAACAATGACTTTCTATTAGAAGCAGTTGCCACTTACTTTGCCTATTCAATGGAAGTATAGCTGTTCTGCCAACCATTGACGTCTTGACTTTTTTTTACCTTCCTAAATACACTTATTTTTTTTTATTCTTATATGTTATAGAAAAGATGACCTATTGACTTTACTAACATTGGACATTGCAATTTCCGGCTGGTGTGAATTTTTTTAATTATGTGGACTTAATTTTCTTTCCACACCTCCTCGATTTTATTCAAAACATTTCATGATGCTCTAATTACAACAAATCACTACCTTATGTTATCTTATCTGATTTAAAATGTTGTCGTACCAAGGCTGCGTAAAATATCATTAAATGTGCCTTCACAAATGTCTATAGGTACAATGACTTTTTATATGATTGTATATGGTTTATCACCATTCTCCCTTTCTACTCCTTATTTCCGCCTCACACACATGTGCTGCTTTTAATTGATGGCTATTGAAAGATTTTTCATTCACAATTGAAAAGTTTATAATTAGCCTGATATTACCCTTGCTTATCAACCTGTATCACACATTGTGTACTGAAACCTTTCAAAAAATTATATCAAAACAATAGTTATTCTGAGTCCTGATTTTCGAACGTTCCTACAGATAACATACATGCACCTCAAGTCAAAATCTACCTTTTGGCGCGTTTTTCATTTCCTTTGACAATACCATACAACAAGCTTATTACTGCTTCGTATATTGAAAATTAACTGTTAATGAAGTGATATTTAACCAATTATATTTTCATATATGATTACAGAATTTAAAATCAAAGCACACCTTCTTGCATGCAATATAATTAAATATATTTCATTGCGAGGCTTTTTCATTTTTTTTTATACGTTATTCATTTTGCTTCATACTACATTTCCATCATTTGTGTTCTATGAACTACTAACTTTTCCCACTATTTTCTTTATATTATGTTTACTTGTATTAAATAAAAATCTTCGTATCAAAACACTGCATTATTGAATAAAAATTTGAAAAATATACGTTCCCTCTTTTAACTCATATTTACAACTGAAATAATATATTCTAAAACTGTATTCATGTGTTTCACGTAATCTCAACTGCACTCAAATCATGTTTTCTTTTGTCAACCTGAATTTCTCATACTTTAACCCGCTGGCCTGCGACGGTCACTCAAGCCTTTCTTTACGAGTTGTGAACCATAGCATCAATCGTACCTCTGACAAAAAAATTATTTATTACTGTAACAAAACTTGGCCGCAGTTATGGTTCACTCAGTGTATTAATCACAGATCCCCCGCATCCACAGAGCACACGCTATATCCTATTTCAGTACGTATCACCCTTTCATCTCCACTGTAACAACTGTCTCTGCCTGCAGAACAAACTTCCTCAGCTCAGACTGAACGCACGCACACACACACACACACACATACACACACTAAGATAACACAAAGCAACTGATATGGAAATCAAGAGTCAGATAAAAATGGTCTCTCACATTGTGGTACACAGAAACCTCTATATATATTTGGTCTTCTACTTCAATTTATTAAAAGCATATACTCCACGAACCTCTGTACAACCTCATGGTCACAATTTTTCATTTGATTATACTGGGACACCTTTCCTTCTCACCCCACCCCCACCACTGCATCCCTCGGCTCTAAGCCATACTGTAATTTTTTTCATCAAACTTAAATTTTAAAATACCTAAAGCTTTACCACTTTTTTTTCAACAATATTACATTTAATCAACAATTTTTCTCTCTACATGCATTATCAATGCTCTACCAATTTCTATTTTTTTTTTGATCTGTAACCAACTTTACAAATTATGTCTAAACGCTCCCAAATGTTTATTAATTTCTGTCTATTTCATTACATTTTATATTCTTTTTATTTAGTTTACCACAAATACATCCTAAACTATAATTCAGACTTAAAAGAAAGTGAAGAAACGGCGCACAACCTCCATTAACTTTACAGAACTTCAACCCCTCCCCCCCCTCAAGTCTGCTGTGGAAACCCAAAATAACACACATCCCAGATACACACAGAGCCGCACCTGAGCATTTCACACCTCTATAAAGAACTATTCCAATATTAATTTGGCCTTGCACTTCTTTTACCCATTATTTGACCCCCTCCACCTTTACTCTACCTACTGATTACACGTTCATGTTCCCCTACAAAAAAATTTTTTACGTCCTTCCCTCCCCCCCTAATTTCGTTGCAGATCAGTCTCTAAGTGCCATTTAATTCATAGACCTAACAGTACCTCATAACTTAAAAACATGACTGAACTCCACTATCCTTAATCAAATTAATTAATCGTAATTTTTATGTAATAATTACAAAGATACAATGTTCCAAAACATTGATATTATAAAATGGAACATTAGTTGAAATTATCTCAAGCTGTATGTAACTCAAAAATGTGCTTCCTTACACACACACACAAACTCAAAAAATCAAATATAGTGATCAAACCACATTTAACGGTACATCATGAAACAATCAGTTATACACTCACCTTTACCAATGCTTTATCAGATGTAGAACAATGATAGTTGTAATACGATAGTCGTTTGACGGAGCTCTCAATAATACTTCTATCACTGCAACCAAAGAATAATGGCATAGGTTTTCTGTCAATACACACTCATATATGTCTCTTCAACCAATCATATTTGTGCCCGCACAATTTCATATTCAAATTAACATTTCAGTTGGTTATCCTTTCAATATTTTCAAAGTCACA
Source organism: Lissotriton helveticus (assembly GCF_964261635.1). Classification (NCBI taxonomy): domain Eukaryota; kingdom Metazoa; phylum Chordata; class Amphibia; order Caudata; family Salamandridae; genus Lissotriton; species Lissotriton helveticus. The sequence continues at coordinate 1,117,183,337 of NC_136068.1, read as the reverse complement.
TAACGGTCACCCTTCACCCTCTGCCTTCTCTGGCTGTTACCATGGTAACAGCTCATTCTGCACCTGGCTGAAGGCACAGGTCAAAAGTTCATATCTCAACGTTCTAAATACAAGCAAAAACGGTAATTTCCCTCCAAACACACCTGCCTATCCACTCTTATTTTACATTTCTTTTTTTTCCACGACCAATAGAAGATTTGTTTGTAAAAAAACTGTAACATACAGCGTAGTCTTCAATCTTGATGTATATCAATTAACCAATCATGTTCAGTTTTTCATTAACACCAAACCTCACACACTTTTTTATCGTGACTTTCACCATCTACTTGCCATTCCACTTCCAGAACCCATCGGAGTACTACTGCATCTACCTTGAAAATGAAGGTTTGGCTTGTAGGACACAGTTATATTCACTGGAGTGAAAAATATGCTGCAAACAGACGAATTTATAACCTTGACTTACCAAATGTGCAGATTACGTGGATTAGGCAAAGAGGATTAAAATGTCAACAATTGATACCATTGGTGAAAACTTTTATGCATCTCCCTGAACCTAACCTGATAATTGTGCACTGTGGTGGGAATGATCTAGGCACATTAACAGGTGTAGGTCTAGAAATGCTTCTAAAAGACACCTTTCTTCAATTGATGTCACTTTTTCCTCGAACTGTCTTGGTGTATTCAAATATATGCCAAAGACAAAAATGGAATTGGTCCAATGAACGTTGTCCACAGATTGAGAAAGCAAGGAAACATGTAAATAAATCTGTTTCTGCTTTCCTCAGAGAATATAACATGGGTTCTATGTACAACAACAACCTACGTTTCAACATGGAAGGCATCTATCGGAGAGATGGTGTTCATTTCACGGATGAGGGAAATAGAATTTTCCTCTGTAACATGAGACTCTGCATCGGAACATACTTATAAGTTCTACAAAAACTCAATTAACACAAGGGCTCTTTTAAGAGCCACCTTACATCTAAACACTCAAACTTGTAATTTATCTCCATCTTTCTTTATGTTTTTTCATCGCCGTGCGCGACCGAGTGCGCGCACCTCGTAACTTATTTACGATAAAAAGCTACTTTTAGACTTTCCTCATCCTTAATAAACCCCTCAAGAAACCTACCAAATCAAACACTCTCCACCCTGCTCCCTTTCCATTCTCACCACTATAGTTTTTCACAGTCTTGTAAATAGGGGTGTGCGACCGAATGCATGCACCCCGCAAATGTTTTCTCCCCCAAAAAAATGGTCTTTTCGCGTTCAGGGTCCATACTGCACCCCCTTAGAAAACCTACCCGGCGAGACAATCTCTACCTTCTCCCCTTTCCATGTACTAACCCTTTGTTCTGTATTATATATTCACTCGCACTAACAAAATGGAGGACAACACTTCCTGATTTCCTCCGAATCGAATGTTGACAGACGTTAAACAGCAAATCAGAATGCCGCTCGCGCACACCCGCATAAGTGCGCGCACTCGTGCGCGCTTACAGATATATAACTGATTTCAACTTTAATTTTCTCAGCAACTACTGAACGGATTTACACCATTTAAACAAAAGTGTGATCTGCGACCCACACTCTACCTTTCTACCAAATTTCTTATAAATCCATTCAGCCGTTCGAGCTGTAGCCGTGTCTAAACGTCCTATGGAAAATAACATGGGAAAAACACGTTTTGAGACCCCCCTTTTATCTCAGCCCCCACTTCACCAATCCCCCCAAAACTTTCACAGAATGAGCGGAGCGGACCGAGCCATCTTCTTTGAGAAATTCACAAACATTCATCCACCAGGTCCAAAGTTATTCCCAATAGAATGTTGCGGATTTCCTATGGAAACTAGGTCCTAACTATAACTACCTACTGGCGACCGCCAGTAGGTAATATATATATAAAGATACTTACCACCTTTAGTGAAGACCAATCCTCATTTCTCTTGTATACTTCGTGGAATTTCAACATGAGAATACTTCATTTAATCTGCAAGAAACAAAGAGACATAATAAATATTAATACAAGGTACAATAAGGTGATATAGGTTACATAAGTGAAATATAGAGAGTGAGAGACAAAAGTATTAAATAATAACTGGTATTTGTATCTTAATAGTACTGCTTCACCAGAAGACTATAGCAGCAGACACCTTGTAGAAAAGACTTCCAGAGAACAGTTAGCCACACTGCTTGGACAGGTAATTATGCTTAAGGTAGTAGAAATTAGAGTTGATTTGTGATAAAGGAATAACTGCTAGAGTTGCTCTTTTACAGGAAGAAGACACAGAGAAGAAGACACAAGAATAGTGGCAGTCCAGTCCAGAAGAAGGAAGACGTGGCGTGTTTCTCTTTTTACTCCCAATCCCCTTTTCCCCCTCTTTGATGCCAGGATCTATATGACCTTGGTATCTTAGCGTGGGATAGAGGAATAAGCATCTGCTCCTGCAGAAACTGAAGATTCTGGAACAGGTACTCGACAGACCGAGTATGCTGCATCCGGATGCTTCCAGATATGATTTGGCTGGACTCCCATTGACTTCAATGGGAGGCTATGTTCCTAACCGCATCGTAATCATGCCCTTGGTCGGGAAGACACATTCCCGATCTGATTCGGAAGGAGCAAATGCTGTTAGGAGGCCTTTCTAACCACATTGTAATCAGCCCTAGGTGGGAATGCCTTCCTAACCGCATCGTATTCAGGCCCTTAGTGTGAAGGCACTGTAGAATAAGGTGACTGTCAGTTTCTACCTGGACTGCCGACTGTCTGTACTACTGCCTATTGTTATGTCCTTTGATAAATGTAGAAAAAAACTAAACAGAATGGAATACTTGATCTATGTATTTGCTGCATGGATATTTAGATACAGTTCTTCATACCCATTATATGCACCCATCAAATTTACCAATTTGCCTGTGTGGTCTCTTTTAGTCTGACTCTTTGCCATACTGTAAGGGGCATTAACAGCCGCACTGGCATACATCTGTTGAGTAAACTGAATCAGTGCTAATTCTTGGTGAAAACCTTTACATTGTAAAATAGAACATACATGTATGAACTAAATGAGTATGAGGTTACACATACTGTCTGCCTTGCTTGAAAACGAGTAGATAAATCCTAGTCTTAGAAGTGCATTTTTCTATTTCTTTCAGAAAACAACTTCAGAATGGCTGTTCATGCCCTCATACTCTCACATCTCGATGGTGGTAATGCCGTATTCCAAGGCCTCCCAGACACAACACTGGCACCCCTTAGAGACATCCAACATGCTGCAGCATGTCGCTTCTGGGGCCTGAAGAAATATGATTACATCATCCCCATTCTGATGGAATTCCAGTTTCTCCCATATCCAGCCCGCAACATCTTCCAAACTAGCTGCCCCATTTAAGAGATAGTACTACCAACAACTAAGCTTATCTTGCAGTTTAACACCATCCATGGTGGATCTCAGCACAGCCACTGCCAGGACACCATCAGGCTGTAGACTAAGAAGTGTAAAAAACAGAAACAATAAGGCGGCAGGCATTTTTAATCTATACATCCAGGATCTGGAACAACATTGCTGCATTCGTCAGGACGGCCTCAACTCTGCTCTAATTTAGGAAAGAGTACAATACTCACTGCTTGAAAGAACCATACAATACAATGCTTTTACCACCCTTATCTCTGCTCCATATCCTCTTACTTTTTGACTTTATGCTTGTTTTTGACCATCCAAAGGTCTCTGCTACATCGTGGGTAGATTCACGTTATAGATATACCATATACATGCAAGAAAGGCTAATGGGAAGGTCTGCTTTTTATCTGGTAGTTCTCCCTGGACAGTTCAAGGTTCCCCATCCACCCCATACAGGCCACGCAGGGACTCTGTCTTTGGCTGTTTTCTAGACCTGCTCAAAAGGCTTGGTCACATCAGCGAACTTCCTTTCATAGAGAACAGGCAGAGGTGCAAAGCATATATTCCAGGCAAAGGAGCCTGCACAGGAACAGTCTAACTGCACTCTGATTGATTAGGTATACTGGGCGGATTTAGGGATGGACATCTTGACCAGCCTTGGCTATTGTTTTAAGCAAGGAGCTTCCACTCTACCTGGGACCTTTCAGCTCAAATATGTGCCTGTCAGAGAGGCCTTCCCAGAGGACCTCAATACTCATAACAGCAACACGCAGCTTGCCCTCTCAAAGACTGACCAGAGTAAATGAGGTTGGTATGTACCAGCACTGTAGGCTACCTGACGGTCCAGACCCCATATACCACACCATTGTTCTCCTTCAGCCAGTGTATTCCTGCAGCAGCTCAGAATGACTCTTGTGTGAGGCTTCCCCACAACTCATATTGGTGATGAGGAGAGAACTCCTGTGTCTTGCTTAAACTGCACCTCAACCAGCTGCTCCCTTCTGTTATTGCGGATCAGGCAGGGTCACCATTGTGATCATCTTGTCCAACTGGGCCCTGCGGGCTACAGAAGCTCTCAGGCTGTTTGGGGCTGTGAAGGCCAGTCCAGGGCATGCATGTGGCTTTCTCTTCCTGCAAGTGCGGCTACCTAGTTGATCATGCCAGTAGCATATGCTTGTCTCAAAGATTGATTGCAAATGGCTCATTAAATCAGTTATGGTTTCTTATGGATTTCTCTATCTATTACTTGAATAACAGGTCATTCTAAAGCTAATATATGCAGGTGAACACTGATCTAGGATATGTGCATTTAACAGAACAAGACCAATCTGGACTTGCCTGACTTCTTTGGAAACTCTGCATAACTCAGGCAAATCACCCATCCCTGGGAAAGAAAATGACAGGTACAGAGCAGGACAGTTACATGAATACTTCAACTAGGAATAAGTGACTAGGATTCTTTGTTTCAGTCTATTTTGCGGATAAATAACCTATGAAAAAAACATAAAAAAGTTGCACTGTAGAACATAAACACATATTTTTTAAACTTTGTATACACACATCAAATTTTAAATTCATGCCGAGTTCAACTGTAATCAACAATTTCCTCACAAATGTAGTTATGCACACCCTAGATCATTATAATGTAATATACAATGAATGCAAACAGCCATAAATCAGAGTGAGTATCCCTGCCTCTTCCTTGAAGCCAGACCGTATAGAGATGTCACAGAAATAAGAAAATGTGTTCATTAAAGTTTGCAACCCCACTGGAGTTTGAGAGATTAAGAGTGTTGTCTAAAAACAGGATGGCCAGTATAGAGATGTCATCCAGCTTTGGGAAGCCATAGGTGCAGTCATTAAGATAACTTATTACATCATTGATATATAGGGAGAATAGGTTAGAGGTTATCACACAACCTTGATGTACCTCTCTCACTACAGGTATATAATCGGTTAAGTCTCTTAAGAGTACTCGCCTCAGTTGAGTGTAATTAGCCTCATGAAGCATACAATCATTTCTAGCAAATCTGGATTTATGCCCATTTTCTTCAGTGTAGACCACAAACATGATCTGGGGATAATATCAAACACCGCCCTCAGATTAGCAAATGCAACATACAAATGGTATTGGCCAGCTTTAGATATTTCCACGTAATCAATGCAAAACGAGATAGCTGATCTAACATGCTGACGTTAGTGAGAAAGCCAGCCTGTAACAGGAACAATATCTTAGTGGAACTCACCAAGTTCTGCAGTTTTTCTAGAACTTGGTAACAGAACACCTTCTGTAAATTATCAATCAGGCTTATAGGGCAGTAATTCCCTGAGTGGCCCCTATCACCCTTTTTATAAATAGGTATAATGTTGGTGCCACGCCATGAGTCGGGAACACTACCCCCTGCCATAATTCTATTTAATAATCTATCAATATATGAGACCCACACTGCTGGCTCAGAGCAGTATAGGTCCCGAGTACCGTATAACAACGTGGTGCTTTCCAAGGTTGCAGATGTTTAATGGCTCTTAGCATATCTTCTAGGGAAAAAAAGATAGCACCAGAGCCAGAGTGTGGCTATCATTTTCTACAAGGATGCCTTCAAAATTCATGGGGTCTTTTCTGGTTGCTATAAATTCCACACCCGGATTGTATGCTGTGTATAGATCTGCAAAGTATTTTTTTCCATGAGTAAGGTTGAATAGAGAACTCCAGTAAACTGGAGTTCAACAAAGTACCAAGTATGTGCCAAAAGTCTGTATCTCTAGCCTTAGAGGATTCCCAAGTTCAAGCCAGTCTGCATCTATTCAGTTCTGTTTAGTAATGGTAACAATGTTCTTATACCAGACTGTAGAGTCTCTGATCCCCTGCTGATCACACAATTTAATGGCCTTAATTAACCCTAATTTTGCCTTTCGGCATTCACTACAGAGCCATAGGGTGATCTTAGGTATCGAACGGTTGGAAAGGTGGATTTCTTAGTGCATAATAGTTTCAATGCCCTAAAAGATATGATGCAGTTCTCTTAAGGGGTCTCGCCAGTAGTACAATCAGCTAAGGGGCTTAAGATAGAATTAAATGTTTCATACATTTGCAATAATTTATCTGATTTGCATATTAGCTTTGTCCATTTGACAGATCTTCTATTATTTCCAAGGGACAAAAGAGTTTCAGCCCTGTTATAGCTGATATCTTTGGCAGCAAAGATATTGGCTTGTACTGATAAATGTAATGGATTGTGATCACTGTCAGCCTTTGGAGTACACCAAAGTCTACCATTACTTGCCTTAATTCTAGATCCAAAATAATGTAGTCTTTTCTACTATTGCACCCCCCTCTAGAAAAGGTGTATTCATGGTGTGTATATAATTTTGATCCACAATTCCAAGCACACACAACATACCAAGTAGTACACTTAAGGCAATGTATTAAATTAAATAATACAAACACTTTGAAACACACTAGTATTAAACTGCTAAATTAAATACTCTAAGTAAATGAAAATATATATTTTTAAATCTTCCCCCCAAAAATTATAAAATAATAATGTTTATAAGAATACATTATTATAAAACCTTCACTCCTTACAACCCTGTTAACAAAAACTATATTTACGTTACTTAATACTTTGTCCTTCCTTCATTTCTAATTTAAAAAAAAGTTTGCTCTTAATTTTGGGGAGTAACCACCCCAACCTCCAATTTTTATAAAAATGATTAAATCCTTTTCAACATTTTAAAATCTTTTACTCTGTACTTTTGGGGATGGGTGTAATCTCCCAGCCTCCTTTAAAAAAATAACTGTAATTACTTTACCTATGGCTTACATCTACTTACCCCCATTTTTACAAAAATAAACACGTTGCTTCATTTTTATATCGTTTACTCATTACTTTTAGGGGGGTGAACAACCACCAGCCCGTTTAAAAATTAACCCATACTGACCACTATTTACCTGGGTAGTAAAGGCTGTTTGGTAAAGGCATGTGTAGTACAGGTATCTGTCAGGAAAAGAATGTGGATTAAAGGCAATGTGTGATAAAGACTGCATTGTAAAGGTAATATACCTTAATAGGGAATTACTAGTTGAGGAAAATGGCTTCTTGAATAGGACTAGAGGGTGTCCGGGTCTTAAACCACCACAGATAACGAGGCCTGGATTCCAGTACGGTGGCTAGCAGCCCTGGACATCCAAGGCCAAATGACTAGGCTGCTGTTTTATTATAAAGTTTTGTATAGCGCGAACAAGACCCGTGGGTATCAGAGCGCTTAACATGAAATAAGAAAAGGAAAAAGGTTAACATATGTATAAGCAGTTAACAAGCAACCGCAGTGAGGTAGATGACATAAATATTCGTAACACATGTGACGTTAGCGTAAGTAAATATGCTATGATTAATTAATAACAAAACATGTATATATAACAGATATGAGGTAGCACGGTATAGGTTCATGAAAGATGCTGTTCTCCTGTTCAATCAAATCTCCATTCCTATTAGCCTTTGGGTTGTTCTCATATCATAGGATACGTATTCCATTATAGTATTGTCTGTGCCTCCCATTTTAATGGCGTACATGATCTGTACTAAGGCAGTAGTATAGCAGATCCATGATCAGTGAACTTCACTAAGTAATGTATCTATTCATCAGCAGGCTCTTCACTTCCCGTTTGAATGTTAGCAGATTCTGGATCTTCCTGATGTTTGGAGGGAGTGAGTTCCATATTCTGGGGGCCGTTCCTGAGAACGCTCTGTCATAGGTTTTTTTCTTTCGGAAGAAGGCTGGTCGTAGTAGCAGCTCCTCAGCACTCCTAGATGGTCGGTTGCCACCGGACAACTGAATTTTCTTTGCTAGATATCTTGGGGTGTTGTCGTGTAATGCTTTATGTGTGATACATGCTATCTTCATTTGGACTCTTGCTTCATATGGTAGCCAGTTTAATGCTTTCAGGTGCGGGGATATATGGTCATATTTCCTAGTTCCGGTGATAAGTCTTGCTGCAGCGTTAAGACAGGCTTTCAATGGTGCTGTGGACATTTTTGGTAATCCAGCCAAGGTGGTGCACCCATATTCAATCCTCGAGATAACTAAGGATTGGATTGCCAATTTGAGGTCTGACTCTGTGATGAATGGTTTCAATTTTCTTAGGTAGTTCAAGTGAAAGCGGGCACTTTTCGCCATTGAGTTAATGTGGGCTTTCATGTCTAGATTCTCGTCTAAGATGATTCCTAGAGATTTGGCTGAGTTGACAAGGGTTGGGGTGCAGTTTAGCGCAGTCACGACTTTCATCCATTCCTTTATTTCTGTATTGCTCCTTGGTGGAGAGATTAGTAGGAACTCTGTTTTATGTGCATTCAGCTTCAGGTGGTTTGCCGTTAACCATTGAAGTGCCATTTTTAGTGTCTCATTCATTAATTCCAATTCTTTTATGGATCCGATCTTTACGTAAATTTGCGTGTCGTCAGCATACATGTGATAGGATATTTGAGATTTTTGGAGAATTTCTGTGAGTGGTTCGACGTATAGGTTGAACAGATCTGGGGATAGTGTCGATCCTTGAGGGACTCCAATTGCGATAGGGCAAGGAAGTGAGATTGATTGGTTAACCAGGAAGCGCTGTGTTCTGTTCTGTAAAAAGGACTCGAACCATTTCAGCACTATTCCCGATATTCCCATCCTGTCCCGTAGCCTGGTCAGTAATGCTTCATGATTTACCGTATCAAATGCCGATGACAAGTCTAGGAGAATCAGTAAGCATGCTTGATTTTGATCAAGGGCCTGTAATGCGTCATCAGTAATGTGGAGAATTGCTGTTTCAGTGCTGTGCCCTGCTCTGAAACCTGATTGGCATTCATCTAGCAAGGAGAATTTAGTGATGTGTTGGCTCAGTTGGTTCTGCACACATTTCTCAGTCAACTTGGCCAGTAAAGGGATGTTGGTCACTGGGCGAAAGTTATTTGGATCTGATGTATCTGCTGTGGGTTTTTTGATTATGGGAACGACTTGACCTGTTTTTAGGCAGTCGGGAAGGATCCCTTGTGACAGTGACGCATTTATTATTTCGGTCCATATTGGAATCAGGATGTGATTGATTTCTTTTACGCATTTTGCAGGCAGAGGGTCTTGGTAGTGGTTATTAGGTTTGATTCCTGAGAGCGTCTTGGCAATCCTGTGTTGGTCGTACAGTTCGAATGTTTCCCAGCTCGCCTTGTTTTTTGCCATAGTGCAATCCGTTGTAGAGTTGGCATCGTTAGTAGACCGAGGTTCGTTGGGAAGGTTCAACGCCGAGTTTTTAAGCTCTATTTCGAGAGCTTTGGCCTTTTCCGTGAAAAATGTGGAGAAATCATCACAGCTTAGAGGTGTTTTTGAATTTTCTTGCACTGTTTTGGCTAGTTTGTTTGATTGCTCCTTTAGGATTTCAAATAGTTTCCGTGGTCTGTTTTTGGCATTGTCCAGTTCTGCTCTTATAAATTCCTTTTTTGAGTTGATGATCTTTTTATTATATTGTTTCCTTGTTTTTCTGAGGGCTTCCAGTTCCGGAGATGATGGGTGTTGCCTCCATTTCCTTTCGGCCATTCTCAATTTGCGTCTATCTTCATTTAGTGCTTTGTTGAACCACAGGTTTTTAGTCTTTTCTGAGATTCGTTTCAATTTTAATGGCATGGTGTTATTAACGATATTTTCGACAGTTGCTATGTAGTGTTCCGTCAGCTCGTTAACTTTTTCCAGGTTGTTGGGTGGCTTTAAGTCTCTTTCACAGCTTTCGACCAGTAGTTCCATATTTGCTTCTTTTGTGTCTCGAGTCCATTTTTTGGTCTTGAAAGGTTGCCTGGTCCTACCTTTTCTCGTTGTGGGTATCATGAATGTTATGGCGTGATGATCAGACCAGTCACATGGTGTTATGGAGTGGATTGTTACAACTTTGTTTCTTGAGATTATCCAGTCTAACGTCGCTCCTTTAGAATGTGTGGGCAGTGTGCACGCTTGAGTGAGGTTTAGTTCAGTGAGGAAACCTTTAAGCATGTTGACCAGTTTGTCATTGCATTTCTCCCAGTGCAGGTTGAAGTCGCCTAGAAATATGTTATTGGTAGCGTCGTTAGAGTTGGCTGTTATGATCTCCATTAACTCTGCTATAAACTTTGTGTTATCTCCTGGTGGGTGGTAGAAAGTATGCAGGTTGCACCGTTGAGTGTTAGTTGATCTTATGTTAAGACCAAGATACTCACAGGATTCAAGTGGGTCGGCCTGAATTTGTTTAACCTCTATGTCAGATCGATGAATACAGGCTATCCCTCCCCCTAGCTTTCCTTAGGTGAGGACATGGTGTGACCTGCATGAAATGCCCTTGTGGGTGGGAGGTGACACCTATTTGGAATTCTGGGGCCCCATTCCCTTGGGTCACAGCTCCAGGCAGCAGCCACAGCCACTGTTCCAAGACAGGGCAGGGGAGCTCTTGACCAAGAAGTCTTTTGCTCTTCCAGGCCATCTGCTCTAAGTAGCTCCAGAAAGAGGTGGCTAAAACCAGCCCAGATGCCTGAGGCCCCATTCTACCGCACCAGGGCTCCAAGAACTGACCAGAGCCACATTCCATACCCAGGGCAGGGTGGTGCCTGATCAGGGACACTGATCAGCTCCAAGGAACCCAAGTGAAAGGTGGGTGATGCCTACATGAATGCATGGGTTCCCGTACCCCCAGTCCAGGGCTGCAGGCATTGTCCAGAACTGCCTAAAGCAGTGTTTCCCAAACTGTGGTCCGCGGACCCCCAGGGGTCCGTGACACATTCCCAGGGGGTCCGTGGGCAGCAGTTTTAAAAGAACAGAAAAGCTTCTTGTGTAATTAGCAGCTTTCCAGCAACAATAAAAGTGTCAAGATACGGGCAGTGATTAATGTACCCGCTGGAGAGCGAGGCAAGTTTTGTTCAGTGGCAGCTTTGGCTTAACTAATGTAGCACAGAGGGTTAATGTGCTACTGCAAAGAACTTGTAACATGCATTTTAGAAAAGCAGTATTTTATGTGCATAGGTTTGTGGTTACTGCTTTTGTCAGAGATTATTTTGTTACTGTGCACTTCATAAGTGGCTATCGAAATCTAGCAGAGGGAACTATAAACTGTCAAAGAGCTGCTTGCAAACTGCATGGTACCAGTTAGTAACTTATGTTTTTTCCCAGTTATTCATTATGCTGATGCTGCTAAAAAGACCAAGCACTCTTTAAAAATGCCTACCAGTATGAATGACATGGGAACCTTGTAGTCCCCTTTACCTTATGTAACATTTTATATACACACTGATTTACATGTATGATTCAATGTCTCTATATGTGTGTGATGTAAAGTGCTCTGACATCCTACAATGGTATGAGAGATGCTATAAAACAAATGGCATACATGTGACAGAGGGGCTGTTCCTTCAATATAAAATACTAAGGGCCAAATGTACGATCCGTTTGTATATGTGCGAATGGGTTAGTGAACCCATTTGCGCATGCAAAAACCTATTGGGCCATGTACATAGCCTATTTCGCGAGTCGCAATTTGTGTGCAACTCGCTAAATAGGTTTTGCAACTTGCTATTTGGAAGGGGCATTCCCTTCCATATAGCGAGTCTCAAAACCATGTACAAATGTTTTTCGGTCGCAAAACACTTGCAATTACCACATACTTCAAGTAGATGGTAATGCATTCGCAAATAGGAAGGGGTCCCCAGGGGACCCCTTCCCCTTTGCAAATGCATGCAACATTATTTTTTAAGGGCAGGCAGAGGTCTCAGGGACCTCTGCCTGCCCTTAAAGAATGAAACTAAAACGTATCATTTTCTTTTTTTTTTTAAATGCATGGTAAACGGACTGCATTTTTTAAAAAACTGCTTTATTTAAAAGCAGTTTGAGACATGGTGGCCTGCAGAGCCCAGCAGGCCACCATCGCTGGGAGGGCTGGCATTCCCAATGGGCTCGCAAATTGCGAGAGGCTCATTAATATTAATGAGCCCCGCAATTTGCGACCCCATTGGGAATCACAAACAGTGTTAAACACACTGTTGTACATTTCATTTAGCGACTCACAATTTGCCACTTGCATTGTGTCGCCAATTGCGAGGCGCTAAATGAAATGGTCGTACATCTGGCCCCAAAATACTTAGTACTTTGAGTATTTGTTTTGTGTGAACACGTTTTTTTTTTTTTAATTACTGTTTTAATATTTGAAATTTAACTCGTACAAATAATAATAATAATAATTATTATTATTACTCGTACAAATTGCTTGGGGGTCCCCGGCTTCCAATGGTCACTCAATTGGGGTCCTCAGGAGTCAAAAGTTTGGGAACCACTGGCCTAAAGTATTGAAAAGGCTTTAAGAAGAAATTAGGCTAATGACATTGCACCTGTATAGTTGTTAAATAAATATAAATTTTTCAAGATTTTGTACTTCCAAGGGGGATCAGTCTGCAATTCAACTGGCCCAGAGTTCTACAGGAACCTATTAGCTTTGATTAGGGAAAAAATGGTATTCGGCAATTAGTCAGACTCACTGTGTGGGTGCACAAGACTTAAATCCACTTGCAGGAAAGCTCACCCGTGATGCTTTGATCAGCTTTAGGTATGCTTTGGACATTTCTTTTTTTCCGACAATCAGTCAAGCATAAAACCTGGAGTTTTACTTGACTTGAAGTTGGGTACTAAAAGAGATCTCCTGAGAAGACTAGTTGGACGGCAGCTACCCGAGGGCCTAGAAAAACCTTCTCTACCCAGATCCAGCCAGCTCCAATGACCCCCAAAGAGAGGTGGGTTAAATCCTGCATAGAAATCTGAGACCCAGGGCTCCAGGTATCAGCGAGAGCTACATTTCGTACCCAAGACAGGGTGGCTCCTGTCCAGGGAGATGTAAAATAAAACACACTTCAGGAAGACTAAAAGTCTAAAGAGTTTAATACAAAAAAAAGCCAACAAGATAATAACCAACAATTGTCATTTCAATAGACAAAAATGCAGGTTTACTCTTTCTTGTACCTTTTGATTACCTTGTTGTTTGATCTATATGCCTCCTCTTTCTCACTCAATTGTAAAGCGCTCTGATACCCCCAGGGGTCATGTTCACACTATATAAAACTTATAAAATAAATAAATAATTTGTCACACATTTTTCTACAGTGTTCTTTCTATACAATTTCATGAAATGTAAACACATGAACATGTGATAGAAACTGCAATTCCAATGAAATTGATGAAGGAGCTGGAGGCAGGATTTTCTCTCACAAAAAAGCAAAGTTAGAAAACCTTGAATGAGTGATACGGCTACGTAAACAGATGCTGAGTTCACGCTTCTTACTACCAAACTTCATAATGAGGATACACTTACTACATAGTACAGTTGCACAATGTTGGATAAAATATCCAGCCAAGGTCAAATTGATTGCATTTCCTGCCCTCAGCTTAGATGTCAGTGAAGACACCTTAAAAGCATCAAATCAGGGTCACCACTGGACCCAGCACCCAGGCCCGGACTGAGAACCAAAACCGGCCCTGGCAAAGTGCTCGGCTGACCCCCTGGGGGTGCGACTGAGCTCTTTGGCGGGGCATGTTTTCGGCCGATTTTGTTACAGGGCCGCTTTGGCAGCTATGCTGCAAAAACGGCCCTGTAACAAAACGGCCCCCTGGGCCCAAAACTGACCCCCACCCGTGCGGCGCACCGGGGGATTGCCCGGTGCCCGCAACGGTCAGTCCGGGCCTGCCAGCACCCCAGACATACTGAGGAAAGGGGGCAATGCAGTCTTGATCATTCTGACAGACATTTTCAATCATTCCTTGGCCAGTGGAAACGTCCCCTCTGCATGGAAACATGCAGTTTTGAACCCCTACTGAAAAACCTCTCGGCAGATCTATTACGTGCCGAGAATTATATACCAATTTCCTTCTTCCAGATGGTGAGAAAAGCTTTATATGTGTTTGGTGAATAAACACCTGTTATCCCATCTGGAGATACAAGCCATCTTACACAACACCCAAAAGACCAGGCAGGAGTACCAAAACTTCCCTGCTGGCAGTCACAGAGCGCAGGTCAATCTTGGATCAAGGCGGCTCAGCAGGTATGAACATGTTACACCTGTGATAGCCTTTCATACCGTCTTCCATCCTGACCTAATACAAAGGATGGAGGAGGCCAGACTCTCTGAAGCCGCACTCAAATGTCTGGAAGCATTCCTTAAAAAAAGGAGTTTGCAGGTTTGTGAAGAATCCATGTTTTTTGCTAGTCATCCCTTAAATTGAGGGGGCCCACAAGGCTCTTCACTAAGTCCCACATTATTTAACTTGTATGTACTTCCCCTAGCTGAGATAGTGTGAGCTCACAGCCTTGTGCTATTATCAAATGCAGATGACAATCAGATTGTCATATCTCTTACCCCAGAAACAGGGAAAACTTCTAACAAACTGAATGCCTGTTGAAAACAGGTAACAGATTAGATGTCAACAGGTAGCCTAAAACTGAATGGTGAAAAGTCTGAAGTATTAGTCTTCATAAACAATCATTCACGCGTCGCTGGCCACAAATTTCATGGCCTGACAACCTTGGTGAGCATCCCCACCCTATACTAGCAGTTAAATGCCTAGGCTTTTGGATCCACAATTAACTTTCCATGGAAATGTAAGCCAGGAAACTTTCTAGTAGCTGCTTTGGATTTTAAGGACTCTGAGAAAACTGTTATGCTGGCTACCGCTCCCCTTGAGGAGAGTGATTGTGCAAGGACTGGTAAATTCGGTCCTAGAGTAAGGAAATTCTCTTTATCTGGGAAGTCCTTAGTCTGTGATAAAGAGGATACAAGTTGTTCAGAATAATGTGGCAAAGATCCTTCTGAAAAAACCAAAGCACCAATCAACATCCCCGACTCTAGCAACCCTGCACTTATTACCGGCGCACAAAATAATCCACTTTACCGACCCTGCACTGGTTAGCAGTGCAGAAAAGAATCCACTTTAAGGCCCATCGTGCTATGCATGGAAGAGGCTCAAAGTTCATACAGTGACTGCTCAAACCTTATATTCCCAGGAGGTCTCTGTGGTTTGGGAATCAAAATTTTCTGACAGTCCCTAGGATAAAAAAGGCAAGGAGTGGGGGCGGACATTTGATCTCAGAACGAACCAATCAGAATCCATCTTTAGAAAACACCTGAAACCCTTTCTTTTTTAGTCCCCTGCCTGAAAGTGCATTTGAGTTATCTGCCAGATGAGTTCTCTTCAGCGCTGGGAGGCCCATTGGGTAGCTACGCACTATACAAATTCTACAGGATAGAATAGAATAGAATAGAATAGAATAGAATAGAATAGAAAAGGAAATGGCTTCAACGTCCTCAATGATAGCATGTGGATAATTGTAGACAATGCCTTTAAGTACATAAGTACATAGAATGATGTACATTATAAACTTTACTAACAGAAAGAACTCCCTATTAAAATGATAGAAATATTTATTTCAAATATTTCTGTTCCCTAATTTCAAAAAATTCTAAGCAGCCAAGTACAGATGCCATTTAGATTGAAGTTTAATTGGTTCAGAATTTTATGTAGTTTCTTAACTGTTTGTTAGTTGTCTTTTTGGATATATCTATATCTATTAAGTGAAAATTTGGGGAGATCATTGCGGCACTGAGTAGCTACTATAGCGCAGACACTCTCCGTCGATGCTGGGAGATAATCTATAATCATTCTATCCTACAAGTGAATGGTTTTGTGAGCATCTAACTGATCGGTATTCAGTCCAAGTGTAATGGATGAAGCTCTCCTATTTCCTCCATTATCTTTGCATTATGTCTGGTCTCTCGAATAGCCTACTGTACTCCATACGGTATACAACGTTTACAACGCGCGCGTTACAACGAAGTACCATTACCACGCGGTTATAACAACGAAAGTTGTTACAACGCATTGCGCTGGGGGGCGCTCAAGGATAAAAAATCATTTAATTTACTATCCCAACACCTTCCCTACTATCCACGGGGACCGGTGTTGGAATAGTAAATTATATTTTTTACATTTGCGCCCCCCCCAACGCAAGTCGTTGTAACGACTTGCGTTGTTACAACCGCGTGGTAATGGTACGCGTTGTAACAGTGTGCGTGGTAGTGACATACATCCCTCCATACATGGGGAGGAATTGGTTTATTTTAGAAATGTGTTTATTTCGGAAATGTACTGGCAGAAATTGGTTTATTTTAGAAATTTACTGGCAGCCCTCTATCCCTGGAGTGAGTGGACAGCAGAGGGTCTGATAGAAGGTGCAATGTAACCAGAGTAACAGACCCAGTCTGTGATTCTGTGCAAATGCTAATCATTACCTAAAGTTTTGCAAACTAACTGTACTACTGTTAAAATTAAGTGTGCGCCTTGATCACTTGAAATTCAATTATGTATTCTGAACCGAGGGATTAAATTTTTATGTAAATGCGTTGCTATTGTAATGATATCTGTGTAGATGCGGGGTAACCCTGCAATTTAGAGACCCCAAAATTAACCTCAAACAGATTTTCCACAATTCGATGAATCGAAGAAGGTGGTAACCCTCTATTTCATGAGGCAATGTGTATCTGAGTTAAAGCACCTTTCAATGCTTCTAAACTATTAGAAATACCTTCAATAAAGTAAAAGGGCCCACTCAAAAACCGAGTTCTTGAGTAGCGGAAAAGTTAAAAGGTTTTTATTACAAATGTAAAAAAAATTGTAATACAGTGTGCCATGTGGGTTCAAAGTGAGAGGATGTGGCGTAACGACCAGAGCTGCTGACTTTGAAGCTGGAGAACCAGGTTTGAGTACCGGTGTTTGCTCAACATTATGTGATTGTGGGCAAATCACGTGATCTCCCCGTGACTACCAACAATGAATATGTCCTTGTGTAATGTAACTGTTGCTCTTGTAAAGTTCTCCAATACTTTCGAGTTGAGCTTGTGCCATATAAAACTGCAACAAAAAAAAGAAGAATACAGAGAAATAATTAATCAAAAATTAGTCTAAGTTCCAAGGAACACGGGAAAGAAGCAGACAGATCCCTAGTAGAACATGAACGTCTCTGGCTCATTCCCAAAACTCGGGGTTTATACATTAATTTTGAATATGAAATTAACAGGAATGCAGATTCATCCTGAAGTGAACAAATGTATCATTTAATTAGCAAATTAGAGCACAGTAATGTTAAACGTCCTATTGCCTTAATTCCTTAGCACTATCCCACTACCTGAATAATTATTCTGCCCCCTCTATGCTAATGTCATCCAGAGTTGGTAGAAAAAAAGAAGATATGCAAACAACAGTGTGTTGTATGAATGAGTAGGGCACAGTGCTCTAGTGAAAATACTTTGATCAAACAGTTTCCGTTTTGTGACTGAGCCAGGGAAAGTTAATTGAAAACAGCAGAAAAACGACAGTGGAAATAAACAAATAATATTATTCGTTTGTTCGATAACTTTATTTCGGTCACAACGGACCATAAAAGTAAATAATAGAATACATACATTTCGAATATTAAGAGAATAAATATGTGATCTGCTAAAAATAGAGTATAAAAATTTGGGCAATTGCTCAATACAGAAAAAGAAGACCTGATTAAACATTGAGTACAATATCGAACAGATACATTAAAAAATATTGTTTAGTGGTCAATGGCTGGGATGATTCATTTCCTGCGTCTATTCCACATACCATTCAAAAAACGGGAGACGGCAAAAGTAATGGGAGGGTGCGTATCATACTTGAGCACTCTAAACGCTTGGGCACATTGGCGAAAGCCAAGATTTCTACAAATAGGTAACAGCCAGTATTTTCGTACAGCCTGATATGCTGGACAAAAAAAATAAAACATGGATTTCGTTTTCCAGATGGTGTTCACAGAGCGGGCAGTCCATACTCTTATTGCTGTCCCATTTACAGGTAAACACTCTGAGCGGAAGAGTACCCAATCTGAATTGCATATATAGTTTTCTCGCTGTTGTAGGGTATATCAAATCCAGAAATTCTTCCCTTCGGTAATCTGCTTTGACCTGAAGGAACTCAATGGTCAATCTCCCCCCCTCCGAACTCGCATGGGTGGATGCTAAATTATAATTCCAGTAGTGTCTAGCCAAATCAGCTTTAGTTGTCACTGGAAAGGCTACGTCAGGGATTTCCCAGAGCTCCGGTAGGCCAATCCTGCTACAAATTGCCTTTATGTGGGTCAACCACTGGATTTTTTTTACCTTTCAGTGCGGCCCAGATTTCCCTGAATAAATTTTTGTAGCAGACAAGTTCTTGCACGGACCATAGTCTTTTCCAATACATTAACGGGCGTAGTAACATTACCTCCTCAATAGGGAGTTGCCCTAGGTCCATGCGTAAGGGTAAAAGCGGAGTGCTCGCAGGCAGGCCCAGTGTGTTCCTCATAAATACGTGTTCAACCTTGGCTAAGGTGGGAGATTTTTGGTGACCCCAGAGTTCAGCCCCATATAATGCTGCCGGTCTAGCCTATGCGCTATAGATTTCAATCACTGGACCCACAGGCTTAAACTCGGAGTCTCTATGTAACTTCTGGATCCCCCCCACCACTTTTGTGCCTTTTCCAAATGAGGGACCCATTCTAAGTGTTCTCCCAGGGTGATCCTCAGATAATCGAAAGTTTTGACTCGCTCCAGTGGGACTCCGCCCAGTGTAGGGTTCGGTCGTGTCTGCTCGGGGGATTAAAAATCATGTACTTTGTTTTATCTAAGTTGATCTCCAAACCCCTTACTGCACAGAAGTCTGCGAAGCCATCCAGGGTTCGTTGGATGCCCGTTGATGTCCTGGACAACAGCAAAGTGTCGTCCACGAACATCAAAGCGGGCACCCGCCTGTGACTAACCTCGGGGCATCTATGTCCCTGACTCCGAGGAGATGATTAACCAGTCCATTGATGTAGAGGCAGAACAAGGTAGGGGCCAGGACACATCCCTGACGCACCCCTTGGTTCACCGGGAAGCGTTCTGACAGTTTACTGTACTTCCCACACCCAATTTGTCCGTAGGGGCCCACATGGAGCCTCATTAGGACATTCAAACGGTAGTAGGGTAGGCCAAATTCATTTAGCACTCTCCACAATTTATCCCTGGGAACCAGGTCAAACGCTGACTGCAGGTCAACGAAGATCATGTAGAGGCTGCCACCCTCTACACTCACCGTTTTCCAGTATAAAACCTGGAGTCTAAGTAACTGGTCCAGGGTAGAAGTACCCAACCTAAAACCAGCCTGGAAGGGAGAAAGGATATCTTTTTCTTCCAGCCAGCTCTGTATTCTACCTAGGATGATCCTTCCCATCAGTTTTTGACTAACATCTATCCGACTGATGAGCCTGTAATTAGGAGGCTGCCTTTTTTATAAATAGGAACTATTTATAAAACTATTTTATAAATAGGAAGTGTTTCCGGATGATCCATCCCCTTTAGTATAGCATTGTAGAGGACACAAAGGTAAGGAGCCCATACTTTCGGTTCGGAGCGGAATATGTCCCCCGGTATTTTATCCAAACCAGGCGCCTTATTGGGGACCAGTTTTGAAATTGCAGCTTCCACCTCCAGAAGAGTGATCTCCCAGGCCCCCTCCAGTCGATACTCGTGGGGGAGGCATGGGAGTATGGTTTCAGGGGCATCACTACTCGAAGGAGCATACAGAGCCTCAAAATGCGCTTCCCAGGCAGACGCAGCAATGTTGGGTTCAGTTGCCAAATTGCCCGCCCTACTCCAGCAACTAACAATTGTCCAGTAGGACTTCGAGTTTTTAGACTTCAGAGCAAT